>NW_017728910.1:33511925-33539074 GCF_001723895.1 Crocodylus porosus
TAATGACTCCAAGATCCTTTTCTGCCTCTGTGCTGATGAGAAGGGAGTTCCCCAGCCTGTAGGTATGGTGCTGGTTCTTCCTCTAAGTTCTAAGAGACACTATATCTTAGGAGCATTTTTTCACTATATAACAGACCACATGCCAATCAGAAATGGATCTCATCATCACAACAGTCCTTTCAGTAGGAAGTGCTATCTTTACTTTATAGAAGGGAAACTGAGGCATAATCAAGATTAAGTAATTCCAAATCCAGTATCTCAAGGCAATGTGTTAGCTAAACCTACAAAGTCCCAACCCAGTAACCTATAAACTAGACCAGGGATTCTCAATGCATAGCCTGTGGCTCAGCCCCTGACACCTGGGTGTCATCAGGCCTGCAGGGTTCCCAAGGGCCTGAAAATTTAGTGGCAGGGGAGCAAATGTCACTGCTCCCATGGTGCCAAATTTTTGGAACTATGGGGAGCCTGGCAGGCTGGATACTATGGCCTTGTGTACTGGACTGGGTGTGCACTGTGGTGTGGGGCCCAATTCTAACACCTGGGGCCCAATTCTAACACATGCCATCATTGGCTGGTCCTTGGTTTCCTCTTTTGCTCCAGGTAGAAAATAAACTGGCAACAGCTCCACACCTGGCACAGACTACTTTATTTCTTCCTTTTTTGTAGGATCAGCTATAGTGATCAGAAATTGGGGAATGGGTAAGTAAAGGCAGGGGAGAGTTAAGACACTCCCATTTAACAGGAGCTGAAGTCATGACTGTAGCCTCTTCATCCATCATGATTCAAGGTAGCCTACTGTAAAGCAGAATAAGAGTTCTATGCATCTTTGAGATGCATAATGAGTCATAACCCAAAGGGGGTTGTTTAAAAAAAAAAAGCTCAAACTTACCTGAACATCTGGTGATTTTAGCAGCAAATTTCTTAAAGAAGTATAATCCTCAGATGGAAGTACACAGTCTTCAGTATAGCAAATATTTAGCCGAAGTGAACCCAGCTCATCTGTTTTAGAAGACTTGTTTCCATTTTCTCTTGGTTGTAATAAGTACCTGAAGACAACACAGCAAAATATTGCGTTTAAAAGTTACTGTTTCAGTAACTTGATTAATACTGAAGTACGGTAAGATGACAGTCAAGTAGCCCAGGACATATTAACTCAGCCAGAATCCAATAACGCTGCCAATAACTTAAACAAAATTAACACACAAAACAAAACAACCCCCTCCAAACCCAAAAGTAGGACATGAGGAGAAAAAGATGATAATTTCCATTTAGAAAAATGCAACAACAACAACAAAACATAGCATTTGATGCATCTTCAGTAGATAAGCACCCAGGCAGGGACTGGGGGGAGGGATAAAAGGATGTGTGAGCAGGTGCTATCTGCTCTCTACACCATGCCCTGCTGCTTTTCCCGCTGCAGCATTGGGGGACAAATTTAAAGCTGTCCCTTCAATAGTTAGATTCTATACATGGGAAATTATAGCAAATTTATCACTTTCCATGTACAGAATTTAATTATTGGTGAAGTATGACATAACTTAAAATTAGGAGTGATCTTGGATTTGGGTAATATGGTATAATATTTTAATATTCTTATATTATTCTATCTCTCATACAAACACATGGAATTTTCCCCTCCCTTCTAGCCCTCCATATTCCTCAAATTACTTTGTCTTTTTTCTGTAAAACATTTACAGACAAAAACAGAGCATGTATTTAAGTATCTATTATCTGCTACAAATATGACTTCTATTTATGGGACATCAGTTTAGGATTGAATATTCCTTGTTCCATTCTTTCTTACCATGCTTGGAAGGAATCATTTCTTAACACTTTAACAGGAACTTTAATTTCTCCCAGAAAGACATCTTGTATCAGGTTTCCATTGTTCCATAAATCAACCCTGAAAATACATGCACACTGTTCTTAATTTTCTGGAAATGGTAAATATAAAAATCCTCCTATATTTCAAGGCAGTTAATGATTTGCAGCACTAATTCAGCATGCATAAATACTAAAAAAGGTTAGAATTCTCACAGCAATCCAATTGAAAATCAATACGAATTCAAATATATGTCCTATTAAATCCCTTAAAGCAGCCTGGGAAAAATTTAGATGGTGAAAGTTAGAATAACAACTCAGTAAAAGAGGCGATATTTGTTAATATATGTATACTTCAAATACCGCCCCCCAAATAAAGTGAATGATATTTCTGTATTTCTTTCTCAGGTGCTTATAGTGATTGTTTACCCAAATATTTTGATAATTCTACTTTCCTGTTAAAATTGGGCACACTGCAATAGCACATTAACACATGCACTTGTTTTCTCAATGATGGCTCATGTTTAAAACCTAAAAAGGTGTCACAACCCCACAACATGCATCTTTGTTGAATTACTTCCTTCTTACCTCTGACATTTCTGTTACACAGCAGATATGTTAAGAAGAACAAAAAAATTAATGCTGTATTTGCTGGGACATCATTGCTTTTCTAAATACACTTGCATCTATAATGGAATTGACAAGCTCTTAACTGGCTAATTAAGAGATGCTTATGGATTTTGAAAATAGAATCAGAAGTGCACAGTGAATACTTAAGTGACTGCTCAAATTAAATCCCAACTACTGCCTGTTATCTGATATAAAATGCACACCAGCCACCAAATTACTATTTTCATTTTTTATTGGGCATGCACTCATGTGCAAAAGTAATGGGCAGGATGTCTCCAAGATTCTCTAATTATACAACACAAATACAGGTTGACTAATGCAAAGTGTGCAGCAACAGAAAGGGGAAACAAGATGTACAGGTGCTCCTTATGTCTGCTGGAAGAAGCTCTGATATATAATCCCCCAGTATATAATACCACATACTAGTAGGCACACAGGAGAGACTAGTTCCTGCCCATTCCCTCAAAAAAGCATGATTTCTAGAGACAGTAGATTGCTACCATGTGGATTACATGAGTTCTTTGTACTCATCTCAATATTCTACCAGATTTCTCGATGTGTGCATTGAGAGAAAGGGGTTTATTTGTATTTTTTTTAGATGTATGCAAGACATTTTGAATTTATCACCAGGTATACTTATGGTAGCAGTTGCATTTTTGGGAGAGCGAGAGAGAAGATTTTTTTTTTGTTTTCTGTATGAAGGTAACACTATTCACTTGCAGGAACACAGTTTAAGGAAGCCATTAAAACAACTTACCTTGTGGAATGTTAAGTCTAAGCAAAAATTCAGGGACACACACTGAATTGTTTTTTGTTTTGTTTTTTTAACTTGGAAGAATCTTACTTAGAAACCTGAACAATAACTTTCTGCTTTCACAGTATGGCAAAACATTTCTTTATTTGGTTATAAACATTTTTATGCAGGTCATACAAATGTCAATTCAGTATATTAACAGGGAACCCACCTGACTTCCAGCTTCTCAATATCCTCTTCTTCCACCTGAAACTGGGACTTTTTGGTATAACTACTGGACCTGGTTACCTGTAAGTAAAAGTTCCCACTGAGTATTTTATCTTCTCCTTTTAATAAACATTACATGCCTTCCATGTCTATTATAAGAGTGAGTGGTCCCTTTAAGAGGGAACAGGTCCAGTTTGCCTGACTGCTCACAGAAAGGAAGACACTTGGCTTCTATGAAAATCCAGGCAGCAGGTGAGAAAAAAAAGAAACAAAGGAGAAGCAGAACAGAGCCAGAGAGGAGAGTTAGGGTCCCCGAGAAAGCTGCAGAAGATCTGAAGAAACAGTCTGTTGAGACAGGAAGCAGCTGTAACAGGGAAGAGTTTCCCAAGGTGATCTGCATTAGCCCTAAGAGAGCACTAATTAGCATCTCAACAAATTGAGAGAAGAAGCAATATGTCCACTGTTCCCATTGCCATCAGCCTACCATTTTAAGCTTAATTTTAGAACCTCCTCCCTCTCCTCCTGATTATGTACTTCACTTGCTGCATTCTTAGCTGAACTCAAATAAACCATGTAGCATTCTAATTATTACATAGCTTTGTAATCATCTTCATTACAAAAACTTACTTCACAGCAAAATTTAACTGGGGTCTCTAAAAAGTTAAAAAATGAGACCTAAAAAACCTCCACAGACCTAATTTTGCAAGCATCCCAAAACATTACAGTTTATAAAGCTTGCAGGTCAAAACTATACAAACACAGAAAGTTATGGTACATACAGAAGCATTAGAAAGTATCCTCCTATTGCATTACTGATTTTAAAAAGTTGCCTAATACTTTTGAATGGTGGGATAACTAAAAATAAATTATACGTATTTTACTGGCTATGATCTATCACAATATAATATGAAAGGTAAAACAGAGAGGAAAAACAACAGAATACAGCTCTCCTGAATAGTCAAATTTTGGCCCAAGCAGCAAAGTCTAGGTAGATGGACTTCAAATGAGAGGTTCTGCAGTGATCAGAGGGGAAAAACTGCCATTTTTTAATCCTCCTAAAAATGTGATGAAGCAGAAGCAACAAATCACAGGTTGCTGCTCTCACACATATCATTTGCCAACTGTAGTGCCTTCTAGGACTTCCACGTGTGTAATTGGGCTGTCTAAATGCGTTCCACAATAACACATTTTCACAGGAAAATAGCACTGTAATTCAGCCCAACTTTGATTTTACTTCAATGCACTGAAGTGAGAAAATGGGAAGTCCACGCCTTTTAAACCAGACATACAGTACTAGATAAGCTACTGTAACTCCATTAATAAGTAACCATTATGTGACTCCGCAACTCTACAAAAGCTATGTTTATTTTAAGGACCACATTCTAATACACGGCAGAAAACATTCTTAAACACTGTGATAAAAACATATACACCTGGGCATCCAGATCTTGGTTAATGTAAGGAGGGTTTTCTGATTGGCATTAATTTCATGTAAGTAAGATTGCTAATGCCATTTTTGTACTAAAATCTGTATTGTAGAAGCAAAATAATTAAGCCTCTTATGCCTTTGAAAAGAAAGAGCTCCAGACATTCTGGTTAGTTTTCTGTTGTCAGTTCAAGTTATGGGATACTTTCATTTAAATGTGTAAACACGGATTTTTTTGATGTTCCTTATCACCATCAGGTTTACTTGGTTTTAACTAGAAACCCTCTACTCCTTGAAATGCAATTAAATATTCTAAGAAATAATATGCCTCTAGCAATGCATCTTAACCCTGAACTTGAAAACTCTAATATTCTAAACCTAGAACTCTTTAGCAGAACTGCCAATTTTATTACGTGAAAAGGTAATGTAAGTAAAAAAAATACTTATTTTCACTTGTATCAGACACAGGTTTTAGCCAGCAAAAGCAAAAACAAAAGCAAAAGCATGCCTTTTATTTTACCTGGGGAATGATTTAAGGCACCTCTCACCAATATATTACTCTAATAATTACGCACAATAATAAAAAAAAAAAACAGACCCAAACAAGCAGCAACTCAGTTGCCAAACATTCTGAAAGATGCTCAAAATTAAAGGCCATGGTTCAATCTGTACTAAAACTCCTACCAATGGCAACAGAGGCTGTAAACAGTGATCCAGGATAGCGCTACCCTTATGTTTGTGATTATGAAAAAAGGGCCTCTTAACTGAAGAGGACTGCAGGTTTGCAGGTCCAGCGTTACAAATAAAGAGGGTTTTTTGTTTTAAATTCAGTAAGGAATATCTGTATTTGCTTCAGAGCTGCCTGCGCTGAGTATTGCTATGCATCTCTTTCAAAAAAGGTAAGTTCAAAAGTTGCATAACACAAGACAAAAGCACAACACATGAATAAAGAGTTGTATTTTGACAGAAAAATTAGTTACCTCAAAATAAAATGTTTCATTAAACTGTGGATTACTCGTTTTCTTCTTTACTTTTGTCTTCTTTTGGTCATTCCTGTTCCAATGTGGTACAATTTTACCATATAGAACTTAAAACACACAATTATAAAAGACATTCTATTATCAAAAAGGGGCCTTGCATTTAGCTATAAGTATAGTGCACAGTTTTATATATGTAAAAAAACCCTTAAAACTATTTAATGAGGTTATCTGAAGTAAAAAAGAAAATATTTAAGAGAAAGTTAATTCACCTTCATAGCTTAAGTTAAACAGTGTTCTTCAATATACTTTATACATGCACTTATTTAGCTTGCAGTTTATGTTTAGGTCACAAATATGCTTGACAGACATGGAAGGAAAATTATACAAAAGAAAGATTTTCTAATGCAGATTTTAAATCTGTATACATTGTTTTATGAAACGTACACAAGGGCTGGTTTCTAAGTAGATACACTTTTGCTACAGTTAGATAAGTTTCACCAAAATACTGAGAATTTCTCAAAAAATACAAATGCTTTGCTAAAACTACCCCATGGTAGAGAGTTTTTAAATAAAACTTTCCAAAGTTTCTCATTTGTCTCTCTTGCTGTTGATTCTTGCTCATCTCCCTTTTCTGTAAATCCAGAGGATACCTTGTTTTGCTTTTGAGCAACTTTAAAAGCTAGCTGAGCCCATAGAAAAGGTATAAAATATATGTGGTATATACAGCAAATCATGGAGATCCTTAAACTAAATTATTTTTATTGGCTAAGTAAAAATTGTTGATAGGGGAAAAGTAGAAGCTATTAAAGAGATAATATCTAAACTATTAGAGATTATATTTAAACCTAAATCAGTGTTTCTACACTGATACAAGTTTTCATAGAACAAGTATAACACAGTCAAAAGCTGAAGGGGAAAAATGTTACATGTCTGACTGTAACTAGAATTCAAGATGTGTCATTCCTATGTTTTGCTTGCACAGTCTATTGGTGCATGTGTCTTGATAACCAAGACTGCAGATCTGTCACCAGGAATGTTTTACTATAAAAGTTCCAATGCCACAGTCACAAAGGATGGTAACCCTAACCAGCTGTTACTCTGTTACCTTAGAATTCAATCACAGTTTAGTATAGCAAAACAGAGCAGTTGGTAATTAAATGGACATCATCTTGAAAACTCCAGTTACCGTAAATAATTTCTTCTTTCAGTCATTGCTAATATTTTTATATCAAGCTTCACTCTGACTGATTCCAAAGTGATCTTACACTGCGGGTATTTGTGCATCGGGTTTTGTGCATCATGTAAATACCAACAATAAAACAACTCAGTTGAAGAAAGAATGTACTCCTGACACTTCCCCTAAGATGTACTATCCAGTAAAGGTGTGAACAGAAATCCAGATGTTAACTTTACCAATGTCAGACATGGGAGTGTCTCTCAGAAAAGAGTTACTTTTGCCTTCTGCCTTAGCCCTCTAATACATATTAAAATCCACCTCCTAATCTTTAGATAAAAATAGGGGAACCTTTCATTCTCTTGGCAAAAAATTAAAACATCTACGACAAAAGAGCTGAAGTTGTCTTGGTTTTCTTAGTATTATTTTTAAGTAAAACATTTCCAAGCTAGGTGGAGTTGCAGACACTTTGGAGAATAGGATTAGTGTTCAGAGTACCCTTAATAAACTGGAAAATTGTCCAAAAATTAATCTAATGAAGTTTAATAAGGACAAATACAAAGCCCTGTACTTAGGACAGAACCAATACAACGCACTAATAGGAAATGGAGATAGACTGGATAGACTTCAGCACTACAGACAAGGACCTGGAAATAATAAGGGAATGCAAGATGAATACAAGTCAGTGTGCATTTTTTGCAAAAACAAGCAATAACATATTAGAGTCTTATCAACTAGAGAGTTAACTAAGTCAAAGAAAGTGATTATTTCACTATTTAGGACTGGTGAGGCCTCACATGGAATATTGTGTCCAGTTTTGGGCAGTGAACTTCAGTAAAGACGTGGATAAACTGAAAAAGTCCACAGAAAACTGAAGAACTGATTGGGTGCCTGGGAAATAACTTAAGACAGAGTTGGAAGAAGTGTAATTATTTAAGTCTGGAAAAGAGCAGACTTGGAGAGGATGGGATGAATTTAACAAGTCTACAAATACCTAAAATAGTAGTCATAAAGAATATGTGATAGACTATTTTCTGTGGCTACAGGGGACAGGACAAGAAATAGCTCTTAGGGCATTTATACACGTGCCCTGGAAATAGGGGTGTGTGTTAGAGTGGCTCCGAGAGCTGCTCTAATTAAAATGCTCGGAGCGTCTCATGTATCAGGATCCTCGCACTTCAAAATGGTGGTGGGGGCACTTTATTTAAAGCTCATTTGACAAGCTTTAGATAAAGTGCCCCGCCGCTATTTTGAAGTGCGGGGATACTGACGCATGAGATGCTGGAGTGCGATAATTACCATACCCCAGCAGTCTTGATTAATTGAGTCTGCTCTGACACGCCGTAATTACAGCACGTCGAAGCACCCTCACTGCTTGTGTACAGGTGCTCTTAATTTGCAAAAAGTTGGATATTAGAAAGAACTTTCTAACTATGACAGTGGTTAAACATGGGGCCAGATTATCTAGAGATGTTGTTGAACTTTCAGTCTTGGAAGGTTAAAAACCAGCTACACAAACATTTATCTAGGATGGTTTAAACAAGGATGATCCTACCTTGAGCAGGGAACAGATAACCTTGAGGTCCCTTCCAGCCCTATTTTGCAGTCCATGATAAGGACCGCAAGAGTCAAATGTAAGAACTTTAAAAGGAAAGGAGTAAGAAACCAAGGGGAAGGGTAGCAAGGCATTCTTTGCTTAGATAGAACACTCTGAGTCTGAAGCCCACAGAAGTCAGATGAAAGAATGAGGAGAGTCTCCAATCAATAATGTACAACAACTTTTAAAATTAAGATTATTCTGACAGTAAAAGAAAAAGAAAAACCTGCACACATTCTATCATTGTTTAATTACTATAAATGTTTGAGCTATTTTCTTCAGTCTCTTTTCTAATTTAAAAAGATTTAGATACATTCACAAACTATTTCAAGATATTACCTGGAAGGACCCACAAGAGAAACAGTTGCATAAGGGTCACAATTCTGTCCATTTATAAGAGGCAACCCATGGCATTCCTTTATTCTAAAACAAAATAGAGGAAAAAGAGTTAACACATCCTTCTTTAAATTCACTGACATTTTAAAAAATCCTTTCTTTTATGCATGATTTAGAGCATCTTCTTTTCTGTTAAAGTTAATGTAAGGCAAAATACTGTTTCCGCGCAAAAATAATTAATGTCTGAAGCATGTTGGGTTACACACTTACTGCTTCTTGGCCTCTTGTGGGCTCAGATCAAATGTGTACCCACACTAGCTACACATAGAATATTGGCATCAATCCAGTTTGAAAGAATACTGCTAGATGATGTTCAGAAGCAAAATTTATACCGAAGCATGTTTGTGTGTTGTAAGCCCTCTTGGAAGTGTATAGATACCATGAACAGACAAGGTTCTTTGGGCAAATGTGCTATCTTTTTTAGACCAACTAAATAGTTGGAAAAATTGTTCTTAGCAAGCTTTTGGGCACAAACACCCTTCTTCAGGCATAGGGAGAGTCTGCTGTTCTGTCTTCTCCTCAGTGATTGGACCAATACTGGCTTCTATTCCATTGAGGAGAACACAAAACAACAGCAGACTCTCCCTATGCTTGAAGAAGGGTGTTTGTGTCCGAAAGCTTGCTAAGAACAGTTTTTCCAACTATTTAGTCTAAAAAAGATACCACATTTGCCCAAAGAACCTTGTCTGCCTATGTCCTTAGGCCAACACAGCTACAACCAACACCTCCAAAACATAGATACCATGAAAGTATTCAAGTAGCAGTTGTTTGAAAAGCCAGGATGCACTGAATGTTACTATGAATAAAAGCCCATAAGCCTACATATTATTGGTTAAACTGACTTATGAAAGACAAAAGGACTTATCAATGGGTCTCAGCTACAATGAGCCATTGACTTCTTACAAAAACCACTTGAAAAGGTTAAAATATTGAGGAGAGAGAGAGAGAGAGACCTAGTTTAGCTGGACCAATCAATTCACAAAGGTCAAACTATACTGGAATTATAAATATGATTTAAATAAAAGTTTAGAATTTAATTCTAGTGTGGTTTGTTTTATCCATGTTACTGGGCAGATTAAAAAAAACAAACAACCCCCCCCCCCAAAAAAAAAACAAAACACAAAACAACCCACAGCTTCCAAACCCTTTCAAATATGTATGGACTTAACATTAGACTGCTTCTTTAAAACAACTAGTGGTAGTTTCTTTCAGTGGGAGGTCCCACTGATACTGATGCTAGATCCTCAGCTGGTAAAGGTAAGGTTCCATGGATGTTAACATTTCTCTAGAGCAGTGATTTTCAACTAGGGTGGTACGAGATCCTTTTAAGGGTGATCCAGGGTTCTCCACAATGTTAGTGTTAGGTGTGTAAACACCTAAATATGTTTTCCAAGATCAACCCAGAAGGCTTGAGATAACAAATAGGAATCCAACCGTTCTGGCCTGATGTGGTTTTTCTGAGTTCTTTGCAACAGAAGAATTCCTCTATTACTTTTTTCATAGTCAAGAAGTGAGCAGGAGCTAGGAGCTGGCATTTTCCAAGGGGTGTCTTGCATCTAAAAGGTTGAGAACCACTGCTTTAGAGATTCTGGCAATAGCATCAGTTGGACCAACTCCTTTACATCTATGTACAGTGTGTAGTATTCACTTTTAGCTTCACTTTTCCAAATGTACATGTGGAGCCATTTCTGCTGGTTCATAAATGGGAAGGATAGGGTCCTGGATTACCTCCCTTGAAAGTGCTGGCTTTGGTCATCATGCTCTCTTGAGCACAGTAACAAGACTTCAGTTCCCACAGATAAGCTCAAGATGGCTCTGCACCCTTTGTAATTCTAACTTGAGAAAGCAGCAACACATTAATATTAGCATAACTTGAATCAGTTTTGGAGAGCAGAGTGGATAGACAAATAGTTGCTATTACTTCATCTCATCATTAGTATGGCAGGGGAGCTGGTAATGGGCTGTTTGTCTTCAACACAGCTACCTAGGATGAAGCTAACAGGACCTGCAGTCACAGAATTTACAACCACATACACGGATATAATTTGCATAGTTACTCCACTAGCCTGAAGAGAACTCTATGTCAGACTAGCAAGACTCTGGCTAGTGTAGGATAAATATATTGTGTGTCTAGCTCTACACTTACACCAGTGTAAAGACATTCCATCATTTTTGCAAGTAATCTGCATGTAACTGTCATTACTGTCACCTGAAGGATATACATGCACAGCAGCATAGTTACATATTATGTTTCCTAAGAAAAATGACTGAAAGCTTAAGTTAAAAAAGGCCTAAGTGAATGCGAAAAATGGGCAAACTGAATGATCACTGCAGCAGAAGGTTATATGGAATACATTTACTAGACACTTAGAGCTGGTTATTTCAAATGAAGAGGCATGATCCAGGCTCTTCAGGTGCTCATTGTGTGAAATACTTCAAGTTGCACAGTTTCACCATCAACCTCATGTCCAATACTTGTTTTTTCTGTGGATAACGAAGAGCTCTTATTTTATGTACATTTCTCTAGCCTTACATTTGTTTAGTATTTTAGATTTTAAGCTCATCATTAACCTCAATCTGCCCAAGTGGGCACAGAGCCTAGCAAATTTTGGTGCTATTACAACGTAAGTGATTGAAGCACTGGTGATGGATTATGGCCAAATTCTACATACACCAAGATCTGCTATTTTGTCACTGCAGGCACCTCTTGAGCCTGGGTACTAGCTGAAAAACACCCTGCAGACCTTGTGGGGGAGGGAGCGGGGAACAAATTTTCAACACATTAGCAGTTCCAGCATTTTCACTCTAATTGCAGCATATACTTTACTTCATAGAATCATAGAAGTAGGGTTGGAAGGGACCTTATAGATCTTCAAGTCTGACCCCCTGCCAGGGCAGGAGAAAAAACTGGGCTCAAATGATCCCAGCCAGGTAGGCATCAAGCCTCCCCTTAAAGACCCCCAGGGTAGGAGCCAGATCACTTCCCTTGGAAGTTGGTTCCAGATCCTAGCTGACCTGACTGTGAAGTAGTTCTTACGGATGTCTAATCTAAACCTCCTCTCCAACAGCTTGTGGCCGTTATTTCTTGTTATGCCAGGGGGCGCCAGGGGAAACAAGGTCTCTCCCAAACCCTTCTGGTCCCCCTCTAGTAAGTTTATAGATGGTCCCCAGGTCCCCCCTCAGCCTTCTCTTGTGAAGTCTGAACAGGTTCAGGGCCTGCAGTCTCTCGTTGTAGGGTCTGCCCTGTAGTCCCCAGATCATGCAGGTGGCCCTCCTCTGGACCCTCTCAATGTTGTCCACATCCCTCCTGAAGTGGGGCGCACAGAACTGGACACAGTACTCCAGCTGTGGCCTAACCAGTGTTGCATAGAGGGGGAGGATCACCTCCTTGGCCCTACTTGAGATGCACCTGTGGTTGCACGACAAGGTCCGGTTAGCCCTGCCAACCGTGACCTCCCATTGTCGGCCCACGTTCATCTTGGAGTCAATAATGACTCCAAGATCACGTTCTGCCTCCGTGCTCTCAAGAAGGGAGTTTTCCATCTTATAAGTGTGCTGCTGGTTACTACTGCCCAAGTGCAGCACCCTACACTTGTCAGTGTTGACGCGCACCCTGTTTTTGCTAGCTCACCCCTGTAACCTATCCAGGTCTTGCTGCAGTCTTTCCCTCCCTACTAGTGTGCTCACCTCACCCCAAATTTTGGTATCATCAGAGAATTTAAACAGGCTGCTTTTCACCCCATCATCCAAATTGCTGATAAAGAGATTAAACAGCGTGGGCCCAAGGACTGAGCCCTGGGGGACTCTGCTGCCCACTTCTTCCCAGGTCAAATATGACCTGTCCACCACCGCCCTCTGAGTGCGACCCTTCAGCCATTCTGCATTCCATCTGACTGCAGGCATCAGTGCCACAGTCGCCCAATTTTTTAATGAGGATGGGGTGGAAGACAGTGTCAAAGGCCTTGCTGAAGCCCAGAAAGACTACATCCACAGCAACACCTGCATCCAAGGCTTTTGTGACCTGATCATAAAAGGCAATCAGGTTGGTCTGACATGACCTGCCCCTAATGAAACTGTGCTGGTTGCCCTTGAGCATCATCTCTGAGGCCGGCCCATCACAGATGTGCTCCATGATGATTTTCTCAAAGAGTTTCCCTAGGCAGGCTGAGAAGCTGCTGAACAGTTTGACTCTAAAAATGCTTGTTCCTATGTTAAGGGACAAGAATTCCTAGGGAAAAAAATGGTATGCAATAAGGGTAACACAGCAAATGATACAAGACATTCTTAATATTAGACATAGCAAAAGTTAGGAATTTCTTTTAGAGGGTGCTTGAAAGGAAAAAAAAACAGTGAAGCCTGCTTGTAATGAAAGAAAGGGATGTTGGTTTAAAGTTTTTTGATTATTTTTAAAAGATTACTGAGTATTTGAGAGAGAAATAAAAATTTGTTTGTTATCTTCTGGTTGACCTTACTTCTCATTCAAAACTTATTAGAGATAACACAATACTTAAGTATAGCTGTCTTCCTATAGCTGAGTGGGCTTTTCCAAATGGGTGCTCCAGGTCTTCCCTTCAAACTCTTGCTTTCTTGTCATATTTTGTATCATCCTCAATAGCAGACCACCACCCCTCCTGGTCTCCCAACCCACTGCACTATGCTTCATTTTTATTGTCCTTTTTTAACATTTTCAGATTTTCTTTACCCCAAGGAGCAACTGCAAGATTCAATTTCTCTTTTCTGATCACACTGTCAAAAGCTTTTGTAAGAGGATGGTAGGGGGTTTGTGGGTGAATGTGGGGGGGTATTGGTGTGGTGGAGTTAAGAGGGGGTGGGGCTACCTCATGCCTGCCCCCTTCACCCCTCTGTGGACAAAGACCCTGGAGCTGGCAGCAGCCAGCTGGCCCATCAGGGTGCTCATGGCCCGCTGCAGCTACAGCCCCATGGTGGCATGACACTGCCTGAGACCCAGGGGCTGCACATGGTGAATGGAGCCGGCTCGGTCCACTGGCATGTGCCTTCAGATAAGACTAGGGTGGCTCCTCCCACCACTCAGGGGTCCTGGCACTACATGCAGGAGCCATGTACCATCAGACTAGGCACATAGAAGCCTGGCCTGGACTGATGGGATGCAGCTCCTGCATGCAGTGCCAGGACTCCTGGGTGGTGGCAGGAGCATCCTGGTCCTGTCCAAAGGTGCGGGCCAGTGGGCTGGCCTGGCTCTGTTTGTCATGTGCAGCCCCTGGGTCTCAGGCAGGGCTGTACTACCATGGGGCTGTGCCTGCCATGAGCACCCAGAGGGTCATAAGTGCCTTGACAGGTCAGCTGGCTGCTGCTTTCAGCACCAGGGTCTGTGTATTGTAGTGGGAAGAGGGTGGGCAGGTATGTGGCAGTCCCCCCTTAGCCCCCCATACTCATCTGCAAACCCCAGAACCTTACACTACCCATGCCTCCCTCACAAATCCAATGGGGATGTGCCTACAGCAGGCCATGAGTGCCCTGATGGCCCGCCTGGCTGCTGCTGCCAGCACCGGGGACTGTGCGCCACAGAGGGGTGGGGCACCAGGCGTGTAGTGGGCCCTCCTCAACCTCTCCCGCCCACAAATCCTACATCCCCCCCCACACACACCTCTCACACTGTGTGCTCAGCTGCCAGACAGGATGGGACCTGCTGGCAGGAGCTGTAGCTGCAGGGGCTGTCCCTACAGCCTGGTTAGCAAAGGGGGCGTGAGGAGCTCTGATCTGTCTATGATAAAATAAATTCTAAACATCTGTATGCTTTGGGGTTTTTTATTACAATAATTGAGGTACTGGTAGGTTTCCAAATTGCTTTACAATTCTAAATATAATCAATAAAACATTGCCTGACTGGGATTTCTGATCAGAGAATTTTGAATTTTTAAACAGGGAACACCAGGATTTCTGCTACTGAGGCAAGTGGTAGGACCCAGATAGAGGAGCCTGACCAGGGCTGGCACCAGGGAGCCAGCTAGGGGGCAGATGAAGTGGCTGAGCTCCAGGCCATTTGGGATCAGAAGGACATGGTTCGACTGTTCAAAGTGGGCCACCACAATGAGCACATCTTCCAGGCAATAGCTGCCCAGATGGCAGAGCAGAGGCACACATTGCAGCAGTGCTACATGAAGGCCAGATGTGCAGCCACAGCCCACTGGCAACTGGCCCAGAGGTGCAGGTGGCTCTGCTGCAGTACCCATACCAGAGCTCAAGCAGCTGTATGGTCCCTGTCCATGTGTGGCAGGCATGCAGACATGGGGCTGTAAATCCAAGGCGACAGATGCTGTTGCAGGTGGCAGCAGGTCAAAGCCAGGCAGCAGCCCTTGCTGCCAGACTGCTGCAACGGGTAGAGGGTGCAGGAGCCACTCTAGGTTATTGCTGCTGAAGCAGTTCAGGTGATACGGGCGCTAGTGTCCCCATATATCAACTGGCCAGTTCTCAGAAGCTCCTGTCTATTTGTAACACTCATACCATGGGCCCTAAGGCCCACCTGGCTAACTAGTACCCCTTGAGGGGCTAATGAGTGAGCGGTACAACTAAATTCTTGGGACAACTAATGAAATAAACAGGATAGGAGTGTCATCTGGGTCAAAGGGTCAAAATGTGAAAATAAGTGCACCTGAGGGGGACACTGAGCAGAGCCCCCCCCCGGCCGTACCTACCGGTCCTCAAAGGCATCCAAGGAGCCGGTGAATGCCACCCACTGGTGCTCTGCCCGGAAACATGCACGGACAAATGAGCAGAAAGTGGCCTCACAGTTTCCAGGCGCTTTCCCGGCCAGAGCCTCCTTCCTGGTCAAGTACAGGACCCAGTTGGCCAGGGCCACGAGGAGGTTGACCAGGAGGTCCGGGACTTGTTGGGGCTGCAGATGGTGTGACCTAGACCTAAAAGGTGGGGGGTGAAAGTCAACCAGAACCTGAGGAGTTTGTTTTGGAGGTGGAGGTGGAGGGCCTGCAGCCTGGTGCACTTGAGGGTCATATGCATCAGGGTACTCAGAAGCTCCTGAGGGCAAGTTGCCCTGAGTTGCTCACTAGGGCAGCTTTTTATACTGCTGGGGCCAGCACGGGTGCTTGCTCCAGCCCCCTGTTCCCCCTGGCTACAGATTCAGGAGGACCTGGGCAGGGTCAATTTGCCCCAAGTGGTACGATTTGCTCCATACCAAAGTGTATGTTCAGGCATGTGTGCTAATGCACAAATCTCTGGCACAAATTTGTGCCGCTATTTGAGCTGCTGCAAGCGCATGTGCCTTTATGTATGGACACAGCCAGAAATCCCAAATCATCTCAAAGGTTGACTACTGCAGTCCCATCCTCACACAAGTTTAGGTTGTGTAAGCAGCTTTAGGTACTTCTTAACTTTGAAACATCAATTATTTTAATGCAGTTTTGTGATCCCCATCCCTCCCTCCAAGTTTTAGAGGAACAAAAAGCAAGAATTCCATCATCTTACTGGACACCAGCATAGCACTTTGGAAGAACCAGAACCTGCAGATTTGCTGTACCAATCTGTCCCTTGAGTTAACAATAAAAACAAAGCAATGCCACGCTGCTATCTTTTATATGGATTAGCAGGAGAGAAATGAGACAACTTGCTCTCCGAAATTCACAGATACTTGGTTATAAACAGAGAAATGGAGAAAACTATTGTTCCATTCCCAGCTCCGCAGGGACACAGACATAGTAAAGCACTGAACCTTCTGCCTAGTCCCTCAAAATTTGAGGTTTTCTGCACCATTTCCCCCACATTGTCCCAGTTCAGATTCTTCCCCAACCCTTCTAATTCAAATCCCATTCTCTATTCCTCAAGCTCCACACCAATTCCAGCATTTGCATGCAAGTGCAAGTTTCTGCCTCTACTCCTGCTAACTCTCTCCCAGTCCTTGCCAGTTCTCTGTCCCACTTTAACCAGCCTCCCCCTCTATCATCCTGAAGTTATAGTTTCCTTGATCTTCCTGTCCTAGCTTCCTTGCCTTCCTCCAGTCATAGTCTGTGTTGTCCTGCCAACAGCAGGACATGCAAAGAGCTGAATTAAGAGTTTTTAGAAGCTAAAAATCCCCCAAAAGTTTCTACAAATAACGTAAAGCCTAAAACTTGGGCAATTTTCCCCATAGACCAGGGACAGGCAATTACTTTGGCTCGAGGGCCACTTAATGGAGTTTTGGTGAGCTGTCAAGGGCTGCAAGGGTAACTTTGACAGGCACCCCACCCCCTAGTTGCCATCTTGGGATCAGAAGTCCTCCTCCTAACCCTTGATGTTAGCCACCAGAAGTCCCTCCCATTGCCCCTGGAAGTACTCCTTTTGGAAAGATGGATTTGTCATCTTGGAACTGGAAAAAAACCAAATTATAGACTTATAAAAAAACCCCACAAAACAAAACAAAACAAAAAATCAAACATCTATTCTAACATATTTTATTTCAGAAAATATTTTTGTCTTTATTTATGTATGTTTGTGTATTGTATATAGAGGCAATCTCAGAATAGCTCAAAATAAAGTCCTACTCTTGTATATTGTATGTGTGGAATGCAACTGGGGGGGGCTGGATGTGTGTGATGGGGTATGTGATTGTGTGTGGGGAAGGGTATGGGTATGGTATGTGTGTGGGACCCTGTTGTAGGGCACTGTTGGTGCCTGCCACTTTAAGGACTGAAGCCAAGCAGCCAGCAGGTGCCTGATTAAGGCAGCCATTTTGGATTTAGGGCTTCTTATATAAGCAGGGCATTCTGCTACTGGCTGGAGGCACAGTAACATCACCTGGTTGTGAGGCTTCATGGAATACTCTGGAAGTAAGGGAGGAGCTGTAGGGGATGGTCAGGAGGCTCCTGGTCCTGGGCATGACCTAAAACTACACCCTGCCAGGAGCAGATGGCCTGGTGGGGTTCTCAGTGGTGCAGGAGCTCCCAGGAAATGCCAGGCCAGTTACCACTCCGGTGAAAGGTGGGTTGGGGTGCTTTAACTCCAGCTCCTGCAACCGGGTGGTTTACCCCCTTGTAGAGTCTGGAAGGTGGACTCCAGTGAGAGAGTGGGGCCATAGAATCAGAAACCTGTCTTGACATCCCCTGACTGGTCAATGTTGAGGCCAGGACCAGAAGGGTTGAAGGGCCAGGGGCCTACTGTGAGGAATGCCCAGAGCTGAGGGCCTGGGGTTTCCAACTGGCCTGGAGGTGGGGCCAGGGCCAGTGTAGCCAAAGGTCCCAGGGGGACCATGCCCATAAGGGGGAAGTAGCTCAGAGAGCTATGCAGCCTAGAATGAAGGTGGAATAGGCTGCCTGAATGGAGGGATCCAGGTGCGGTTCAAACAGTAGGATTCTGGGGCCCAGAGTGGGGCCAGTGACTAAGAACTGAGGATGCCATCTGTGAGGCATGGGCTGCGGCATAGGGGAGGTATGAAGTCACAGATAGTGCCCCCTGGCATTGGTGCAAGAAATGGGCAGCCTCCTGCTTAATTAACAACAATTAATTAATTAACAACAAGGTGTGGTGGGAGAGAAGGCTGGCGGTTAGCTCAGAAACAGGTGGGCAGGCCACAGGGAAACTGGCCCTAAGAAGGTCTCCTGTTACAGACCCACACGTCCCAGGGCAAAAGCCTGCCCCATGCGCAGAGCAGGGCAGATGGACCTGCTAAACCCTAGGGCTGTGGCTGCTGCTAGCAGTGGCTTGAAGCACCCACAGCCCCGGTTACTGAAGCCTCAGCTCCACCTTCCCCTAGCAATTGGGGATGCCTGGGCCCAGGCCTGCCATACTTCCTTTCCCCTGCCCCTCGCTAATATGAAAGCCAATGGGTGCAGTATATGCAAGCTCCTGGGGCCACCATCTCCAAACCCTAGGATTAGCATGGCTTTACCATGCGGGGGAGAGAGGATGGTTGTAAAGGACCTAGTCTAGGGAAGGCCACGTGCATGTGAATGAGCCAGCGGTGTGGGCTCTGGGTGGCTGCAGCGAGAACTGCCTGGCAGCAGTGAGAAGGAGGGGCCACTTTTGTCTCAGGTTGAGCAGCAGTTTCTGCCCGGCCATAGCCACTGCTCAGCCTAGGTGGGCAATGCGGAGTAGATGCAGGGCTGGCTGGGGTCAGGGCTGCATTTGCAGGTTCTGGGGATACCGTGGGGCTGGGGCCAGCAGCAGAGCCCTACCAGCCCCACTGCATACCCAGAGGATGCCAGGACACACCATGGGCTGGATGGTGCTTGAGTTGGGCAGGACCAAGGGACCTGTCCTGGGCTGAACCTGGCCCACAGATTGTATTTTGCCCACCCCTGCCATAGACTCTAAAAGGCAACACCTTCAAGCCCCCTGAAAAAGTTCAAATCCCTTCTAAAGGAAAGAAAAGGACAAAGTGCATCACAAGAACTATTTTCCCCAGACACCAATGGGGCAGAAGCCATGATAAATAGTAAAAAGTTGATGGGAATTAAAAAAAAAATAAAATAAAATTCTACATTTCAAAGTACTATAGTTCCATGTTTTTATTTAGCTGATTATCTTTTCCTTCCTAAAACCTGTCAATTTAACAAGAGAAATCGGGCACAAAAGGGACACAAAGGAATTAATATTTTTAATATGCAAAAAGGTATATTTAAATCATCTATCAAAGGCATTAATATACTGAAGAGCTGAGCCTTTATTTTTTACTTTTTTTTAATCTATTGGACTAAAGCTATTAGTTTTGTAAAATCCATAAAATGTCTTTTCTTCAACTGATTTCAAAGCAGCAGAGAAATACTATTACCAGCTTTATGCCATGCTGACTTTATTGAGGCACTGCCAATGTAAAGGCTTTAGTACTCTACTGAAATAGAGTGGTAAATCAAAAATTGATTTCAAGTGGTTGAACAATGAATTATAAATCTATACAAAATATTGAGGTTAGTGGTAGATGACACCTTTTTAAAGCAAAAAAAAAGTCAAATTCAGGCAAGAGATTTGCAATCTCTCAAATGTTATTAATAACGGAGATTTAGAATACGTGACCTTCGTATTTATGGAGACACAAAGGCCAAATAATATTGTGCCAGCAACCTAATTTATTAACCAAATCTTACATTAGTTTTAACAGTAGCAAGACCTCAAAGAATTATCATGCAACTTGTTTTCATAGATTCTCCAACAAGGGTAGCAACATGCATGTACTATGTGGTTTTAAAAAGAGCCCACATTGAGTCAGCAGCTAATCTACAGCAGTATCTTTTACCAATGTGTGAATGAAAAAGGAACAAACAACTGGAGATACAGACAAAACACGTTTTTAATTCAGAACTTTTGTAGGTGTTTTCATGGAAAAATGTACCTGTTTCAGTTTAACTTTTTTTTTTGGGGGGGGGGGGGGAAGGAGGCTGATGTTGGGTTATTAGCATAAAAATAAGTGATTTTTTTTTTCTTTTTTGGAAAAGTATTTGTAGAATTTCAGGGATCACACCAGGTTTCAGACTTTAAAGTCTCCCTAACAAAAGCTATTTCTTTTTTCTTTCAAAGAGAGAATTTAAAACGGTAAAAATAATTTTAAAACGGGAAGATATGGTTATCAGTAGTTCACAAGTTGCCTTTAATTGTTTCAGGCTAAATATATTTGAAAAGCTTATTTGAAGAGTTCAGGTTTCTAGACTCACCAGTCCATTTTCCACAATAGCAGCTTCACATTAGGCTGTTTGTTTGTGTGGGTTTTTTTAGTTGTCTAAATGAGAGAGGTGACATTAAAGTTCTTATTGTTTGACAGCACCATCAACTTTTGAAACACTAACCCTGAGTCACTTTGCCATCATTTTCCCCTCTTACCCACTTTCTCAGAAGTTGCAAGAAGCAAGACCATAGGTGTTTCAATTGTTCTTACTTTGTAGCTTGTTCCCAGTAGAAATAAACAGGATTAAACTAGAACAAGGGAGATGTTAAGATGAACTTTTTAACTATAATAGTGGTTAAGGACAGAACAGACTGCATAGAAAAGTTGCAGAATATCCATCAATGGATGTTTAAATGTAGGTTGGACAAACATTTGTCTGAGATGACTTAGACAGGGATGATCCTGCCCTGAGCAAGGAACTAGACCTCTCTCTAGGTTCTTTCCTTCCCTATTTTACTTTGTCACTACAGAAGGGTCTCATGCATACAGACACCCTTTCCCAGCAGGGACACAGATGCAGCTTCAGTTTCTGAGTAGTTCTTAAGTTTTTGGTAAACAATTTCTCCAATGTATGGATGACTGGGAGGTCCAGCCCCTCAAACCTTTTAAAAGACATCTGTACTTTCACAGAAGACAGACTACATGAGGTAACTAAAATGGGCAATTCAGAGATTTTTGACTCTTTAGTGGGTGAGCTTGCTTCCTCTAGAACAGGGATTGGCAGTGTTATTGCCACTGCACACCACTGTTTGCAGCCCAGCCCAGTCCACCCCACCCCAACCATGGTCTTCTCCACAGCCACGGCAGAAGCTGAAAAGGAAAGGTGGAAAAAGGATATGGGGATGTCTCCTCTGCTTTTGTGGCTGGAGCTTGCTAAACAGATTTAGTTTCTTCATGGGCTGGATCTGGCCCCTAAGCTGTAGGTTGCCAAGCCCTCCTTTAGAGTACAACAGTTCATCTCTCTCAGGCCAATTTCCTTTCTTCCAATTTGAAGGTAAAGGAAAAACCCCTACATAATAATAGGAAATCCCTCTTCTCGGAGCAATGACCTTGAGCCACTGATGTCTTGGGCAGCTGTCTACTTTTCAACTCAAGTGTTGCTTCACTCTGCTGAGAGTTGGTTTTACATTGCCCATGTATGGAGCTGTAGGCTTGCCTTTGATACTACAGGCTAGGGGTCAGTAACATTTTTGGGCAGTGTCAAAAACACTTGCAAATTTTGACTTGTAAGTTGTTGGCATGCCAGTGGTGGACAGCAGGGGAGCTGCGAGGGGCCCGATCTTTGTTATGGCAGTGCAGCCCTGGCTCCTTCCCCGGTGTCTGCCCTGAGGCACGCTTGTCAAGCAAAATGCCTTCATGTGCCACACACTGGCAATTCTGCCTGGGGTTGCCTACCCCTGCTATAGGCATATCAAAGAAAGGCAACACAGATAATTAGTGGTTTGGAGGGGCTTCCATACAAGGAGAAACTAGACCAGAGGTAGGCAACATTTTTTGGCCAGAGTGCCAAAAAAACCCCTCAAAGCCTACCTTGGAAGGTGCTGGAGTGCGGGCATGCCAGAAAAACAAAATGAGGGCAGGGGGAACATGGCAGAATGCCGGGGCTGGCTGCAGCCAGGAGGCTGCAAACAGTTGCTGCCTCCCTGGCCCAGTGCATGCCAAGGAAAACAGCCTCGTGTGCCATGCTCGGCATGTGTGCCAGGGGTTGCTGACCCCTGAACCTAGACCATGATGCTTCATCTTAGAAAAGACATTTGAGGGGCATATGATAGAGGTTTGTAAAATATTAAATGGTGCAGAGAAAATAAAAAATTGGGACTTATTATTTATCTTCCCACACAATGCTAGAATGAAGGCATAAGAAATAAAATTATCAAGCTAGAAGGCTTATAACTAAGAAAAGGAAGATTTTTTTCACACATTGTGTAATTAATTTGTGGTACCACTGTGACAAGATGTTGTGGAGGTTGGTAGCTAAATCTGCTTCAAAGGGAATTAGACCACTTCCATCCATAGGTATTAAATATGGTAGTTGGGGGGGACAGACTCCAAATCAGAACTTGTAAACCTCTTGGGCGTGTCCACATATGCAAGCACGTGCGCCTGCAGCAGCTCAAATAGAAGCAGTGCAAATTTGAGCCAGGGCTCTTTGCCTCAGCACACGTGCTCAGATGTGCATTTTGTTGTGGAGCAAGTTGTGCCACTTGGCAAAATAACCCTGCCTGGCTCCTCCCAGATACGCAACCAGGGGGAGCTAGAGCCTGGTGCTAGCACCTGTGGTGTCCCCAGTAGTATAAAAAGCTTCCCTGTCCTGGCCCCATCAGTAGAAAAAGCTGCCCTGGCAAGTAGCTCAGGGCTACTCGCTCTGAGGAGCTTCTGGGGCCCAATCAACTGGTACCTGGGGACACTACCCCTTGTTCCATCTGGACTGCTGAAGCAGCCCTGAGTTCCCTGCACCCTTTACCCACTGCAGCAGTCTAGCAGTGGGGGCTGCTGCCTGGCTGTGACTTGCTGTGCACCTGCTAGACCTGGATGGGGACTGCACGGCCAGTAGAGGCAGCTGCCTGTTTGGGCCAGCTGCCAGCAGGCTGTAGTTGCAGGGTTGGCCTTTGTGTGGCACTACTGCCAGGTGTGCCCTTGCCCAGCCATCTGGGCAGCTATCACCTGGAAGATGTTTCACAGATTCATAGATGTTAGGGCTGCAAGGGGCCTTGAAGATCATCAAGTCCAGCCCCCTGCACCAGGGGCTGGAAGTCAGTTAGGGTCAAAGGAACCCAGCAAGATAAGTATCCAAATGTTCCTTGAATGAGTCCAGAGTAGCTGCCTGCACCACTTCTCGAGGGAATCTACTCCAGGTCTTGGGGGCTTGGACAATAAAGGAATTTTTCCTTATGTCCAGCCTAAAATGGTCTTGGAGGAGTTTGTGGCTGTAGGTCCTTGTTATCTCTCCCGATGCTCTGGTGAACAGATGTTCCCCCAGATCCTGATGCACACCCCTTATGTACTCATAGGCAGCCACCAGGTCACCCCAAGCCTGCACTTTTCCAAGCTGAAGAGTCCCATGGCTCTCAGCCTCTCTTCATAAGATGTATTCTCTTGCCCTCTTATCATGCGCATGGCTCTCCTCTGGACTCTCTCAAGCTTCTCGACATCCTTCTTGAACTGTGGAACCCAGAATTGGATGCAGTACTCCAGCTGTGGCCTCACCAACGCTGAGTATGGTGGGAAGATGACATCCTGGGATTTACTTGAGAAGCATCTATGGATGCAAGTGAGTTTGGTTTGCTTTATCAGCTGCAACATCACATTGGTGGCTCATGTTCATCTTGTGGTCAATCATGACCCCGAGTCTCTTTCAGCCATGGCGCTAGCGAGCGTAGCACAGCTGAGCCGATAAGCATGCTGCGGGTTCTCCCCGCCCCTCCCCCAAGGTGGAATATTTGCATTTATCAGTATTGAATACCATCAGGTTTGTATTCACCCACCTACTAAGCTTATTCAAGTCAGCCTGGATCAATAGCCTATCCTCAGGTATGGACGCTATGTCCCAAAGTTTAGTGTCATTAGCAAACTTTGGTGTCAGAAGCACACTGGCTATGTCCACATCATTGATAAAGATGTTGAAGAGAACTGGTCCAAGGACAGAGCTTTGGGGGATGCCACTGGTCATGGAGAGTCATAATGATTCGCTACTGTCAACTACTACTCTCTGGGTCTGACCTTGAAGCCAATTTCCCAGCCACAGGACTGTGGTGTGGCCAAGGCCACAGCTGGCCAATTTTTCCATGAGGAGTTCACAGGACACCAGATCGAAGGCTTTTTTAAAATCTAGATATATGATGTCAATCTCGTCTCCCTTGTCCAGGAGATATTTCCCCTGGTCATAGAAGATGAGATTTGTCAGGTAAGACCTACCTGTGACAAACCCGTGCTGGCTGTCCCTCAGGAGGCTGCCATCACCCAGCTTATCGAGAAGGGTCTCTTTGGAGAAAATGATCAAAATCTTACCAGGGATTAAGGTAAAGCTGATTTGGCCTGTAATTCCCAGGATCTATTTTCTGCCCTTTCTTGAAGGTGGGTACCACACTAGCCTTCTTCCAGTTTTCAGGCACTTCACCTGAACACCATGAGTTTTCAAATATTTTTGCCAATGGTTGGGCTATGACACCTGCCAACTCCTTGAGTACTCTAGGGTGTAATCTGTCGGGCCCAGTTGACTTGAAGGTGTTCTGCCTCTCAATGTGTTCCTTTACAAGGTCTACACCGATGCTGGGTATAAATATGCCCTCACCTTGGCTGTCCCACATCATGCTAGGCCAGGTGGTCCCTTTGGTTTGATGAAAGACTGACGCGAAATACCCATTAAGTGGGTTGGCTTTTTCCTGGGCATCAGTTATCAGTTGTCCCATTTGGTTCAGCAGGGGTCCAATGTTACCCTTGTTTTTTTCCTGACTCCCTACATATTTAAAAAAGGACTTTATTATCCTTGGTATGTGAAGCCAGACAGAGTTTGGTTGCAGCCTTGGCTTTCCTGATCGTCTCGCCCTGCAAGAACTGACCAGTACTGAGTAATCCTCCTTGGTGGCAATTCCAGCCTTCCATCCTTTATAAGTCTCTCTTTTGAGGCGTAGGAGGGCCTCAAGTTCTCTGCTGAGCCAAGGGGGTGGCCTAGATGGGATGGCCATCCCTTGTGCTGTCAGGATTGCTCCCTTGAGGAGCAACCACTCCTCTTGGACTCCTCTTCCTGTCAAGTCGTGGTCCTTTAGGGCCTCAGCAACAAGCCTCCTGAGCTTGTCAAAGTCAGCTTTCCTAAAGTTAAGGACTTCTGTATTGCTGACTGACTTGCCAGCTTTGTGATGGATAGTAAAGGTGATCAGCTCATGGTCACTATCACCCAGCTTTCCATCGATTCCTAGGTCACTGACTAAATCATCCCTTTTAGCCAGTACCAGGTCCAGCAATGCTTTACCTCTTGTTCAGCTCATAGACTTCGAGTCAGGTAGAGCTCGTCCACACACGTGAGGAAGCTTTGCAACCACTCAGATTTGGCTGAGTGCTCTTCCCATGAGATGTCCAGGTAGTTAAAGTCTCCCATGACAACCATACACCGTGAGTGTGCAGCCTCAGCCAGTTCCATGGCAAATTCCTGGTCCAGCTCTTGTTTCTGGTTAAGAGTTCTGTAGTAGACTCCTGCCATGTCCCTTGACCCATATTCCCCATGTACTTTAACCCAGAGGGACTCCAGTCATCCTCCCTGGGTGACTATGTCAATTTGCAGGGACGTGTAGCTTTCCCTGACATAAAAAGGGTGGGGGTGTAGCTCTATCTGCATGATGTCTCCTGTACAGGATATAGCCATCTATACCTGTGGCCCAGGCATAGGTAGAGTCCCATCATGGGGTGAAGGGCAGTAGGAGTCGATCTCCTGCTTGCCATCCGTGATCGCACACAGTCTCTGGCCAGCAGTCTGGAGCTCCTCAATCTGGCACCTCAGAGATTCCAAAGTGGAGAAGACCTTGCAATGGGAGGTGGCCATGCTCCCAATCCCATGAACTTGGAAACGTGTCAGGCAGCCTCCACAGCTGAGAGTCAGAGGCTCTGCCTGCATGGAGCCCGGAACCATGGGTTCCGTCTGGGTAGAGGCCTCTGAGGTGCCAGAGGGGGAGGCCACAGACTCCAAGGGGACCCACCGGGTGTGGCGTGTGCCTATCCACATTGTACCGATGGTAGTCTGGTTGCTATTGTGACTACATACCGTAGGGGGCTCACTGGCAGGGCCTTGGGCCCTCCCACTCATCCTCCTGCACAAAGTCCCATGCTAAGCCCAGAAGTGTGTCTGTTTGCGGTCCTGTTCGCAAGGCTCTACTCGTGTGGCTCCCTGGAGGCTGGGCGAAGTAGGAGCAGGGCAGGGGGGAGGCGTGTCCCTCCTTGGCTCCCACTCAGCTGTCCCACACCTGATTGGGTTGGGGTCCCTGCTTCCCTGTCATGGGCCCCACCTACCTCCGGCTGCACTGGGGGTCTGAGTCGGGGTCCCACTGGGGGTTGGGCCCTGGGCTCAACAGGGGCGCAATGGACTTCCGCTCATGTGGCTCTCACCAGAGCTGGGGATGGAACTGTTGCCAGTGTGGTGGCCTCCTCTGAACTGTCAAAGCATGGCCTCTTGGCCCCAACTGGCCAGGAGGTCAGCCACAGCCAGCTGCGTCCAAGATGCCAGCTCTGAGCAGGCAGGATCCTGCCACTGGCCTCCCTAGCAGGAATTCTAGGGTTCCCTATTTGAAAACTGAAAAAAATCTCTGATAAACAAAGTCCTTAAGTCACTCTGTAAAATACCCCAAAATCCATGTTCCTCCACAATTAAAACAAAAGACCACAGGAGAGAGGGACAGAGAGACAACAAATGATCAGTTGGGCATGTTTTATTAATATATCTACTGGGTTAAAGCAATTTGGATGCCTAGCAGTGTCTCATCATAATAAAATGAATTCTAAATACCTGTATGTTTTGCTGCCCCCTACAAGGGCTACAGCCCCCCCCCCC
>NW_017728910.1:33539174-33645391 GCF_001723895.1 Crocodylus porosus
CATCCCCTGCTAGCACCCCCAGCCCCCGATGGCTGTCCCCCCAACCCCAGGCTCCAGCACTTTAAAAAAAAAGCCTCTACTTAGCACAGAAGCTGGGGTGGGGTGGGCAGGGAGGGGCAGCAGGGCCCAGACTAGGGCCCACTGGGGCTGTCACCCCACTCCACTGTGCAGGTGGGGCCACAGTGACCCAGATGGGCAGCTAGAACTGCTGGTAAGTGCTGGGGGAATATTTTCATTGTGAGGACGCTGGGGTTGGGGGCAGGAATTGGGTGCCTTGGAAGGTAGGCAGGGGTTGGGCGAGATCACCTGTGGTCTCCCCCATGGTCCCCTCCCCCTTTCTCCAGCCCTCCCAACCCCTTAACAGCACTGGAGCCCTGCAACTGGCATGCTGCCTGTCCTGCACAGGCAGACAGCGTGCTTCAACACCAGGGTGAAAGTCAACCACAGAAATGCCTTCTGTGGAGGCCCCAGCCCCAGCTGCCCCGCTTTTTTTTCGCTCTTTTTTTTTGACCCCTAGATATCCAAGGGTCTAATTTTGCCCCTGTGCTGCAAACTTGCAGCAGGAGGAATCCTTTCCTGTTCCTGCATGCGCCTCTTGCAGTGTCTGGGTTTGAGAGACTGCAGGAGGCACATGTGGGCTCATCTGGATGCACCCCTTATGTCCAACTGAAACTTTACTGTTGTTACTGATTGTACATGTAATGTGCTTAGATTCTACACAGGAGGATGAGGTCATAAAAAAATTAATCAAGACAGGAACTATATTAATACTGCTTCAACCCATGCTCACATTCATACATGTCATTACCTATATTTTCCAGCTCAATCGTTTGTACCTGCAAACAGAAATCCCAGAATAACTTTGATACTTGAGATATAAATCAAAAAGAACATGAGGGCAAGTATACATTTCTGAAATTCTGAATATATTCTATACAACATGACCAGGAATGTAAATACATCCTCTCCTAACAGAAACACTGGCTCAACAAACAGGATTTGGCAAGTTCTTTTACTAACTAATAATTTCCTTTGGTGTTTCTATCTATATAATCAATCTAAGCTAAAATGGGCTTTCCTAGTCAGGACACACAAGACTGCTGGAGAACCAAATTTATCCATTGTGCATGGCTTAATGTCAACTCCCTGCGCACAACTAACATTCAGAGTACAGAAGTCCATGCCCATATTCAGTTATTTTTGGCCTGTAATCAACACTAAGATTAGTTCTGTTAGAGGCCCAAGGTACCCTCCATTTTTTGTTTGTTTTTTCTAAAGAGGGATGACAGCTGCAGAATGGCACTTCTTACAGTCCTGTCCAAGACAAAGTCAAGGCAGGCATTCACTGCACTCTTCCCATTTCTGTCTTAGAATTGTTAAATTTGTGAGCTTTCCTCAATGTTCCTTCCTCTAAACCTCCCTGTGGACCAGAAGAGTGATGCGGGGTCCATCTAAGGGCTGGATCAGGCCCAGCACCACCCCCTTGTTGTGTGCGTCAGAATTGGGTTCTGGAGTCCAGTGCCACGCCCTCCCAGCCCCCTACACAAGGATTAAAGCCCAGGACTATTCCCTCCCAGTCCCCCCACACAAGGATTAGGGCCTGTCACTCTCCCTACCCAACCCTCCACACTCAATCCAGCACACAGGGCCCAGGGCTCTCAATGCTTCTAGAGATTTGGCAGCAAGGGAATAGTACCGCTACTCCTGGCTGACAAATTTTCAGATCCATGGGGAGCCCTGCGGGCCAAATGACATAGTGCCATAGGTCAGATCTGGACCACAGACCAGAGGTTGAGCACCCCTCTTTGAAACTGAGGGGGAAAGAGCACTGTCTGCATTTCCTGGAAGGTCCTGTTTGCCATCCCTCAGATGTTCCTAATAGAAGTGCATTAATTTAATTGGTCTATATCATATTGGCACTGATAAAAAGGAAAATTGACATATCAGCAATTGGCTTTTTCTGGCTGATGTGGCTGATAACGCTGTATGCATGCATGCAGCTGCAGCAATCACGCAGTCAGCCTGGCAGCTTGGAGAGCAGTGTCTGGCTGGTAAGTCAGGGGAGGGGGGAAGGGATGTGGAAGGGCAGATCGAGGCCCCCATGGTGAGGGAGGGAGTGGGGCTAGGGCAGAAACTTCCCAGCCGGGCAGGGTTCAGGATGGAGCCAGCAGCAGCTCATCCAGAGGGCGCAGAAAAGGGAAAGGGGAGTGGCTCCCACCTCAGTGGGCACTCCTGGGGCAAGCACAGGGGGCTTATGCCCCTGGATCTGTGTGCGGGGCAAGAGCAGACTGCTGTTGCAGGCTGGGGCCCAGAGCTGCGCTGGGCTCTTCCTGGCGGTGGTTGGGCCAGGGCTGTAGTCGGGGCGGGAAGTGAAACTGGGAGAGGGGAGCTACAGAGGGACCCACCCCGTAGCCCCAGTCCCAGCATTGCTGCCACTCACTCTGAACACAGCCCCGGCCCAGGCCCACCTCCACCCCAGCACCATTCCCTTCCTCACTGTGCAGGACTCAATCTGCCTCCCACCCAGTACCTTCCCTTTCCCTGCCTCTGCCCCCAACATACTTACCAGTCAGACGCTACTCTCCAAGCTGCCAGGCTGCATATTGGCAATTGGATCAGTATCAGCCAATATGGCTCGTTAATCGGCCCAAAAAATCTTTATTGGTACACCCCTAGTCCCTAAGTTCTCTTTTCATATCAGCAGGAGACAAAAGGAAAGGAAAAAGCTTCCAACAGAGAAGCAGAACAATTCTATGCATGTATCACTGGAACAGAAGTAGAACCAAACTAGAAAACTTTGTCACTTTGGTTCAAAGGCAAAACAGAAGAGAGGGCATTTTGGGGCTTTTGGTTAAGGACAAGGAAGTCCTTAACCAAAAGCCAAGAAATTTCAGCAAACAGACTGAAGATTCTGGACAAGGATTAGAAAGTTCAAGTGGAAAATAGAAGTTCAAGTAAACACTAGCTTCCTTACTACAAATGTCTGCATATTTATTAGTTAATTATTTCAGTCCGCGTGTAAATTCTCCATGTTCTGAAAGTTAGCAATTCCTGAACAGCACTCTCACTTCCCCATTCTTCCCATCCATTAGATGCCAGGAAGGCTAAACAAGATTAGTCATTTGGCTATAAATGAGAAAATTCTGAACCACAAAAAGTTTAAGTATTCCTCACAAGAAAATCCCCAAAGGAGATAATTTTTACTTTTTTTTTTTTTTTTTTTTTTTGAGATGCTTGTTCTTTATGGCTTAAAATTTCCAGCACTCAAACATTTAACCTGGTTTCTTTTTACAATATTAATATCCATAGCCAGCCTTTGGGCTTATAAACCCTATTTCTTTCCTGAACTCTAAGCTTTGAGGGACTTTAGAAAGGGCTAAACTCAGCTTTCATTAAGTGTCTGAAGAACTCATTTCACTGTCAAGCTAACATTCAAAATACAAACGCCAGAACCACCTGGATTCAAAACTTAATCCAGCCTGTCTCTGCCTGGAAACCAAGTCTGCTCCAATCTGCTGTGATGGTTTTACCACCTATTTTACAGCTAAAATTGCCTCTATCTGGCATAGCTTAGGAAACCAACACTTTTGCTGCTAAATCGGAATTTGTGACTGAATAAGTTCAATCTTGTCCTGTTTACATGGATCATCCCATTTATATGGATTTTTTTTAAACTGCAGGGGGAGGGTCAGTATGACCAGTTGTGAACTTGAAACATGTCCATCCTGGCTTGCAAGAGTCAGGTGAGGGAGACTGGGGTCACCACTAAAAGGGGCTGTCAATACTTTGGGAGGGCAGGGTACCAAAAATACTTAAGTCTGAGATTGTCCAGCCCTTAATCTAGAAATTATTGCTTGACAATGACTCCTCAGTGAGTTATCATACCGATCTCTAACTTTCACTTTTTGGGGAAGGTGCTTGCCGGACCGCTCTAGGCTCACCTGGATGCCATCAGTTGCCTAGATCCTTGTTAGTCTGGCTTTTGTTCCAAATATAGCACAGAGATTGTTCATGGCCTTGATCAATCAAGACTGAAAGGGGAAATTGTGCCCTAATGATCTTACTCAATCAGCAGCTTTTGATAAAGCATTCTAATTAGATTCTGCTCTTTCCTAGAAGGGAGGATCCAAAGGGCTATGACAACCCAGTGCTTCATTTCCACTGGACCTTTCCTGTGGGGTTCCTCAGGGCTTCACCTTGTTGCCTATTCAATCTGTACATGAACCTGTTGGGTGAGACTGTGCAGAGATTTGAAGTGAAGTGACTGCAGCATGAGTCTGACACCCAGCTCTAACTTTTCTCATCTGATCCTAGCCCCACAGTCTCAGTGCCTTCTGGGTGGCTGAACTAATTGAAACAACCATGACAAGCCTGAGATGATAATGGTGGGCAAACTGCTTGACTTGGGTGAAGCCTGGGGATGGAACTGAAGACCCTATTATTGATGAGGTTCAGCCACCCCCTCCTCATTCAGATTTGCAGCCCTGGGGTGCTCCTGGATTCTCTGCTCCACCTGTATCTTTAGAAGGCAATGCTGGCTAGGAATGCTTTTCATTAGCTCCATCTGCTGACAAGGCTGCAACCTTTTCTTTCAGATTTATATTTGGCTACTATCATCCATGAATTCATAACCTCCAGGTTAAACTAGTCCACCTAGCTGGGGTTTTTCCTGCCCATGGCAGGGGGTCGGACTTGATGATCTGCTCAGGTCCCTTCTGATCCTACCAACTATGAAACTACTGCAGTGCACTACACAGGGCTGCCCTTGAAGACCATCCGGAAGCTACAGAACATGGTAACCTGCTTTTTGACAGGGATGGGTCACCAGGAACATGCAACTCCAATGCTCCAGAGTCTGCACTGGATCTCAATAACTTTCTGGACACAATTCAAGATGCTGGTTGACCTATGAGGCCCTAAACCAGGTGTGGGCAACATGCGGCCTGGGGGCCAGATGTGGCCTGCCAGGCCTTTCTATCCAGCCCATGAGACCCCTAAAAAATTTAGAAAATTAATATTAATCTGCTCTGGGCTGCCTGTCATGCAGCCCTCGATGGTTTGCCAAAACTCAGTAAGCAGCACTCTGCCCAAAATAATTGTCCTCCTCTGCCCTAAACAGTCCGAGCCCCATGTACCCAAGGGACTGTCTTCTCTCTTACACCTCACTGCAATACCTAAGGTCAGCCAAAAACAACCTCCTGCAAGTATCATCAATACTCAAGTCCGCCTAGGAAAAACACGTGGGAGATCATTCTCAGCAGTTCCTCCTCAGCTCTAGAACACCGTCCCCCTTGAGTCCCACCAGAGCCTAAGCCTGGGCATTCTGGAACCACTGTAAAACCTTATTTAAGCAGGCGTCTAGCCAGCAAAGCAAGGCTGAGACTGATGGGAGACTATTGGGGGGAGGGGGGGGAATGTTTTTGCTTATGCTGATATTCTAATTTCCTTGTAAACTGATTTGTTCTCTTGTCATTTTCTGCTCTTTTCTGCTCTCACATTTAAGATGCAATAATGAAGGGTGGAGGGTGACACATAAAACAAAAAACAAAACCATGAAAGCATGCCAGAAAGCTTTTCCTTTAAGTCATTTTTAGGCCTATCATCCCTGCATTTCTGAGCCACTGAGACCACAATCGAAAGACATGTTTCCCTGCTACTTCTGAGAACACTTTACTAGCTAGGTGATTTGTGAGGAACTACCTGCTCATGTTATGGCTGTTAAAGCTACATTTGGGCCAGGAAATGGTTAGCTACAGCTAAACCACCTCCTCCATTCCCAAATATAAACAGAAATTTTAACAATTTGTATGACAGGAACAAACTTGTTAGGTAGGTGCATTATATGTTGATGACTTTCATGTTTACAGGCACAAAGATTTGGGAAAGCATATCAACCCACTTCCCTTACAAGAAGTTCGCTAACACTCCAACTTAGCCTTTATTTTTGAAGAGGGTAAAAGGCTTAAGTTTATATTTAAATCTTCCTACGATCATTTAGATGCGTTTCTTTGGCAGGATCAAGAGCACAAGACCAATGTCTGGGGTATTCTTACCTTTCTTTGTGCGCACACTTCTCTGAACCCACCAGCTTTCAGTTACTATTGCTAATAAACACCTACTTGGCAGGGCTTGGTGAAGGACAAAAACCAAGAACAAACAGCACAGTATGCTGTAAAAGTGAGATGTTAAACTTAAGAATATTTCCCTTCTAACATTCAGCAGTAGCTATAGAAAGCAGAAAAGTTAGAGGGATGTGAGATTTTAAAGTTGACAATATGCACCTTATTGATAAACAAACTGGATGTATCCTAGATAATTTGATTTCCTTTGACCTTATCTTAGTCTGGAGAAATCTCTTTAAAAAAAAGAAAAGAATAGATGTATAGCTGTATGTACATGATGGATACATATTGTATACATACGTATCATATATACACATTAGTTTATTACCCAAGACAACTAGCAGGTTCAACTGGTTATTAATAATAATGTAATGAGTAGTTTAAGGAACTTTGCCTGTTTCATAATCTCAGATGAATGCAAAAGTGCTGACGTAATAGCCCAGTTTTAACGCACAAGCTTCTGCCACACATCAGTCACTGGGTGAGTACAGAAGCCACCAAAGGACCCTAGTTTCCTTTTGATCATTTATCTCCATCAAAGTGTTCCTAAGAGAGGGTGTGACATATAACCCACTTCCTACTCACAACTGCAATCTGCAACAGTAACTTTCTAGAGCAACACGAAAAGGTCTTCATCATGAAAAATTAAATGAGAGATGTAACTATGAAAGTTTCATCTCAAAAAGCCCCAAGTATTGTCAGACTGTGTTGATATATAAACTAAACACAGAAAGAAGCATCAGTGGAAACTCAGGTATATAAAAGCATGAAGTCAGGAAAAACTATGAACGGTCGGGTTTGGTAGGCAAAGTAGCTCTTCATTGATCCATAGGTGTAGGGTCGGAAGCAACCTAAGTAGATCATCAGGTCCAACCCCCTCTTCTGGTTCTGCTTCCTGTATGTACTTCAAGAGGCAGCTCGCAAAATTAAGAGCTGTGGGATTTCAATGATCAAGTTATCACCTGCTATACAATGCTGGGACACATTAAAGCACTTGGCTATATGCATATACATAGCTAAAAACAATTACCTAACTCTTTAGTCTATGATAATCATCATCATATTAGTGGTATCATTTTGTGACAAAACAAGTTAATATGCTGTTATCAATACTCCAGTGAAAAAACTCAACTAAATTCCTTTTCTAGATCTTGCACCAGCCACCCAACTTATTTTTTTTCATTTCACTGCAAGCCAGAAAGAACACTGCCCAAATTTTACACTAAAGATTACTTTAGTAGAAATGGAAGCTGTAATGTTTTTTTTTCCCTTTAAACAGAACACCTATGTCTCAATGTTCCACTTTTCATGATAAAAGATGATAAAACTGGTCTACCAGCTGGGGGAGGGGGGCAGGAATCACATTCAAAACAGCAGCATACTAAGAGAAGCCTTGATTAAATTAATTTAATCATGGTAAACACCAAGATTCAAATTAGAACAAAGCAATTAAAAAAAAACCTCCCCCAACCCATTCAAGTTCTCTCTGTCACCTAGCTGAGAAGACTTCTCCTGAACTTATCACCTACCTCCTGCCCAGAGACAGTTACAAGAGATTCTCACCTTCAGATCTCATCCTCACTCCTGAAATCGGAGTATCTACAGTCATCTCCTCTGTCTGAAAGGCAGAAATAATTCCTTACAGTACTTCCCTTCAGGGCACATGAATACGAGCAGTAGTGTCTAGAACAGTGGTTCTCAACCTTTTTAGACTCAAGACACCTCATCAGACTCAGGACACCCATGTTCTCTTTGATCCTTCCAGTCAAGGGAAAGGGCCTGGGCAGGAACAGGTGCATCCTGCAGATCAATACCTGGTTGCACAGGTGGTGTTGCCAGCAGGGTTTTAGCTTCTTCAACCATGGGATGTTCCAAGAAGGATTGCTGGGAAGACATGGGATCCACCTGACGAAGACAGGGAAGAACATCTTGGCAGACAAGCTCACTAATCTAGCGAGGACGGCTTTAAAACTAGGTTCACTGAGACCAATGCCCTGAGATAAGCAGGGAAGTGGGAGACCTGGAGGAAGGGCAAGCAGGAGGGGGCAAGCGGGGAGGTGTTCTCATATTTCCTGAGAAATCAGGGCAATCGACTAGTTACTTCGGTGCCTGTACTTGAATGCAAGGAGCCCGATAACCAAGCAGGAAGAATTGGAAGTCCTTGCAGTTACAGCACTATGATGTGATTGGAATAGCAGGGACTGTGGGAGCTAGTATGACTGAAGCACTGTCAAGGATGGGTACAAACTATTTAGGAAGGACAGGCAGGGGAGAAGAGGAAAAAGAGCTGCACTTTATGTAAAAGAGCCATATGATTTCTCAGAGCTCCAGTACGAAACTGAAGATAGGCCTGTTGAAAGTCTCTGAGTTAAAGTTAGAAGGGAGAGCAACAAGGGTGATATTGTAGCAGGTGTCTGCTATAGACCACCAGACCAGGAGGAAGTGGTAGATGAGGCTTTCTTCAAACAGCTAGCACAAGTTTCCTGATTACAGGCCCTGGCTCTCAAGGGGGACTTCAACCACCCTGACATCCACTGGGAGGGCAATACAGCAGTGCACAGGCAATCCAGGAAGTTTTTGGAGAGTGTTGAGGACAACTTCCTGGTGAGAGTGCTGAAGCAGTCAACTAGGGGCCATGCTCTTTTTGACCTACTGCTCCAAAAAGGAAAGAATTGGTGGGGAATATAGTAGTGGATGGCAACTTGAGAAGCAGTGACCATGACATGATTGAGTTCAGAATCCTGTGGAAAGGAAGGATGGAGAGCAGCAGAGTAAGGACCCTGACCTTCAGAAAAGTAGATTTCGACTCACTCAGGGACCTCATGGGCAAGATCTCCTAGGAAGCTAGTCTGAGGGAGAGAAGAATCCAGGACAGCTGGCTATACTTTAAAGAAAGCTTACTGAGAGTGCACAAACAAACCACCCTGATGTGCAGGAAGACTAGCAAGAATGGCTGAAAACTAGCTTGGCTTAGTAGGGAAATCTTCAGTAAACTAAGTCACAAAAAGGAAGTGTATAAGAAGCGGAAATTTGGATAAATAAATAGGGAGGAGTATAAGGGCACTGCCCAGGCATGCAGGGACAAAGTCAGGAAGGCCAAAGCACAGTTGGAGTTGCAGCTATCAAGTGGTATAATGGGGAACAAGAAGGGTTTCTACAAGTATGTCGGTAGCAAGAGGAGGATCAGGGAAAGTGTGGATCCCTTATAGGGGAGGCAACCTTGTGACAGAAGATGTAGAAAAGTCTGAAGTGCTCAGTAGCTTCTTTGTCTCAGTCTTCACAAGGAAGGTCAGCTCACAGACTACTGAACCTGGAAGCACAGTTTGGGGAGGAGGTGAGCAGCCAACAGTGGTGACAGAACAGGTTAGGGACTATTTAGAAACACTGGATATATACAAGTCCATGGGACCGGACAGGATGCACTCAAGGGTGCTAAGGGAGCTGGCTGACGTGACTGCAGAGCCACCAGCCATCATCTTTGAAAACTCATGGTGATCAGTTGAGGTCCCAGATAACTGGAAAAGGGCAAACATAGTGCCCATATTTAAGAAAGGGAAAAAGGAAGATTCAGAGACCTACAGGCCAGTCAGCCTCACCTTGGTTCCTGAAGCAGTTCCTCAAGGAGTCCATTTCTAAGCACTTGGAGGAGAAGATGATTAGGAACAGTCAGCATGGATTCACCAAGGACAAGTCATGCCTGACAACCCGACTGCCTTCTGTGACAAGATGACTGGCTCTGTGGAAGCTGGGAGACTAGTGGACGTGGTATACCTTGATTTTAGCAAGGCTTTTGATACAGTCTCCCATAACATCTCCACAGGCAAGTTAAGGAAGTATTGGCTGGATAATGGACTGTAAGGTGGATAGAAATCTGGCTGGAGTATCGGGCTGAGAGGGCAGTAATCAATGGCTCGATGTCTACTTAGCAGCTGGTATCAATTGGAGAGCCTTCATCAATGATCTTGAAGATGGCATACAGTGCACCTTCAGCAAGTCTGCAGATGACACCAAGCTGGGGGGAGTAGTAGATACACTGGAGGGTAGGGCTAGGATTCAAAGTGACCTAGAGAAATTGGAGGATTGGGCCAAAAGAAATCTCATGTGGTTCAACAAGGACAAGTGCAAAGATCTGCTCTTAGGCTGGAGCAATCCCATGCACCAGTACAGGCTGGGACTGACTGGCTGGGTAGCAGCTCTGTAGAAAAGGACCTGGGGGTGTTACACTGGACAATAAGGTAAATATGAGCCAACAGTGTGCCCTTGTTCCAAAGGCTAACAGCATACTGGGCTGCACTGGTAGACCTGCCAGCAGGTCTAGGAAAGTGATTATTCTCCTCTACTCAGCACTGATGAAGCCACATCTGGATTACTGTGTTCAGTTTTGGGCCCCACACTACAGAAAGATGTGGACAAACTGGAGAGAGTCCAGTAGAGGGAAACAAAAATGGTAAGGGGACTGGGAGGCATGACTTATGAGGAAAGGGAGGGAACTGGGCTTATTTAGTCTGGAGAAGAGGAGATAGAAAGGATTTAATAGTAGCCTTCAACTACCTGAAAGCCGGGGGGAGGGGATTCAAAAGCAGATGGAGCTAGACTGCTTTTAGTGGCGACAGATGACAGAACAAGGAGCAATGTCTCAAGTTGCAGCAAGGGAAGTTTAGGTTAGATATTATGAAGGATTTTCTTACTAGCAGGGCAGTAAAACACTGGAAAATGTTACCTAGGGAGGTGGGAGAATCTCCATCCTTGGAGGTTTTTGAGACCCAGCTAGACAAAACGTTGGCTGGGATGGTCTAGTTGGAGATGGTCCCGCCTTGAGTAGGGGGTTGGACTAGATGACCTCCTGAGGTCCCTTCAGACCCTAATTTGCTATGATTTTTATGCGAATTTTTGTGAATTCAGCAGTGCCCCATTTAAAAAACTCAATAAACTGTTGTTTATTACAGTGTTTACCTCCATGCAGAGTAGGCAGGCAGTGGGACCAAGAGAACAGCTAGACAGCGAGAGCCTTATCCTGCTTTTATCTGCTTATCTCCTTACACATTCCCTGCCACTGTCCAAAGGATCTCATGGTACACCAGGGTACCCTAGAACCCTGGCTGAAAATCACTGGTCTACAACTATGGCTGTCAGTTTTCAAAGTCTGTATTTAAGTGCCCAAAAAGCCAGTGACTGCTTCTAAAATATACATGTAAGGCAAGATACAAAGATATTATTGTACTGGAGGAAGCTGATGCAATGCAATAAGGACAAATGTGAAGTCCTGCAATTAGGATGGAATAAACTACATGCATAGGTGCAGACTGGGGAATGACACCTAGGCTATAATACTGCTGAAAAGGACCTGAGGGTGTTAAAGAGGACCATAGGCCGTATATGAGCCAGTGTGATCCTGTTGCCAAAAAGGCCAACAGCATACTAGATTATATTAACGGAAGTTTCTCTTGCAAATCAAAGGAAATTATTCTTCTGCTCTATTCAGCGCTACTGAGGCCTTACCCAGAATACTGTGTCCAGTTGTAGGCCCCACACTTAAAGAAGGATGTGGACAGATTGGAAAAAAAGTCCAAGGGAGAACAACCAAAAGAGATTAGAGGCTTGAAAACATTAATGTTGAGGAAGGAATGAAAGAACTAGAATTATTTAGTCTGGAAAAAAGATGTGGGGGGATTTGATAACAGCCTTCAAATAACTGAAGGGGGAAGATGCAGGTTATGCAGAGGATGGAGATGGCCTTTTTTGTGGCCACAGGGGCCAGACAGCCCTAGGAGCAGAACTGCAGCCCAGGAAATTTTAGGATAATTCTGCCTTTAGCATGAGGACTGGAATAATTGATTTATCATGCCCACTTCCTACAATTTCATTTAATAATTTAAAGTTGTGAATTAAACAGCTTCTTCATGCAGATTGCACACAAAAAAAGACTAGCTATAATGAACAATGTGGATATATGAATAAATTCTATTGAATGGAAAGGATAGGGATAGAGCAGAGGATCAAGAATAATTTTTCATGCATCCATTCCATCTTCTAGAAAGGGATCCTTAAATAAAACATTTTTCACCAACAAGTATTTGTTAAATGTTCAGGATTTAGCTTTCACTTTTGTGCATTTACCCTATTCTATAATCAGTTATGTGGAGTCACATGTCAGCAGAAATACCCCCAATCTTTTAAACTGGTTTGTTCTTTAGGAGTTCCACCCGCAAACATTCAGTGTCTAACAACTCATAAAAAAACATGTGCCTTGATTTAGAAGCATATCAAAAACAACTTCAGAAAAAAGAATTTCTAGCTTTTCTGCTATGGAGACTAGATTAGCTGTCAGGAAAACTAAATTCTACTTTTAAGTTGGGCCACTGAGTTGCTAACTAACCATAGCCACATCACTTCATTTCTTATACCTAACATCTTCCTCTGGATATACCTACCCACCTTCTCCTTTGTAATGTGTTATGGTTTTAAGATGAAAAGTACTAAAAAGAATCATCAAGTTATTTTCTGTTTTGTCATCAAAACAACCTGAAGCTACATCAAGGTCTCTATGCACTAATTTAATTGGTCAATAGCAAGTTCACAACCAACCATTTCAATGCTAATCTCAACCATTATCTTACCCTTATATTTAACTGAGAAGCTAACAAAGTTTCTGGCTTATTTTCTTAGTTAATAGTTTACTGAAACCATTATCCTGTGGCAACCATAGCCATCTCTTTCTGCCTTCATTCTTGCATGGTATGGATATCTATCATAAAACTAATTCTATGTTGTTGGGGGGTTTTTTTTACTTTAAATTTGGAATACTCAAAAAGTTCTTTCAACTGTTATAACAACAGCTACAAGACTGAGAAAAAGTCCCAATGTAAGCTATAGCTGAATATAAAAGTTAATAAAAAATAGTTAATTAGTCCTTGCTTTAAGATCCTACCACCCACTGAACCAAGATTTTTGTTGTAGAGTGAATCAAAACTGGGTTGCCCTGATAGTGGGCACAATCATTATTGTTCTAGGTATACCGGGAAAAATTTGGGAAAGGTCCTAGCCATGGTTAGGTCCTCCCAGCTAACACAACGCTGGAGATGTCAGCCACTGCCTACTGCTATGACTTTTAGCTTTCTCAATCAGAGAAAGCCTCAAGCAGTACTGTATGACACTATGCTCCAGATACTGGACTGTTTATAGTACAAGCCCTACCACAACTTATATTCATTCAGTTAAGAAGTCTATGTTAACACCATCACAAAATCTTTCTGCTAAGTTTCCATAGCATATGACAACCATGTCAATTGCAAAACAACAAGTTATTGATGTTGTACTCTATAAAGCATTAGATATTACCAACACAACATAACTAGTTCTTTTGAAAGCAAATGAAAATTAATTTAGCAATTCATAAATATTCTTACTGTACTACTAGTTGTTGGCACACAGATCCATTATCGGTTATCAGTTCATTCAGTCTGAATTCAAGGTGAACTTTTCCCTGGCAGGGGGAAAAGAAAACAAACACATATACATAAGCATTTCTGAAATCCATTTTTTCAAAAGTAACAACTGGCATAACAACATTTTGCAGATGTTTTTAATATGATCTACCATCCACTTAAAAGATGAAGAACTAACTCAGCAAATATATTAGCATAAAATGGACAAGAGTTCAATATCGCCCCTACTGATCAAAGAAATTTGTGAAAAGTCTTTCTAGAAAGAACTGGTAATGAAGGACTTCATCCTGCACTAAGCAAACTAGCAAAAAATAATGTAAGTAAATCATGACATACAATGCATGACGAAACACTAGACTACCAAGAATACAGGACTACAGAATCTATACTGCTGTATCCGCATTCTACAGATACCAAGATGAGGGTGGGCAAAACATGGCTTGTGGGCCATATCCAGCCCACCAATTGATCCTATCTGGCCCACTGGCCCCCACCAGGAGCCTGAGAAGGGACTGTGCCCTGTGCCATTCAGCTCTGCTGCAGCTGGCGCTGGGCTGGGCAGTGCGCAGATTTGCTGCAACACCATTAGCATGAGAATGGGCTGGCCATGGGGAGGGGCTTGGCTTGGGGCAGCCACTGACTCTCCCAGTGCAACACAGTGACAGTGGCTCGTTGCAATGGGCAGATGGAACAGTTACTTGGAGCGCTGCATAGCGCCCTATCCTGTGCAGGCCTGCACACTGCCCACAGGAAGCCGGGGGGGGGGGCGGCACAGAGGAGTCTAGATTCTCTGCAGCCCAGCCGTGGCTGTTGCAGAACAGAGTGTTGTGGGGCAGAACCCTGCCTCCTCAGGCTCCAGGCAGTGGCTGGTGGGTCAAACAGGATCAACTGGCATCTTCCTGACCCCCTCCCCTCCACAGCTTACCAAAACTCATTAAAAGGCCATCCAGCCCAAATAACTGGCCACACCTGTACTAAGAGGAAGAGAGGTCAATAAACATCTACACATGAAAGCTGAGAAAAACTATACCGCTCTTGCAGCAGAGTAGGTGCAAGACAAGTGCAATGTGTGTGATCCAAGATGCAAGAAAAAAGCAGCCAGACAGAAGGTTTATAAAAAAAAAAAAAGTGAGAGTGAACAGTGAATTTTACTTTATTTCCATGATGCATTTCTTATCCAAAGCAAGAAGTGAACTTTTTGCTAAATACTTATACATGGTGTAACACAATGAAAACACAGAAGCAATTTCACTTCAACTAGATTTTGAAAAAGGCATGTGTGGGAGTTTTGTTATTTGCTAATAAGCTTTGTACAGGAGGAGTTTCCCACATAAGCAAGCCTTGTCTTAAAACAGTATCTCATTCATACACAGACAAAACCACAACTGGTTAAAATAATAGTTCACTGAGAACAAACACTTAACCATTTTTCCACCTCTTCTGCAAAAAGATGCCAACAACTATAACCAACTGAAAGAGTACTGCAACATTAAATGCTAAAACAGAAAATTATATAAGCATACTTCTCTGGGTTTGTTTCCTACTCCCTGCTCCCATCTTAATCACAGCACTAATTTGACTCTTTTAAACCACATAGTTAATTAGTTATTTGTCTGAAGTACTGTGGACATCTCCACGTTATATTTATGCTGTAATTTAACATATGCACCCATTTTAAGGCACCTTAAATAGCAAACCACTCATAAAATAGTTCCATATATAATGCAGAGCAATTTTATGGCAGATTTAAATTGAATGTGTAACCAGGCCAACAATCAGCTGACTGTCGGCTCTGGGTGGGGTCTTGAACAGCTTCTCAGGTGGTCCGCTGATCATCAGCTTGGGCTGGAGAATGCACCAGAGCCTAGAACCAGCCCTAGACCTGCGGGCACTCAGCTTTCAACTTGCCTGTGCAGGTGAAGCCTGGGATCATAATCCTGGGCTCCCCCCAGCACCGCAAGCTAGGGCACAATAAGGATCTGTGCCCTGAACCCAAATCTGTATCTCCTATTATGCATGCACTGCATGGCAGGAGGTGTGATACTTGGGATCAAGGATCAGATCCCACAGTGGAGCGACAGACATTTTAGTACTTCATAAGACTGAGTTGAGGGGTAAACTGGGAAGATATAATCCAAGCCTTTTTGCCCAGGTAAAGGGAAATATGGGATCCCCAAACTATGGCTCAACTACTGAGACAGCAATCAGTGAAAATTTCTCCAGGGCATGAAGCTATACTGACAGCAGTTAGGCCCCGTCACAGATCTTAGATAGTTCCCAAGGGCTACCATCAGGGTTGTCCAACTTGAGTAGGCAGAGGCTGCATACATCCCAGGTCACATGGCATGCAGGCTGCACACTGCACCACACTGCCTAGCCTCCCCTGCCATGCCACACCAGGACATGTGTGCAACACAGGATCCCTGTGTCCCCTCAAGTCTCCTAGCCACAGGCTCTCAGCCCCATGGATTGCTCCCCTGAGGGACAGGGGCAGGAAGCAGACATTGGAGAAGGAAGGGAAATGCTGAAGATTCCAGCAGCAAAGCAGGAGAACAATAGGGGGACTGGTGCCCAGACCAGGAGCCCAGAGTCACTGGTCGTTCTTAAGCTGCCAGTTTGACAGCCTTGGCCTAGGACTAGGTGAATGGTTGAATGAAAATACGTTTCTGGCAAACTGAGTACAATGAACTCATAAGTTCAATGAGTCATTAGCTTGGAGACATTTGATGGTTTAGGCAAGCATTGCCATTCTAAATTTGAGCACATCTGTCTTTGAGATTCAACAGGCCAAGGGCAGAACAAAGCACAATTTCTTCCTCAGGATAAGGAAGTGCCAGGTATAGAAGCCTCTTACTTTTGAGGCACCTTCTCTGGGACTCTTTGATGAAGCAAAGCAAATATAAATACGCCTTTGGGAAGAAAGCTCCCTGAACTGGGACAGGACAGAGGGTGGAAGGATGCGGGTAGGTATAAAACAGTAGAATAGGATGTGGTAACTATAAGCAATGGTTTTAACTTCTGACAGATATCAAGGCAAACCACATCCAATGAAATTGGGTGAGGCTGCTTCTGAAGGTGATGTTTTCTAGACTAAGACAGTTCACAATTGTGTCATGAAATCTGTTAATGCAAAAAGGAGTGTACACAGCCAATTCAAAAGTATATTAGCACTCCTTTTGTTTCTAGGGTACGTAACAGGGTGGCCTGTCCCCTTAATGAAAGGCAGCTAGTTAGACTGAAGGGCTACAGCTGTGAGAAGGTTAATGCAGGCATGACTCATAGGAAACAAAAACCCCAGCAAACAGAACCAGCTGGGGAGGTGGAGGGGAAATACTAGAGGCAGAAGACTACTACGCAATGAGCAGAACAAGCCTGGGAAAGGATGGTTGAGGCCTCAGTAGACCCATCCCAGGGTCCAACACAATAAGGTTTTTATTTGCTTACTTTGTGTGATGAAAGTCTGTACAAAACTGGGGCAGGCTGGGAGGTACTCCAGACAGCAAAGAGCAACAGGTTTAAAGACTGCATACTACTGAGGCTAGCTGAGAGATGCTCAGGGAAGGGGCAAAAGCCTGGCTGAAAAGGCCCAGAGGCAGCAGCCTGCTATAGTGGAGGTATTTAGTTTGAGATACCAGCCAGAGCCAATGCTGTGCTACTGATGGTATATCATGTAGTACACACAAAGGAGGGGTGCAATTGTCTAGGAGTAAAAGACAGAAAATGCACTATTCTTTCATCTTTACAAGCGATTAGTTTTCAGTGATCACAACAAGGGGAAAAAAGTGGTAATTCTGAAGATTGTAAAGAAGGTTAGTCTGAGATCAATATGAAAAGGTCAGATGCTCAAAAAAAACTCCACCACTCTTCCAATATAGGTGTTAAGTGAGAGATGAATAAAGAGAATCCCACCCAAATGCCCTCATTTGGAGAGACAAGGTGCATCGGCCAAGAGACAGATAATCAACAACAAAGAAGAAAAATCTATTTTGGCCATGCACAAGGTACTGGCACACCTGCAGTGGGATCCACAGTGACATACACTGTATGAGAATAATTTTTGTCTGCCCAACAGCTAGAAAGAATCCACTGTGTGGATAACAAAACTGTGCCCTTCACACCCCATTCTATAGAAGTAGCAAAAAAGAAACAGCCCTGATTGTGAAATTGTCTACAGAGCAACATATAGCTAAAATCCAATTACAGGTTTAGTTAATCAGTACTGCTCTGTGTTTCACTTACTTCATAATACTGTCCTCAATGCATCATAAGAACCCCCAAACTGTCTTTACTGAGCAGGAAGACGAGGGATAAAACTGAGTACCAACATAGAATCTTGTTGGGTTCAATGTGATACCGTTGGTATTTAAATGTCACCTCTACTATTCCACATTCCTGTTAAAGTGTAGGTTTTCTAGAGCTTCTCAATTAAACTGTTTCAAGAATTTAAATCAGCAAAGTATTTCCCCCAACAACCTATTCTTGAGAGTAGATGAATTGTTCTAGTTGTACCCAAAATAAAAAGGAAAGAAAGGAAATAGTTCAATCTGAGGCATGCAGCTAGTAAACATAAAGAGCTCAGTCCAAACTGTTAGGATACTGTCTTAAGCAACTAACTCCAGGCATCACTTACTAATGCTGCCTAGACAAGATAAACCAGTGGATGCCAACAACCTATGGGGGAGACTAGCAAGCAATATGATAAACAGCAGTCACAGTAAACATTACTTATCTTTAATATTTTATGCATTAGATGAATAGCAAAATCAGATGCACACTGTACTTCCCCAGGCATAGTGGGGGTGAACCATCCTAGCCACTTACAACAAGTGAGACTCTAGTCTCTCTTCCCAGATGGCAGACCAACAAGTGTCTGTTCCTTACGATAATTTCATCTTTCCTTCTTCTTCCCCCTCCCTGGAGATCCTTTTGTTAAACCTCTTCTAGCAGTTGTCATCTTAGTGTGTCATGGGAGTCATTTGGTTACTGCTCCATCTCCCAGAGGAAGACCCCAACGGTTTTTACAAAGATCATTATATTGTAAGCTATAAAACATTTAAAATTGCTCTGCAGAATTGGTGACTTTTCCTGGACTTTTCCAAGTCTAGTTGCACAACATATATCCCCCTCTCTTCAGGCTATTTTACATCTTACCTACAACCAACCATATACCTAACTGTTAACGGCTGAGTATCCTCAAAGTTATACTTTTCAACCAACTACCACCTCTCCCTTCTACTATTCATGTACAAAGCAAGCACATGTGCTGTCCCAATTCAAGTCACAGCTCATCAGCATGACAAGTATTAGCTATGCATTATCATGGCTAAAATCCTCATGGTAACAGACCTACTGATCTCTCCACTTTTGATAGTACACACATTTCTCCAGATATCATTAAAAAACAAAACAAAAAACAGTCAATGTTTAAGTTCAAGAAATAACTGTATTTTTGTCCAAGTTCTATTTTGATATTACTACTAGTGAGCTAATAGCAGGTTTTGTTTGACACAGTAATATATTCAAAAAAGGAACAGCTCAAAAATGTTGTCGTGAACAAGTGTTCAAGTTCACATTTGTCTTACCAGAAAGTTGATCAAAAGCTCTAACAAGAAACCTCATGTAAAGGTCCATGAAGAATAGATAATTGTAAAGAATTTGGGAGAGGCACTCAGAAAAAAGCAATAGCTGAAACTATAGCTTTGATATTTTGGCCTCTGAAGTGAAAGTAAACCTGTATACAAGTTCAGCTAAAATTTCTTAAGCGTTAATGTTCTGATGTGAAACAAAGATGTTTTGCTATAAAATCCCCTTGGGCAATGGTTGCATTTCCTTCCTCCTGCCACTAAGCAAATGAGTAGAAGAGCAGTTTCTTTAAAAAAAAAAGTTTTGAAGTTATTTTAGAATCCTTGCTAGGTCTTTTGCAAACTGTTACTACATGCAATGAAAACAGGTACTTTACAAAAATATTTGCTAAACCTTATGTAAGTACACAAACTCTTGTCATGTAAAAAAATGAAAACAAACAGAAAATAAAACAGATTTTGAAGATAAAAACAGGATATTAAGAATCATGTCTGCAGCTTTAAAAGGCAGAGCTCCTGAATGACAACTGAAGAGACTGTTACCTTAAAACCAAGAAGCATAAGGTTTTACATAGTACAAAATTCAGGCAAGGGTGTTTTTTTTATTTTTTACTTAACAGAGGCACATGGCTTGAAAAATGGCATTTACTAAGAACAAGCTAGGTGAACAAACTGTAATTACTGCTTAGTGCGGAGGTGTCAAACTTATCTGGTACAGCACCCACTGCCAGCCAGGGGTGCACCACATTCTGCACCTGCCCTGGCTGGGCTGCACTGCACACAGCACTCATCCAGAATTTACACTATAGTTCCCCCTAGTTGGTCCAGGACTCTATTGCACAGAGTAGACGGACTGGCTTGGGAGGTAGGCATAGGATACGGTGAGCAACACAGATCCCAGAATGGCTGGAACCAGTGCTGTGTGCAGCACACATCCTGGGCACTGCCTGTGAGGCCTGGATGGCAGGTGTCAGTTAACCCAGATCAGGGGTCTGCTGGCCATATGTCTGCCACCCCTGGCTTAGTGTAAAGCTCAGTATCACATTAAGTACCAACATGAAGCTGAAGCTAACAAGATTCTACCCATCTCCTTGAGAACAGTTTTTGGTTTCTTATATAAATGCACTGAGAAAAATATTACAACTCTCAAAAGGAGCTTCAGTGCAGAACAGTGCAGATTTTTAAACCAACCTGTAACTGGATTTTAATTATTGCTCTATTGTTTCTAGACAAAAACCCTACCAACATACTTTCACAGCCAATTAAAAGCTACTTCGCTTCTCACATACAACTTTTAATCCTTTTTAGATTTAGAGACCTCAAAGTGGTATACAAAATCAACCTAGTCATCCCCATTTTACAGAGGGATAAGCAAAAGGAAGACAGTCACAAGAGATTAGAAGAAAAGCTAAGAATAGAAACCAGTCCAGTGTTCAAGTTATTGAACCAGATTTACGAAAACCGTTTTAAGTAATGTTGTTGCCATAATAATGGCAATCACTAGTCAAATTTCCACTTAAAAGGCTTTAATGAAGCACAGTGAAATCTGATGAATTAGTCATTGGGGAAACACATCACTATTATCTTATTCAAAGGCTGGCAATCTACACCTGGCTATGGACGCTCTCCCAGAGCCACCAGGGCAGTGTGGGGCAGGAGTGCTTGCTGTGGACAGGTCCTAGCACCTGTTTACCTCCCTGTCTCCAACTTAAGCTGGTCATTTCAGCTCACAGCTGGAAAAAGTTACTACCATTGGTCTTGGTCACTGCACTGAACCTCACTAGAGTTCTAAGAATTTGTGCACAAATCCTTGGCCATTTTCACACATGCAAATAGATACACTAAGACTGCACATGGAATTTGCTTCAAGTCAGCTTGAAGACACTGATCTATGACCTCCACAGCATTTGTCAAGTCTGCAGTTGCTCAAAGTATAAATAAACTTCAGCTTTTCTTGATCATCTACGTCTTGTTGAGCCAATTCTTCCATTTTACTGTATACCTTCTATGTGGCAATATGTACAAATATAAAAACTAAAATCTTTGCTTGACTTCTACTCCATTAGAAATAATTTTTTTTAATCAAAGGAGAACTTTGATTTTTTCCAGTAACAAATTTATCTGTATAAATGGCAGAAGTCTCAAGCAGTGGGCCAGAGTACATACAATTTGCAAACAGAATTTGTAATATCTTCTCTTCATTAACATGGCCTCAAAACACATCTTGGGTAGCTGAAAACAGTTAACTACGAATTTGGCAGTTATGCATAGTCGGTCTTCATTACCAATTAACTTGGGAGTTAAAAGTTAAAACAGATTTTACTGTACTTGCAACATTTCACAATATATAAAATATCAAGGTTAAAATGTAAAAAAATTCTTCAATACATTAAATTAAAATTACAATTATTAACTGTGGTGAAAAAAAAATCACCTCTGTGCACACACAAATGTTAGGCCCCACACCCTGTACATTAGAACACACTTGTAGCAGTGGCCCACAAAAATCAAAGTAACGCCTGCCAATTTAATTTTCATTGTGAAATTAACTTCTCCTTTACACCCAAGATGTTTAGATACACTGTTTTCACTCTTTTCCTCCCCATCACATGCACTAAAATCACTGTTTGGGAAAGCATTTTCTTTTGTTTAGAATACATATTAAGAATCCCAACATCTTTTCTTTAATGACCACTGGCCAATTTTTTAAGACAACCTGACATTTTAGCACAATCAAAACATCACAACTGTGATCTGTTGTTCTTTGAGGTGAGGGTGAAGAAGCAAAAACAGTTCTGAGAAACTAGGTCTTTGTGTCAACTATGCCTAGGCAGTTAAAAACATGTACACAACTGTATGCTTACAGAACTTTTTATAAGCATGCATTGTAAGTTGTTCAGCAGTTTCATTTCTGAACTAACTGATGCTTGATGTCCCCTGATAAATGCAAATTCTGTACAACTGCATTCACTAAGAAAAGATTCCAGTTTTTTGTCATTAAAATTACAAACATATGCTGGCTGCCTTACCCAGCAGGCCTGGATAACTCAGTTGGTAGAACAGACTTTAAATGAGGATCCAGAGTTCAAGTCCCTGTTCAGGCAAGTGTGGGGCCTTGTTCCATGCGCTGACCTTTGAAGGTGCAAGACTGGAGTGGGGAAGGTTCTGACCCAGGTGTCTGCTAGACAACAGCTGGTCTTCAGGCTTGCTGCCTGGTTTAGGGGTGTGCATGCTGAGCTCCTGGTCAGAAGTTCAAGGCTGGGTCTGGATCTGGATCCAGATCCCTCCACCCAGGTTGTGGGCATGCAGTTGTTTTTCCTGCCTGGTGGGGGTCTGGACACCCTGAGGTCCCTTCTAGCCTCATAATCTATGAATCCCCTACCCTAAACTGAAAATGCAGTCCTGCAAACAGCCTGAAAGGCCTCTTCCTCCCACCTTTAAAAAGAAAAAAATGACAGTTTTTCTTAAGGGATGTAAAAAAACCCAGGTATTTTAAATAAAAACTACATTATCTGATTTCTTGCCTTTTCTGGTGTTTAATCCAAACATGACTGATACTAAAGAACTTACCAGTTAGGTCAGCTCAATAAAAGCCTTTTAAAAAAAAGGCCTTACAACATGCCTAGAAAGTAATGTAGGGCTCTGAGATACCTAATAAGTTATGCAATATAGTCATAGGTGCTACAGCATGTTATATAATCCTAAATGCTTATTTCAGACATGCTGTTCACTTCTGAACTAGTTGCAGAGATTCCACCCACAAGTTCCCTCCAAATCTCCCATTACGTGTCCAGTCAAATACATGTCAATAACTTTGTCTTCTCAGCACAGCTCAGTCTCCTACAGCTCAGATACTTCTTTTTTCCCTACCCTTTACTTACTTCCCAGACTTGAATAATTTGTCATTCATAGTAGCCAAGATTCAACATCTATCCTACTACAGGAATATGCCTTCAATTGCCAACACTTCCATATTACCATGAATTTTTGCCTAACCAGCATCCATAACAGAAAGTTAGTTTCTCCAACAAACCCATGCCACCTGTTCTGAGGGCTCAGCACTATAATTTTAACTGTAACAACAGAACTATAGCAAGAGTATTGCAGCAGATATTCTAGGCAGTAAGATATGCAGAACAGGGATACAGCTTCATCAGTACTTGAGAGGATTCTCAGAGATACAGTTAAAAAAGCAACCCTGAAATAACACAGGTATGAAAGCTGACTTAGTGTATGCATGTTCAAACTCCCCTTTCTAAAAAGTGACCCAAGCACTGTAGTCTAGTACACTTGATTTGGGAGGATAACATTTTAGTTGCCCGACTGTCAGGCCACAGCCTCAAACTTGAGGCCTCAGTCTGGCCAACATGGTTGCTCACCTTGACCTGCTGCTGTATGGCTGATCACCAGGGATCTGAGTTTTCCACAGAAAATCAAAGACTTTCCCCTTAAAGGAAAAAACTGCCAGGGCTTTCCTCTTGCAGGCTGGCAGAGTTCCAGTCTGCAGGGGGCTGCGGGAAGCAGGAGAAGGGCAATCAGAGGCAGGGAGCCACATGTATGTGCACACACACATGCACATGGCCAGCAATGCAGCCAGACGGTGTGGTGAACGGGTCCTGCAGGTAAGCTGGGGGATGGGGGGAGGCAGAAAATGGGGCATAAGCAATGCATGGAGAGGGCATGGCGGGGCACATGCCCACACACTGGTGGGCTGAGGCCTGGGGGCAGCAAGGTCAGGAGTGAGAGGCACCAGCAAAGCTGGGGGCAAGGTGTAAGTGATGTGTGAAGAGGGCATGGGGGGCAGGGTTGGGAGGCTGTGGATTGGGAGTAAGGGGTAACAGCATAGAGGGACAGGGCATTGGCTTATTGGGGTTGCTTGGCACCACAAAGATGTGGGGGGCTAGCCGTTCTGGACCTGTGTCCTGGTGAGTGAAAGAGGCAGGAGGAGCTCTGATTTTCCATGATAAAAACACCAATCAAACACCAAAACGTATGTTTAAAAGTTCTTTTATTATAATGGTAGAGGTGCTGGTAGGCGTCTAAATTGCTTTAAAATTGTAAATATAGTGCATTTAATTTTTTTTTTTTTTAAAAAAATCACATAAAAATATGGATTTTTTAACAGAGAAAAATCAGAACCTCCATTGATCAACCAGACTGATGAAGGCAGCAGCAGGATCTATTCCTCTATCAGCCCCATCACTGGAGCAGCCAACCAGGGTCAGCTGACCCTCCACTTCCTTTTCTGGCTCAGGGGCTTGTATGGGGAAAAGTATCCAGGTTAACAAGACCCTACTTGACCCACAACCACTCTTTCCCCTACACCCCACTCCCTGATCTCCAGGCTTCCTGACTTGGGTTTGTGGGAAGCCTCGTTCTCCATCTACTATTCAAATGCCCTTGACTTGGCTTGATCCTAGACTCTGCTCTCTGAGCTTCCTGACATGGTCTGTCCCCAGATGTAGTTCACATCCCAATCCTTATGGCAGAGTCAATTAATTTACTGCACCCAACCACCAGTACACATGTAAATGGTGATGTTTTACTGAGGAACTAATTAATCTACTTCACAGGAAAGCATATGTATAAATACACCCACAGAGTACAATTAAATGCAAGCTACTGTTCCTCACATCTCTCAGTGAATGAGAGCCAAACAATGTCCAAACAATGTTTCTGAAACTCATTCTAAAGAACCTTCCTGGAAATATATGACTAAGACTATTATGGTATTGGGGAAAGAATGAAACAATTAAGCCAATAGTTATAAGAGGATATAATAATAATTCAGATATTGCTTTGTATAATAATACTTTCAGAACAAGTTTGGGCCCACAGCTGTAATGTAAACTCACTTTGTGTGTGGAATTACAACACACAAATGAATAATTCTAGTCTATATGTTCAAATATGGTAACAATCTCAACCCCTGACTCTCCATTTACAGAAAGTTATTCCTCCTGACCAAACTAGTGAAGGTTTGTGGGGTTAGAAGAACACACACATCTAACATGTGTATCTTTAAGTTTGGGAAAGCTGTACTAAAAAACTACAAAAGTTATTGTGACCACAGCAACAATATTTTAAGAGAGATTTTTAAGAAGCTTGTTTAAATTTCACTCTCCCTTCTCCCATCTGAAAGGAAGGTTGGGTCAACTTCCCCACTTAATTGCCACCATATTTCTGGAAGTTCCTTGAGACAACCCTGTCAGGAAATTTAAACTCACTTCAGTCTCAAATATATTTCTGAAAAACAACTTTTTTTTCACAATCTGTCAAGTGTTTAGAAACCACCAGGAAGAGAACACCAGTCACTCATTCCTGCATCATTCAAACAAACTCCAATTTGTTTATCTTGTGTTTATTCTTTCAATTTCTATTTCCTGAAAACCTCATGGGAAAAACGCCTCATTTAAATATAACTATCCACAGTGAAGTTTTAAGTCACAGGTGCTCTCTTTTCCCTGCCCATTTTGTATCACACCCAATATGTACACCTGATGTGTACATTTTTTTATTTACTTCTTTCTAGTTTTAATAGTTACCTGGACTTCTGAATTCGAATCAACAGGTTGAAGCAAATACCACTTCTCCTTGCCGGCATATCTGCACAAGTCTTCTTTTTTGATTGCCACCTTCCCTACAGAAAAAAGCATAATGACATAATGGTAACTTTCCCATGGAACCAACAATTCTGCTTTTAAGGGCCTTCAATTGAAAAGCTAGTCAGTTTTTAAAAAGAGTTTAGTTTAAGACTATAAGACCACAAAAACTGTAAGTATGTTATTTAAAACATTCTTCTTTCTAGTGGTGCATGAAAGATTAAACACAAACAGGAGACAAACTACATAGAGAACACACTGAAAAAGGCTGTACAGAAACAATATTTAATTGCATTATCTGGGATGTTACAAGAATAATACTAAATAAAATAGAAACTGTACTTCTAACTTAAAGTTAAAATTAGAAGTGCACCAATACATCAGTCCATATCATATCAGCACCAAAAAGAAAATTGACATTATCAGCAATTGGCATTTTTTGGCTGATGTGGCCAATAATATCACCGATAAATCCTGTGTGCATGTGCACAGCCACAGCATGCACGTAGTCAACCCAGCAGTTTGGGGAGCAGTGCCTGGCTGTTAAATCTGTTAGGGTGAGGAAGCTGTGGAGGTGAGGGAAGGGGTGCATGTATATGGGGGGCAGATCAAGGCCCCCACGGTGAGGGAAGAAGTGAGGCTGGGGTGGCAAGTAGCTCATCCCCAGGACATGGGAAGGGAGGCAGGCAGCTCCTGCTGCAGCACGTGCGTACCTCTAGGGGAGGCATGTGCCTCTCAGATCTGTGCATGGGCTGCCCACTATGGGTTGGCACCAGACACAGCACTGGGCTCTTCCTGGCGGAGGGTGTTGGGCTGGTGCTGTGCTCAGGGTGGGCAGTGGCGGTGCTGCAAGCGGGGCTATGGGGTGGGCTACAGCCACCTCAGAATTTGCCCTACCCCACCTCCCAGTGCTGCTGCCATCACTGCAAGCGCAGTCCTGGCCCCTACTCTCCCGCTGGTAAGAGCCCCGCGCTCCCCCCAGTCCATAGCAGCAGCCCAGCATTGTCCTGCACGTAGATCTGAGGGGAATGTACCCCCCCATGCCTTCCCTGGGGGTGTACACAGTGGCAGGAGCCCCCTCTCCTCTGTGCACCCTCCGGACAAGTTGCGCGCAGCTCCATCCCACGCCTTGCCCTTGTTGGGTAGTGCCTACCCCTGCCATAGCCCTTCCCTTACTGTGGGTGCATTGATCTGCACCCCCCACACCCCTTCTCCCCAACAGACTTACCAGCTGGATGCTCTCCAAGCTGCATATTGGCAATAGGATCAGTATCGGCCAATATGGCTCATTAATAACTGGCCATAGGTATCGGCCCAAGAAGTCTTTATTGGTGCACCATAAGTTAAAATAAATATTTTAAAGAATAAAGATTCTGAAGATTTCTTAAGTAGGAAATTAAAGCTGGACTACTGTGTGAAAGGCTGTTTATCAAATGACTTGACATGAAGGTTCAATGGATTCCTTCCTCAATTAAAGACACTGAAGTTCAATAATATGTAAAGAACTACTTACCCCAAAACCCTCATAAACCTGCTAAAATAAAGCAATTATACAGTGAACAGGAAGCAAGAGGTGGTAAGCTATGTTAGTCTGAAGGCAGGTAGAAGGTAGACTTGCATGTTATAGACCATGAAGTACAAATCTACCTTACAGAACAGTCCGTTACCTTCCAATGTTATAAGAATGTTTACCATAAAGCTTGCCAGGTTTACAGAATAAGAAGAATAGTTTCTAAAAAAGGTAAAAACCTGTATTTTTAGTAAAACTGCAAAAAAACCCCCAGCAATCCAAATATTCTAATTGGAACATCAATGGAAAAAACAAAATGAAGAGGAAGACATATGAAATATTCCTCTGAAATGCAGAATATGGTGAATAGTTCTATAACTATTAAATCAGCAAAACCACCAGGTTACAATCCAATACAGAAAGGCAACAAAAATCTGTTTTAGATATTTATTCATTTTGCAAATGTTGAGGTAACAGTACTACAGTTTAACTATTTGAAACAAGGGAACAAATTAAGAGTAGTCTATACAAGAGATCCTTATCCTTTGGACACAAATATTTTATTTAATTACAACAGTCAAATTTATTTTTAGTAATGCTTATAGATTATACTAATTCTTACCTATACGGAAATCTTTTTGTAAAACACTTTTATCATAAATATAGAAGGATAAGCATTGGAATATTCTTGGAATCTCAAAGTAAAAGTCTTCACCAAAATAGGGGCTAGAAAGAAAGAGGAAAATTATAAATGATCAAATATTTATTTAAATATTTAAAAGAATATTTAATAATTTCAAGAAATAATTCCAGCTATGATTCAATAATGTACAGTGCCCAGCACAAGACTTGCAATGTCATTTCATGTACACCACAAAGGTATCCTGGTTTCAAAAATTAATCATTTCATTGCAAATTAGCAACTTGGAGATGTAGAGAGCATCTAACAGATTTTAAACATTACATACACACAGTAAGATTAGTTTTCGAGATCCCTTATTTCCCAAATCTAAAATGGCTTTACCCCCAAACCAGTTATATTATTCACTCCCATTCATGCCTCCCATTACTTTCAGAGCATGTGCCCAAATAGCCAGGAGTGCCCCCTTCCCCCTGTACCTTCTGGTTCTGTAGGCCCCAGCAGCCAGTAGTGCATAGGAGCAATGCCTAAAGTTTGCAGTTACTGCCAATGGTGAAAGGTCACCTCTTTTTGCTGAAGACACCCAGGTCAAGGTGGCAAACAATTCCCAAAACAACAAAAACACCCTCCTGATTTTGACAGCAAAAAAAGGGCGCAGCATTTCCCTCCCCGCAACCACATTCTGCTGCATTTCTTAGAGTACCTGCAGTTACTGATGCACAGTCCTATGTTGCCACTGTAAGCAGAAGTGGATGGGAGAATGAGACACTACCCCCCAGTCTATTCTGCCTACACCCCCTAGGCACCTGGGGCTTGTCCCCCACTCATGCACCCATCTTTATGCTACTGCCTCCTGTGGCCACTTGTTAATTGAAATTCCTTCAAAGCCAGTGGGCAGGGATAAGGGCTGTGTGAAATGTTGGCAAGCGTTTTATTTGGGAGGTGTCTTGGCCCGTTTTGGTGCCCGAAACACTGAATCCAGAATGAAGCGGAAGGTTCCAAAACATCTCTGAAATAAAATTAAACCATCCAAAATCCAGCCTCTGGATGTGCGTGGGGGATGACAGTATATTGCCGCTATCGGCAAGTAATACGAGGTTAGCTTTGAGCAGTTTGAGGTGCAGTTTCACAAAAACCTCTTCATCCATCTCCTTGAAATTTCATAGATTCATACATGTGGGATTGGAAGGGACCCAAGTAGATCTTCAAGTCTGACCCCCTGCCCTGGGCAGGAGAGAATACTGGGCTCATATGACCCCAACTAGGTAACTGTCAAGCCTCCTCTTAAAGACCCCCAAGGTAGGAGCCAGCACCACTTCCCTTGGAAGCTGGTTCCAGATCCTAGCTGCCCTGACTATGAAGTTGTGCCTTCTAATGTCCACCCTGAACGTACTCTCAAACAGCTTGTGGCTGTTATTCCTTGTTACTCTGGGAGGTGCTTGGGGGAACAGGGTCTCTCCCATTCCCTGCTGGTCCCCCCTGGTAAGTTTATAGATGGCCATCAGGTCCCCTCTCAGCCTTCTCTTGTGAAGGCTAAACAGGTTCAGGTCCCGTAGCCTCTCCTCATGGGGTCTGCACTGCTGTCCCCAGATCATGACTGGCTCTCCTCTGGACCCTCTTGATGCTGGCTACATCCCTCCTAAAGTGCGGAGCCCCAAACTGGACACATTACTCTAACTGTGGCCTGACCAGCATTGCATAGAGAGGGAGGATCACCGCCTTGGCCCTGCCTGCGATGCATCTATAGATGCATCACAAGGTATGGTTAGCCTTACTGACCACGTCCTCACATTGGCGGCCCACGTTCATCTTGGAATCAATAATGACTCCAAGATCTCTTTCTGTCACTGTGCTTTCAAGAAGGGAGTTCCCTAGCCTATAGGTATGCTGCTGGTTGGCAGGCTTCATGCCCTTAGAAGGGGCTATCATCCCTGCTATTTTCATTCGAATCAGGCAAGAAATAATGAAGTTATAGGCATTTTAGTGATTCCCATTATAGCCTATGGCTGAAACACTGAAACAGCATCAAAACTCTGAAACAGATTAAACCGAATGGAAATGGGACAGTGATCCAAAACACTGAAATGAATCACTGTCCCTCCAAAACACTGAATCCAAAACCAAAATGAAACATAGCTGCTTTGCACAACCCTAGCAGGGATCATCTCTTACTCTTCCTCAGAATAAGAAAATTACACATGCTATGATCACCATAAAAGCATTTCAAAACTTTCTTCACTTACGCCAGCTAAAGTAATTTAGTTATCAAATAGCAGTCCAAACAAGTACATTTCAGTTTGGGCTGGTAAGCCTTCAGGGAGAAGGAGAACCCCATGAAAAAGGAAGAAATCCTTGGAAGAAGGAAGGGCAGGGGTGCAGGGGGTACCACCAGCACAGCAAGCAGCCTCCAAACCTGTAGTCCATGCAGTGAGTAGTGGCCCCTGGGTGCCCAAAAGTTGGACAGTCCTGTCAATTTATCTTTTAGCTCTGCAGCACTAAAAGCAGTAGATACAACAAAGCTTTTATTGTTTCCCCTCACTCAAGTCAGCATAATATACAGAACAGTAATTAAAAGGCCCCTCTAGAAACATTTCAAATTAGGACCAAACTTTAAAGTTTGTCCTTCAAAATATCTAGCTTAATTTTGTTGCTAGAGGTGTATTATTTACTTTTGTTAGCGTAATCTCTGTTTGTTCTCTTTTATAATACAAAGGGCAACATAAAATGTATCATTTGATTTAACTGCATATAGTACATTACACAAATGCAAAATATGAAAGATATTTGTCCTAATGGTCAAAAAAGGTACACATAAACCAGTATAAGTGATAGGAAACCAGTTCACATCTGTAACACAAGAGAAGTGCAGTGCACATAAGTCACTTTCAAAATGGCCAAAACCAGTTTAAAATAAGCCTGGGATGGATGTAGTATCAGACTTGACTGAGTTAGGTTAAACTGGTTTATTGAACCCCTGTTCCAGATCCCTTTCAAACAAACTTTGAAAATAAAACTGGCTATTCTTTAAAAGCACATGGGATACAGTTAAAATCTGTTTTTATTTTACTTTTAAGACATCCCTGTTATTAGGGCAGTTTTGCCCACCCCACAGCACTTCATTCCCATTTTTAAAACCACACTTGCACACAGTAGGAAATTACTCAGGAACAAGAATAAGAAAATAAGTGTAGGCATTTTTAAGAAAGGAGAGAAGGGGACATAAGGGACAGATCATGGTAGATTCATAAGTTAGTTGGCTTAGTCTAAAAATGTTAAGACTTACCTTAAAGATTTCTCTACTACCTGGGTACGAAAAACTTCTTCTTGATCTAAGTTTATGGTACAGAAACAATCTCTCATTTTGTTGGGTCCAGAGTATGGAACTAGATTTTTGGCATCACCTGTTAATAAAAGTAACAAAGTAAATCTTAAACACTGGAAGAAAAAAAACCTCAGACTTACTGGCTACAAGTATTTTAAATATCTACTCTTAAATGCATAAAAAATTACATATTTACACTTCAATATACATGTTTTTCACTCAGTATTCAAAAGATATTGTACAGTCACATAGGTTACTTCCATTCACCCCTGTGCAACACAACATCTGTTTAAAGTAGCCCACAGTAAGAGTTTATTGAAAAAACGTTATATACCCCACAACTGTAGCCTTAGAAGAGGTAAAGCAGGAGTTAACACACTCTACTCTTGCAAGTACTTCTAACAACCAAATAGCTGGGATTTTATACTGTGTTTCAGGCAGAAAAAAAAAGGAACTTCAACACACAACATTAAAAAAACCCTACTTTGCTACTGATTCAGAAGATTATGCCATTTCATTCACCCTGTAATACCTGCACAGACTACACCCACAAAATTGGAGATGCCAGCTAGCTAAAGTGATAGGACCACAAGACAAACAGGGCACGTCTACGTCACCATGCTTTAGTATTTCCTTTTAGAAGTACTGAAGCAGGATGCAGTATGGGCAATTAATATGCCATACTCATAGTGGACGGTTAGATTTCACCACTACGGTGACATAGCTGCCAATCGCATGTAGACCCATGTGATCACTATGTTGCCATAATGTGCAGTACAGCAACATAGTGCGTCACTACGTTACCTTAGAGCAACATGTAGATGCACCCATACATAACTAAACTACTGCTATCACTCAGTATTGTATTTAAACTCTATGTTTTAAGAAGTCTGTTACAGAAAGTCTTAATCACTACAACATCATCTGGTTTGTAATTATGACTACTTTACTAACATTTTCCAGGATTTTAAAAAGTGCATCTGTTACCATAACCAGCTGGATGAAGACAGAAGAGGAACATCAACTACTGAAAGGGAAGAAGCTTAAGAAAACATGAAACCTAAGGAAAGAAAGAGAATAGAAAGGCAAGGAAGAATATGATTTTTAGGAACAGGATTTTTAGGAACCGTTCAATCATATTAAAAGCCTGAGGTAAAAAAAAAGGGAATTCAGGTCCTGGGATTTCACAAGGAACAGGACATTCACGGTCTCCAGAGCAGTTTACAGTGAAGCAGCAAAGATAGTTGGTACCTCTTATAAACCAACTGTGTCACTTCTATTCAGGAATATTTGTTGCTCTGCATCTCATCTCCATCTCGGCACTGAAGTTTTAAAAGGTGTGTTTCCTGATGTAGGGTGAGGGGTGGGGGGAAGGAGTGTCAAATAGACACCCCTGTAGGTCTGGTCCCACAGACTGGATGAGTAATAGAGGACTATGTCCACAGGAGACAACCGTATACTTCTGCTACTTTTTCCAAGCACCTTCCAAATTTGCAATGTGTAAGTCCTCATTTTCCACAAGCTTCTGTCTTTTTGTCTCTTGCAAAATGCTACATGCTCACAAGTCTTGTTTTATATACCTGCACCTTATCTTCTTGGGTCTTTCCCCACCTTTCTGCTGCTTATGACTCTCAGGGCCTGAAACTTTTCCCCACGTATTCTTCAAACAGAATCTTATACATCCTGTTTAAATTCCTTGGATGACAATCGCTACTGTAGTGAACTGGACAAGGTTCCTAAGAACAAATGCCTACCAAAATAAATAAGCTTGCAAGTCATAAACATAGCTCTTAGTGTTAGCCCTGGTTCAAGGCCAGATGTCAGTATTCTTAAGGACTACCAAACATTTTAGCAGAAAGAGAGATGGCCTAATGGAAAATGAATGAACTACCTTTGTGGTCACAGAAGTAATCCCTTTAAAATCAGAATAAGCCCACACAGGAATGATAGTATGTATTATAACTGTAGAAATTCTTCCACAGCCAAAAAGAAAAAAATTCTTCCACAAAATCTCAGTGAGCAATTTTGAACACAATCCTTCCCTATATCCAACCAACTTCTTCCTTCCCTCCCACTTCCCAAGGGAAAGAAAAAAACTCAGAGATACAGTAAATTGATGTTGAAAAATGATGTAGAAAACAGCATTATAGAATACTCAAGACTTAGTTTAAATACTACATGCTAGCAAACACTGTATAAACTGAGGGAATGAAAAAAATAAAATAAAGGAGATCCATACAACAAGCAAGTAATCCCAGGAGCATTTCTGATTATTGTAGCTTGTGATTACTGCATCTGAGTAGTTTCAGAGTGAGATATGCAGATTGTCCTGGACAAGTGGGGAAAAAAACCCAACCAAACAAAAACCCCCCAATCTACGTACAAATACTATATAGTCTGAATATCACTCACACACACACACTTACTATAGCATTATTGGCACTGTTTTTATGCTCAGGCTTTACAAATATATCAAGACTTAAAAAAAGTTTATGACTCCCCCTCAAAACAAGCAACTGTTATTTTGAAACAGTACCTCTATACATGCTGTCAAAATGTTTAAGTCTTGATATCTTAGAAAGCTCCTACCTTTAGAAGTGGGACTGGAAGAAAAAAGGAAGAAAGCAATCTTTGTCTTTCTGTGAGTAAAAAACTTCTGTTTTGTAGCCTTCATATTGAGATAGACTTTACTGCATCTGGAGGCAGGGTAATAGTGAATATTGTCCAACTCTGAAGTAAAGAATCAAAGCCTTTCTCCGTTTTCCTTTTACTTATTGACCAGTTGAAGCCGTTTAGAGCTTTAGCACATTAGAAGTAGCTTTGCCCAAGAGATAAGTTCAATCATCCCTTAGTTACTATATCTATATTATGCTGCTACCTGAATAAATCCCCATAGAAGGCATAAGGAAGGAAAAAAACAAAAAGGGAAAAGCAATTTTATGTGATATTTAGTCATCACTCAGACGCATGATTTTCTCATCTTTTCTCATCCAGGGCCTGGATAGTCGCAAGTATTCAGACAGCTTGGCTTTACAATAGGAAGGTTGGAACTTTTAAATTCCGTTACTGGGCAGAAAAGACAACCAATCTGATTTAGCTTACAGGTTTTACAAGGGGTGCACCAATAAAGATTCTTTTGGCTAATACCAATGCCCGATTATTAATGAGCCATATGGGCTGAAACCTAGCTGACTACCGATATGCAGCCCGACAGCTTGGAGAGTAGCTTGGGGCTACTTGGAGAGCAGCTTCTGGCTGGTAAATTTGGGGGGCTGGGGCAGGCACTGGCCAGCTGGGGTAGGGCACGGGATGGAACCTCAGGCAGCGCATCCAGTGGTTCAGGGGTATGAGTGTGTGTGGGGGAAGGGGGTGTTTGTTTGTTTATTTTTTAATTCCACCGTCTTCTTTACGATTTTCAACACTTTTTCCTAAAGTTCCTTAGCAATCAGTGCCTATAAGACAATACTGCCTTGCTTCTAAGAGAATCCTGTAACAAAATCAAAATCCTGTATTAGCCATCACTTTTACCTTATGTTTGACTGTGGCCAAAATTACAATACAAGATACAAATTTTGTTGTATGATCACTAACATACAGTATATAATGGGCGTGTCTACATGAGATGCACAGTAAAATTAATCTAATGAGCATTTAGCATTAGTACATCATGCAAAAAGAATGCTAATACACAGTAGACTTAGTCTAATCTGCATTAAGCATTGTAAATAAGCATTCGTCTGTGCTAATGCACAGTAGTGCCAGTAACAGGTACAAACTTAATGCACTGTAATTACAGGTACTAAGCTTAACGCACCCTAATTATGGCACATTAATGAATGTGTAGATGTGCCCAATGAAACACGCTTCTTTTTTTTTTTTTTTTAACCATGGGTGGGCAATTATTTGGATTCCTATGGGCAGGATGGGATGATGGGATGGGGCCACAGGCAGGTGGAATGGGCAGGTGGGGCTAGGATCATGGGGCAGTAACAGCACAGGGTCAGGACCCAGCCACAATCTGTTCCCTGCATGGATTGCAGCTCTACCCTAGGCCCTGGCTCCACACTGTCACCACCCTGTGATCCCAGTCCTGGTCCCATCCCCATCCCTCGACAGCATTCCCTGTCTGCCCACAGCCCCATCCCATCCACCCAGCTGAGTGTACCCTGCCCACAGGGGTCCCAGGCCAGTCTCCACTGAGACCCCACCTACCTGCCCACTCAGTCTGGCACTCCCAGCAGGAGGGCCTGGGGTACCGAGGCAGGAGGGTTGCCTCTGGCTGGCAGCTGCACTGGCAGCCAAAACGAGCCACTGGAAAGCCGAGTTCAACTGCTGCACCGCCCCTGCCCTGCTTTGTGCCCAGGGGCTGTGGGACCAGTAACACACATCATGGCTTGGGCTGCTCCCTGTGCCTGGGCCACGTGGGTCCAAGGGATCTACATGGGCTGGATAAAATCCCTGGGCAGGCTGGCCCACAGGCTGTATCCTGCCCACTCTTGCTCTAAACACAAGTCTTTAGGATTTTCATATTCCTTTTAGATAGAAAATACATGTGACATCAGATCTCAGTTTTAGGAAAGAAGTATTTTCAATTTATCACAGGTAGTAAAGCCCCTTGAACTACTGTACTATCTATCATCTATTACAGGTAAAAGTCCTGAGAGTAATAAGTGGAAGGTAAAACTTTGGTAGCAATAAAAATCCCTACTTTCCCATTTTGATTATTGTAGGATATAATGCAGAAGTATTAAACGGAAAATTATTTCTGCATTATTTTTGGACCAATTTGTATATGACCTGTAGTGGGAAAGGGCAAACAAGCAAACTAAATCTAATCCTGAGTTCACTCCATTTTGCATTCTCATAAGATAACAAGAGGCCTCCCAAAAGTATAACTGTCACTCCAAAGACCCCTGACTCCATATCTCCCAACATGTCCTGTGTTCCTAATCTGGTTCTCTTTTGATTGGGACAAAATTCAGATTATTGAGACATTGACAGTTGGGAGGATTCTGTGATTCCCATGTATATTTATTCTGAACACAGTTTAATAAAACCTAGAGCCACAACCACACAGTCACTGTTTGAAGTTACATATTTTCCAAACTTCAGTACTCAAGAGTAAAAGAACTTGGAAATGCTTGTTTATTCAACAGAGATAGTTAAGCCATGGTACAGCCCAGGAGTAGGCAACCCCCAGCATGGGTGCCAAAGCATGGCATCTAAAGGCATTTTGCTTGGCACGCGTGCCTCGAGGCAGATACTGGGGGAAGGGGCCAGAGCTGCACTTGGTGTCACAAGGATCAGGCCCCTCGCAGCTCCCCTGCCATCTGGCCCTGACATGCCAACATCTTACAAGTCAAGGTTGCAGGCGTTGTTGGTACTCTGCCCAAAAACATTGCCAACCCCTGTTATAGTCTGGAGTTAGGAGAAAGGCAGGGTAGAGATGCATCCTACAAACTAACTCAAATCAGAGATACATAAACTCTCTCAAGCCTGAACCTCACTTCGTCAGAGGCTGCAAGAGAACAAGCACATGCACAGAGTGGCAGACTATGGTCTTTTACAGCCTCTAACCAAGTGAGCTTAGACTCGGGCAGGCCAATGTGCCCTGGATGCCCAATTCGGAGTGAAATACAACAACTCATGTTGAAACCCCACACCCGATGCTGAAGAACGAAGTGCAGAGATAGTTTATTCTGCCTGGATTCAGCACAAAGCCTTAGGAGAGCGGAGCACTGTCCGGCTGAGGAGGGGGCCAGGCCTCCCGCACGCTCCCCTGCCCGCCCCACCACCTGGCCTAAGCCTCGTGGAGAGCTCCGATGCCACCGGGACCCCACGGGCCCCTTGACACCACGGCTGGCTCGGGAGACGCAGGCGGGACGCCGCACCTGCTCTGGCCCTTCCCGGGCTCCCTTCGTCTGGCGGCAGCGCGGCCAGGCCGGGGCCGCTGGCAACCACTCGTCACCAGCCCCCCGCTCCGCACTGAAGGGAAACGGTGGAGCCGAGGCGCGTGCGACAACCGCCAGGAGGGCGCAGCGCCACCCACCCCTTCTCCCGGGCTCAACCCGCGGCGCCGGCACTGCGACCGGGCGCTCCCCCGCGCCGCGGCCGGCCCAGCCCGGGGACAACTTCCTGCTCCCGCCGGCGTTTCGCAACTCGCGTCGGTCACAGCTCCGCGGAAACGGCCAGTTCCCAGGCCGCCGCCCCGGCCCACCACTCACAGATCTTCCCGCGGAGGCTCCGGAACACTCGCAGCTCCGCGGCACGGCCCTGCCCGGCCGCCATCGCGCCGCCGCCGCCGCCTACGCAGCACTGAGGGGGGGAGCAACTCCCGCCCCAGCTTCGCTCCTCGCTCTGATGCCCCTTCCCGGCTGTGTCAGTGCCGGCGGGGGCGGCCCGTCCTGACCCACTCATTGGCCGGCGGCGCAGGAGGGGCGGGGCCGGCGCGCAGCCTGGCAGGCGGAGTGACGGCCCGGCGCAGGCGCACTGCAGTCCCTGCGGCTGGCGCCTGGGGGTGGAGCTTGGGTGGCTAAGTCCCCCGCAGCTGCTTTCTTCCGGTGCGGTGGGGGTGGGCTTTGCTATTCCCTTCCGCTCCCTTTCCGGCGCGTGGGGCGGGAGAAGCTACTGACAGGGCCAGCCCTAAGCTGAGGCTCTTGTGTGATGGCGTTGCCCGCGGCTCCCTGTCCCTAGTTGGGCGGGACCGGGCCGCTTGGGGTTCTGGGAAGTACGCGTGTCCCGTTTCACAGGGGTATAGGTTGTAGTTGTGTTGAGGACACAGACAGGTAAGGGCCTTTGGGTAGATGAGATATCTTCTCTTAGGCGAACTCAAATAGTTGGAAAAATTTTTCTTTGCAGACTGTTTGAGTTGGTCTAATAAAAGATAACACATTTACCCAAAGAAACTTGTGTGCCTGTGGCCTGTTTTTATACTTTAAAAAGGGGGTGGCTCTATGTGTGGCCCTCATGCTTTCCCTTTGCTGGGGTGTGAGCATCTCCCCTTAAGATAAGGGCTGGGAGCAGCTAGCAGTGGACAGTGGTACTCGGTCTCCAGCCTCTTGACTGCATCCATGCTGCAGGCAGTGCTGCCAAATCTGTTTATAATTAGCATTGGGATTGTTTTTTTTAAAGTCACTTGAATTTTTCAAGTCACAGGTTTGATAAGCACCCCCCTATTTCCCTCCCTTTGAGATGGGTTGGGCTTGTTTGGGGCTTGTTTTTAAAGGCAGTGCTGCGTTTTTTTTTCTTGTGAGACTTGACAACACTGCCTCTGGGGCCACCTCCTCCGGCTGGCCTCTGAGTTGCTTCAGGGTCTGGAAATCTGGGGGTGGGAAGCGGTGGCGTCCTTCGTTACTGCTCCCCCGCAACCAAATATCTGGACCCAGGGTAGATGACACGTGCTCAGTCCCACCCACATGTAGGCTTGCTCCATGGCTGAATCTGGCCTGTAGGGTGGGGCTGGCACATGGCTGGTTCCAGTGTGGTGACTGGGTTGGGTTGTACCCGCAGGCTGACCCTAACAAATAATGTGTTGAAGGTGTTTGAATGGCAGTTGGTTTTGATGGTTAGGGGGAGCTTCTAAATGTAAAAGGTTTAGAAGACGAAGTTTCCTTTTGGTTCTGTGGCAGCTGTAAATGGACCAGATACGGAATAAGTGGTTTTCTGGTCAACTGGAAAAAAAAGAAAAGCGCTTTTCCAAGTGCTTATTTGCATTTGAGTATTGCTCCATTGCATGGCAAAAGCTGTGAATGCCATTTGTCCCTGAAAATAACGCTGAAAGTAGTGTAACTGCTAGTTCACTGTGCCTGTGGAAGCATGTCATTAGAGTTGCTTTCTCCAAACTGCCACCATGTAACTAGGCCAGGAAACATTTTTGCCACCTAGGCTATATTTTCATTTTTTGCACCTGTTCAGGAGGACTGATTGCTAACAACCAACATCAGCAATACGTTACTTTTCTAGTGCAGATGGGATTAATAGGTTCTGTACTTTCTGTCCTTCATGGGGTATCAAATTCAAACTCCATTTTGAAAAAAAATCCAGAAAAGTTCCTAGAAAAAAGTAATGAGTAAGTCTAGTGGTGCTAGAAAAAAAAGTAATAAGTCACAACATTTGGTAACAAACAGGAGTTTTATTTTGTATTTTACAATTTACACAAGAGAGTCAACAGCGCAATTCAGGACAGACCTAGAAAAATGCATTTAAATGTAGCTTCTTCAGTAAAATGTGAAAATGTTCTAAAAAGTGTAAGGTGATTCTGGGGAGTGGGAGAAGTGCCTGCAAGATTTCCAGTCTTCAGACTTTTCCCCAATATGAAGATATCAGCATAAGTAGGACTGCTATGGTATCCCACTCCACAGCCAGCATTAGTCATCTGATTTAACATTAAAGAATGAAGTGATCCTTAAATGTAAACAGTGGTAGTATCACATTTCCAAAGTTACCATTAGACAAACAAGATTGAAAAATAACACTAGTGGCAAGAGGGGTTGAATTTCTGTTCATGTCATGCTTATTTGTTATTAATGACAATTGCAGCCTTTTTTGACTTAGACTCTTGTTGGGTCTTTTACCTGTTCTTTTATCTTTGTGGAAAGGTGAGATTGGCATGTCATTGTGCCACATAGTACTATGCTGAATGAAATTTATGTTGTTTGCTAGATCATAAGCTTCATTTATGGCTTAGCTGTAATCCATTTTGTACAGACTATCCACAGCATAGGTAATACAAAGGGAAGAGCAGCTTTTTCCTGCATGCACATGAATAATTCCTGAGCTTAGGAGCTGATGGTGCAAGGTGCTGAATGACCCTAACAGCTGTTGGACTGGGCTCTGAAGGACTAAGAAAACCAAGTGAGAGCAGACAGCTAACTGCTGACAGAAACAAACTCATTCAGGCATTATGGACATGAGGGAACCCAGTTTTTATGATTAAGTCACCCATATACATAGTATACTGATGTATACGACTTCCTCCTCCACACTGGGCATTCAGTAAAACTGCAGGTACTGAATGCTTTTACGGATCTCAAACATTCTTTTATATTTCTGTCATTTGCAGATTGACATCCTGCATATTCATTCCCAAAAAACAACAAAACAATTTATCTCCGTGTCTCTCAGATTCTGTTTAAGTTTACTGCCTAGCGGTGGTAAGCCCACTACAGCAAGAGTTTATTAACTACTCTGTCAGTTTGATGCGGAAACAATCTGATAGTGAAAAAGGGAGTATTTCTCATTTATATTAGCTTCAGCCAACTACAGTAAAGTAACAGTATAATTCATTTGTGTTGACACGAGGAGCCTCAGTCGCCATTTCTTTCTTTAAAGAAAAAGGCATGGGACAATCCAAAAATATGCTAGAAATAGGCATAGTAAGCTGCCTATTTTCGCAACTGCAAGATACTAAAGTTTAGTTAAACTGCTAAACTCCTTGTGGACACTAAAACCTAAGAAGCACGTTTTCCAGATTATTTGCAGTAACACATGAGTACAAATGGATTATGCTGCAAGCATTCCAGAACAGCACACATTGGTCAGTCTGCTGATGGCTTCTGTGTTTTTGGACTCCTCTACTGTATTATGTTACAAAGTAATGTGCTGTTAGATGGCCAAGGGCATCAGTAACTTGCTAGGGTTTGGGGTTTTTTGTAGTAAATTAGTTTGCTTTGCACTCTGTTTCTCATTTTGGTCTTTCATATGTTACACCCTATTTTTTCTTTTTCTGAAGTGGACGATACCAAACTAGGAAGCTCTGGTTATTGAGTGAGCTTTTGAAGGAGGTGAGGAATAAGTTGTTCTGATTTCTTGCATACTGTAGAACATAACTACAGGGACTAGTAAATGCTATGAAAAGGGTGTGGAGTTTTCTTAGATTTTATTTGTTTGTGGGTTGTTTCATGTTACTTACTCACTTTTATGAAATTGAAAACTGAATGTAAAATGAGGAAAAATGGTTGCACCTTAACCGTCCCATAGGAATATGACATATGAAAAGAATTGCTATAAATAGTTCTTTCTTAAGACCTAAAGCATCTAACCAAGTTAGCAGTATACAAGTAAGTGATGCAACTCTGTATCCCATCCATCTCATCAAGAATAAGAAAAAAAGCCTTCACACCACATTTTCTTTTGACATCCCCCGCCCCAAAACTCTGTGCCAACAGGAAGTCATTTTCGTGTAGGCTTATTTATACCTGTGATATGGTGACTGTGTGGTGGTGTGATACACCAAAACTCTTAAATGACATGCATTTTTACCATGACTCATAAACAAGCACAAAATGCACTTCAGCTACCATGTCTTGTAGGTGGGTGCTAACTCTGGTGAGTCCTAAAAATACTAAGATGTACCCATAGTGAAAGGGAATGTTACTATGCTGACAAGGGAAATACTAAGAACTCTCTATTTACAGTTAAATAGAGGATTAGAGATCTGCAGGGCAAGTACGCAGGGTACCTCTTCTAGCTCAGTCTTCTATTAAATAGGAGCTTTCTGGGCCAGGATCTGTTATTGGTACATCTCAATGAAGGCCTCTGGGTATATATTCCTCTCTGCCTGTATATTCCTCACCAGTTCTGCAGGAACCTGAACTCAGCTGTAACATCTGTCAGTTGCACCTTGTGTCCCAGCTACTGTTGTAGCCTGCTCTAATGAGCAGTTTCTTGGAACTTCCCTTGCATTTATCTACATGGCTGTTCTCAGACCGTCATGCCACTACCACTTCTCCATGTTCCAGGTTACTACTTCCTCAGTCACTGTCTTTACACAAAGTTTCTGCCCCTTCCCCCTCTGGGCTAGAAGGGGACATGCCACATGACTGTAGAAGGTCCTGAATCATGCAAACCGCAAGTGTAGGCAAGGAAACCTGCAGTTTGCCTCAGCTGACCTCCCATCTGCTTGAAACCAGATAATCAATACCGTCTTTGCTGTCTAAACTTTGAATGCACCTACACTATTTGCTGGGTAGATTGAAGTTAATCCCAAATATAATAAATTTTAAATAAGTGGAAGGATGTAATTTATCCTTGCAGCAAGAGGAAGGAGGTACATGCCTAAAACAAAGTTCTAACTACAAAACTAGATCACAGGTCTCTTGCTCTTGTTTTCACACATGCACTGCATATTAAACATTCTGCTCCATTACACAGAAGCAATCCTTAATTTTTAATTTTTAAAGTTTTTTAAAGTTTCTTAAACATTTTTTCTTTGTGATGCATGCTATATGGCAACATTATCAATGTTTCATTTTGCTACAGTATAGTTCCTGAATAATCCAGTGCAAGGTGCCTGCTGTTTTTTGTTTGTTTTTTTCTTTGGGGGGGGGGTTAGAATGTAAATAGTGTAAAATGTTATATTAATAACACCATTTGACTGCACTGTGTGTGCTTTTGGCGTTTATCTTAAAGCTATTTTAACAGAAAACCTTCACAGGCAGATTGTAAATTAGGACAGAGAGGATTATGTTTTTAACTGTAACCCCAGGCTTGGTACCTCATTGCTTTAAGATAAAGACAAATCTGGGGAATTTTCACTGTAGGGATGAAATATTTGACATTAAGTTCAGATTTTAAACACAGTCATAGGTGGCCACTAAAGGGAGGTAGTTCTGAAGAAACAAAGTATGTGATACTTTTGTAATTTAGCAATAAAACTTCCTTTCTGTATAATTCTGTTAAATGAATGTTTGCTAGATTCTCATTTCAGAGATGATAGCAATTCTATCCAGATGTGATTTGTTCTCTCTCAAAAATTCAGATCAACTAGCATATTTTATCTGAATAAACAAGCAACTAGAACCATCAGATGTTACTTGATATTAGTAGTTTGAAATAAGGTGGCAAAAATATTTCTTTTATATGGATCATAGTACTGATTTTCCTTGTTGGGATTAGGCAGCTGTCACAAATATTATTCAATCAATGATCTGAATCATAGGTTTTCTGGTAATTTACATTTTGTTTGCCTGTTGCAGCTTAGTGGCACATAACTGGAGGGAGTACTTATTTGCATATGCCCTTGTACTGCATGAATTTGATTATGGATATAATATATTTTGCTTCTTCAACCAAAGTCCCTGCAAGTGTCAAAAGAAATGAGTGGTACGGTATGGAAAATGTATTTACTACATGTGAATTATCAGAATTTAGATTAATTCCTATTTTAAAAAAAGCTACGTCTTTATGGAACAGAAAAAAAAAGTGTTTTACAGCATAAAACATTACAAAAAATGAAACACAGTATACTTTTTTTCCCAAATCCAGGGAAGTACTGACCGGGCAGTTTCTATCCATTTATATATATTTTTCATCCTTAAGTACCTGATCCCATGAAATGTTAAGCACTTTCTTTGAGGTGCTGAATCATACAAACCTCTTGGACACAAAAAGAAGTGTGAGCTTTGCTATTACAAAGAAAAGCGTATGGTGGTCTATTGGGATGAACACAGGAATGCAAACTAGGCACTCCTTTGGCCTTCAGGAACAGAATATTGGGTGAGATCCTGGACCCATTGAAGTAATGGATTTAACCTCATGCCCTGTAAAATGCATCTTAAAAAGTTGAAATGCTTATTAATAATTAACTACCATATGACTAGATATACAAAATAAGCATTAAAATCATACAGCCTGTGCCTCCTTGTGTATCAGTCTCAGTCTACTGTAGCATACCTTCATTTCAAGTTTTCGGTGTCTGATAAACGTTCAGAAACAAGTCAGAATTTGCATTCCAGTTACTACTAAATCAATGTCCACATCATAAAAAATATAATTTGGCTTGACATTCATTGTAACACAGTTGTTGATGTTTCCTGACAGATCAGAAACCAAATGGAATTAGAGACTGAATGACCCTTTTATCCAAGGTGGATTCTTTAAGAGACATTTGATGTTACTACAAGGGAAACTTGCAGTATTGCTGCCCATCCTGTACCTGTATTGTGGACAGCAGAAAACCAGTATCCAGGAGTACCTCTCACTGTTTCTTAATATTAAATTATAATGGGTTTCCAAAGTAAGTTATTTAGGGGTTATTAATTTGAAATCTACTTGTATTACCATCCCCTTATATATAAGAAAGATTATATTAACATAAAATGAATTAATATTCTAGATGAATAAAACAGGAAATACGAATTTCTTGGTCATAAAAATTATAAAAAATAATAAATATAAAGTTTCATAATAAAATGGAGAGACTTATAAAAATAGGAACAAGTTATTTTAATCAAGCAAAACCAGAATTATAATCACTCTTTCTAAAAATAAAATTAGACTTTTTTAACCAAGCCTTAACATCTTCATTTAATAATTTCTAAACAAAAATACAGATGCTATTATATAGCAAATTACAGTCTTAGACAACATACAATATTTCCACTCTTTACACTTATTTTAATTCTAATTTGGTCATTAGTACTTGACTTATTACTTCAACATGTTACTTATAATAAAAGTCCCACAATTAACTAAAACATGACATTGCCCTCTTAAAACTTCTGTTATAAATTGTAAAGAATATTCAGGATAACAAAGTCATTGTGTTTTTATCAAAATATACAAACCCCCCAAGCCTAACACAAGCTATTAATAGTTTTTCTTGTGAACTATACAGTTATATAAAATATGTGTAAAATTATCTTTTCATGTATAAATATTCTACCTTATTTGCTTTGGTTTTCAATTTGTCAGCATACAAACCCACTTAGAAAATATCACTATGTACTTTCTTTTACATTTCATCACAATTGTACTGCATTTATTTCTCAGTCTCAGTTGTCTGGAACCAAAGCTGCTATGAAGCAAAAAAACTCTCATTGATTCATAGCATTCATCCATGATAGAATAAATAACTGGAGTATATTATTACTTAATTCAATACTGCATTAACATTACAATTACAGTTTTATCATACCCAAGCTATTATTTCTTCTACAATGTCCTAAACACAATAAGTAAACAAATATTGTGCTGTGTGTACACAGAATGGAGACAAGGTTTGCTATCCTTTGTCCTCTCCTTTTCTTTATAATACTGTAGAGTTGAAAATACATGAATAATTGGATAATGCAGACACAGTATTATGGGCGTTTATCATATTGCAGTTATTGTCTTCCTTGGCTGTTTTTACAAAGTTACTTTTCCCTACCTTCTTCAGAGTTAGATCTTTTTGGTTTTGGCAAAACAGAACAGTAAAACTGGTTTTGAGCCAACCTCCGCCAGCTGTTGGTAACTTATGGCCCTCTCAAGCTCTAATTGTTATCAGGGCTTTGGCTGCAACATCATAGGGCCATCCGCTCTGACAGTCTTTTAACTACTGGCACATTGCCATGGGCCAATGAATTCTTTACACAGAGCCCTAATTGTGGGTGGGAGTGAGAATTTCTCAGATGGAAGGCACAAGCAAAAAAGGCCAAACTATTTAATGAAGGAACTGAAGGGATCTGTTTTCACAAGCTGGAGAACCAAGCAAGAAAGAACGAGAGAGGAGAAAAATGTGGACTCTGCCTTATCTGAAATTCTATTAAGATGTCTGATTCACAGAAGGGGAGAAATCAGAATAAAGGGAGGTGTATCTCTGGGTAGTGTCACATTGTAGAGATCTGGAACTCTGATACGTTCATAACAGACTGGAGGTTAGATATTTTCTTTGCTAAGTTCACCACGCTGTATTTACAGGACTTAAGAAGTTTGGAGAACCCACAGAAAGGTATAACTCAGAGTGCCGGTGTGCGTCACTGGATGCTCAGGAGGGCTGAGGCCTTCACTAGGATTTTAGGATAGCAAAATGGCATTTGTAGTTTACGTTTGGGAATATACTTAAATGATATAGGTCTATCCGGTCCCACAAGGGCTAAGAAGCACATGGACTCCAGCAATTAGTTTCACTTAAACCAGAGCAAAGTCAATCCAGAATGGGAACTGGGCCAGATTCTGAATATGCAGCCATAAAGACTAATCTTTACTTAGAGGGGAAGGGAATTGCATTCCCTTACTAAAAATCTCAGAATACTAGTAATTAGTTTACTAGAACAGAATCAGTGACTTCTCCAAGTGCTACTTTATGAAGAGCCACCATGAAGTGAAGAATTTCTTTATACGTGTTCTTAAACAAGATCGTTCCATAGCTCCATGCCATGAGAATGAAGCAATTGAGTTTTGTTTAGGGAGCTGGTCTACCATGACATTTATAGTAGGGACTTCCAAGATTTATGTAGCTTGGAAAACAGTATTTTTAACTGAGGTGAGCCTTTATTGAATACCATGGGTATTGTGAGTGGTGTTTCCAACCTGCACTGTCTCTCGGAGAACCACTGCTAACCAATATAACTGTAAAGTTGAACATGGACAGTGTAAATTAGGGTTTATTTATGCTGTATGCATTAAAAGGTTTGGAACAGTCTTCCAAAACTGAGCTATATTTTAATTTATTCAGGTTCATAAAACATTTACTGTATTTACTTTAAGATGATGTATACATGTTTTTTTAAATGTTGTTTACCTTATAAACATATTGCCATTAGGTACATTTGTTTATTTGTTCAAATGAAATACAGAAGCTCTTATGATAAATTCTTCCTAACCTACATATTTATTATATCCATCATGATTCCAACTTTGATACAGTATATTTAACACAGTTCAATGGGTAGTTAGTTGTAACATCATATGGAAGGGTTTTGATTAGACATACTATTTTCTTCTGTTTAAATATTATCTCCCTCCACCATGGAAAAAAAATATTTTAGGTCAGAATTTGTTCTTCATCATTTTGAATTAGCACTATTGCAAATATTCCTATCTTTGTTGTTAAGCTTCCCCCCCCCTTTTTTGCATATACTAATATATGAACCATTTGGATGAAGATACGTCATCTTCATTTTTACAACTTGCACAAGTTTGATTTTTTTCCCCATTCAGTACCTAAGTCTCTGTCTCTCGCTATATTTATGATTCCCCCCACCCTTTTTTTTGAACTGTCACTCAGAGTATGACTTTTGGAGACACGTTCTGTATAGAAATCACTTCATTCCCATCTGCTTCTAAGAAATGTTGATTCTCCAAAGGTTTAGAGCTGTCATTACATAAATACTCTTTTCTATCCTGTGGAGTTGGGCTTTTGAAGAGGTGTTTCTTTTGGTGCATCCCCAGAGCAGCTGCTGTCTTGCAAATTTTGGGGCACTGAAAACAAGCGTATCCTTTTCCATTATGTTCACGTGCATGTCTTTGCTCATGATTCCTTTTGGTAGAAAGATACAGAAAGCTCTGTAAGCAAAACTGACAATGATAGCGTTTTTCTCCGGTATGAATCCTTTCGTGTATTTTGAGTGTTTCATTTAAAGTGAATGCTTTGCTACAGTATTGACAGACAAAATCCTTAACACCCAGGTGAATACGTTCATGCTTCTGCAAGTTTCCAGGAACTGAGAAACACTTTCCACAGGTTTTGCAAGTATAGGGCTTTTCCCCAGTATGACATCTCATGTGCATTTTTAGTGTGGATGGGCTCTGGAATGGCTTTTGGCATAATTCACAAATATAAGGCTTTGAAGTAGTTACTTGCAAATGTACATGTTCCTGGCTTTCTTCAGTGGAAGATTTCTCTCTTTCACAGAGCTCACAGTGAAGATTGGGCATTTCTGCACTTTCTTCTTGGCTGATGCCTTTTTCTTCAGTAATGCTCCTAAGTCCATACTCTCTATCACATGTATTTTGACTTTCAGTACTGGAGGTCTTGTTTTCATGCTTTTTTCTCCATTTGGCTTTTTTCATTTTTCTTAGTTGTTTAGATTTCTTTTTTGGTTTGTAATTGTAATAAGGTCTCCAGGGTTTGTCAGTGGAATCTTGATCACTTACATCATCACACAGTTCAGTCAGTTCCATGCATTCTGGACTGAAAAGTCTAGGTGGGCTTTGTTCTTTTCTCTCCGTTTCAGTCTCCTGAAGCAGATTGTCTTGTTTAGACTCACGTTTGGATCTTCTGCCTCTCTTACAAAACAGTTTTGAACCTAAAATATGCCTTTTTACAATAGCCTCATTCCCAATTTTTACTGTTATCTGACAAAGAGGAGCAACGTTACTATGTGCAGATGTTCCAGGTAAGGCGGGTTTTGCAATGTAGGTTTCAGTTTTACTAGATTCTTGAACAATATTTGTAGTCTTACTAGATGAACCTCCAGGTCCTGTGATATACTGAACCTCCTCTATTGTTTCTCCTCTGTTATACAGAAGTGTTTTCTTTTTATCTTTAATGGTTTTTGCTTTAGTAAGGCTTTTGCCATAATTATCTGACCCATGTTTATAGTCATCATTTATGATCTGATTCGCTGTATTGTTTGAGGATCCTGTCTTACTGCATGCTATCGAAGTGACTGTATTACTGTGCATTATTACTGTTGAAACTCTGCTACTGTGCATTATAACAGAGGGTGCAGAACTGCTGTAGCTGATAACAGAGGTTGAATTTTCATTCACATTACTGAAAGACAGAATGGAGGAACTGCATTCCTGAGAGCCAGTATCATGTTCATTTGCATCTGTGGGCATTGATTTTTCTACAGCATAAAAGTCACTTTTAAGGTCAGAATTTAACACTCCTACTCCCCAAGAAGAAACATGCTCAGTATTGACAGAAGATGTTGCATCATTGCATGAAGACGTATCCAAGGAGACAGCTGTATTGTTTGTTAAAATATTATTTTGAAAATTCAGTGAAGGTAGTTCAGCACTGAGAGAATTCTGAATAAAGCAGGTGGTAGAAGTTGCTTCATTAACCTGGTTAGTTGCTTGCACATTTTCATATGAAGGATTTCGGTAAGACTTATAAGGCAGCCTTCTGCATTTCATAGGTAGAAGCCTATAAAGTTTGTAAGGATACATGCTTGGCTTTAAGCCTCCATTAGCTGTTTTCTTATTTACTGAAAGCCGATGGTCTATTGCATGGAAAGATTTCTGATGGTTTTTGAGTATGTAATAGGTCATAAAAGTCTCAAGGCAGAAGATACACTGATACCGCCTTTCCCCAGTGTGCCAGATTTCATGTCTGGTCCGATATTCAGCTAATGCAAACACCTTGTTGCAGTAATGGCAAGGATAAGTTCTTCTCCATGAATGCACATTTGCATGTCTTCGAAGGCTCGATAATGTTACATAGCTACGTTTGCACACAATGCAAGTGTATAATATCTGCCCGTCAACAACTTTTATCAAATGGTCTGTTTCTGGCAAAGCGCAGCTTGCAGTAGAGTAATCAGTAATATTGTTTTCAGACAGCAAATGCTCTGTGTTTGCATATGACCTTCCATTTCTTCCATCAGTAGGGGTATAATCTTCTGAAAAATTTTGCTCATTCCCATTGTGAACAGATATACTGCCTGATCTCACACAGGTCTGTTCATGATTCTCCAGCCTGTTTTTATTTGCAAATTGTTGATTGCAATATTTGCATATGAAAGGTTCCTGATGCTGCATGTGAAGCTGAAGATGGGTACTGAGTAAGGCTCTGTCTTCAAATGATTTAGTACAACAGTTGCAGCTGTAAACAGGTGGAACAACTGCTGCTACTGATCCAGAGATACTGGTAGAATTATTTTCCTCTTCTCTGGAAAAAAGGAAATCTCCTGTCTTACTGTGAGATTTTGGAAAAGGAATAATGGCTTGATCAGTAACTATTTCACGTTGACCTTCTGTTTCAGTTACTGTGGGGGCTGACACTTTTGCTACAGCCAAACTAGTACACTGGGGTTTAAAGGCCAGCTTTGGTGTACTACATGTCTGTTTTACCAGTTGAACTAGAGGTGTTGTCTGAAGTGTTTCATAACTGTCTTCACCCTTTTTATATGCAGGACTACTGTCATGTTCAAAAAAAGGTGTACCTTGAAAAGTATCACCCCCAGAAGAAACTGCATAGGAATGTTCAGCTAATGTGCTGGCTGGCTCCGCTTCTTTGCACACATCATCCCTATCAAGGCCGACAGTGGATGCTTGTATTGGCTCAGATACCTTTTTAAAATTTGCTCTCAAGTCAAGTGGAGAAAACAAATTATTACTGTTTTCAGTTTCAAAAATTGAAAATGCATTTGTGATTCTTGGCCCATTTGTCATAGCTGAGTCTTCATGTCTTTTTTCATTTTTTTCTTCTTTGACTGATCCCTTTTCAGTAATACAGAATCCATATGGGCAGGGGGAACTTGAACAATTAATATCTGTAAGATCTTCTAAAAATGATATTCCCAGTTTTTTCCCTGCAGCTGCAAGATCTGTTACTGTCTCCTGTCTCTTTACAACTACAGTGGAACTGTAAATATAATTAAGTATTTCTGTGAACACCTCAGCCTTGAGATCATCTAATTCTAACACATGCCCAGAAATACAGATTGTACGACTCCAAAAAATGTTTTTGAAATAAAGGCTTGAAGCTGCCAGAACATTACTGTGGGCTTTAAATTTGGTATCTTCTACAATTATAGTGACATCACATAAAATGCCCCGAATGCGTTGTTCATTTAAAATGGAAAGTACTGTATCACTGTGGAAATCATCCTTGAGATCCTTTGAATGGGACATGACTGTCATCTACAAAAGAGAGAGAGAGAGACAGAAAAAATACTTAAACTTGTCAAAACCAATTTCAACCCATTTTATAGAAAACCAGGCTTCTAATAGGCAACATTCACTTGTTTTTTTTTCATTCAGATTAAAATCATGGTGAAATTAGGCAGGAACATATTCAGGTAGTGGGTTTCAGTCCTGTAAACAATATTATAGGAACTAAGGTAGCAAGCACAGTTTCTGATAGTAGATGTTAACAGGGTCAGGCTTGCTAGAAAACATAATTTTAAAGGGATTTCACCCTCAAGACTTACGTAAAAATTGATCAGTTCTATGGAAGTTATCCCCCCCCCCCCGTTTTGAAGAAGAGAAAACACCTTCCTAACTCAAGTGGATTGACGTGTTCGTAAGTTCTATACTAAGGTATGTTTTGTCGTGATGTTTCATTGAGGATCTTCAATAGCTTTTAAGTAGTATTTACGAAAAGATCAGGGATGAAGCAGCTCTGGAGCTTCTCAGTGACAAGACTCTTTTGAGGCGCAGTAGCCACATTTATGTCTTATTTGCTAGAAGTCTGAGATCCAGATTTGAAAAGAGCTAATGGTGCAACTGATAAGGTTTGTTCTGATTGAGCACAAAAATTAGACTACATGCTGAACCCTAAAATGTGCCTTCACAGCACCATATATATAACATATTTTGTTTTGTCAGTGTAGATGTTTTTAAAATTTATGGTAGTCATTGATAGTATGCTAGTAATAATAATACTATAATAATATATTTCTATAGTAATAATAACTACAGAATACTGTAGTAATATTAATATAATGTTTTACCAGCTGTAAATTGGTGTCACATTTGTCTGGGGATCTTAGAGATGCAGAAATCTACTGTCTCACTTCAAGTTCTTCTGAATAAAATTTGCTAACACTTTTCCAGGACATGGCTGTGATGGCCTCTCTACATATTCAGGTAAAAGCTGCAACAGGATCTAGTGTGCAATGCATACAATTATGCATCCTGCCATGCCACACATGCCTAGCAGGAGGTGCGATTGTGGGATTGCACATTAGATCCCATCAGACCTTATTGCTGGTGCAGGAGAAGCCTGGGATCAGAATCCCTGGCTCTACTTGTTACTGGCATGTGTCAAAGGAGACATCTATTTATAGCCGTCTTTTCTCACCAGTGAGAGAAGTTAAAAAGATCCTCACTACTTCTATCCACTGCTGACATCATCAGAGCAACATGTAACAGTTCTATATCCAGTTAACAATTACTAGAGCCAGAAATCTGCCAGTGTACCATTTGATAATGTTCTCTTTGGGTTAATGTAAAAAAAAATCATCAATTGGGATTATAATGGATATATTTGAGGTCAAAGCGTGCTTATGCATGGTGGCCTGGTAAGCCAGTACTGTATCTTGAGTCCCAAATGTAAGGTTTTGGTTAAAAACTTTAAATCTCTAGTTCTTTCCATCCTGAGGGTTACCTTGAAAACATGAATCAATTACAGGGAATGATGCCTGCCTGAGTCTTAATACAGGCTAAAACAAAAGTTCTGAAAGAGGTGTGAATTACCCTATTCATTATTACTATGTGTTGCACTGAAGCCTACTTATTATAGTGTAAAAGACAACCTTGTCAAGTATGTTACTGCTAACCAAGGCATGTAAGATAGAAGGATAGTCACAGAATCATAGGGCTCCTGTATATGTGTAGGGAGGTTGCTCTGAAGTACTGTAATTACAGCGTGTCAGAGCAGACTTGATTAACTGAATCTGCTGGAGTGTGTTAATTACCAGTATTATGTGCATCAGTATCCCTGTACTGAAAAATGGTGGTGGGGTGCTTTAAACTAAAGCTTGTTTGAAAAGCTTTAGTTCAAAGAGCCCCACTGCCATTTTTCAGCATGGGAACACTGATACATATGACGTTCCAGGTACTTTTAATTAGCATGGCTCTTGGAACTAATAAAAGCACTGCCCCCACCCCCACTGCACCTCCTGGAGCATGTCTATAAATGCCCATAGAATCATAGAAAATTTGGGTTGGAAGGGACCTGAGGAGGTCACCTCCTACTCAAAGCAGGATCATTTCCAACTATATCGTCTCAGCCAAGTCTTTATCTAACCTGGTATTAAAAACTTCCAAGGATGGAGATTCCACAACCTCTCTGGATAACCTGTTCCAGTGTTTTACTACCCTCCTAGTGAGTAGGTTTTTCCTAATATCCAACCTAAACTTCCCCTGCTGCAACTTGAGACCATTGCTCCTTTTTCTATCATCTGCTACCACTGAAAACAGTCTAGCTCCATCTTCTTTGGAACCACACTGCAGGTAGTTGAAGGCTGCTATTAAACCCCCTCTCAGTCTCCTCTTCTCCAGGCTAAATAAGCCCAGCTCCCTCAGCCTCTCTTCATAAGTCATGTTCTCTAACCCCCTAACCACTTTCATCGCCCTCTGCTGAACTCTAATTTGTTTACATCTTTTCTATAGTGGGGGACCCAAAACTGGACACAGTACTCAGATGTGGCCTCACCAGTGCTGAATAGAGGGGAATGATCACTTCTCTCAATCTACTGTCAACACTCCAACTAATGCAGCCCAGTATGCTGTTAGCCTTCACAACAAGGTCACACTGTTGGCTTATATTCAATTTCTTGTCCACTGTTACCCTCAGGTCCTTTTCTCATATTATAGTACCTAGAGTTGTCTTGTTGACACCAACAAACGCTTGCTTTTTGCTTATTATGATAATATACACTGTATTATCATGAGAGGCTTCCCATTTTTTGTATCTTGTGGCTGTATGTCAGAGTAAAACCATTGATGTTGTAGTCTGGCTCTTGTTTGTACTGGAGAAAGATCTATTTAGATCTCCAAAATTATCCTAATGAAGTTTAATAGTTGGTAATTTAAAATGCACAGAATTCAGGAAATTTAAAGTTATGCTTCACACAGCACATACATTAAGCAATGAGTTCAGTAGTGGTTGCTGTGATATAATACTGTACTTATGGACATTACAAGGCTATTAAATTACTTTTTCTGGAACAAACAAAATTTTCTAGGTCAGCTTTTTAGATGTTCTTTTTTCATTAAACTTACTTGATTTAAAATAAAAAGCGTTGGGTATTAATTTATGTTAATTAGAATAAAGACCTGAAATTTGCACTAATTCAAACTGCCAGAATAATTATGTTTGATATACCAGAAACTACTTTCTTCCCAAAGCATACCCACAAGAACACTTTGCTTGAGGCAAGTAGCCACAGTCCCACAAAGAGATGTACTATCAAATATGTTTCTCATTGACAAGACCTGAGATTATATCCAATTTGCTTATATGATATCAACATTAGAAAACAAGAATCAGATATCAAAAACAGATTTCACAACAAGGGCAATTTATAATATTACTTTCTGAATCTAGGAAATAAAAATACTTTACCTCCCAGTGAACAATCAAGTAAAAACTTGTAAAAATTTTTCCTACCATTCTTTGTAGTAATATCATTGGTGTTAGTTTCATAGGCTAGTGATCTGATTTGTTGTTACTAATTATACTGGATTGCTTTGCCTATACTGAATTAGTTTATACATAAAGTCTATAATAAATATTGGATCTGTTTTAAATAAAAAGAATGATTCTTCAAATAGTTACTTCAGTATATCACCATTATAGGCAAACACTCATGTTTTGGTTTTATAACTATATATACATGATTGCAAGCCTTTAGAGTATATGGATTATGGATGTTGCCTATTAAAATGAATCTGCTTAGTAAAATACCACTCCTTGTTGCTTTCTTAAAGATAGCAGGAATCATTATCTGCTATTTAAACATTAATCTTTCACTATGCCCTACTGTAAGAGGCAAGAATATGAAAGATTAATCACCTAATTTCTGAACCATCACAGCTGCAACACTGCTCTTACACTACCACTATCTCCTATTGCTATACATGTCACTGAAAATACTCCAACATAAACTGTTTTTAGACATAACATTTTCCCCTTCCTTGTCTCAGCTACCGCAATCCTAAAATATCTGCCAGTTCATGCATGTACTGTTTTGCTATTGCTTTTACTTCATATGCATCTTGACTTTAAATTTGAAGCTGTGCAAAATAAGTATTAAATGCTACTATATCAGAGTGCTCCACTCAGTCTCCACTCAGGGTATGTACAACCATTTTGTAGAAGGTAAATAGTTATATGATGTGGTAGGGATTTGTCCAATTGCTTTCAAGAGAGCTATGCTACTAAGTTCTGAAAGCCAATAATTAAGCTCTTTTGATAGGTTATACGGTTATCTGTTCTTTAGAGAAACTACCCCAATGGAGGTTAATTTGTTCTCATGTCTGCTCTTCATTATAGTGCTGTGAAAACAATTCCAATATTCATTACCATGTATGCTCCTAACCATGTAGAAACTCCTTAGTCATGGTAAATAACTGGATTATACAATTCAAAAGCCTGCCCCTAATGGACCAGCTCTTATTCTTTATGCTTCTCTGTCCATTATAGCTTTTTGCTTTGACAATATGTAATTATTGTTTTGATCTTCTATTTTTTCTTGATCCAGAAATAAGACATTTTCTGATGGTCAAAATAGCATACTTCAAGCAAAACCTGAAAGTTGCTTTGCACGTTTTATAGCTTCCTGTGCCCTCTTAGGGGCTTCAGCAGCAGAAAAACATTTTAGATAGGTATATAATTAGGTAATACCCTGTCCTCTGCATGATCAAGATCTAGACAGGTTCTGCCCAGTGATTAAAACTTGACACAGTTTCAGAAACACCCTTTACACATTCATCAAGAACCTAAAGAATTACATTCAATCCATTGACAAAACTACAGGGTTGCCAGTTTTGGCACCACTTGAAGAACACTCCAAAATAATCTTTTTTTACCTAGGAATGGGGGTTTATGACTATAAATGGAATCAATATTAGGGATAAATAGAAAAGCCAAAGATTGTGACATCCAAGCACAAAATATGATGAGCTGTGCTGCAGGAAGGATTTTTCTATATTGCTTGTTAAAGATAATTGTATAATAATACACAATAATAATTACATAGTAATACACAGCCTACACCACATGGACATGTGCACTCTGAAATGTTTTTAGAGTGAAGAAGCTATTATTCATTTATCATTACTTTTGAGGTTGAAGTAAGCATCAAAATCAAAGGGTACCCTATAGGGCTGCTAGTGTCAGATAACACAAGCCAAAATAGCTACTTCTAAAGAAAAAAGAGTTATGATTACCTAGTCTCTCCTCTTGTTACATATTTGGAATCAATTACCAAGCAGTGCCAGATGTTGAAGTATGCCTCACTGTGTCACTGAAGAGTCTATCAACAATGTTTGACGCCTGGAGTTGGAGTAATTGGGAATTAGGCTAAGTACAGACAGTCAAAAAGCATGAGGTTGAATCAATTTAGTCTTTGCAGGTTAGGCTAAGCTGCAGAGCTTAAACTGAGAAGCAAGTGAACAGACAGTCACTTTTGATTCAGGAAATGTAGCCACATGCCTGCAGTGGCTCAGGCCAGAAGCTGGGGGGTGGGGATGGCGGGTACTAGAGCACACCTCCACCCTGCCAGTCACTGCCAAAGGGAAGGAACTGAAACTCCAAGGCTTCCCCTCCCTGCTTGAATGGAGGGGGCATGGCCAGACCCCAGCCCTGCGCTAGCTAGGGTCTACCTGGGCAGGGTGGGGGCAGGGGGAAGCCCCTGCCAGGCTGAGGTGGGGGTGGGTGGAGAAAAAGGTGGTGACATTGACTTCATAAAAGCTTGAACAAGAATAGTCCTCTCTCTAAAGTGAGCATGTATTGAACACAGCAATTTGCAACCTCAAGCACACAACATAGAACAACCAAAAATCTTCACCGAAGCCAAGATACAGCCCAGTGAAACACAGTGAGAGCACACACAAATTAGTCTAACTTAAAATAGAATGTAATAAACCAAAAAGACAAGAGAAAGCCTTGTATGCACTGTATAATGTAATGCCTTGTGTGCACTGGAAATGTGACATGAGTGTGTAACAGAAGGAAACAACCCTACGGAGTCCTGCTGGCTGTGACTGTGAACTACAAATCCTAAAGGCACCTGGAACAGGAAGTGATGAGGAACCCTGCAGAGTCCTGCTGCTGTAAGTCTGGACTATAAATCCCAGAGACCTCAGGGGCAGCAGAAAGAGGAAGCGGTCACATAGCCCAGGCTGGCTGCATGCCAGAGAGTCCAAGCTGAATGGAAGAGGGATGCCTCTGCACAGCAGATGCCTTCTGGGAGCAGAGACTGAGGGGCAGTCCCTCTCAGGCTGTTTTTCTGGCCCCCGCTACCCTCAGCCCTGCCCCCCACCCCTCTGCTCCACTGTTGAGTTGGCAATAGCTTGGCAGGGACTGTGCCCCACCCAGGCAGACCCTGTTGTGGTCCCCAACTGGGTTTCTGACTCACATCCCGTTCTCAGCCACCTCTCACTGCTCTGGCTAGGGAGAAGAGGGGTGGGGCCAACCTTGCTCTCTGGAGCAGGCAGAACAGCCCATCCCAGGGTTGCAAAGCATCCTTGGATGCTAGGGGACTCTGATTTAACTTTAACCAGGAAGAGGTCTGAGACAGAAGTTTCATAAACTGGTTTGACCAGTGGCAATGCATAGAGGATGCATGGGGGTATACATGCACTTCCTGAGAGTCCTGGTGCACCCCCAGACAGGTTGCACTCCCTGCCACTTAGGCAATGGGCAGGGGGGGCAGGTGGGAGCACCAGTGCCCCCCTGTGAGCGCTGGCTGGGGAGTGGGAGCACCTGGATGAAGCACTGCAGCCACTTCCGGAAGCAGTGCGGGCTGCTTCCCGGTCAGCACCATCAGCTGCAGGGGAACCCCATTCCCCCAGTCAGTGAGATTGGCCATGGGGGGGGATTCTCCCTGGTCTCTGACTGGTCACTGTGGGGGGGAGGGGCACATGCCCCCCTGACTAAGGTGGCACCCATCGCTCATGGGTTTGACCTAAATCAGTTAAGTCTGAGACTACGTTCAACCAGGTTTACCTTAAACCAGCTTCAGTCATTTTGAAACTGGTTTATGTGCACTGAGATTCTGTTCTGTTACAGGTTTAAACCAGTTTCTGATTACTTAAATCAGTTTATGTATAACTTCTATATTGCTAGTTAAAATTTATATAATAATACACTGGGCAGCCAACACCACATGGACATGAAGGGTGTGCACTTTGAAATGTTTGTAGAGTGAAGAAGCTATTATTGATTTGTCAATATTTTTGAGATTGAAGTAAGCAACAAAACCAAAGGGTACCCTATATCAGTGTTTCTCAACCCATGGGTTGTGACCCAAAAGTGGGTTGCAAGAGTATATGAAAGGGTTGTGGACAAACTTAAAAAATGGATCAACAAACTGGATTCTCCTTTAAAGGAGAAAAACTCAGGAAACTGTGGCTTTTTCCTTGCAGTTCTGGCCTACAAGGGGAATTCTGGCCTGCAAGGAGCTGCTTGGGGTCCCCCATGCCCCACATACCCACCCCTTGCCCCAAACACTGAGGGGCTGGGGCCTGGTAGTGGGGGGTAGAGGGTCGGGAGTAAGGGGCACTGGGTTGGGACTGGCCATCGATATTTACAAATGGGTCCTGGTACAAAAAAGGTTGAGAACCACTGCCCTGTAGGACTGCTAGTGTCAGATAACACAAGCCAAAATAGCTACTTCTAAAGAAAAAGAGTTATAATTACCTAGTCTCTCCTCTTGTTACACATTTGGAATCAATTACCAAGCAGTGCCAGATACTGAAGTATGCCTCGCTGTGTCACTGAAGAGTCTATTCCCAATGTCTGAAGCCCGGAGTTGGAGTAATTGGAAATTAGTGAACGAAACATGGACGCTACAGTTTTCTGTGCCTATGCAAAACAAAGAATGTCAAAATTCTTTTTATATGTGTGCATATATATGTATGTGTGTGTGTGTGTGTGTGTGTGTGTATACACACACAGTACAGTTGCATCTTATGTGTATTTAACTTACACGATTTCAACTATATGCGCTTGGCTGCTGGGGCTGGCTGCCAGGCGGGGCATGGCGCATAATGTGGCGTTGCGTGGTACTGCCTGCACACGCTGGCATGGCTGGGGGGCTTATGTGGGACGAGGCGGTGGAGGACGGGAGGGGCGAGGAGTGAGTGTGGAAGATGCAGCTGTTGCACTGCATGCATGGGCTGTGCAGTGCCACACTGTGCCACGCCCGCCTTGTCCAGGCCCTGCAGTGGTGGCTGCTTGGCACTGAAGCCTGGCGATTTCAACTATACGCAATTGCAACTACAGCTGTCCTCGGAACGTAACCCCCGCGTAAGATGTGACTGTACTGTAGATAGATATAGATCTATCTATCTATCTATCTATCTTATTTCCAGGCATTCTTTTAATAAGAAATCTGAAAGAGGTGCTGGTATCTCCCAGTTCTTACAACATGATACTGTTTTATTGTGTGATATCATACAATTATATGTAGGATATTATTTGTTGTATTTTTGTATTCACTAACTGAATTTTATTAAAAGCTATTAAAGTTTCTTAACAACACCTCTGTATATGCTGTTTGTATGTCTCCCTAGGACTCACTAATGTAACCAATCGCATTCACTGCATGGCTTTGTATTTTGACCTAAGATAGGCAAAACATCAAACAAAATATTTCATGTTTGCACCCTACACTATTACAGAAGTTTTCCATCTTGTTATTTCAGGGTCTGCTGCCATAACCTCTCCCCCATCACATCTTTTTTGTTGGTATTTTAACCCTTTGCAGGAACTGCTTGACTGATTGACTCCAGAGGCAGGACACTTTGTTACAGATTCAAATAAACCTTGGTTACAGATTCAATTCTTGGACACACCGGCTTAGAATAAACATAGGTAACAGTCCAAGAACTCCCCTTTGCATAGGTGCCAACTTTGTTTTTTGCTGGTGGGTGCTTGCAGACCTGAAAACACCCCCTAAAACCCATCACTTTACTTTTAACATGGCATGTTCCTGTGCCAAGCCCTGTGCATGCCCAGAAGAGGCAGCAGCTCTGCAGTGTCTGTAAAGATCGAGTGCTTTAGTGGGGCTATTTTGGCACTTTTACCTAATTGCTGATAGAATCAGCTTTAGCTAAAAGCACCCTGCTGAAGTGCCCGATCTTTACAGACGCTGCAGAGCTGGGTTGAAGTAACTCACTATTTCTTCCAGTAAAGTGCATTTTTTTAAATGTCTGCAAGCGTGACTGCATGTGTGCTGAGCATCCACTAATCTTTTTTGGTGGATGCTTGAGCCCCAGAGTACCCATGGAGTCTGCACCTGTGCCCCTTTGTAGTTTATTGGCAAAGGGATTACTGAACCATTAAAAAAAAAGGTATAGCTACAAATCCGCTTGCATGTTTCCTTTTCTAGGACCTTGATTCTTCTTGTAAACATAGGATAATACTTCCCTTTTCTGTGGTATATCTTCTTGAACATCTCTAGATTCTTAAATATATTTTTCAGTGATCTTGTTTCTAGATTCTGGTTTCTAGATTCTCCCCCCACTGCCAATATTAATTCAGGAAAGAGTGGGGCACCTGATAAATATGCAAATGTGTGTGTGAATATTGGCAGATCTCTCAGATCCTTAAGTGTGGGCTGCTCCTTGTTCACTCTTTCACTAAGAGGATTCTGTTTTCACTTTATTTATTACTGCCCCAAATTCACTCTTGCTTCTTATAGTGGCATTACAAAGTGAAGTTTTTCCAGGCAGTCAAAAAGAGTTTTTCAACTCTATCATCAGTTGCTACAACTGATACCTTCTTGTAAGGATTACTTATCTCACCTAAGAAGTTAGTAGCCTGTGGGTGTGTCCCCTTTAGCAGCAGAAAATCAGAGTGCCATACCACTGGATTTGCTCCAAAATTTAAATTATGCAACTTTAAAAAAAATGCATTTCCCAGTGCAAACAAAGGGTTAAAATGTCATCATTGAAGGTATAAATTGTTTTAAACAGTAAAATCCTCAAAATATCTCCCCCAAAAGGCAAAACTAACTCATATGTAGTCTCATAGCTTTTGCTTTGCCCACAAGGTGGAGCTGAATTCACACAAAGAATTAGAACTATTTTCCTTTGTGTTACACAATGGATGAAATAATGGCTCTTACAATGCAAGGATGAGGAATCAACTATGGCTGCCAGGGAGAATAGCATGATGTATTAAACTTCATGACAGTGAAATAAAGCAAACCTCTCATTTTAATTTAACTCTAGAGCATTTAATTAATTGCAGTTAATATGCATGATTAATGCATTAATTGGTTCTTTGCTAATTTTTTTAATGTGTTAATTGCACATATAGTTTTGCAGCCTGCGCTGGGGCTCTGCTTTGCTGCCTCTGGGCCTCCCAGTGGGGCAGTAGTGGCAGTGCAGAGGATTGCAGGACAGCATGGGTGCAGGCTCCAGGTGGCTATTATGTCTGGGGGAGCGGGTGGGAGCGGTGCGCATACAGACACACAGAGCAGCAGTAGCCTGCCTACGACCAGGAATACAGCCCAGTGTATAGAGCAGTGCCACGTCATGCCGGTAAGTTGGTGGTGGGGGAGAGGTGGAGGGAGAGGAAAGGGGCGAGGGGCAGATCGAGGCCTCCATGGTGAGACAGGGAGTGGGGCAGGTGCTGGGGCCCCCTGGGGTGGGTCTTGGGACAGAGCTGTGGGCAACTTGTTCAGGGGGGTGAGGGTGGTTTCCTGCCACTGCGTGCACCCCCAGGGGAAAGCATGGGGGGCATGTGCCCCTCAGATCTGTGCTTGGGTCAGAGGTGGGCTGCCCACTGTGGGCTTGGGTTCTGCGCCCTGCTGTCTTTGTCCCAGGAGCTGTGGGATGCCATGTAGTGCCTCCTGCTGCCCAGTGGGTAGGAAACACGTGGTGTGGGGAGCACGTGGTTCCTGGGGCAAAAACAGCAGGGCACAGAGCCCCAGCCTGGAGCAGGTAGCCCGCCTCTGCCCTGCACACAATCCAGGCACACATGATCTCCATGCCTTCCCCAGGGGTGCATGTAGCAGTGGGGAGCTGTGCCCTCCCATGCCCCGGATGAGCCACCTGCAACTCTGTCCCATGACCCACCCCAGCCCTGGGACCCATTCACCCCAGACCTGCCCCTGTCCCACTCCCTCCCTCACCATGGCAGCCTCAATCTACCCCCCCCCCCCCCTTCCCTCTCCCGCCACCTCTCCCCCTCCACAGACTTACCTGCTGGGCATGGTCAGTGTGTGCCTGTGTGCGTCTCCATCTCTGTGTGAGTCTGTGTGTCTCTGTCTCTGTATGTGTGTTTGAGTATGTGTCTGCCCCTCACTCCCAAGCCACAGCCCCCCAAGACCTGCTGCTGCCCATCGTCCCTGACCCCGCATCCTGCCAGGTCATGCGGGGACCCCCCCTTCCTGGGGTCCAAACCCCTCCCTCCCACAGCCCTCTACACCTTAACAAATTGCCTCCCAGACACACCATATCCATCCCTCAACTATACAAAGTACCTCCATAATTTTGAAGTTTTAGCTGTGCGATTAACATCACAATTAATTGCAACTAATTTTTTTAATCACACAGCTAATCACAATAATTTTTTTAATTGTTTGACAGCCCTAAATTCCAAGGTAACTCTTTGCTGGGTTTGAAATAATGTTTCTTAATCATCAGAACCCTTAAGAGCTTTTCTATTATCCAGACGATAACTTAAAAGGTGCTTCCTATTTATTCAGTAATAATTACAATCTGGGCTAAAGTAAACCTTTGGCAGAAGAGTATGGTATTTACTAATTTAGGATATAATTATCGTTATATAAAATAAGTATTGCTACTAGGGACCTATCCAAATTGAGGCAGCAGACAGGAGATTTCACAGGCTGCTCGCAGTGCCAGATGCCATTTTCACGGGCTTACCACAGCAGAGATCCTCCACTGTTGCTGATTGGCCAATGGGCCCCACTGGCACTGTACCTCACTGCTGATTGGCTGAAAGGGCTGCCTTTTGCGCTACCCTGCCCCTTGCTATCGATTGGCTGAAAGGGCTGCCCTTCATATGGCCCCTCCCCTCCCTACTGATTGATGGACAGGACCAGGGCTGCACAAAAGGCTGCCCTCTCAGCCACACCAGCAGCAGAAGAGATAGCCACCATCTTGGCTGCATCCCTTCATGCAGGTGACTTGCATCCTACCAGCAAGCTGCAAGACTGGGCTGCAGCGGCCACTGTCTCCTACTGGGAATCAGAATTTTATTTTAGTAAATTTTTTTCTGGAAATTCTGTGCAAAATTGTGGAACTGGTCATTTTACTGGTGTTTGCAGAAACCACTGTTTTTGTGGTTTCTGCAAAAACTGTGAAATTGTGATCTGAGTAGTTCCTAATTATTATATCTGACAAACTAGGCTATTGCTGAATAAGTTAGTTTATGTGGTGCAACCCTCCCTTGCCTTGTAGATGATTTCTAACTAACATGGCTAACTAATGCTCTTATAATTATTGCCATCTCACAGTAAATTTTATATTAAACTTTATAAACCTCGCAGTAATTTTATATTAAAATGCTGAATGGTACACTGCTTTTTAGAGGTACTATAATGAATGTAGTTATTCTTTCACTGGAAAAAAAAGCACAAACACTTTGAAACTATATAAAGTCTCACTGGGTGAAGTGTGAAACTGCAGAGACCTTATCTGTTGTAGGCATATGCCTACAGGGTATTGAGTGTAATAGCGAATCCAAGTGCAGGGATTTACATACTGTATAGCTAGACAAATATTATGCAGCTATGAGCCAGTGACAGCAAAACAGCCATTGTTAGCTGACACTTTAGAATAATAATGCCAGATAATCAGACTGCTCTGTGGATAGTCACAGAGGAACTGATCTCAGTTCCTTGTCTTCATTTCTCACACTGTATTTTTACTGTATACTTTGAACATACTATTTTACCCCAACTGCCTTGAACTGAGTATGTATGCCATTCTGTTATTTCCAGTACATTAAACGGGTTGTATTAGGAGTTTTCTGAAAGGATGGGGGAGAGGGGCAGGAACTCCTTTCCTTGGCTTGAGGTCACTAATGCAGCATCAGGATTGCATTTACCCTCATCTGTATTGTGCTCGTCCACAGCATAAGGGCTGGCCAGTAAGTCTACTTCACCTTTCCTTCTCTTCATGCTAAAGAGCATGTGTCCACATGGAACTGCGTACATAATTTACAAATATTACTGCATCTAGGGTCCTCATGTGAAAGGGGGGGCAGCATTAAAAACATAATTCTGAGCTCTGAACACATCTCCAAGTCCATCTTTCTGTCCTACTCTAACGTGCCCTTTTTCAAACATGCAGAAAAAGATTCATAAAAGTATCACACTTACACATAAGGGTGAAGTTACATGTTACACTTAGAATGTACTAAGGTCATTTAAAATGCAAACATCTGCATATTAAAGTTCATTATATTCTCTAAGCATCTGAAATTTACACCAATTCAGGCAAGGGTTAAGTCTGCATCATGTTACTTATCCTACATTAGGGTAACTTCAGTCTGCTCCATAGTAAAAAAAAAAAAAAGAGTAATCTGCTGTTCTCCAGCATCTTAGAAGGTACTGCACCCTTCTTCCCTTGAAAAGGGATAGAACTCAGGAGTGCTTGTACATGTGACAGGGGTTTAATCCCCAAGGTTTTATTTTATGTTCTCTAAATTGAAATGGTGGGTTTTTAACTGAAACCCACCATTTACATTTTTTCTGTTACATTATGGCAAGAGGCCAGATTCTCTTTTATTTTTTTTTTGGCAGAGCTGGAGCCTGCCTGCAGCTAGGGGGCGAGCTGCTGGTGGGCTGAGTGGCCCTGGTCCTTCTCTCCATGGTGGTGGCACCCCTGGGACCACCTGGGTGGAATGCTAGGAGGCTGGATGCTGCCCCAGGTCAGAGGTAGCACCCAGCTCAATCCAGTCGTACCATGAGCCTGCCCAGGGAGCAGTGCCTGGTGGATTTCCAGTGGGCAGACTCAGGGATGACTTGGATCTAGCTGGGTGCTGCCTCCAAGTGGGGGGAGTATCCAGTCCACTAGCTGGCCACACACCGAGCCCTGGAGGTTGCCACCACCACAGAAAGAAGAACTGGGGCCCCCACAGCTCAGGGGCCGCTCAGCCCACTGGCAGCTCACTCCTTGGCCGCAGGCAGGCTCCACTGGAAAATAAAGAAAGGACTGGACCCCTTGTTGCCTTTAGCAGGTGTTTGCTGAAGGCAGAAGAGGTGAGGGGCCTAATCCTTTTTTTTTTTTTTTGGCAGAGCCTGCCTGCCTCTCCTGCAGCTGGGCAGGGGAGGGGGAAGGCAAGTTGCTGGTGGGCTGAATGGCCCGTGAGCTGTGGGGGGCCTCAGTCCTTCCCTCTGTGGTGGCAGTGCCCTCTGAGGCCACCCAGGTGGGCTGCTAGAGGGCCAGGCATTGTCCCAGCTTGGAGGCAGCACGTGGCTGGATCCAACTCTTCCCTGAACCTGCTGGGGCTTCCAGCACTCTGTGCTCTGTCCCTGCTGCCTCCCTGCTACCTAGAACAGCCCAGGAACAGGCTGGCTTGCTCATGGGGCAGCATGGGGAGGTAGCAGAAGAGCAGCTGGGTGTGCAGGCAGCTGAAGGTGGTGGAGACAGTGCATAGGCCACTGGAAGCCTGAGGGACTTAGGGAAACTCAGGTTTGGTGGGCTTTCAGAGTCCCATGTGCCTTCCCCATGACCTTCTCAGGCCACCAGCACACCTAGCCTCCCTCCTGCCTCCTCCCCATGTTGACCCAGGGGCAAGCCATCCTGTTTTCAGGTGCTCCCAGGTGGCAGGAAGATAGAAGGGACAGTGCACAGGGTGCTGGAAGCCCTGGCAGGCTCAGGGAAGAGTTAGATCTGTCCGGGTGTTGCCTCTGAGCTGGGGCAGTACCCAGCCCACTAGCAGCCTACCCGGGCAGCCCTGGGGTGCCACCACCCCAGAGAAAAGGACTGGGATCCCCCCACAGCTCAGGGGCTGCTCAGGTTGGGCTGCTGGCAGTTTGCTTTCCAGCCATGGGAGAGATGGGCAGGCTCCTCCTCCAAAAAGAAGGATTGGGCCCTTCATCACTTCTGCCTTCAGGAGGTGCCTGCTGAAGGTAGAAGCAGAGAGAGGCCCAATCCTTTTTTCCTGTGGAGCCTGCCCTCCTCTCCCATGGGTGGGGCTAAACTGACAGCTGCATTATTGCAATTTGCAACATTGCAAACTTAACTACATCTGGATGTAGTTAAGTTTGCAATGACGCAAAGTCATTTAAAACCCCCAAAACTGGCACACATGTAATGCGTGATGACATTAAGCCATATAAATTATGTTTTCATCATGTGTACATCGTGACAACTGTCAGGTGTACAAGCACCCCAGATATCCTGGTTCCTAGCCATGCTCCTGCTTGGTAGGCCTCTTGAGGCAAGCTAGAGCTGTGCAGGCAAGAAACAGTATTAACCCTCAGTGTGAGACTGCTCACAGCACATTCTAACTTTAACACTGTTTAACATTCCACCGATTTAGTATGGTCTAAATGTAACACTTCTAAGTACATTTTTAGCAATAGTCCTAGTTCTTATGCTTGCCTTCATCAAATTAGTTTTCTCCTAGCAAACTAATATGATAATATGAGCACTGTTACTGTCAGGAAGGCGACAAGTAATTACCTAAATGAAACAATAAAAAAGTTAATAACTTAGTTTGGAGAAGTGCTTGCAGCTCAAGGCACAGTAACAGTTATCTTCTTCCTATACAGTATGTTCTGCTCTTTTGTCTGAAATAGTCTGCAAAGCCTGTTTTCTCAGGTGCTTGGGTTTTCAAAGGACTTGGCAGAATGGGGCTTATAGTCAGATGCGGTGGTGGGAGGGGGTTGGGATTTTATTCTGTTCTTTTGCATGGATGATCTGCCTTGGTACTGTGATTTTTACATATACAATAATAAACATGTTGTTTTATGGGGTAGAGCCCTTATCAATTATCCAATCATCCTGTGTGTTTCATGACCCACCCTAAAAGCTCAATGGTGCTGTGGCTGTTCTTCTAACCCAGATGCTATGAAGGCAGCTTTTTGGTGTGTAACAGTTTCATCTCTTGATTGCCAAGAAGGATTCCAGTTTAGAAGTTTGCTGTTCACTGAAGCGAGGCACTTCCTTCAAACCCAGAACTTGCTCCTGCTGAAAAGCCGCAGGACCCAACTGAGCTTTCGCTAAAACTTGCTAGAGTCAGTGCAGAATTACACAAACACTGTAAAAATAGTTTGCAAGTGTGCAAATCCATTTCAGAAGTAGTGCAATTCCAGAAGTAGTACAAAATTGTTCCCAGCTGATATTTCAAAACAGTCATGGACTTTGAATGTTTTGCTACTCATTTGAGGTAATTTCACATCTGCATGCCATGACATGTGGCATTCCTTCCTTCAGAGTATATGAAACTATGGCTTAATGGTTCCACACTGTCTGTTAGGCAGTCTCCCTGTTAACAAGAGTGGAAACTATATAGAGCGTTGCCAGCTCTTGCAAATTTCTCACCAGTGGTGGGATTTTGGCCTGGGTTGGTCCCAACTCTAACAATGAGGAGACAACCTTCTCATGAATTTAGTCTGCCTGAGGAAAAACTCCTTCTGACTGGCTTCCTGCCCCCATCTCTTGGTGTCAAAGCACCTAAACAAAGCTTCTTCCTTGCCTCTCAAGCAGCACCACTGTACTCTGACATGACAGAGTAAACAGTAGGAAGAACCCAGCAGCTCAAGGCAGCACCATGCTGGCCTCCATCTGTGTCATCCATGAAGTCTGGATACTTTGCTCCTCCCCCTTCTTCTTCTATGCAAACCTCGGTTGGGGGGAAGAGGTGGGGAATTAGGAGAACTATCACTACAGTTGCCTCATCCCTCCCAGCCACTGTAAACCATGCTCATGCCCCAAAATGAGTCTGTTCCTCCATGTGAGCTTTGTAAAATTAATCTTATGTGCAACTATAAGCAAATCCCATTAATAAAATGAACAAGACAAGTTTTAAGAAAGGAACAATCAGCCTTTGTCTCTTCACCAGTCTAGAGAAAAAAAGTCAAGCAATTGCATTAACTGGCATATACCCAAATACTTCTGCCAGGCAGAAGATTAACACGTGACTTGCTGCACTGCTACGAGAAACTCAGCAGGCCTTGCATCTTGTGTCTCTTCTGGAACAGTCTCAGTATTATTTCCATCTTCAGTTTGTTATATTCTTGTTCTGCTGATAAACCGTTTTCCATCCTCCTACATTTATGACCTTAGCTCACAGATAACGGTAGTTATGAAGCTGTGCTTACAAACTGAAAGTTTCCCTATCTTCCTTTTCATGGTTTTATTCTCATTGTTAAATTTATTAATTGTTATATCTCAATAGCTTTAAAACAAAAAAAGCAGGTTAGGCATTTTGGACAATAATGTTATATTCTGTTATTCATTCAATTGTCAGAATTAAAACTGTAAAGTAGTGTATTTAATCTTTTCTTTTCCAGTTTCTGAGGAGGCCTCCTACAAATATCTGAGCCCATTTGTAACATTTTTCAGAATTATAAAATGGGAGTTTTATATGTGACAATGTTATGGAGAATTTATGTCTCATTTTACATGTGATACCTATTTTTCTGATATGATATTAAAATGAACATTACTACTTAGTTTTGCCTATCATGGTTTTCCACAGTAGTTATGTTTCAACTAGCATCTTATGATGTATTTTATAACTGTGGACAGTGCAATATAATAGGGGGGAAATTATTAAATATTTGGGGTAATTTTTCCAATTTTTTTTCAGTTAAAATACAAATTCCACCTTCCCCCATCCAACAAATTGTGTTGGTCACAGTTTCTTACTGAACTGATTACTGTGACATGATTGATGACTGTCTTTTTAAAATCATAGGTCTGCGCAGTTGGTCTCAGGCAAAATTCAACTCTGCATTAACAGCTAGTGGTCTGTAGAGTTGGTGCATGCTGCAGGCTTGGAGTACATATTTTAGATTTTCACTCTGGTCAGATTGTGCCACTGAATGTAGCAGTTAACAGGACTTGTGCTGGTGAATCTAGAAGGCATAACTCAGAGCTCTGGGCTCTATGAGTGTATCTAGGATTTTTAAAGGGGGGTGCAGATGCGATAGTGCATTGTCCTAACACAGCACATTTTTCTCTAGGTAAAGAGAAACTAGATGCTTTGCTAATAAGCTACATAACTAGCACTGTATTATTCAGTTTAAGGTCAAGGAAAAACAAATAACTTTATTGAAATGTTCAGTAATTCGCTAGATTATATATAAATTGTAAAAACACAACAGGCTAGTTAAAAATAGTCAAAAAAGTAAAAAGATATGGTTTAGTTAGTTCTGTAGTCATTATAGCTAAATATACATCTCTTATTCAAATTCTTAAAACAAAGTTTAGTCTTCTTGAGCATCTTGACCATGCCGCCGATACTTCACTCAATATTAACTCAGGTGTAGAAATGACTATTACCCCACAGTTAAGACTTGTAGCCTGAACTAAAAACAGTCTGCAGGGCTATGAAACAGAAGAGAGACATTACCAGGAATGGCTAACAGGCAGCAAAAATGCAGAAGAAAGGACAGTTTGAATAGTGGAACATTAAGACCATTAACAAGGAAAGACGGTCTTAACACCTATGGAGTGAAGACAAATTAGCAGGAACCAGATAGATTATAGTAAACCATGACATCAACTGACTCCCTCAGTGTTGACTGAATTGAACTGCCACTGTTCCTCTTAGGTAACTGTTTTTAAAGTTGGGGTACAGCATGAATCAAAAGGGGATTCGACTGCATGACTGCACCCCCAACCCATAGATCTTCTGTTGGGTCCAGTCCTGAAGTTCTCCGTCATGCAAAACTGGTACTGATTTCAGCTCTGATTAAAGATGTAAAGACTAAGCCCTAACATCTGGTCCCATCTCACTTACCCGAGCTTTATACTGGTTTCAGTAGAGTTGATTTGTTCTGTTCTCAGATCCAATCAGCTGCTATGAATTTAAAAACAATCACTAAGTATAGCATTATAGAGGGGCCTGCTATGTCTCCAGAGTTGGTCTTGTATTTCCACAGTTCCCTTTCTCATGCATGTGAAGTCACAATATTAGAGATAGTTTATTACAGTGGAACAAATGTCAAACAAGTTATAGATCTAAAACTGTATAGACATTTCAGAACCTACAGCTTTCCTAATCAGACTGATTAAAATTAGAAAAATAATGTAGAAATAACCATGCAGTACTTGGTGTAAAATCACACAGCTTTGGTTATCGTGCTTGTATCTATGCCTGATCACATTTTATCAAAAAACATACTGTACAATAATAAAAGGTAAACAAGAGAAATATCAGATTCTGGCATATTTGTGGATACTTACGAACATATTTAAAGTGTTCTCAAAAATTCACATTACATATAATAGCATCTCTGTTAGAGCTTGTTCCAAAACTGACTGAAATCAACAGAAGTCTTCCATTGACTTCAGTAGTTTTTAAGTCAGCCTGTTTGTTATACATGTCCCAACAAAGATATTCTCAGAATAAAACCAGAGTGGGGGAAGAGGGGAGCCTTGTATTTCCTCCCCTGTCATTTCTAATCATTAACATCTTAGTTTTTAATTTAAACACTTACCAATGTGTCCACTAGTAATGATCTAGTTAAGGATCTAGCATATGCTTATGACCAATGCCTTCCTGAAAAGCAGTATGAAAGCTTTCATTCCACACATAAAGGAACATTTTAAAACAATGGCAAGATACATCTCTGGCATAATTTCAGTGTGACTTGTGTCAGGGAGGAATTTGGCTAAACATATTTTACCTACTTTTTAAAATACAGGAATTAAGAACCCCCCTGGAAATTTAGTATTTTTATGCCTTTGTATTTTTACAGTTTTCAAATGGCTTTGCTTATGGTATATTCTATTGTTGATAATGCTCAATAAACTGTTAGCATTTCATCAAATCTAGTCTCTGGCCAAATTTTGTCAGTGCAGACTCCACCAAGCCTGATATGCTTATTTGTTCTGAATTAGCAGTGCTACTCCTATTTTGATGAAAAGGATGAGAATTGCCTAAAGGTTGCAATCTGGTCCTTGAATCATCTCAGCCAATCCACATGAGTAACTGCTTTCATTCCTCTATAATTTACTTTTTTAAAAGACAAAAAAAAAGTACTTCATTGCCATGACTTCCAGACCTGGTATTTTGGGTAGAACAAAAATACCATAAGCAATGGGGTTTTCATGAGAAATCCATTTATCTAAGGCTAGCTCCAAGTCAAGTACAGTATATAAATCTTGCTACTAGACACTGGCACTAGTCTCAGTCCTGGAAAGGCTGAGCACCTTCTGAAAACCAGTAAAAGGAATTGTAGGTACTCAGAATCTTTCACAAGTGGTCCAAGCTTTCTTTAGTAGGATTAGGTGTTTTTACCATACATTTGTATGGTAATTTTGTCTAGTCAATCTGGGTTAATTTAAAGCCCATGAAAGCATGGAAAGGCTTCCACTGACTTCAACAGGCTTTGGATCAGGCCCTTGGAGAATTAATAATCTGCTTTGGGACATGCTTGGTAACCTCTGTCGTGATGATTTTTGCTATGCATTCATTACTATGAGCATATACTATGCAGATAGATTCCACTGGTTAATATGCATTCACCAATGCACATCTGCAGCTTTAGTAAGGAACCTTTTATTCATATATGGTTGCTAAGGAAACAGGTTACGGGCCAGAATTCTATCTGAAATATAAGCAACCAGTTGTACTATGACCACTTATTAAAAACAGGTAAATGGTAAACTTGGCAAGTACCTTATATAGCCAGTATAATTTAAAAATTTAAATTTAAGTGATATTTGGTTTAAACTGCCAATGACATCTATTTTAATTGTCATTGAAAATGAACTGTGGCTGTCTATACACCATATTGAACTGTTTATTAAAAGCATTTTTGTTTAGTACTATTAATAGAGTCCATTTAAGGAATATTTTCTAGAAGTTAAAGTATTGTTCATTCCTTTTATATCTTCCTGTTTGCCTTCTAACCCAAAGCTTGATTTTTTTCATCAAACTATTTCAAGATAGCTAAACTATGATTCAGCAAATCACAACTCATATGACTTACTCCGGCTCATGTGAGTAATACTACTGGAATCAAAAGAAGCATTATCTTCCTATTGAACTATTTATATCATTCAGAAAAACCTATAGAAGGATATGAAGGATTAGGTTTTAAGTTAACAGAGTTCTCAGGATTTTCAAAAGATCATTTTGTTTAGGAACAAGACCCTGGACAAAATACGAAAAGGAATATTTTTCAATAGATATGATTATTCTAAATTCATGACAAGAGAAGTGGAAAGGAACGCTCCCACTTATGCACAAATTTACCATACAAAATTTAGAACTCTGGGTTTGTAAAATTCTCTCTCAGGGTATAAAACACATACCTCATCTTTAAAAGCACTTTTGTATATTTTACCTACAGTACAAAGGCCTTGCTTTATGCACTGCTGAAATATAGTCATTTATAGATGTAGAGTTTAGGTTGGTATGACATGAACTATATAGCATTCAGATCGAAACCGCAAGTGGAGTTTTATATATATATATGTACTATACTTTGGCATATACTTACTAAAATTAGAATCTGGCCAAGGCATCCATGTAATCCCTCTACCTTTGTCAAATGTCAGAGGGTTTTTTAATTATCAATAGGCATCGGGATCTTGAGTTTATGGAGCAGATTGTCCTTTATGAAGGAAGAAGTCAGGGCTTCCTGAAGCCAGGCCTCCTAACTGGTGGAACCTTTCTGTAATTGTAGCAGGGCAGACTTTCACCTTACCCACATATCTACTGTGGTTTGTACAGACTTCGGAAGTTTTGCCAAGACTGCAGGCATCTGCTTCAAGGCACTAATGCCTCTTCTGCCTTCCTTCCTCCAGCTTCTCCATCAATAATAATTGTGCAGGAACTCACAAAAATCCAACAGTATTGACACTTATTTACAGCAATACAGCACAGCAGTTGGAACAAATTAAGTTAAAGTTCACATTTCAAAAAAGTCTAGCTCCTTCCAGCTGCTACACTGAATAAATGTGTTCTGAATTCTACTATCCAATATTTTTACCTGCATTTTTGAGTGATTTTTCAAAAGATTTTTTTCAATTTACTGTAATTACTTCTTACAATTACTTACCTAAATTCAGGTTGGTGTGATGCTACTGTCTTGTTAAGATAGCATAAACGGGTATGCTCAGGCAAAATCAGCTCAGCGAAATAGCATGTAGGTTCTCTCTGTGGCTACTCTGTATCAAGCTGCAAAGTGGGAAACCCAAGTTTAAAATAGATTAACTAAAGGCAAGACACTATTACTACTTTCTAGTCACTCTTGCTATTTTCCTAATCATAATTGGGCACTGCATTATAGATTTAGAACTATTTCCCTTCTCAGTAAGACTCCCAAAGACATTGGCAGTGCACAAGTGTTGGTACATCCACTTTTTAACAGTGTATATGCTAGTAGTACTTCAGTATGGTTTCCTTCTTTAGTATAAACTGAGCATAAATGTTTTACAACTCATACTAGGCTGACGTGTAGGACCTCATCTAGGATAGATGCCGGTTGTGCTTCTCTGATCAGGCAAACTATACTTAAATATGAATTAAACTAACACAACCCAAAGGACTGGAGACTGCAAATTAGTTTTCATTACCACTCAAATAACTCTGTTGACTAACAAATTACAGAACACAATTCAAAACTGTCCTTGATTTTAAAATCCTCCACATGCTTGATTCAACCTCTTACAAAACCTTTTTCTGTCTGCAAGACCCTTTAAAACAACTCCTTCAGAATACATTTGCCATATTTGCTCTTTGCTTAGCTGCCTCATCATCATTCCCCCCCCCAAAAAAGCATCCTAATTTCTCTCTTTTCTCTGTAAAATGTTTTGGAAGACAGTTTTGCAAGAAATATTTAAATTATTTTGTACAGCACCTTGCTAAGTTTTAGGGTAAGGCCTTGTGACTCAAGTGATTTGTAATAGTAGTGGAGTAGCAAAGATTAGGGATAAAAGAGTTAAGGGCCCACCTTCCATTCACAACTGTATGGTTAACAACATTAAACATTCACAGTAACTGCACAATCAACTGGCTATATTTTATATGGCAAAGCTCAGACCATTGTATCCTGATTGTTTTGCAAAGTCTATTTTCATGGTTGTTTCAAAGAGATATTCTGTGTCATTGTACCTGCATTTAAGCAAGGCAAGTCTAAAAGAAGGCTGGGCCTCAAAAATCAGTATAATTTGCCATACCAAAACAGTAATAAAATGCTGATGTTCAGAAGCCCATACTAAAGCTTCCAATGAACTTGAAGCTTGAACACAGAACTTTGAGGAATAAGGGCTACCTGGGAGCGGGTCATGTGAAAATTGAAAACCACAACATGCCAGTGCTGGAGAATAACCAGATAATAAAGTACTACAAGAGCCACTAGATGTCCAAGACAAATTAGAGAGATTGCATGATCATTAGTATCTGATTCAAAGTTTGTGACAATATAACTAAATCAACTAAACAGATAGCTTCACGCAAATAAGCAATGCAGTTTTAGACACAGCCTAAGCCAGACTTAACTTTACTGATAAGATTATTTAAAAGTGAAATAGTAACAGAATGAACAATTTTTGTTTTCTGCGCACTCAAAATTTGGTTAGTTTTTCTACTAGGCATAAATTGGATACATAGGCATAAAACAACAGATTACAAGTAGAAAAGAATGTAAGTCAAATATTTTGCACCCAAAGCAGAACTAACAAAAAATACTACTAGTTGTACATTGGGTGTGAAAACCTGCACGATTCCAGCACCTTACTTGTGTCCCATAGCCAAGGAGAATAAAACAGATGTATTTCACAAGATTTACATATGGTGCCCATTGCCACAGCATCTCACATTAATTAATAATATTCTATTAAAACATGCACATCAAACCATGTAGGATGTTCAAACTAGGAACAGCTTGATCATTAGTAGAATGGTTCTTAATAAGCAAATGATCTTCTTCACCTAGGACCAATTGCTGCTCTCAAGCCAGCAGTGATTTTTTTCCAAGTCAGGGAAGCATTTACGAGCTCAGTTATAATAGTTATACAAGGATCTGTACTCTAATGATAGAAAATAACTGCTTATATGGTCAAAACAACCAGACTGAAACATAGTTATGTAGCCAACAGGAGCATTTGGATTATTTAAGTGTTGTAGGTGACAATAATAATAAACCTAACGTATTCCTACAACAGCCCTTCTCATGATGAGACCTGGTATAATATGCGAAAACTATTTTGAAATGTAATAAATACATTGTTATGACCCACTTCAACTCAGTAACAAGCAGAATTTCTTTAAGCATAATTCCATGCAAAACAGAAAGAAAATAAAAAATAGTCTTGAGAACATGTAGGAGATACCAACTAAGAATCTTGCAAAAGTAAAATATATCAAATTCATTCAATAAGAGAGAATGAAATCACAAACATAATAAAATCTCTATCAAAAATATCACTTACAAATGCTGATCAATGGATTATGTTTCCAGTTCTGTTTCTTTAAATGGAATGGGGGTATATGATTATATTTTGTGAATTTAATATTGTAATTATATATCAAACTGAATTTAGAATGATTATTAAATAATGGCCTATCAAAACAGACAATAGCAGTCACTTTCCTGAACAATAACATTGTTTATTCAGAACACACTGAACTGATGATCTTTTCAGAAATAAATTAAAATTAGTTCAATACCAATGAAAAAGCTAATGCTATTTGTTCTAATATAAAATGGCCACTAAAACCATACTTCAAATATTACCTTTGTGGTTATGTTTCTATTCTTGATCCTCATCCACACAAAATGTACTTAGTCATTAAAGTCAAGGACATGAAAGGAAAATGGCTACCAAAATGCAAAAGTCTTTTTGCAATGAGAATTTTTCAAGTCATGTACAAAAGAGATTGTAGGGAGATACACAGTTACAAGCTAAGTGGGGAGACATTTGCTTAAGCAATATCCTCTAGCACACAGGTTTGATTTTTACAGATACTGTTAAAAGTGTTAGACAACCTGTTTTAACTCAGAAATTATTTATTCAAACTCTGCAGAATCTAAGGTATCTTTAGAGCAAACCAAAAATGAATTTATATGAAGCTTTGTTGATGTCCCAAGACATAAGTACTTTTTCAGAATGGCTAAACACAGTGCTTTGGTTGGACTTCAGAATGCGTTCTATGTAATGAAAGAGCCATTTGATTATTGTTGCTAAATTCAGTACTTGTGAAAATGTTTTAAGTACGCCTGCAATTCTCTACACTTCTTAGCTGCTTATCGTTTTAGTGATACTCATACACCAGTGATAATGAAACTACTGCTATATATAAATACTGCACATACCTCAAATTCTAGTTCAAGCTATACTAAAAGATCAAGAAAAGGGAAGACTCTCAGGTACATTTCTGGAAGCAATCAATGCAAAACAGGAAAAATCAGTCTTCTGTTATATACAGCTTTATAAACATGGCATCATTTAAGAAATGATAGCCGCATGGAAACACAAAGTGACATCAGATTCTCATTTTGAATTGAAAAGAAACTTAACAACAAAATTTCCATTTGCATTGTGGCATTAAACAAGAATAACTTCCTTTGCATCTCTACTATTGCACCTTTTAAAAGGATTTGGTTGCCAAGGAAACATGTTCTGGCCCAGTATTAAATCTGAAACAAAGATATTTCAGAAGTTGGTTTAAAGAGTACAATACTGATATATATATATATACACATACACATAGATACGTATATACATTTATTTATTTAATATCTCAAATGCAGGCTTTCGTGGCCATAGGGCTAGTTATTGTTTGAAATAAGCCATACTGCATTGAACTGATGTTCAGTTTAAGCTGACAGGGCCATCTCTATCTATGTCTCTTTAAAAACCTTATGCCTCAAAATAAAAAGAAACACTGTAGGTTTACATCTGTACCTGATATAGCAAATGTCCGTGTCAAAGCAAATTAATCTTTATTTAAGATTTCACAGAGCACATTGAAAGCGCTTCCGACGCAGAATTTAAATATTTTTCATTTTTCTTATCTATCTTTACTTTTATTTTTTATATTTTAACCACAAGCTCAATAATTTTCATAGTAGCCTTAAAAATGCTACCAAAACAATAGGCATTTCAAAAATTCTTTTGTTGCATAAGCGTTGCCACGCCCTTAGTACATATGATTATTGTAACAGACATGACTGTTCTACTTTCACAACAGATTTTTTTAACAGTAAAAAACAATGGTAATCCCAGTATGTGAAGCCATCCAATTTAGTATTAGGTTGCCTTGAGATTTCTTTAACTAAACTGTTCAATACATTTCTATATTGCAAGCTACAATTTTAAACTCATTTCATGTTCTTGCAGCATTGACTGAGAAATCTGTAAAACATGCAAATCAAAACCTACCTGTATGTACCACTTAATGCAGTGTTAGCATGGCAATGTACCCAGCCATTTTTATATAAAGCGATGGTGATAAACTGAATTCTTGGTCTTCTCAAAATTTTTTTTAGAAGCAGTTGTCAAAAATCAGATGGGAAGCAGCTTGAATAGACCGTGATCAGGAGAACTGAATTTATCAATAAGGAAAGCAAGGGGGGGGGGAAGTCCTCATCCAAGGTTTCCGAAACTGCCACACAAGGTTTTTTTCGTCCCCTCTCCTCAGAGGGTTCAAAGCGTGAAGCTGACCACTGCAAAGGCCACTTGTCACATTTGCTGAAAATCAGCCTATTGATATCACTGCTGAAAATATAAACTCGACAACCAAAGCCCATTGCACAACGTGGACTGCGTAAGAGTTAAAAATAGATTCAACGTGCCTCCTACCTGCATAATAAATATGTAAGTTTCAAGTGCTTTAATTCGATATTCACATTAATTAACAATACAACATACATTATTTAAACTACAATAAATGCAAGAAGAAAAAGGGTGACACCATCTGGAAGCAGAGCTTGCTTCTTTTTTTTCTCTTAAGGGCTATAATGTATTTTGAATGTGATGACAAGCTAACAGCTCCCCACATTGCAAATTAAATAGAATTCTGAAGGTGATGCTGAAATATCGAAGCCTGTAATGAAGCACAAACAAGTCTTCACTACTGCATGACATGGCACACAGACCATTTACATACTCACATTTGAAATACTATGCACGGTATAATGAATTCTATACACAGCATGCACACAGCACAAGCAACGTTAATCCTGCCTGCCATTTTAGGCTAGCAGGAGTAAGATACATACTGCAGCACAGCTCTGGTAAGGGAGGAGGCAAGGGACAGCTCACCTTAAATGCAGTATCTGATTAATGTTGTAAGTGACATTGCGTATCAGCTACAGTCTTGGTTCAACTGGGTGGGAGGGAACAAAGAAAAATGTCATCAACTGGTGATGCAAGATGAGCTCCAGTCACTAAACACTGTTAGTAAACTCCAAATTCTGCAGTGATACAGTAGTAGGCTTTTTAAACTGTTAGCAAAACCTTCTTGTACCGTGGGTGAGTCTGGCTGCCGAGGGAAACAAAACAATCCCTTTGCTCATTGGAGAAATACTAGAATGACTACAGTGATATCATCTGAATGAAGATTTCATGCAGTACATCTTAGGTCTTGCATGTATTTGTGATCTCTTAATTTTTCAGCTGTAGAATTTTTAAAAATTAACAAAAAGACTGTCAATAAAATTAGTACTGCTAAAGATCTAATTCTGGTACATCATGCAATATATGTTCTCCCCCCTTTCTTCTTTTTTACAGTTTATTGCAATTCTGAGCAGTATTGACAAAACCACACGAGCTCAGGGTCCAATTGCATGATCAGCTGTCTGTGTCTACGCTACACCCTGTTAACCACAAGCAATGTTAGAGCTTAAATATATCTGCAATGCAGAAATGGTAGATACTTCGCTGCATAGAATTTTGATTAATTACAAAGTGTTTTAATACTCACAGAGGTAACAAAATAAAGAAGTAAATAAACAAAAATTTGGTTCTTCTGTCCTTTAGATACTGTACATATCAGACTATTACAGACCATAAAAGCTATCCTAAGTATATTGACCTAAATAACGCTAAGACTACTTAAGCAGCAAACAAGCATACTCACTGTCAAAGCAAGGAAAACGAAACAATGATTGCCTAATCAAACTGAAAGCAACGTGCTACCACGGTATGAATTCCAAAATGCTACATACTGTATATGCACATCTCATGTTATAGGGAGATGCAACACTCCTTTGTTTTTTCTCAGAGGCTTTTCTTAGCTACGGTTGCACAATGACATTCTGACATCATGGAGGTCACTGCAGTCACTAAAGTGCTGTCGTTTTTGATGACAAAAATTATTTCAGGATGCTAAGCCTCAGCAGCAAAATTACAAAATCTCACAGTATCTACTTAAAGGCTTTCCTCTACCTTCTGAGATTAACAATGGGAATTTTGTTTGGCTGCACGTATTATGTTGGCATCACCCTTTGCAGAGATTGCAAGAAGGTAATCATGGGAATTAGATATTTTTAAATAAGTAGAGGCAAACGTTTAAAAAAATGCCTCCTTATTTTTCTGTAAACCTCAAATTACAATAAAAGGTTTAATGTGTGGAACAACACAGAGTAAAAGGGAGGAAAAAGCTGCTTGTGCAAGGTTTTGAAAAATTGCCTAATAAGCAAAAACTGTTTTGCTATGTTTCCATTGTCAACATGTCCCCAAAGGGAGAATGAGAGAGACAGCACAGCTTGCTGCAGTCGACATTACCTTCTTGTAAGGCTGAACCATCAGGTAAAGTTAAGCAGAGCCTTAAATGGTAGATGTTTTCAAGGAAGAGTTTTAAAAAAATGCTTTTCTAGGGCTTCTCAATTTTCTCTTCCCCCCTCCCCCACATACACAAAGCTGAGTCCTCTTTAAACCCTGTTTAGAAACTCTGTTTCTAAATATTGCAATACTAGTTCTGAATATATTTTGCCAAAGTATTTTTATTAATGTATAATGAATACACACTGCTGCTGATCGGCCACTGAAATAAATGAATGCTTGTGTACACTGCTATGTCTGTACAAATGCTCGTCTGCAAGGGATAGCTAACAACAACTATGCTGTTAATTCAGCATGTTAAATTCCACATCTATAATAAAGATCACCTTAGAAATATATAAATGTAACCATTTTTAAGACCTACAGATAACCTTGTTAGATGTTAAAGATTGTTTTCTTTTCTTGTTTTTTGTTTTGTTATTTTTAAAGTAATTTTTGTTTCTTCTCTGAAATTTGCAGATATTTTAGCAGTGGAAAAATAAATTTAGCTTTGGCATTTTGTTCTGTTTGGCTTAAAGACTTGGAATCAGATGATCCAAACAGTCAGAGCTTTAAAATATGCAGAATCCCCTTCCATAACTAGCACATCTGTCACACAGTAATGGAATCAGTCCAGCAATGAAGGAGGCTGGACAAAACAGCTGTCATTCCTATGATTACAAAATAATATAAGTTCAGTTTCTGTTTCTTTTTTTTTCTTTAATTAGAGCTGTTTATTTTGGGCATAGAAATTCTTCGATACATTAAGTTAAAATGTTTAGCCTGGGGTCATGTTAGGATTTTTGGAGTTTCAGAATTTAAGTAATTCGAGAATCCTGCACGTCTTAGAACCATGTCAAAAGTCCCATGGGCTTCAGTGGGACAGGATCAGGGCTCACACAGTAAAGCATGCTGGGGTTTATAGGGAAGCATGGTGATATACAGTACTACATTTTTGTGGTGGTAGAGCCTAAGTATTTATGTACTAGTTTTGCTTAACAACGGTCTTCAGCAAAAGGCAGATTTCAGCAACATCCAACAAAGAATCTTGTGCTCATTCTTGGGATTGTTATTTCCCTGACAAATAGTAGCAGCACTGTTTAATCTACCAGAAGGAGTGCCTTGCTGTTGTGTGCTTTAGGAAAAAAAAAAAAAGCCTGTGCAGCAGTGAGCCTTTTCCTGTTACACGAGTGCTTCACTATCATTGCCTGAGCGTGAGAGTAGGGCTGTTTCCGAACCTATGTCTCTTGCGCCTTGCACAATGTGCTCTACTAGGCCACTTTCAGGCCTTAGATACAGATATCTGTGGTGATATATTTGCATAGTTTTGCTTATGAATCTCTCAATGGTTAATTTCAGTAAAGAAAGCAGTTTCTGGGGGCTTCTAGAAGATTTTATGATGATTAATATAGTGAATAACCAATGAAAACCTTATAGTAGCTGTATCTTATGCCAAGATTTCAAACCTGGTTAAATAAAATTGAGCACTTTTATATATGAGGGCACTGAAAGGGCTTGATCTTCCAGAACCTATGAGTTTCCACAACTCTGCTGAAGTAGATAGCAATAGTTGAGATACTCAGAAGTTATAGACATCAGGCCAAAGATTTAGATGTTCAACTATGGATGAATGTCTCTATTTAGGACACATGCATTAATAAATGTTAACTTTGGGTGATATTTGCAAAAGCACCGAAAGTATTCACAGGTACAAATATAACTGAAAGTGAAATGAGGTCAGTATGACTTATGTTCCTAAATCTTATAGGCACTCTGAAAACTCCCCTTTACTCTGCAGGCTAAAATAGATATTTGCACCTGGACTACATATAGTTTTTATAACAGTATAATTATTTTGGTGGGGGTGCAATTTTTTACTTACATACTTTTACCAGTACATTCCCCTGGTTTGGACATAATTTTGCCAGTATAAAGGTGATCTATAACAGCATGGCTTCTTCCCTATAGCACGCAAGAGTAATCTATACTGGTATAAGTACCTTTACATTGATATAACTGTCCACAAGGGTGGTTACAACTCTTCAACCATATTAGTACAATTAAAGTGATGCAACTTTTATTCTTAAACAAGGCTTAAGGAAAAAAAAGAGACTTAGCTTTTTAATCTGCTTCTGCTTCACTGAATAGCTCAGATAATAATAGTCTAGAGTCACAGGTTTGATTTTACCACCAGCAACATAACAGATGTCCATCTTTTCTGGGAGCTCTGCAATCTCTGCTTACAACCAGCACTTGAGAAGGGTTTCTTAACACAAGTATACTCCTTTGTGTTGTCTGGGTGGAAAAAAGTTTGTTAGCTCCCACCTGAGCTACACACATTAAAAGTAAGTGGGAAAGATGGAATCTGTCCCTTTTGCATTTGGAATTTTTGGTTAGTTTGTATTTGCTGTGAATTTTGGATGAATCTTCTACCAGCTCACAGTTGCTGGAATAGTATGCCAACTCCACTGGCTTAGGGCAGCAACTAATTTTTAAACTCAGTATATACAGCCGCATACCCAACATCCTCTTTATGATGAAACTAATGAAATTACAGACACATCTATCTGTTGTGGCTAGTACCATAGCAAGGGAAGGCTGAGCAGGGCAACCACTCTGGGAGCCAAAGTGAAGGGGCACCAACTGGCAAGTCGTGAGTCAATATTTCATTATAAATTTTGAAAAATTTTGGCTGATGTGGCTGATAAATGCTGTGTGCATGCATGCAGCCACAGCATGCACGCAGCCAGCCCAGCAGCTTGGAGAGGACTGTTCAGCTGGTGAGTCTGTTGTGGGGTGGAAGGAGTGGAGAGGGGCAAATGGAGGCCCCCTGGTGAGGGAGGAGGGGGGCTGGGACTGGGGAAGGCACTGCCCAGGGATGGGGCACAGGACAGAGCCGCGAGTGGCTCTTCCAGGAGATGCGGGGAAGCGGGGGTGGGTCCCATCGCTGCGTGCACCTCTGGGCAAACATGGGCAGGGGCGAGTGCTCCCCAGATCTGTGTGCAGGGCAAGGGCAGGCTTCTGCTGTGGCCTTGCCCTGGGTGCAAAACTTCCTTGTGGCTTAGTTCTGAGACTAACAAGTCAGTTCAAAATAAACATGTTTGGGAAGCTATAGTACTTCTGTTGAACACATTTGAAAGCCCACACCCCAAATTCTCAACTGTGCCTAATGTCCATTGGGCATAGCTGAGCAGCGAGAGGCCATTGCAACTGGCTGTAGTTCCTTGATGCTGGGAGTAGTTCTTAATAGGATCTTGTGTCTTTGACAGCAGCCAGGATACCAAACAAATGGTTTATTTTATGCCACTTGCAATACAGACTCAAAGGAAGTGGAAGTTGGGGCTTCTCTACCAATGAGGTGGGCAGATATGGTGACGGGGAAGATCCTTTTCCCTGCTGGGAGGATGAAAAGGAGCTAATTCACAAAACAGGATTGTCTACCTCATAGACATGTATTCACTGAAGCCAGCTTCTTGTGAAAACTGTAGTTACAGAAAATAAAGTCTGTTATACAGAATGCAACACTGATATATAGCTGACTGCCAGATGCTATTCAAAGAATTTTAGTTTCTTTATTAAATGGAATAAATCATCTTGCCTGTCAAAATACATACATTTTCAGAGCGAAGAACCCAATTTATGCCTAGATAGAGTATCTTATGTAAAATTATACTCTATAACATTAGGTAATCCTTCCCAAGCAGATGCAAGCTTCTCCCTCATTTTATTGGCAGCCTCTTGCCAGATGTGAAATACTGTTATTAGTTTGTATGTCTTCCTGCAATGTTTAAAGCAAACAACACCAGGAGCAGATAATGACATAACACCCCACATTACTAAGAATGTTCTTGCATTCTAATTTACGTATTTATCTGTTGTCAAAATGGCTCAGCATTACAGAGACAACTGATAGCAAATATTCCCTACATGATATGGGTCTAAGTGTAAACCATGAAGGTAGAGACAGAAATGACTAATGCCCAACATACTGGGTGGGATTGTAAGTATCAAGGTGTCTCCATGTCCCCACTCCCCTTTGTCGGAGCCGAGAGCCCTGGTGTCACGGTGGGGCCGAGTGCGGATCGAACAGGTGGGATTAGCGGCGAGGAGTTGGAGCGGGCGGGATGCGTGCAGTTTCAAAAGGTAACTTTTTATTGTTGTCTTATGCTACGAGATGGAGATGTAGTGTAGGTCAATTCAGCTTGGTTACAATCAATTGAGAACAGTAACAAGAAATGCGGAACGATGAATGATGAACGAGGCCGATTGGTAATGGTGACGTGAATGAGTACACCGGAATGTAGATGAACGAGGTAATCAAAGATGTGAAGCGAGTGGCCGAAAACGTGGAACGAGTTAACTGGAACATGAAACAAATAATCGGATTGAAGACGTGAAATGAGTAACCGGAACGAATGAGCAATCAATCGAGTAACCGAATAACCAAGACGAAGAAGAGCATTCTCTAGGAAGGGGTACGCCGGGACTCGATGGTGGCGGGGACACCAGTGGAGCTCTGGGTTCAGGCGAACCAGGGCCCTGTGACTCTCCTGAGGTGGTCTCTGATGTGTCAATCTCCGCTTAGGTCTGGTCTGGTTTCTGCTGTGGGCGGAAACTCCCTAGCCTTAAATATGTTTTGAGTGGCCAATCACATGGCTTCCCCTATGGAAAATTCTAGCTAGCTTACATCATGCTGGAACAAGACTGGGCATGTGCATCTTGCCAATTCAGATTACCTCACTTTAAATTTACATAGAGGTCAAGCATGGGGCATGCTCCAGGCATGCGTACTGATCTCTTGGGGTTTTTCCATTGACATGCCCATACACGTTATGCTTAACTCAGTGTTAGCCAGCACTTCTCATAGATTTTGGTTCTGACACCCTTCTCTCCAGGTATATTTTGAAAGACTTCCACTCAGCTCTGTCACTTCTCTGACCCAGCATTCCTATTGAACAAATTGCTTATGGTCACATGCCCATGCACCAGCTTCCAGGCCAGAAATACAACTCCTTCCTAACACCTACTTCCACTAGACTCCAAAGGCCTTCCCTTTTGTTCATAAACCTTCTTGCTAATGGCTGCTGGGTCTGGAGAAGTAGGAGAGGAAGTAAAGAATGGCTGGGACTGCAGAGTCAAATATTCTGCCTTTATGAGGCTGAAGAGAACCAGCACCACTAAATGCCTATTTTTATTGCACTGTAATAATTCTTCCCTGATGTAGTTAGCTGTGTTAGGGCCTTGTTATACCTTACGCAGTAAGCTGCACCAGTGTTAAATCAGCTTAGTGTTATTCGGCTTAGTGGAGCAGTCACGCCTTAAGGAGAAAAACCATCTCTGACTGTCCTTCACCTGCACAGCTGTGACTGCTACTAAAGGCTTGGTGAGCAGGGGCAGGACTAGGAGCTGTCTACAGCCCCAGGTGGAGGCGGTATTCCATAATATTCCCATAATATTCCTTATATTTTTCTGTAAAAACCCTTCGAGCCCCCTTAACCTGAGGCCCTTTCAATTGGTGTGGGGGGCAAAAGGTGGTTGAAGCATCCTTGGCAACCCCAGGTGACACCAGGACCGGAAGTGGACAGGGGCTGGGGCACCTGTGGCTGTTGTGGGTTCCTGAACATGGGGAAGGACCACACAGCTGCTAGGTGCTCCAGGCCTGCTGCACTCACTCTGTCCAGAGGGAGCAGCAAGTTGGTCCAGGTGGCAGCAGGAGGCACTGCAGCTGCTGGGCGCTCTAGGGCTGTAACACTTGCTCTGCCCAGCAGGAGCAGTGAGCTGGCCCAGGCAGTAGCAGGAGGCACTGTGGCTACTGGGCACTCCAGGGCTGTTGCACCTCCTGATGCCACCTGACTGGCTTGCTGCTCCCACTGGGCAGAGTGAGCACTGTAGCCCTGGAGCTCCTGGTGGCTGTGGTGCCTCTGAGCAATCCAGGCCTATTGCACTCACTTTGCCTGATGTGCCTGGGGGGGACAAGATGCCATGCCTGGCCCTGCTGCATCCCAGTATCTCCACTCACCTTGACTCAGAGAACAGGGGGGTTAGGAAGGGGCAACTGCATCTTGGGATACTGGGAGACTTGAACTTGGATGGAACGTGTGTGGAGTGGCCACACCTTAATGGAACAGGAGCAAGGTTATGCAGATTAGAGATAATCCTGCCCTGAAATGATGTAACTTTAAATTGAATAATGAGTGCTTTAAGCCACTTGAAGGTATTAATATGCACCAAATCCAGGGATTAAGGGCTCCAGAAGCCACCTAAAATTACTGGGTAACAAGACCCTTAGTCTGAAGTCAGGAAAAAGGCAGAGCAGTAGCACTTTTTAGTTGAACTAATACAGGCATAATTGTTTACAAGCAACAGTTTACTTGGCCAGATGCTATGCAAGGACCTGCAAAACAGTGATCTGAGGGTGGAGGGCCTGATATGGGGCAGAAGGGGCAACAGGAGTGATAGAGGAGTGATCTGAAGGTGGACTGGGCAATTTGGAGGGTAGGAGGGGCAGCAGCCTTGCAGTTCCCCACCCACTCCCCTCTTCTCCTTCATTTCTCTCCTCACCTTTTCCTCATATCCCCCTTCCCATCTCCCTCTCCATCTTCACCTTTTTTCCCTCCCTCCCCTTTTACCCCACCCTCATCCACCTGTTTCTCAGCTTTTTCCAGCTAGGCATACTGGAGGACTGCAGACTGGTAGTTTTAACTCAGGTGAAAACTCAGGAGCTAATTTATCTCAAGCAAGGTATCATAGCTCAAAAATAATCCTCATCTGAACTGGCATAACTTTAAAATGCTTGATGGTAGCTAGGTGAGCTCCAGCCCCACAGGCCAACTCAACTATTTTATCAACTATCCTAGTATAGTTCATCAGCTCTACTACATAAATAAATACTGAGTTTTGGCTTAACTGTGCAGCTACTGAAATAACTCTATGATTTTATCAGCAATAGAATTAAACCGAGCAATTTTGAACATCACACCTGGAATCTAAAGCTGACAGTAAGACTACTATATTAATAAACTTAAAGAACCGCAGCATCCCTGGAAGGGCTACGTTCTGCTATGTCCTGATTTGTGGGAATCATCCCACAAGCAAGTCTGCAGGGGAAGTCTCCACTACCTTTTCTTTCTTGGCCATCTTTCTGATACGTCCCTTTTCCACTTCTCATACTGACAGTTCTGTGTAAAACTCAATCATACCGATTCAGGCCTCACACTGACTGATATTCATCTGGCCAAGGAGGAGACTGACCACCTGTCAGGCTGTGCTTAGTGAATTGTCCTTCATTACCTTTTAGCTCAAATCACAAAACCAGCCCAATAACACTGATCTGGGGCCACTGAGCAGAAGCTATGGTGTTTTATCCAAGACAATACACAGAAATGGGTTCAAGCCATGAAAGTTCAGATCCAAATCAAACTAGGTGCCCTCCACAGTGGAATGGCAGAAGGTTCCCTCCAGAACCAGGGCTGCTCACGGTGGCACAGTACCAGCTTCCCCAGTTCAGTTGCGGAACATGTATGAGGCCCTGGCGACACTGGAGGAAGAGGAAGGCGAAGAGGAAACCTCTGCTGAGGAGGACACTTCACGCACAGAATGGGCTGAAGGAGGCAAGTTGACCCAGAAGAAGAGGTGCCGGGTACTGTTCATAGGTGACTCCATTGTGAGAGGAGCAGAGGGTCCCATCTATTGCCAAGATCCCATGGCATGTGTGGTCTACTGTCTGCCCAGAGCACAGATTCAGAATGTGATGGAGATGATCCCAGTCCTCATCCATCCCACTGATTACTACCCCATGATCCTAATCCATGTGGGCACTAATGATGTGGCCAGGAGCAGTTCAGATCACCTGATGAAGGACTACCAAGCTCTGGGGGGCAAGCTAAAGGAGATAGGGGCACAGGTTGTCTTCTCATCAATCCTTCCAGTGAGTGGATATGGAAGACTCCATGAGACCTGCATCTGGGATGTCAACTTGCAGCTTTGGGAATGGTGTCTCACAGCAGGCTTCGGCTTTCTGGACCACAACCCACACTTCAAAACAAGAGACTTGCTTGGGTGGGATGGGCTCCACCTCTCCCCCAAAGGTAAGCATGTGTTCTCTTTTAGGTTGGCTGATCTCCTCCTGCAGGCTTTAAACTAGGCTCATCAGGGGAGGGGGAGGAAGAGGACCAAGAGAGACATGGAATACTGAACCAGAAGACATCCTCAAGAACAGCCCAGCCAAGACAGGCAATGACCACAAGAAATACCCAGTAAGAGAGAGGGGCCCGGATAGTGCTGGGATTGGGGGGAAGTTGCATATACCCTCAGGAGGCCTTAAATGTCTCTACATTAATGCTCATAGTATGGGGAACAAGCAGGAGGAACTTGTCCTCCTGCTAGCCAACACAAACCCAGACACAGTGGGGCTCACTGAAACTTGGTGGGATTCAACGCACAGGTGGTAAACATCAAGGGCTATAGGCTGTACAGAGGGATGGAACGGGGAGGAGAGGTGGGGGTGTGGCACTATGGCAAAGAGCAATACACAGCAAACAGCACTGGGTCTGAGCCAGGGCAGACTGAGGTGCTCTGGGTGAGAATACAAGGGGGCCAGGGGGAAAGGGACCTAACGGTGGGGGTCTACTATAGGCCACCTAACCAGGAGGAAGAGCTGGAGTGGGAATTCCCTGGTCAGCGCGTGGAGGCAGTTAAGTCAGGGACGTGGTCATCATGGGTGACCTAAACTCTCTGGACATCTGCTGGGAAGAGCAGTCAGCTAAGTCTGACAGCTCACATAGGTTCCTAGCCAAATTACAGGACCTCCATCTAACCCAGGAGGTGTACAGCCCCACCAGGGGAAATGCCTTGTTAGACCTGGTCCTGGCCACAAGCGACAACCTGGTGAGGGGGTGCAGGTGCTTGACCACCTGGGTGATAGCAATCATTGCCTACTGCAATTCACCATCCAGCACAGGGTGTCAAAGGCCTGCAGCAAGGCAGCAGCCCTGGACTTCAGGGGGGCGGATTTCAATGAGGTAATAGTCGGGGAGGCACTGAGGTCCCGGAGGGGAGGGAAGGGGAGTTGGGAGTCCAAGAAGAGTGGCTGTTCCTTAAAGAGACTATCCTCCAACCTCAAAGGGTGACAATCCCCACGTGGATCAAAGGGGGCAAGAGCACTCAAAAGCCCCCATGGCTCACCAAAAGCACCCAGGAACATCTCAAAGCCAAAAAGGAGGCGTACACCCAATGGAAGGGAGGGGCCCTCACCAAGGAGGAGTATACCTCCATTGTTCAAGATTGTAGGGGGGCTGTAAGGAAGGCTAAGGCAGAGATGGAAGTGGGACTAGCAACCCAGATCAAGGATAACAAGAAGTCCTTTTTTGAATACATAGGGGGTAAAAAGAAGGTACCAAGTAACATGGGGCCTCTGCAGGATATGCTTGGTAATCTGGTGGTAGCACCAAGTGACAAAGTTAATCTCTTTAACAGTTTCTTTTCTTCCATTTTTCTGAGCAGGGACAGGGACATCCTGCCCACTGGGAATCTAGACAGACCTAGAGAAGGCACAGCCAGGCCCAGGGTCAGTGAGGACCTAGTCAGGGAACTTCTGGTGGGACTAGACATGTTCAAATCAGCAGGTCCACGATCTCCACCCCAGGGTGCTGAGGGAATTGGCAGAGGTCGTTGCGGGTCCCCTGGCACAGCTTTATGAGCACTCATGGTGCTCTGGTATGGTGCCAGAGGACTGGAAAAGGGCCAATGTGGTCCCCATTTTCAAAAAAGGGATGAAGGAGGACCCAGGAAACTATAGGCCCATTAGTCTTATCTCGGTCCTGGGAAAGCTCTTTGAGAAAATTATCCAGGAGCACATCTGCAAGGGACCAGCAGGGGAGATTATGCTTAGAAGCAATCAGTATGGGCTCATTAGAGACAGATCCTGTCAGACCAACCTGGTTGCCTTCTACAACCAGGTCACAAAAGCCCTGGCCACAGGTGTTGCTGTGGACATAATCTTTCTGGACTTTAGGAAGGCCTTTGACACTGTCTCTCATCCCATCCTCATTTAAAAAATTAGGTGACTGTGGTGTCGATGCCTACACAGTCAGATGGGTTGCAAATCAGTTGGAGGGCTGCACCCAGAGAGTGGTGATGGACGAGTCGTTTTTGACCTGGAGGGATGTGGGCGGTGGAGTTCCTCAGGGCTCGGTCCTCGGGCCCCCACTGTTCAATATCTTCATTGGTGACTTGGACAAGGGGGTGAAAAGCACCTTGTTCAAGTTCACAGATGACACGAGGATTTGGGGAGAAGTGAGCATGCTAGAAGAGAGGAACAGTTTACAACTAGATCTTGACAGGTTACAGAGGTGGGCGGATGAGAATAGGTTGGGTTTCAATATGGACAAATGCAAGGTAATGCACCCGGGGAAGAAAAACCAGCAGAATACCTGGAGGCTGGGGGACTCCCTTCTTGTCAGCACAGAGGCAGAAAAGGATCTTGGAGTCATTATTGATTCCAAGGTGAACATGGGCCGGCAGTGTGGGGATTCAGTCAGGAAGGCTAACTGCACTTTGTCATGCATCCATAGATGCATCACGAGCAGGTCCAAGGAGGTGATCCTCCCTCTCTATGTGACATTGGTCAGGCTGCATTTGGAGTACTGCGTCCAGTTCTAGACACTGCACTTCAGGAGGGATGTGGATAGCATAGAGAGGGTCCAGAGGAGGGCCACTCGCATGATCGGGGCAGCAGGGGTAGGCCCTATGACTACGGACCTGAGCCTGTTCAGCCTACACAAAAGAAGGCTGAGAGGGGATCTGGTGGCCACCTACAAACTTGCCAAGGGGGATCTGCAGGCAATGGGAGAGTCCCTGGTCCCCCAAGCACTACTGGGGGTAACAAGGAATAACAGCCATAAGCTGATTGAGAGTAGGTTCAGGCTATACATCAGGAGGCACTACTTCACTGTCAGGGCAGCTAGGAGCTGGAGCCAACTTCCTAGGGAAGTGGTGCTTACCCCTACCCTGGGGGCCTTCAAAAGGAGGCTAGATAGACACCTTGCCAGGGTCATTTGACCCCAGCATCCTTTGCTGCCCATGGCGGCGGTTCGGACTTGATGATCTGCTTAGGTCCCTTCTGACCCTACCAACTATGAACTATAATGATGAGTGCTTAAAATGAGATGTATTTTGGGGCACTCTGTAAATTGCTTTAAACTGATAAAATATCAATTGAGCTGTATTGGAATGCAACTTAAGTAATATGCCAGAACAATGAACATCTTATTGAGAAATAAGAGCTGCCAGGAAGTTGCAAGGCCCAGTCTGGGCAGCATCTGGGTGCATGGTGTGGCATGGATTGCAGGGAGCCCAGGAACAGTTTTCTAATAAGTCAGAGATGAAAACCATTGTGGAAGTGTGAAGGCTGGGGAGAAAGTAGAAAAGTTTTTTTTCAAATCTTTCATATACCTGTATATGCTTCTTACTAACACTCACATTTTACTAAGTAGGTTATGAAATTAATACCTCATCAGTGTGAGCAGAAGTGAGTTCACACTCTTGCTATTCTTTTCCGAGTTGTGGATAGCTTTCTGCACAGATGGATTAAATAGAACAAGGTAAAAATGAAAACTAAGATTCTGCTAACCCCAGCAATTATAGCGTATGTAATGAGAAAAGATGGGTATGTCTGCTAAATGATGGATGGAGTCCCAGCTTTCATTTGCATTTAGAGACCAGTTAGATATTATTATGTTTCTGGTTCAGACGTATCTTTTGTAAAGATGTGTTGTGAATTGCTGAAACACTCATAGCAGCCACTTATATTAGAGTGATCTACAAACTACAAAATCATCTTTGGGGATTTACTGTGAACAAATTAAAACACAAATCTTTTTTTAAAAGTTTCTTCACAGAATTTGAAAGAGATCAGGTCTCTGTTGACATTCGGATACAGTCCTATAAGCTGATTTCCAATATTCTTGAATTCAATATCCGAAATTATCTGCAATGTTCAAGGTGTGGATTTATCTGTCTTGTTTAGCCTTTCAAATCATACATTCCAGGATTCTGTTTGTTTTTGAGACTGTTTTTCATTTCTAAATGAAACTGTTTCAATGTTTTTCTCCATATTAAATTGTATGAGTCAGCCCACACCCATGCTTTTCCTTTGTCTGGTTTAATCATCCCTCCCCTTTGGCTGTTTTAGGCACTTCCACTTTCATATCGCCTACATATTCTCCTCTGAGAGGCAATAGTGCTCCATAAGGAAACAGAAAACACAAAGACCCTGTGTAAGGAGGAGCTTTGCTGAGTCATTTTGATGTCAGGTGCTTGCCTGATGCATAGTGATACAGGGGCATTTTTGCTAAGTTGTACTTACGAATTTAAGAAGGGATGGTTCTACAACAATGGATAACAGGGATGAGACAAGAAAGTTCTTGCAGGAAAATTTCAGGGACAGCAATGGCTGGGCGCTCACAGTGAAGGTTATACTAATAATTCAAATGATGAAACCCCCCAAAAAGCTGAAAGCATTAGTAGCACACTTTCTGTGTTACAATATTTTCCTGTGACAGTGTAGTTTTGATGCCCTTTGGTTTTCTGTGCTAAAGATCTTAGGTTTAATGCCAGAAGTACTGTACTTTGTGATTAGCAATGTAAATCCATGGGGGCAAATGCAAGTCCTTATAGAACCTTCTGGAGTGAATGTTTATGACGTAATTGCCTGCAACTGCAAGCAATGAACTTGATGTGCTAAGTGATTCCTTCAGTTCCTCCTGACTGGACCATTCCCAAGCATGTCATATCTACCCATACCCATACTATGAACTCTAAAAAGGAAGTATGTCAGTGAGGCTGCTCAATCACACTTGAGACCTCAATCTTCGGCATGCATGAGAGCAGCTGCTGAGGTGACCCTGGAGAAACCTCACTGCTGTCCAAGGTCAGAGCAGGTGGGTAGGAGTGAATGTGTTTGGCACACAAGAATGGCCCAGGCATGATACAGTGTTGCCAGCATAGACATGCCCTTCCAGCATTATATTTCCAATGTAGTCAGAGAAAGAATAGATTCAGACTGCATATACTTTGTTCATTTCAGGTGCAAATTCCATCAGCTTTGTTAGGGTTGCATGCAGTTTTCTGTAGAAATCCCTGTCCTAAAGTTTATACCTTCTGAAACTTGCCTTTTTGGCTTGGGTTTTGCAAGCTTGGTCTCTCCACAGAGGTAATTTTCCCCTCTTATTATTAAAGATATATTTTCATACCAAACAAGAGGAAAGAGCTGAAATGTGTCAACTGAAGGAAAACCTTTTTGGATGTTTCAAAAAAACTGGCTGGATGTGATGGAATTATCATAAAATCAAACATGTTGTGGTGGCCAGTAGGGGGTGCCCCTGCATTGAGCCACCCACCTCCCTGTGCCCGACCACCTTCCAGGCTCCGAGTGCCTCCCTAGGGGTGCCTCACGTCTGGCTGTCCCTCTTCCTGGAGCACACTTGCTAGCTTGGGGGTAATGTAAGCTGCTACCACCCCGAGAAGGGGCTGTCTCGGCCCTGTGTCCTTGGGGAGACACAGGCCTAATAGTCCTATGGGTACTCGACCCAGTACAGGCACTTGGGGCACTTCCCCAAGTCAGGGGCCAAAAAGGAAAGTCTCCCTTAGTCTGCAGACCTAAAGGGCCTCTTAGGCATAATTTAGACCCACCCCTCAATAAGTCTCCTACACTGGTCACAGAGGAGGGTTTTACTGATTACAGGGGTAGGGTGAAAATAGGGTACAAGATAGAGCAATATCATAGAAATCCCATAGAGCAAAACAGTCTGGCTGAGGTAGTCTTTTGATTACACATCTGAGTTACTGCCAGCTATATATCTAACCACATCTTGAGTAGCTTACTCACAAGCATCATCCAGAGGCTATTGGAGATTCCCTCTGGAGGCAAGCCATTCCTAGCTTATGAGCTGAGGGGGAGAGAGCCAGTTTCAGATGGTAAACTCCTCTCTAAGTCTGAGCATGGCTGCTGCCCCCTCCTCCTGGGCAATCTTAACTTATATAGCCCCTGTGACCTCATTCACCTGGTCCAATGGAGGCCAGCACCTGTTGGCTGTCGGCCAACCAATTTGAAATACATCACTAGTTGCTGGGCAGACTCTAGCCCGCCAGGTAGATGCCCCTCACCCAGGTAGCTGATACCAGTCACATAGGCAGGGGGAGCAGTTTTCCCCCCTCTCTCAGGAATGTAGCCAGCTCAGGTTACCTAAAGAGATAGGGTAAAGGTGCGTCTCCTCTGCTGGGTCCATCCTAATCAAATTGTCACAGCACAGAGATTTTGGGGAGAAACAAATGTGGCTTCCTGCCACACACATTACCTAGTAGTTTAGAGAGATCCCAACTCATGTGAACAGCATAGTCCCCCATTAGCTCTAAACAGTCCACACAGCCTATGTAAACTCAGAACAAAAAGGCCATTCGGCGAGTTCTCTGGCAGGCTTGGATGCCCTGCGGTTCTTAACACCAGACTGCTCAGCCCAAGGCCCAGCTTCTTTCTTATCCAAGATTCCCTTGATGAAGCAGCCCAGTTCTGAAGCTTTCTTTTTCCTTTTTATTGTGTTCTGGCTGGCAGGTGTTATTGAGTAGGGCTGGATTACACTCTGCCTTCAAAACCATGAACCTGTTTATACTAATCACTAGCTGTATTAACTGCAAACACCTGACTATTAATCCCTTCCTTCCATGAGACAATCTGTTTATAAGATAAGGCATGACTGAGTGGGCATTGACCTTGCTGCCGTGGGAGGATCTAAGGCATATAGAGCTAGAAGGAACCTCTTAATGTTACTAAGCTTTCCCCCCATTATCCCAGGCAACTACACAAACACATCTGTTGAAAGGGTCCATAACATCATCCACTCCAGCTCCTCCCACACTACACAGCCAAAAAGTACATAACAACACCTTTACAATGTGCCACAGGAAGAGAGCAAAAGAGACATCAATAGCATGGCCACTGCAATGGCAGAGAATTTATTAGGTAAAATATGCCTAAACATAAACAATCTTAGGAAAGGGACCATACCCTATGCTACAGAGGAATACAAAACCAAAAAACAAAACCCCCCACCTCCCCAACATTCTTACCAACCTGACTTTCTGACACTGACTGGTTCAGCAAATAAGCAAGATACCACAGCCAGGACCTGAGAGTTTCGTCAGTACTATTAAGAGAAGTTGCACACTCCAGCAGTGGCCACTGTCCTTTCAGAGTCATTTTGCAGATACCACTCAGACAAGCACCATTTAAAAAACAAACCAAAACAAAAAACATCATATTCTAAAAGAGTTTCAGCTCTCCACCCCAATTAGCCAAACTGTGTTCTCAACTGGTTTAACAGGAAATAAAACACAGAAACAAGATCAGAGTAGATTGGGCCTTTTTCTCCGCAATTTCTTTAAAAAGAAACCAGCCCTGTGTCACCAGAGAAATGTCATTCTTTTTAAATAAAACCTTAGCAGCTTTCTGACATCCCCAAAGAGAAACTTCTCCCCTTCCCTTTGGGGTGTGAAGGAGGGAAAGGAGGAGCAATCTCTTTATCAGAATGAAATACCGTTAGTTTTGTGAGCAAATGTACAACTTGTTAAAGTCCAAATACACAAATAGCTCTACTAACAAACAATACATTTTTATACCATATTTAATCCAGTGATCTCAAAGCTCATTACAAACATTAATTGCACCAAATGACTATTGTCCTCTAAGATATAATTGTCCTAATTTGCCACATGGACAGCCAGACACAAAGATTAAGTAACTTGCACAAGAGTTGGAAGCAGAACCTTGAATCATATGTACAAACTAGTATTGCGCAGTGCTCTTCCCAGGGATATTTGGCAGACAAATAGGAAGGAGATGCAGATGCAACAGATCACAAAGCTGTTCCAAAACCAGACTATGTTTGGTGGAAAAAAATGTACACCAGACTTACCAATTAAATGTTGTCTGAAATCTGGTGGGAACCTCTTTTGCTTCCTCTTCAAGGGCTTGAAGAGCTAAAATCCTCTTTTACTGCCCCTAACCAAAAGGGTTCCAGAATTTCATGTAGACAGTTTTACACATAATGAATCAGACCGATCCCAGTACAGAAACCTTACAATGAGAGAACTGCCTCACATCTAATTGAAATTCTTTTTAACTTTTCTGTGGCCTGCTAGAGACTACCATTTTTCACCCATGTTCATCTACAAGTTGTCCTTCTAAAAAATGAATTCCAAACCTGTTTTATCTCTTTGTAAACCAATTTAATATCACATAAGATACTCCTAGTTGTTACATTGACCTACTGTGGCTGTTATCCTGCAGAAACCTGTAATTACTTGCATTGGGGCTTTGCCAGAACAGCAGGGTTACCACATCATTTGTTATGTAAATGCTCTGATATCTTTAGGACAAATAGTTAAAAAAACAGAAAACCGTCACACATACATAAAACAACATGCTATTACTTTAGCTATGTGAGCAAACCAGATTTTGAAATGGACCAATGACCATTTAAAAGCTTGCTGGCCTTCTGTACACTGAACTGGAGTAACTGTATTGGCAAACATAGGCCAGAATGTTTTAGAAAATTGAGCCCTTCATGGCCACAACCGATCAGAATCTCAATCTTTTCTGACCCCCTCATTAGAAAGATGGCACCTCTATCAACTTACAGGGGCACTGGCTTTTAATGGACACTAGCACTTTATTGGGCACTGGCTTTTAATGGACACTGGCACTAACCGTCTTCTACTAGGCTGGAATAGCAGAACACAGTATTCAAATCACAGAAAACACTGACATTTAACAACAAATATAGCCTGTCACTTTCATAGTACAAAACTGAACAATTCTCTGATCTATCAGTTACCTTTATTTTAGAGTCTCACAGTACAAAACCTTTCTATCATTGCTTTGTGGAAAAGGGCTTATATAATGTACAAGGGATAAAAGGTTATGTATAACACAACCCAAAAGCCTTCTATAAACCTAGAATCAAAGACTTTAATAAAAAAAATGGATACTTATCCTACAGTGGCTGCAGTTCTGGGAGATGATAGATGACCTGGATCCCACTGTAGGTGGGCATGTAGACAAAACTAGATTTATTTTAATATTACTGGTGTTCATTAGGGCCATCCACAGGTCCCAGACTGCTTTATGCTCCCATGTGAGGGCATAAAGAGCAGGGTAGCCACAACCTTTCCTACATTTCTCTGACAATTTGAAGCTTGTGGTAGTTAGTGGAAGACTCTAAAAAGTGGGGATGAAGAGCAAGTTGTAAGACCCACAATGAGAAAAAATCATCATTAAAAACTAGCATCATCAGAGTGAGTTGCCTTTCTTACATTATTACATGGACAGGAATACCCCATTCATCTTATCCTCCATCTCTACCTAGTCAAAGGCAGACCTGTCTCCTCACAAAGGATCTCAAAAGCGATTACACAGTGCTTTCTTTTCTCTTTCCAGTTGCCTGGTGTACCCCTCCCACTGAACACCATGACACACTGCATCAGAGCTCCAGCAACAATTTTTACCTGTTTCAAATACACTCCTTGAGTGCTTCAGGGAGAATCATACCACAGACATGGTTATGTTATTGAAACTGATACCTCACTCTTACTATCCTGAGAGAATGTTTGCCAGTTACACGAAAGGGAGCATCCACAATGACATGTACTCAAAGAAGACCTTCATTTTTTCCTATTGGTAACAAATTTTAAACAGGGTGGGCAGGTAAAACACTTTAATAAACCCTTGGGTCATTCCAACCAATGTGAGATGTTTATTGATCAATTGTCATGGCAAGATTAATAGCTAAAGATAAGTATAATCTTATGGGATGGGTCGTGACTGCCATGAAGTGAAGCTGGCCAGGCTCTCAATCTCCAACAACAGGGGTCCTCCAAATGGTGCAACAGGTGTCATGTAAAAGTTCCCAACTTCCTTTCAGTCTGTGCCTACTATTTATAGATAACTGGCTCTGATAGTCTAACGAGTGGTCTCATTAGATTCACTGAAGCTTCCAGAACTAGATTTTTTATGGGCCAAGAAGTTGCCAATTATTTAAGATTTATATCTTTGAGAAAGTAACAGGGGCATCAGGCAGAAAGTAACAGCCAACTGTAGCACCTGCAAGGACTTATGCTATGGTCATTCAGGTAAAGGCTTCTGGGGCCTTTTGCTGCTTAGCCGCATTTTGCAGCTTGTCAGTGCTACATAGGCCGAGCTTAGGTACAGAGGCACAGTTTTCACCATCTGTCTATTATAGCCATGTTGTCCCATGTCTTATATTTAAAATAAGTTATTTGATATAGGAACCATCCTCTGCTCCTGCTTATACAGTGGCCAACAAAATGCGTCTAAGTTGGTTGATTACTCTGCTGCCCTAAACTCTGTCAGCTCTGTTCTCAGTTTCTCAGGCCAATTTATTCTTTGCCAATACAACCTTAAGTTCACAACAAACCAAACCAAACCAAACTTTCTCTCCTTTTTAGACATAGAGAGAGGAGTGATTAAGCTCTGACTTCTTACCTGCCTATCTCTCCTCAGCACTCCCATCTGAAGTTCTTACTCTGTTTGTGGCTCCATCCTCATTAACTAGTCACCACTTCCAGCTGCCCCCAGGCTTCCAGGTAGGCAGACTGCTGTCCACTGACCACCAGCAGCTGGGTTCTGAGCCCTTGAGGGGCTGAGCATCTCCTAACAGTGTTCTGGACTGGCACCTCTGGATGCTAATATGAATAGAATGAATTATAATAATGTGAATAGGGAATTAAAGTTCTGAAAAATCTTACACATCTCAATGACAGGTTTATAAGTCTGGTTAATGGCCTTTAAAAGATGGCATTAAACATATAAGCAAGGATCATCATTTTCTATGAACTTGGATGACTAACATTCCCTAAAACACATTATAGGCCAGGGTGCATTTCCTAAATCACACCCTAGGGTGCACAGCCCCCAGGCTGTGGGCCATATCTGACCCATGGAGCAATACTGTCTGGCCCCCAGGGCTTGCCAAGGGTTTAGAAATGTGATGGTGGTGGGAATGGTGGCAGTATTAATTGCCACTCCCCTGCTGCTGGGTTTTGAGACCCGTGGGGAGTCCCACAGGCTGGATTACAAAGCCCAGCATGTTGGATCAGGTGGTGTGTCTGATGTGGGCCTCAAATGACACCACATCACTCATCCAGCCTACAGGGCCAACACTGGGTGCCACAGTCATAGACTAAGAACCCTTCCACCCACCAGCAAAGATGAATGCCATTTTTCTTAATATTAAATAGTGAAAAGTTTCTATTAACAAAATTCCACGTTAGGCCTCACTTCAGGGAATTACAGAGTTTATCACACAATAACAACAAAATTTTTAAGTGAATACATATTAGCTGCTCAAAAGGAAAAGTGAAATGGTTCTTCCTCTTCGCAACATACTGAGAAGAAATGTGCAAAAGGACACTCAACAAAAGCAATTTTAAAAAGAGCACTTATTCCACTTATTTTAAAACAAATGTACAAGTGTCAAAACTAGTGTGAGAAAGATTAACCCAGCTTCTTTGTGGGATTCTTTGTGGTTTAATTTAACACTGTTAATATCTGACATTATGGTCTGAGATGATTCCTTGGTCTCTCATGCAACAAAATTTAAAGTAATCAATAGGTGATTCCTTGAGCAGCACTCTGGTACAAAGCCCTGCGTTAACGTAACAAAAAGATAATAAAAGAAAAAAAATGGGCTGCTAATGAAAACCTCTTTTTTCCTGCTCTTCATCACTACAAGAGATGTGACAGATGGCTCAAATTCTGCTGTACTAAATCTATAGCATGCTCCATCTCAGGTATTTGCATATCTGCAACTTAACAGAAGAAGGCTGATGGATTTTTGACTCGAGTGGACTACCTGTGTATCCAGTGATGGTACATCCACAAAGTAAAATTTAAAATTTGTGTTCTAACTGGCACAATAGTCCAATGAATTTCTCTTGAGATACTTGAACAGAAAGAGTTATGTTGACTGGTAAATACTTGAACATGTAGGAAGGAATCCATCAATGGATATTTTACCAACAAAGAGATACCAAATAAAAAGAAAATTTTTTTTGCAGCTATTCTTAATGGTAAGGACATGTAAACCAGTTTAAGTGACCAGGAACTGGTTTAAACCTGTAACAGAACTGGGCTAGGGACAGACATGCAAAAAGCCTGATCCTGAATTGATTCAATCTTTGCAGATTAGTCTAATCTGGCTAGGCTACATCATTTTGTAACCGTACAGATGTCTGGACTGAAAAAATGCCGACACATGCTTGCAGTCGTTCAGGCTAGAAGCCCGGTGGTGCTAGAGCAGCAGGTCAGATGATCCCAGCCAGATGCCTATCCAGCCTCAAGGTAGGGGAGAACACCACCTCCCTTGGAAGCCCATTCCAAATTTTGGCCACCCTTACCATGAAGAAGTTTTTCCTGATATCTAGCCTAAATCTGTTCCCTGTCAGTTTGTGACCATCACTCCTTTTTACCCCAAGAGGTGCCCTGGTGAACAGAGCCTCTCCAATCCCTTGCTGCATCTCCCTAATGAATTTGTAGGTGGCCACAAGATCACCTCTCAGCCTTCTACAGGGCTGAGCTTAGGGGGAGCGTGGCCAGGCCCTGGCAGGATGCTGTGATTAGGGGCGGGGGAGTCCCCCCTTGATAACACAGCATTTATCAGCTGTGTTATCAGCATTTAGCAGCCCATCAGAAAACAAAGCCTTGCTCATTAGTTCAAGCTCCTTTTAAACAGCTTTTTCCAAAGTAAAGCATGCAGGCACATTACCAGCTGAGCTGTTGATTAGTTCCAAAAAGCCGTAAACAGACACTTTAATCTGCCTTACGCAGCATTAACTAGTATACCACATACTGGCTACAGTCCGTGGTGTGGGAGAGAGGAGTAAGGGATCTCTGATTAAGTAGCAAGTGGTGAGGGGTAAGGGAAGAGGAGTACAGGGAAGCCAGGAGACCCTGTTGTGCCTGCAAGTCTCTGCCAGAGCTTCAGTCAGGGAGCAAATAGCCCTGCCCAGGCCAGATGGGAGGGATGCTGGGGGAGTCTGGTTTATCTTAAACTGGCAAGTAGTCTGGGACAGACATTGCATAAACTGGTTTGACCCAAATCTATCTAACAGTCTAAAGGACCACAGATATTTTTTAAGTAGACCAAAAACTGTCTACAGAAGAATGTATTCATGTTCAACCAACAGTTACACCACTGGTAGTTTATATCCAAGGAATGCTGACTTCTATATTTCTGTCCAAAGTTATTTTTACATTGCGTTCCTTCCAAATTGTTACTGCTACCCACTTACCAAATATTTTATACAAAAATGGAGGTAATCAGATACTGTCTTGCAGAGTGTCAGTTATTAGGCTTCAACCCTGCACAGACAATTGTGTTGGGACACTGCTTTGTATAAAACCTCAGTGATTTTAGTAGAGCATCACAGTTCTCCATGAAAGATTAGAGCTGATTCATTTGTATAAATGTTTTACAGCTTCAATGAAACACCTGAAAAGTTTTTCCTTCCTATATTTTGAACCTGTTATGTTACAGATGGGCAGACTGAATATGCTACTTTTTTCTTACATTACATTTAAGCAAGCCACATATTTGCTGAAGTGCTGAGGATGGCCCTGTGTTGCTTACAGGCCTGCACTGAGCTGCTAGTACACATTTCAGTCTCATTATACATTTCCTCTTTGGGAATAAACTGACTATCTTCAGTGTAGCAGAGCACTAAGGTGCCTGCTACTTGTGAAGCAAGAGATAAACACCCAGATGCAGGTTCCTAGGGCAACCAGAGGGAGCTAGTGACCCACACCTGCTTGGTCAGCTGACTGGAAGGGGCAGGGCCTTGTTCCTATATAAGCACAGGCCTGAGGCCAGGTGGGCAGTTCCCTGATGGCAGCCAAGGGGGAAGGAGCTCTGCCTGAGTGAGTAAAGGGAAGAGGCCTGAATGCAAGAGCAGCTTGATACCAGTGAGAGATGGAGCACCCTTGGGGCGGCTTGAATGATATTTTAGCCAAGCAGCATGAATTTATGTTATAGCCCAGGGGCTGGTGTTTGTTTTCTGTTTTACCGGTGGCTTAGGTGAAGCTATAAGGGGATGGAGGAGGCCCCATAGGGGATCCACAGCAGCGTGGAGACCCGAGCGCCAGAGAGGGCTCAGCATTAGGGGGTGAGCCAACCCTGAGCGCTCATGAGGTGCAGGGCAAGGCCGAAGAATGTCAGTTAAATCAGTGAGGCTTGGGTAAAGGGGTGGTTGGAGCCATGCATAGCCCATAAGACTAGGGTGCACCGAATCACCCATTACAGAACTGGGCCAGTGTACAACAGGATAACCGTGTCCAAGAGGATGGAAAGGCAGCCTCCCTATTATACATTAACATCAAAGATGTGGTGGGCGAGACTTGAGGGTGCTTTTAGGCTAACTTGGCACAGTAAAGGGGGCATTAGGGGAGAGCATGGCGACCTCTAGGACACCCTCCTGTTACATTTCAGAATCAGATTTTCCAAATTTTAAGCTCTACCACCTAGCATGCAAACATGGTAGCTGCTGCTCTACTGTATCCTGAAAGAACTAGCATGGGAAATAAAGGAAGTTATAACTCTAGGAAATGTCTGTAACAGAACCCTGAAAAGCCTCAGACAAACAGAATAAAAGGATGAAGGCTGCTGATGGATCTATTTAAAAACTAGAAATTAGCACAGGGGTGGGGAAAATACAACCCATGGGCTGGATCAAGCCTATGGAGGAGCTTTGTATGGCCAGTGGCAGGTCCCTCAGTTGCATCTGGCGCGGGCGCACCCAGACACTCTCTCTGGCGCACCCAGACACACCCAGGCTGTGATGTGTCCTGCTTCCCTCTGGGCAGGCAGTGGGGCTGAGGTGGCTCTGTGGCTGAACTGCCTTTCTAGGCAGACCAGGTGGTGGTAGCTTCTTCCATATGCCACCGCCACTGGCCCCAGCCCTGCGGTACTGGTGGGGACCCATGCCACAGTCCCAACCCAGCCTACCCCAGGCAGCACAGAGCAGGCATGGGGCAGACTGGGCCTGTGCACTGTTGGCTGTGATGGGAATGTGTTGCAGGGTGCAAAGGCTCTGGGTTGTTGTGGGGCAGGGGCAGGTGCTGACCCACTCAGGGGAGGTGCATATGGGGGCTCCCATGTTCACCCCACCATACCCACAAACCCTCCCCTGCAAACACCCACAACCACAGCCTCCTGCACACACAATCCACACCCTCCCCCACATGTACCCCCACAGACCCCATACCCACCTGCATCCACACACACACCTACACTCTCCCCCACACCACACATACATACACCCCCCATAACCACCCATCCATACCCTCAGCACCCTCTGCAATATATAAGTGTAAGACTTCATTTTGAGCTATTATGCAATCACCTCTGTGTACATGACACAAACACACACAAATCAGGACAAGTTATTATTATTTCTAAATAACATTAAAATGTTATTGTGGATTTTGGATTTTTACTATGTAATTTGTTTTTTTTTCCAGTTCCAAGATGGCAACCCCCGCTTCCCAAATGGAGTACTTCTGGGGCAAGGAGAGGGACTTCCAGTGGCAAAGGGTAGGGCTTAGGAGGCAGGACTTCTGGTTCCAAGATAGCAAACAGGGGTGGGGCACCTGTGAAGGGGTGGGGTTACCCTTGTGGCCCTTGACAGCTCACCAAAACTCATTAAGTGGCCCTCCAGCTGAAATAATTGCCCACCCCTGAATTAGCAGCTTCTTTTTACTAGATTTGAAGCATCTATAAATACTAGTGAAAAAGCAAGTCAGAAATAATGTTTAATATAGATTTAAACAACAATATTAATATACTTGTATCTTATTACTTAAACATCCTGAAAGTAAATATATTATTACTACTAATACTATTAGGAATAATAAGTGATTCAGTCTGATCTGGAACACCATCTTCAGTACTTGTCCCCATTTAAAAAATACTGAAAAGCTAAAGGGAATTCAGAGACATGAAAATTATTAGAGGCTTGGAAAAACTCTTCTTGAAAGTAAGATTAAAGAGACTGGGGTTGCTTATTTGTCTGAAGAGGTAAGATATGTTGATAATACACAGCATGGTAAATGGTTTTGAGAAGGTGGATGGAGAGTTGGTGTTCTTTCTATCATGCACAAGAACAAGCAGACATTCAATAAAATTGAACAGTGGCCAATACAAAACTGATAAACCATAACAGGAAGGTCTCTGGGTAGTAGCCAGTTTCAGAATTGGAGAATGGCTTTCTAGAAAGGCTTATGCATCAGGAATCACATGAACAGCATTGAAGGAAAAAAGATGTGTATAGCCTCATAGTGATAGCAGAGCCAACACTTTTTTTTAATAGTAAATGCAGTACCTAAAAATCTGTGGTCCTAAAAATCTGTGGTTATGGAAAAAGCAACAAGACATTTTCCACAGATGGCATAGAAAAGAAGAAAGGCAGATCTTTATTTTTTATATATTGCCACTAAGACCATTCTATAAAATTAATTACTATAGAATTTGTAAGCACAAAATGAAACCACAATTTAGTCTTTCTAATTCTTGTTTTTACCATATGTCACCATTTCTGCTTTCCTGTTGCATAACAGCTAATTTCCTGTTGGATAAAAAGCCTCTTCATGGTGCCCTGACTAGCAGCAAATATCAGCAGGCAAGACGTTTGCATTTCATCTCCTTCTGCTTTGCTGGTGGCTTTCCACCAGAGGCAGCAGTCATGTGCAATAATTATTTTAATTATTTATTCTCACTGGATCTTTATAAAAAGTTCTGTAGGTATGACATCATTCATAACCTTCTCAAGTACCCTAAAGGTCTTTGAGGTGGTCAACAGACTAATAAATGTAGTTTTTCAAAGTGGTACTTTAGGGGGGGAAGGGAGGGCCTTACCATTCACAAACACATCATCTGGTTCACTGTAACTCTTTGTCCACTTTTAATTCATTCACATTAGGTGAAGTTAAGCCACAATGATTTACCCTGAATTAAACAAATTATTTAACTTCCAGTCATTTACTAAAAGATAGAGCTGATGCATGGAACACTTATAACAGGTTTAACTGAACTTCAGTATCCATTTCCCCCTCATCTTTTTTCAGCTACTACAATTGTTTCATCTGTCCACACACTAAAAATATGTTTGTTACTTTGCAATGACTATAGTACACCTTACACTAAACATAGGAATATACCACAGTTATTACAATTGAAGACTTAAGCATTGGATTTAAAATGGGGTTGGGCAAAATATGGCCCACTGGCTGGATCTGGCCCACAGAGGGCATTTGTCCAGCCTGCAGCATGTCCCTCAGTCCCACCTGTCCCAGGCACTGTCTGGCTATAGTGCGTCCTGCTCCCCTGGGAACACAGCGAGGCTGGGGTGGCTCTGCAGCTGGATTGACTTTCTTGGCAGACCAGGTGGCAGCAGCTTCATCCACTTGCCACCACTGGCCCCAGCCCCATGGTACCCATGGAAACCCCCACTACAGCCCCAACCCTGCCTGCCTCCACGCTAAACAATGGTAGCAGCAGTGCCAGCTGGGCAAAAACTGTTGCTCAGCATGGGGGGAAGGCAGCCTCTCCCCTCACTGCCACCTGTGGGCTGCCCAGTGGGGCAGCAGTGGCAGTGCAGATTAGCCACAGGGCAGCCCAGGCGCAAGCTCTGGGTAGCTGTAGCAGGAAGTGCCCAGCAGCAGCGAGGGGGACAGGCCACTTTTCCCCCAGGTGAGCATCAGTTTCTGCCTGGCCTGTGCTGCTGCTATGCTGTTTAGCATGAGCAGGTGAGTCTAGAGCATGCATGAGGCAGGCTAGGTCAGAGCTGTAGTGCAGGTTCCTACTGGTACTGCAGCAGTGGGGCCAGCAGTGGTGGCAGATGGAAGAAGCTGATGCTGCCTGGTCTGCCTAGAAAGGCAGCCCAGCCATGGATGTGTCCCAGCCCTTCTGCATGCCCAGCGGGTGGCAGGACACACCACAGGCAGGTAGTACAGATTAGGCATGGGGTGGGCTGGGACTGCATGCTGTTGGAGGTGGCAAGGAGGCACCGCAGGGTGCACAGGCTTGGGCTGTTCCAGGGCAGGGGCACTGGTGGGGGCTCCCATGTGCACCCCCATACCCACAAACCCTCTCCTACAAACCTCACAACCACACCCTCCCCCCCACACAAATACACACCCCATAAACACCATACCCACTCATGCCCCCCTCCACACCCCTCCCCACATGTACCCCCACCACACACACCTCCATACACCTCTGGGGGGAGCTCCGCTCACTGTTACATGCATACCCCACCACACACATGCACCCACCCTCCCCATACACTCCCCACTCACAGCCCCCACCTCCACATACCCTACAAACCCCA
>NW_017728910.1:33645528-33680685 GCF_001723895.1 Crocodylus porosus
CTCCCCCACACCCCACATACGCAAACATCCACACACACCCCCCCACAGCTCCTCACAATACTCACCCACCCATACCCCCTCATACCCACTGCAATATACGAGAGTAAGACATCATTTTGAGCTGTTATGCAGTCACTTCTATATACACAACATAAACACACACAAATCAGGATGAAAATATTTTTTTAAGATGTTATTGTGGATGTTTGATTTTTAATATATAATTTGTTTTTTTTTTCCAGTTCCAAAATGGCAAACACTGTTCCAAAGCGCAGTAATTCTGGGGCGAGGGAAGTGATTTCTGGTGGCAAAGGGTAGGGGTTAGGGGTCAGGACTTCCGGTCCTAAGATGGCAACCAGGGGGTGGGGCACATGTCAAGAGGTGGGGTTACTTTTGTGGCCTTTGACAGTTTGCCAAAACTCACTGAGCAGCCCTCCAGCAAAAATAATTGCCCACCCTGGTTGAAAAGGTGCTTACTGTTATCTGGATCAATCCACCTTCTTACTGGTTACAACAAAGAAGAGAGCAAGATTGCAAGATAAAGTCACCTATGCTGCTTTAGAAAAAACCTTTTTTCAGCCTCTATGGCATGCAGGGAACCTCCAAACACTGTTACATATATGGGCTCAGCCCTGTGACTTCCCCCTATTGCACAATTCAATGTGGATTTTTGATGGACAAATGTTGACTAGCAAATTTCACTTACTTCTTTAAAAAAAACCTGGAAATCAGGATGTAACTCCTGAAAGTGTAACTGTATGTGTGGAAAGATGCTGTGGTCTTTCTGTTTGCAGTTATACTTGCTCAAATTCTAGTCTTTTCTTTGCTAGGCAGCTCTGACTTTATTATTTTTGTTTCATTATCAGAATTATAAAATCTTCCAAAAATGCACTTAATGTTATTAAATCCCTGGATACCAAAGCCACAAAGCAGGTCCATTATTAAATAATACTGACTTTATTTTGAAGAAAATATAGCAAAGGTACATTGTGTAGCTGACAGCTGTGGCTTCCTACACAACTATATTGACAAAGCCAGGCCCAGAACATTTCTTAAATTCTAACCTCATAAGGTTCTGTGCACCCATTTGAAGGGGTGCTAAATCCTTCATTAATCCTTTGATTTTGTGTGAACTGAATGAGCTTAGCATGTTTGCAGGATTGGATCTAGATTTTTCTGTTTTCCATGTTACTTATCTATTTAAGAAGGACCCAAATGACATAAACTATGTCTATGCTACAACTGGGGAGAGGGGGAAAGGGGAATGCGACCACAGAATAGACAGGCGAACCCGAACTATATTTAATCGAACTAACCCAGGTACTAAGAATATAGAATGTGCAGTGACGCAGATTTCAGCATAGGCTGGCCACCGAAGTAAATATGCACAATTCTGGGTAGGCTTGTGCAGCCCATGCCAAAAAATTCAAATGTTCTTGTGAGTAAATTGGAGAACTGTGGACTCAACCATCAGACAGTTAGGTGGGTAGGGAGCTGGTTGTGGGGTAGGACTCAGAGAGTTCTAATGAACAGATCTGTGTTGTCTTGGTGAGAAGTGGCCAGTGGTGTCCCTCAGGGGTCAGTGCTTGGTCCAGTACTTTTCAACATCTTTATCAATGATTTGGATGTGGGGGTGAAGAGCTCACTGGCCAAGTTCGTGGATAACACCAAGTTATGGGGAAATGTGGTCATGCTTGAAGATAGGATGCAGATACAGGCAGACCTAGACAAGCTGGCAAGTTGGGCAGATTGGAATCAAATGAAGTTCAACATCAAGAAATGTAAAGTGGTCCATCTGGGGACAACCCCCGCCTATACACCTACAGGCTTGGCAATGCCAAACTGACCAGCACCACAAATGAAAGGGACCTGGGGGTAATAATAGACCACAGTATGAATATGAGCTGGCAGTGTGGTGCCGTAGCCAACAGGGCAAATAATACCCTGGCGTGCATCAATCAATGCATCTCTAGCAAAACTAGGGGAGTGATTCTTCCACTCTACTCGGCATTGGTGAGACCGCAGCTGGAGTACTCTTGTCCAGTTCTGGGCTCTGCACTTCAACAAGGATGTGGTAAAGCTCGAGAGAGTCCAGAGAAGGGCCACCTGTATGATCAAAGACTTGCATGGTAAGCCATATGTGGAAAGGCTCAGGGACCCAGGACTCTTCAGCCTGAAAAAGAGAAGGCTGAGAGGGGACTTGATAGCGGCTTACTGCTACATCAGGGGCATACATCAAGGGCTTGGTGAACAGCTGTTCACCAGAGCGCCCTTGGGGATAACCAGGAGTACTGGCCATAAACTCCTGGAAGACCATTTCAGGCTCAACATCAGGAAAAACTTCTTCAGAGCTAGGGTGACCAGACTGTGGAATAAGCTCCCTCCAGAGGTGGTGGAATCACCTACCCTGGAAATCTTCAAGAGGAGACGGGACAGTCACCTTGCTGGGGTCACCTGACCCCAGTTGTCTTTCTTGCCTTATGCAGTGGGCTGGACCCAATGATCTTCTGAGGTCCCTTCCAGCCTCGCAATCTATGAAATCTGTGCCACCACATTTTCAGTGCTGGTGGTACCTGAGCTAACTAACTGAAAGCTAGGTCAGGCATGTGTACCCATGCTGCCATCAGACAGGGAAGACATTATATAAGTCACTGCACATCAATGTAATCAGAATGAAACTAATTTTCCTTGTGAGACTTATTTTTATATAAATAGTTGGGCTAGGTATTCTTCAAACACATCAGGAGGCAAGTCAGTGCATCAAAGAGATCATAATTCAGGAGAAATAATATAAAGACAAAGGAAAGTCAGAGATGAAGAAAAAAGGATACAGTACTTAAGTAAGTGCTTATTTTCTTTTTCCACACCCTGCATAATAACTCTTCAATGGAATGCAAGTGAACTTTTATGTTTCATTAAACAATAGCCATTGTGTTTCAAATCACATTGGCAAAGTGGAAAAATCAAGTAAAAATGATTAAAAAAAAACTTTTGCCAGCAAAACATTTTGCTGCCTTACTCCTTTTACTGAGTTTTGTTAACTGTCTGTGGTAGAAGTCCTAATGCAGGAGAGAGACAAGTGTGTAAACCTTGCAAAATCATTCCCTTTCTCCAGTTAGGCAAGGGAGCCAGTTCAGTTATATCTGCTCAGCATGGTGATACAAACAAGGTTTACTGTTTTTTATTCCAATTATGACTGCAAAATCAGCACAAGAGACCAAGAGCACAATTCTTTTTCTTCTAGGACTAAATATCAATCTATTCAATTACTGCAGACTTGGTGAAGGCAATATGATTGTTTAAGTATCACTTCTAGTCTAATTATCAGGGATCCTGGTATTTTCTGATTTTAAAAAATACCCAATTTTCAGTTAAAAAAAAGTAACCCCAAATCCACATTTTCCCATGGTTTAAATGAAACACCACTAGTATTACACACACACGTACACACACACATGCACGCACAGAGTGATGTCTCACTTTAAGAATGGAAAAATGTGGATTTGGGGTTACTTTAACTGAAAACTGGGGATTTTTAAAAATCAAAAACAAACAAAAAAATGATGGTGAGGAGTTGTGGAAAAATCTCACAAAATTAAAACCCCTACTCAGTGCAGTGAGAGACTGTTTTTAAAACTAAAAAATTATCAGGATCCCTGATAATTATCAAAGAGCAAGATTGTACAGGTGTCACTAAGGGCACAATCATGCTTTCAGGATCTTTAAATCAACAGCAATTCACAAAAAGCTATTTGCTGAGCTTGCAGTCAAGGGAAACAAAGCACCTTTTTACCTGCAACCTAAGAACACTTGGTTTGTAGCCACTGGGAAACAACAATTAGGGAACCCAGGGTGTCATTTGTATTGAGTCACTTTTCAGAGTGGAAATACACTTTGAAGTCCTGTCTACACTGAAAAATAATTAAAAATCCTTGCTCCTGAAAGTGTTTGCAAGCAGCTTGCAAGAAACCGGAGTAAATACAGCTGTTGTCAGCAGATGCCAGAATGTGTGGAAAGGGTCAGGATTCTGGAAGCAGTCATTAGAAAACTGTTCTCCAGCCTCCACCTTATCCAAACTCAAAAACTGTTTTCAGTCAACGCTTGTCATAACTTCTACCCCATCTATACACATGAGCAAAACCACAATGCCAAAGGGAATTCTCAGGAACTGGCAGTAAAGGCCCATCAGGACAACAGAATATTTTTTAGTGAAGAATGGACTTGTGGGGTTGCCCCATGATGCTTCAAACTCCTTTACCTCTATGTATGGAAGTAGTATCCCACCCAGCAGATCAGTTTTCTCACAAGCTAGGCATTGCCATTCCAAACCCTCAGTGCAATTGTTTCAATAAGTAACCTCACCACTAGCAATGCACCACTGCATTTGTAACTAGATACTTCCTCTAAAGTAGGGCTGCCCAGCTTCTGAATACCTGGAGTTGTGCAGGCCTAAGGAGACCCTGTCACATGGGACATGGGCCCCCTAGCCCTGATGGGCTGTACTGCTCTATCCCCCAGGGATGGCAGGAAGCTGAAGCTGGAGGGTGGACCAGGAGGTTGTAGATCTTGGATGCAGCAGGAGCAATGGGAGGACTGGGCAGGAGTCCAAGACCCATGAGTTAACCATTTGCAGGTTGCGAGTGGGACAACCCTGCGCTAAAGGGAAAAGATGGGTAGAACAAGTCCTCCTATTTCTTTTTTCATGGCCACAAGAAGCAGGATTGGGTTTAGAGGCAATTCTCTCCCATAGTAATGAAAGGAGTGCCCCACATAAGCAATTTTTCCTTCCCAAGTGATGGAGGGTAGAAAACAATGCACCAAAATAGTCTTTTTTCCTCAGAAACAAAGTGGTAGCTAGTGAATATGGCACTGTGGCTCTAAGACCACACTTTCTGCTCCTTTTACTGATACCTTTTTTAATGAATTTGTTCTTGTGATTTTTGTAAGGTTGAATTTTTTGTGTCCCACCATTTTTACTGAAACATTTCACTACTAGGCTATTAGGACACTGTAAATAGATGAGAAAGTTTACAGAAACCTAAAAGTGAGCTTGGAGCCAATGTCCTATTCCTTTCCAAAGCACACAGAGAAAGTGTCTGGGCCTCATAGCCACATTCACTTGCCTGTCACTGTCTCCTTCTCCATACTCTTAAATCGAGGGAGGATGAGGAAGGCACCTCAAGCAACAGTGTCCCTGACCATTCCCCTAATCTCATAATATGATGCAGATGTATATATTGACACTGCCCCACCTTCCTCATCTCCAAAACTGCAAAGGGCTTAGTTCTACATTTCTTTCCCTTCCTGCCCCTGGGTTGCTTTAGAAAGAGCTCAGAAGGGCCAGGGACACTGTTTTCATATGGTACGTGCCAGTTCTCCTTGTCCTGGAGAGCCAGTCATCATCTCTTTATCTTTACAAATTAACTATTATTTCCAACTCCCATTAAAGACAGTACTTAGGATACATGGCTTCCTTCCTGCTTACATCCCATCCATTAAGACTCTCCCAGGGTCAGCGTAATTGCTGTTTCAGGTCACCACCATAGACTAAAGAATGAGTAAGAGAAATTCAAGAAAAGAACAGATAGAAGTGCAACTTTTTAATCTGCTCTTGCTGACAGAGGAAAACTAAAGCATGTAAAACACAGCCAGGCAACAGCTGCAGTTTTAAAATTCCCATACAGTGGTTAAAGGATAGAAGAGAGAATGAGAACTCATGGATTATATTTCCTTTCCTGGATTACTCCTTGTTTTTTACTTATACTATGACATTTTAGGGGAACATTCCTACTCATACTGCTATCAGTTCAGTCACAATAGGGTCAGCCCTAGTACAGATATGGCTGGGTGTTTCTGGAGCTTGTATCATTACACCAGCTAAACTTGCTGCTGAGCAGATCTGTAAGAAGCCAAGAATTATATTTGTGTAATGCCCTTGTCCTTGTATTATTCATTAAATTATGCAGCCAAAGCAAAAAAAAAGTAACCAACAGCCTGAGTATCATGAATTAAGAAACAGATAAATGCATCCTATAATGTATTAATTAGATAATATGAATCTAGTTCTGTTATTAAAATAAAAATGCACCTAAAATTCATCATAGTATCAGATGGCAGCTTCAAAACCCAAGGTTTATTTTGAAAAGCTTTCCTTGAAGAAGTTTCAAAATATTAGAAGCTATGGATAGTGAGAGCCACCATGAGTTATCACTGTTAACTGAACCTGGGATCAGCTGCTGCCCTAATTGCCGGGAAAAGGACAATGAGGAACAGTTTTCTGAGAGCTTGGGACATCTTGTAGGAGAGAGAAGGCTTGTAAGCAGTAGAGAAAGGCAGGAGTGAGTCATCTGTTCTTCTGAACTTTTCCATCTACATTTGTTGTTATCACAACTCTATGCATATAAGCCTGCTGTGCACTGACACCTCCACCACTGGCCCAAGTTTCAAGTTAGGAACTATTATGGTCACCTTATCTCTGGTCTTGTGCTTTCAGCTAACACATTTTGTTATTATAGTAATATGAAAGAAAATAAACCTTTGGGATTTAGTTCCAGTTATGGAGAAACTAAAATGAAACATCCTTAAAATGTCAACTTTCTGTTGTTTGTATTACCTTTCCAATATTTTCCAAGCCACCTTTTGAAGCCTGGGAATAATTAATCTCTCTAAAGCACTTGGCTGACATGATTTTCAACATGTATTTTTAACAGAGTATAAGTATCTCCTTTTGGCTCATTTTCTTGTTTCTACACAAGGAGTATTAGTGATACTGGAATGTTCACAGCTCTGGAAGGTGTGTTTTTTTATGTATTGATTCAAATCCCAGTGTAGAGGTCAGAAAAAATTCAAGGTTAGAAGTCTTGGGGGGAAAAATAGGTTTTTGTATTTGCTTGGTTTTTGTTACCAAATACTGGACTGAAAAAAAGAGGGCACTTACAAGACAGAGAATACATTCTCTCACCAAATTACAACACTCTAAAGGCTCATCTAGTGTCTCCATAGATGTATGCTGTTAGTCTATTAGTGATCTAATTGGTTCATTGTAAGTTGTCTACCTCATAAGGTCATGATTTGAATTTTCATTTTCATTTAGGGTAACTTGAAATGTTACTTGTGCAAGTCACCAGATGGCAATCAAGGTTCTTTGGGTAAATCTGATACTTCTTATTAGACTAACTCAAATAGTTGGAAAAAAATTTCTTTGCAATCTTTTGGGCACAAATGCCCTTCATCAGGCTGAGGAAGCATCTGCAGTTGGTGTGTACTCTTCCTGGATGGAAAGAATAGTAAAAAAGCCAGAGGCTGGTATGCAGGCAATATGGCAGATGGCAATAGCCTTCACTAAGCATCTGAGAATGCACACAGCCTCAGTCAGGAGTGTTACAGTCACTCTCTTGTCTGTCATTTCACCCACCCTGCTTATTGAAAGATTGTGATGCAAGAAATTTTTTTCTTGCTACTATACATGGCATCTTTCACTTAGTAAAGTGAGGCTCCTTACTGGCTTTTTTCCCCCCTTTAAACAGTACTTAATAATTTGTCAGTGTTCAACTAGAAAGCAAATGCAAAGCTGAAAACAGCTTATCTGCCTCCAGATCACAGAAGAACCTAACAGGTGGTTGGCTTGATACTTCCTCATTTTTATGCAGTCAAGGATCTCTCTATCATATTGAGGCACCTTTTCTAGATGACTTGCTTTCTTGAGTGATTTTTTAAAGGTTCTGTTGGCTCTGCAAGAACCAGAGATGATCTTGCACTTCACAAAACTGACTGCTGCCATAGCCCAACAAGTCCTTAAAGTTTGGTATGTAAATATTCAGGCATAGATTCCCCTCCAGAGCCTGGGATTCAAGTAAAGCTTCTTTTCATGGAATCCTGTGATTAGGAGAAAATATCAACTTTTGTTTTAAAGTTTTGAGCATTTCAGGGCTCTATACTAAGGCTTGACTCAAACTTCCTCTAAAACAGTGGAAACCTTTGGAAAATGCAAAATCTTAAACTTTAATTTGTTTCTTCATTACAGGAAGATAAGAGCAGTTGCAGAGAACGCAGAAACCTCACAATGTTTTGACTGTATGGTTTCCTATTTTTAGTCTCTGAGGAGTAGGTATTCCCATACCTGAGAATTCTAATATTGCAGGACACCCTTGGAAGGATCTCACAACATCCTAGGGTGCCACAACACCCTGGCATCCTAGGGTGCCACAGCATCACTGCCCTAAAGACTCAAACACAAAGAAAAAGTTGAGGCCCAAATCTAGAAGTCATAATTTTAAAACCAGTTTAATAATATTTATAGACTCAATTTTTGAGCTCTTTGAATATTTTCACTTGCTGTAAAGAGCTTCAAGCTGTAAATAACTTAAAACTGCAGAGTCTAAGTAGTATCTTTGGAAAATGGAGTCAGTCTTTCCAACAAGATTCTCATAGCTTTACTCATCCTGAGAAATACCTCTTGAGCTCTCCATTTATTATTTCAAAAGAAAGCAGGAAAGTAAGGGTGCAGACAGGAGTGCAGCTCCCTACTGTAACACAGAATTATTTTTGCAAAACATTCTGAATTACAACATTACCCTAAACCCAACAGAAATTCACTGCTGGTTCCAGGGAAGAGGGGAATCTAGCTGTGGCTGAGAGTCTGTAGCTAGGTTCCCATAGGATCGGCCAGGGCTCTCTGACAGCGCTCCCTGTTTTCACAATGGGAGTGGGGAAAGGCAGCGGAGGGAGCTCATTCTTGGGGCTTCCTACCTGGTGCTGTAGGGTAGGATGGATGAATTGGAGCCCTCCCCCCACCCCTGAGGGGGCTCCAATACACCCACCCCACACTCGGGGAGGGGTGCTCAAAAGCCCCAGACTGAACTTCTGCTCCCTTTCCCTCCTACCATTCTGAAAACAGCAACAGGCTGGGAGCTCTGCAGACACAAGTTACAAAAGATGCTGTATTTTGTAAAATCTTTGTCTGATACCTCATGCAATGAGGGGTCAGATTTTCATCCAATTGGCCATTTTTTAAGCTGTTGGCAGCTGTGCACTTGTGTTTGGTCACAACTATAAACTGCTTTCTGTGGCTAGGTTAAGCAAAAATTGTCACTTCTGCCTGTACTCTAAGTGATTAAGAAGATATACTCACTCTCCTCCCTCCCTTGGGCAAGCATTAATGAAACCTCACAAAATCCTAGAGCAGCTCTGGTTATCATGGCATTCCTGTAGAATTACTGTCTGGAGAGGGCAAAATAGAGAAGCTAAACTGACTTGCCCAGAAGGGATTGCTATGCTATTATGCCTGATAGATTTAAATATCTCAGCCTAAAAAGCCAGTAAGGGTTCCAAAAGAACTGTTCCTTCCCTATTTGCAGCTAGTCAATTGACTACAACTGGTTAGATTTACAGAGGAACATCTAGCCACCATCCTTTACCTTACTTCCACTATTCTCACACACAGAGGTCTCAACTTTGTCCCTGCTGAGGTATTTGTCTACCAGGATTATCCTCTGGCTTTCCTGTCATCTGTTCCGTACAGATTTGATCACACAACTAAAGAAAATATCTTTAGCTACAGCAACTCTCAGAGTGACTCTGACATTTACTTTCTCTGTCCTGGGCTTCAGCTGCCTCTTCTCTTCCTCAACAATTTCTGATCAATCAATTATCGGGGAGGTAGCTGCTGTATCTCTTAATCCCTTTTTAGTGACCCTTGTAAAGTGAAGTGTATTAACACCATTATAGAAACATATACATGATATAAAATAATACAGCATAGAGACTTTATTGTGCATTGTTTTTATAAATTTGATGAACAAATTGACACAATATTTAGGTATTTTTTAAGTAATTTTTTTCTTGTGGCATGATTGTCTAGGTATATCATTTGTTTCAGCCTAGAGGCCATGCTGCCTAATGCAAGGGCAGGGTTTTTGGGCATTTATACACATACATTTTCGTGCTGTGAAGGGCTGGAGATCTGATGCGTTGAAGCAGACTCAATTAATTGAGTCTGCTCCGCATGCAAGCTAACGCGCACTGCCCTGTGTTGCATGCAGTTAGTTGTATAAATGGTGAAATGCACATCAACATGCAGAAAATGGCAGCGGTGCGCTTTTGAATGAAAACACCTTTGATGTGTTTTAGTTCAAAAGCATGCCACTGCCATTTTCTCAGCAGCAATGCACAATTTCACCATTTATACAAATGTATGTGCCACAGTGCTGGGTACTTAAGGAACAGAAAAATACATTTCATATCATCAAGCCAAAGAGAAAATTTGAACAGCTTTGTACTAAAGACACATCTGTTACAGAACAAGAATAGGAGGAAGAGGTTCAGAATATACTGCTGTTTACTGTGTATATTGCAAAGTGGACAAAACAAAACGTCTATATTTTAATATTACTTTTTAAAAATAGATTTTTAAAAATTAGTAGCCTGGATTCTATCTACTAAACCTGCATTTGCATGAGAAAATGTTGATTGTAGATACACCTGGGAATTGATGCCGGTTTACAAAAGAAGGCCACTTTGTGCTGAAATTGGTACAAATATTGCAAGCATAGTTGACAAAGGTGATTTTAAAACTTCAGCATTTAGGTGAATAGAGGGGACTACTGACTTGGCCTTACTTGGAGGCAACAAATAATCTTTGGGTCAGGCTGCAACTCTGATCTCATACAGATGTTCAGTTTCTACCAGGGAAGTTGCTGTTCTCCTAGCAGAAACCATGGGTTCAGGCTTTTTCTTCCATGGTAAAAATGGTCACTCCAGGAGAAAAATAACCTAGGAACAACCACAGTTGAATCACAAGCTTTTCTCCTGGGAGAGCAAATATTTGGGCTGAGTTAGGCTGACTTTTCTGCCACTCCAGTAGCTGGACTTTTATTAATGATGAGTAATACAATGGAAAAAAGAGAGAAAGCCCAAAGGGAGGAACATAGAGACCCTAAGTTATGGAAAGAAAACTTGAAGGAAGAAAAAACCACCTCATGGAGCAGGAAGGGGAGAGAATACCCAGCAGGCAAGGGATGAAGAAGAGAAAATGTGGTGGAAAGGAAAACAAAAGGAAAAACAAAGAATTCTTATGTAAAAATACACAGAAGAACAGTTGGGCTGTGTTTGGAGATCAAAAACTATTAATCCTGTCTCGGGTTTGAGACAGGATTAATAAAGAAGAGAAGACTGAGAGGAGATATGGACAAAAGTTTCCTGTAAAGAAGAAGGCTTTACTCTTTTCCTGATGGGAATACAGCAAGAAATGGCAGGTTTTAATTTGCCACAAGGGAAAATTAGGTTGGTTGTCAGGAAAATAATTCTAACCATAAGCACTGGAATATATTACCTAGTGAGGATGTTGAATCTCTGGATGTTTTTAAAATCAGGTTAGATAAATATCTGCTAGAAATGGTTTACTTATAGTTGATCCTGCCTTGGAGATGGACTAGAAGGCTTCTTGACATCTCTTCTATCCCTGTTTTCTATGATTCTGTGATTAGTTCATGGTTTGTTCATATTTTGCTGTAGAACAAATCGTCTCAATCTGATGTTGTCTATCATGTCTGTTCCTGTTAAGATAAGTAAAAACATTTTAAGTAGAACTGAGCTAGTGATGGATGGCGACTTTCCAGTGTTTGTGAATTTGGATCACCATGGGACAGCTGGCAACAACTGAAGACAAAAGGTGATGGGCGTAAAGTATTAAAGAAATAAATACATACATACATATACACAAATAATACCCTCGGCCCCAAAAGTGGCTCCTTTGAGTCACAGTTGAGGCATATTAACACAACAGTCTTGTGGCTTGTTGAGGGTGTCAATTTCTTGGTGACAAACATTTCAAGCATTAGTCTTAGTTTTTCAAAACCACAAAACAACATTATTGCAGCTATTCTGACAAGACATGTTTTCCACATACACAGTTTGTCAGTAGTGAACCTGGTGGCCTCAGTTTAGGGTTCAACTATATAAGGATTGTTTCATTTAACCTTCAGTTCTGATAGCAGCTCCCGTTCTAATACACTGGTTTGACCATGTATGGGTAATATTTGGCAGAATATGAATGTGACACTTCCTGAAATTCTTTGCAGGTATATTTTGACTTATCTTGTTACTGTCCAAATTATTTCTAAAACAACTTTAGGGACAACTTGCTAGTTATATTAACTGTCAACAAGGGGTTGCTTTCCCATGGTACGCAAGGCTTTGTCTCCATTCCAATCATAAGACCAGCACTTCAATTCCATTCCCAGAACAGGAATGATAGGGGTTTGCAAAATAAAATAAAAATTCATTACCACATCTATGAATTGATGTATTATATATACATATCATTGATCTGATGGAAATTTTTCAAGCAATATGTTTAGGAAATCAAATTTTGATTTCTGTGCGAATTCTCAAATATGAAGTTATGGAGCTGAGGGTATACAGATTTTATTAAAAATGTATTTTTTTTTACAAACACTTTTTTGCAGCTGAAGTAGGAGCAGTTTTTCTTTATTAAATATTCACTTTTTATTAAAATTACAACAAACAAAGGCAAACTTGCCTTATGAGTCCTGTATCGATGGGATATTTTTTGTCCATTCAAAACCACTTATAAAAACTACTTATAAGAACCATGCTGGAAACCATTTTGAAGCAAAGTGCTGGCAAACTGTCTCTTAGAGTACAGAGAGCTTTATTTGGTTAAGTGCAGAGAAACAGGGTTAAGTGCATGTGCATGGGGCTGGGAGACAGCTGCTCCTGTAGCTGCACAGCTCCCCCTGCAGGAGAGTTTAGCCAGGCAGCAGTGGTCCCCTGCTGCCTGGGCTGCTGGGAAGCAAAATTGCTGCTGGTCAGCATCTACATGTGCACTACTGCACAATAGCTACTGCACAGTTAATCTACTACCTGTATCTACAGGTACTAGCAAACTGCACAGGAGACTAATTTACTGTGCAGTAAATGCTGTGCACATGTAGATGGTGATGCTTTACTGTGCATTAGATTAGTCTAATGTGCAGTAAAGCATCTTGGGTAGATGTGCCCATAAAGTACTATAATTCTTCCACTCCACTTAGCACTAGTAAGACATTAGCTGGAGTCCCAAGTCCAGTCTGGGGCATTATACTTCAAGAAAGATGTAGACAAAACTGGAAAGCACCAGAGGAGAGCAACAAAAATTGTAAGTGATTAAGAAAACAACCTATGAGAGTGAAGGTTGAAGGAATTTTTTCTCAATCTTGAAAAGAGAAGAGTGAGGGAAACATGATAGCCTTTAAATAGATAAAATTATGTTATAAGAAACATGGTGATCTACCATTCCTGCTTTCTTAAAGGATGCAAAGGAACTAGTTTAATTTGCAAGAGAGATTGAGGTTAAATATCAGGAAAAAAAAGGAACTTTAAGAAAAATTAAGTACACACTGCACAAGTCCCTAAAAATGTATTAGTAGTTGTGACATGCTGCCATGTCACATAGGATTTGGCACAAAATTTTCAAGGGCCAGATTTGGTTCCATCTACTAGGTGCACAAATAGACTTTGGTGCCTAAGCATGTTCCTGTTTCACTCTGAGTTCCTAAAACTGTTAACACGGAAGTTGAGCAGTTCCTCCTTTTTCTTGCTGCTTTTTGTGGCTTAGTCTTAAGAGGAAGACACACTGCAAAAATAAACACGTTAATTATTTCTGAGGAACACAAGCAGGTTGGGACAGAATCACATCTAGGTATTTAACTCTATATAGAGACCTAATGAGTGGAGTAAGATCTGGCCCTAAATTAGGGGCAGGCAATTATTTTGGGTACAGTGCCACTTAATGAGTTCTGGTGAGCTGTCAAGGGGTGCATGGGTAGCCCAGCCCCTTGACAGTTGCCTTGCCCCCATATTACCATCTTGGGACTGGAAGTCCCACCCCTAGCCCCTTACCTTTGTCACCAGAAGTCCCTCCCCTTGCCCCTTGGAAACACTCCTTTTGGGAGGGTGAGGGGGTTGCCATGTTAGAACCAGAAAATAACCAAATCATGTACTAAAAGTCAACCAACTACAGTAACTTATTTTAATTTTATTACAAAAAATATTTTTGTTGTGATTTGTGTATATAGAGGTGATTGCATAATAACTCAAAATAAATTCTTAGTTTTGTAAATTATGGAGGGATATGTATGGTGGGGTGTGGGCATATGTGTGTGTAGTATGCGTGCATGGTGTGTATGTGTGTGGGTGTGTGGGATTTGTGGGGTGTAGGGGACCCCCCCCCCCCATTCTCTCCATGGCACAGCAGCAGCAGGCAGGGCACACAGGGCACAGGTGCCCAGCAGGTCACAGCTCCAGCCAGTGCTGCACAGTGGGGGCAGCTTCCACTGGGCAGTCTGTATCATCAGCGGTCTCTGCCACTCACATGCATCCCCAACACCTGCCAGGCGCAGGAGGGAAGCCCTGTATGCTGAAGCCAACTGCTTCCCTACTGAGGCTGAGCAGCAGGGGAGGGAAGCCCCAGGCACCTTCCCCTGGGGGGTGGGGAAGGCAGCCAGCTCCAGCATGTGGGGCTTCCTTCACATGCCCAGCAAGTGCAGGGGCTCTGTGTCACTGGTGGGGAGCATTGGTGATAGACTGCCTGGTGGAGGTTCCCTCTGATGTGCAGTGCTGCACACTGGGGGGCAGTATAGGGCGTCCCCCCCACGCCCTCCCTCACACCCACATGGCTGCCCACTCAAGCTCCATGCCACCGCTGCCCAGCTGGGCATGGGCTCTGTGCTGCCGTCAGCCCCAGCCCCACGCTCTGCACTCCTGCTCAGCTTCAGTCCTACTCCCCTACCTGCTGTCAGGAGACAGCAGGAGACTGAGGAAGTGGAGCAGGTCCCTGGGGCTGCAGCAATGGCAGCAGCAGCCCCCTGCAGAAGCTGCACGCTGGCTGGGCCCTTCTGCCCAGGAGGGTGGGAGTGAGGCAATAGGGTATGTTTGGGGCTATGTGTACATGTGGGTGCCTTGCTCCTACCCTTGTGGGTGGAAGGGCTGCGCAGGGCACAATTTGTTGGTGGGTGCCATAGGCTGAATGAAAGTGCTTGGTAGGCTGGATCCAGCCCACGGGCTGTATTTTGCCCACCCCTGCCCTAAATGTTTGAGAATCCTACCGCCAAAAGGCCAAATTCACAATTGGCATAAACTGGTATAGCTCCACTGAAGTCAATTAGAGTAGACTGATTTATATCAATTGGGAATCTAGCCCACAGTCTTTACCACTCTCCAGGTCTTAGGACAAACACAATTGCTGAGGAAAGGTAGTAAGCCACATTACTCTGAAGTCAGGCAATAAGTTAAGGCAGGGTGGCACCTTAGACAGTTAATGAGAGAGCTAGTCTCTAAGGTATCACTGCAACCAATCTCCAGTTTCTGAAATAAGTTGATTCTGTGTTTGGAAAGACAGAAACTTCTATCCACTTAACTGCTTTAATTTTCCCTTCTAATCAGCAGCTACCTCTGGATGGACTTCACCTCACTCTCTTACTGCAGTTCAGGGACAGCAGACATGTGGCTTCTCTCCTAATCAGGAAGAAAGGGTTTTAGCTCTCTCATTATCAAACATTGGATGAAGTCTGCACTCTGTCTCACATATTGTTTTTCAGTTTACCTTGTTCTCTGGCTCTTTGCATTGCAAAGCGAGATAGTTAGGCATGTTCATCTGAAGTCAGGGTAGATATGTACCTTCACATATAACTAAATAAGATACATGTAGGGAGCACAAGCTTTTGTGAACCTAAGTCCACATCATCAGATGCTGTGAAAGGATGTACAAAAAACAGAGTATAAGGAGAGATAAATTAAAATATAAAAGACAAGGGAGAGGGCAGAAGGTGGGAGAGAGAGATGGGGGAGGGGAGCAGTGCTAGGAGGGAAAGGCAAATAAGGAAATGCATAGGAACAAAGTGAGTCACAAAAGCTAATCCAGGTAATGAGATAAGAATCCGCAGTCCCTATTTAACGTGGTCTGGTTTGTGGATGAATTCTGGTTTTGCAATTTCCTGTTCAAACTGATTTTTTAATTTTTTTTTTTTGTCTGAGAACAGCAATCTTGAGGTCAGTGGTGGAGTATCCATGGGGCTGAAGTGTTCTGCCACAGGCTTTTGTGTCTGTCTGCAGTTGATGTTCATTCATTCTTATACATTGAGATTTCTCTGTGTGCCCAAAGTAGATGGCAGAGGGGCATTTTAAGTAGGTGATAGCATATATGACATTGGTGGAGTTGCAGGTGAATGAACCTTGGATGTTACACTTGTTATTAGGTCTAATGATGATGTGGTCTGTATTGATGTAGCGATACAGTAGCCACTGGGTCCATTGCAAGGGCTGGTGCCTCAGGATGGGAGTTTGTTAGTCAGTTGTTTGAGAGATGCCATTTGAGATTTGGGGGCTCTCTGTAAGCCAGGACGGGTGTGTCTTTCCATGCCTACTTTGAGACAGTCAGGGATCTATTTAAGCACATGGAGGCACAGTAAAAATTGCGGGCTGCTTACAGTGTCTGGCCCCATTTTCATGGTCTTTTTGCTGTGAGCTCCACACACTGCTGAATTGGCAGGTAAGCTACTGCACAGTAGTGCCACAAAAAAGACATTCACCAGTGCTACTGTACAGTAATGACTACAAAGTCAGCATCTCGTGTTGAGGCGGCCACCTAGTATATTATTTTTCTCTAAATCAGTCAGCTGCCTGTTGTCTGAAGCTTCTATATAGCATTACTGTTTGTTGTATGGTCTGTATATGGTCCGTCTATGTTTCTTTGTCTGTTGAATAGCTTGATTTGCAGATCTTTGTTTCGTAGACCATAAACTACAGGGCTCAGGCATTGTGCAAATGAGAAAAAAACAAAGGCTGTTAAATGTAAAATAGTAGGGTCAGAGCCTCTTTCAACAGCTATTATTATTAAAGGTGGAAGAAGATGCAAACTCATTTGCAATCCATGAATAATCACAGTTTTTCTGGCTTTGCTATTTGAGCTATTGAAATGACCAGCTTGTATTCCTTCAGTACATAAGAGACAGTAGCTTATTATAATGGTGATTATGAGAAATAAAATCAAAATAATTCCAGTTGATCTTGCAAAAACACCACCCAAAACAGTTAGGGAAGAAGGTTCTGTTTTGAATATATCTTCTGGATTCTTGTCAATGCCTTCTATCATTAACAAGCATGTAGATTTGAGCATTGTTGTAATCCAAACACAAATTATGACTTTGTGTTTCCATGAGTGTACCAACTGTAAGTATCTTAAAGGCCAACATACAGCAAGACATCTGTTAAGAGCCATCAAAGTCAAAGTTATTAGTACTCCTTCCCCAGTTGCTATTTGTACTCCATAGATTATCCACATAATAAGTTGGGGACTTTTCGCATCAAAGGCTCGTATTGCGTTGTATACAAGACCAAAACAGCAGAATACAGAACAACACAGGAGATGATGGCACAGCAAAAAGTACTGAATTTCTTTCTTCATTGGTGAGTTGTGGCGCACTGTCTTTAATATTAACAAAGTAACTGTGGTAATGAAGATGAAATCTACCATGTAAAGGGATGCTTTCACTATCTCTACTATTTGCTCATATTTTGATGCATCGTTGGATAAATTCATGGTCTTCAAGGCTTTCTGTCTGATTCTGAGAAAATTTAAAACAGAAGAATGACATTTATTACAATGTGTTCTTTATCATTCTTTCCTACCATGAGTGTAATTATCAGTTAATATGATGGTTAGTGTTTAATTTTATATATTTGTCAGCTACTTATACAGAAATCTCTCTATATATGTACTAGGACCTCTAAAATATATGCTTGGCTATTTCCAACTGATAGTTGTTTAGAGGAATATTTGAAGAGTTTGCCATTGACAGGTGTCCACATCACCCAAAGTACCACCACTGGTAGTCTTATTGGCTTTGTTGGTGCTCATTCAGAAGATAAAGTTGTGGTGGCAGAGTAGTTAAGGCATTCCACTGTGGCTCTAGAGGCATGATTTCAAGCTGTGTTCTAGGCTTGTGTCAGGGGTTGCTACCAGGTGGCCCATCTGTAAATATGTATGTGGTCATTCAGGCTGGGGAGTCAAAGTGGTTGATGTGATGCTGCTCATATCACTGTTGTGTGCCATTGGCTAACAAACTGTTGTGCCTTAACTATTCTAGCCTATCGGGCTGCTGGGCTTGGATGGACCTTCCTCCAGAAGACAGATCCAGGAAGCTGAATGATCTTTTAACCTTTTTTGATGGTGACTTCACATGAGTCCTGAGGCACATTGGTAGAGCAACATGGGGAAGCTTGCACTGCCAATTGACCATATTTTATAGAACATTAAAAAAAATTCAGTCTAGACCCTTTTGCAAGTATTAAATTAATTAAGAAAATAATATACATAGTAAACAGTAAATTACTCTCCTACTAACTACTAGGATTTCCTCATCTATGATGTATGCAGAGGTATAGCACTTCTGGTTCATAGTGCTCTTTACCAGTAATTTCCAAGAGGTTTGTACTTCATTTCTTCATCTACATTCCTTGCCAGATGAGTTGGTTATAAACAGCAATCAAATAAAGTAACAAAAAGCAGAACAATGTAGTAAAATAAACAATAAATCAGATTGGTTTTTACTTTTGTTTTGGAACACAGAGATTTTAGTTACCTAGCAATGCATTCCAGAGTTGGCAAAAACAAAGGGTCACCTAAGGGGGCATAAGCATGCCTTAATGTTCCTTTAAAAAAAATTATAGACAGATGCATAGTTAATGGCAGTTGTGGCAACTCTATTGTGTGCCATCCTGCATGAGTAATATATATTTTGCCAATGAAATTTGTTTGTTGTTTTTTTCACTTTAAGTCAATTTATCTCAACTAGACATTACTGCCAAAAATATTAAAATATGAAAATGTTTGCTTATTGGATTAAAAACCTAAAAATCTAAAAGTTACCTGTAAGCAGAAGTTTTCAAACTGTTTAATCTCTTCAACTTTCTATTTCAAAATTCATCTTTCAAACTTCCAATTATTATATTAATCTTTCCATATGGTTGGATCCTGGGAAATTTCAAGGGACTGAATTTCTGACAAGAGGAGTGCTAAAATTAGCATTTTATTGACCTTATGTGAATAGAGTAATTTCTGGAAAACTAGGACCTTCCTTGCCAGGTGCTACTACTTTCTATTTTATGCTTGTTCCTGAGAGGTCCTGGGATGGATTCCAGAATCTCGCCAAGAAGGCACTGCTAATGAGCATGAGGTTCTCTGTGTATTGCCTATTGAATGTCTGAGAGCAAAAGATAAAAAGAAGATATAATGGTGTTAAGAAAAGGATACTATGATGGCCTAAGTAGAAACTATTTTTTCTTCTGATTGGCATTTGAAACACAATAAGATTGGGACGCAAATCTATATTAGGTAAAATGTTTGGGAACCACTGCATTTCATAGATGTAGTCCCTTTTTCACAATGGTAGATGCCAATGTGGCTAAATCTCATGGAAACGTAGTGGAATTCAGCATCCTAAATCACATAGGTTATTTTTTAAAAAATTGCCCACCCTCTTTAATGACTCAGTAATCTAAATGTGGTAACAGTGTTTAAAAAGTTAATATTTTATGTAAGAAACTTGTCATATGATAAAATGGCAAACCAGCCACAAAGATGTTGCTTGTTAAATATGGAGCCTCTTTGTGGCTAGTTGGTATTGTGCTTTAACTTGCACAATGTACATGCTCTCCTCTCCCTCCAAGGTGATGGAGGGAGGGAGAGCAGCTGGCTCCCTATCAGCCAGAGCTGTCAGAAAAGCTTGTGGCTTTCCCTGTCCCCAGGACTACTAGGTCACCCTTTTAAAGTTCTGGGAGCACGTGCAGTTTGGGACAAATATATCGTCAACATGCTATAAATCAACATATAATATCATCCTTGTTAACATATACAGAATGCTAGAAGGGTCCTACTGAGGACCTAAGGAGTCTGGCCTTATATGAGTGTACATAACGGTGTGCTTTATTTAGTCATCACTGAATTACTAGGTCATTTTCCATATAGGGGCAAGAGGAAGGAGTAGCTGTGGTGGATTGTGTAGAGATTAGAACTGAGGCTTGCTAGCAAACTGCAGGATTTTAATCTATGAATTTTACATAGCCCTTATGGTAAAGCCACACAAGCCTAGAAGGAAGCTTTTTACAATTTCAGTTCTCCTGCAGACAGGGCTTAAGTACTACCCATCTGGGTATATTCTGTGTGGAAATTCTTGGGTCATGTATTTTTCAGTCTTTGTAAAAGTAACAAATCTTTGTAGCATAAATAAGAGAAAAATGGAGACTTATAGGCTGGGATGTCAGCACCTTTTTGATATGACAAAACAGAGTTAAAGTACTTAAAGTTAAAAACTAAATTAAAACTATGGGGCCAAGTTGTTCTTGGTTCAGTCATGCAACAAGTCCCATTGACCTTGACTTAGAGTGCTTATAAATATGCTCCACGAGATGTTGTGCATGTGTGTGTGGGGGGGTGTGTGTGAAGGGGCATCTCTGAGAGCTGCATTAATTAAAGTACCCATAGTGTCATGTGTATCAGCGTCCCCACGCTGATACATGTGACACTGGAATCTGCTGGAGTGCAATAATTACCGTGCTGTAATTACAGTATGTCGAAGAAGCCTCCCTGCATGTGTATAGGAGCCCTCAGTGTACACCAGAATGATCCCATTAACTTCACAGAAATTACATCTGGGTGAGAGAAATTAATATCAGCCCCAGTTGGTTTACTTGTCTGACTAAAGCAAACAAAATTCACAGCCTGATAAAGATGTCAAAACTCAACTCAGAGTAAATTGAGGTCTTGATGCTCAGCTATGCCAGCACTTAAAGCCACTTCTGTGCTCTCAATGCTGGGGCATTGACATAGTGATTTAACCCTCAGTGCTGCTCTAAATATGGCAGCTCCCAGAAGATACTGGCTAGGAATGACCCGAGTGAAGTGTACTCTTCTCATGCTTGCAGCATGCCCACTATGTCAGGGAAGTATTAGCTGCATGTTAAGGTGATGATCAGGCCTGTGGCAGGGCATTTGGGGTGCCTGCCAATTTAAGAGATCAGGCAGCTTGCGGAGCCACTGACGGGTGGCAGGTGTGGGCCGGGGTGAGGGGAGCCAGCTGATCCAGGCAGCTGCCCAGTGAAGCTAAGCCTAACCTGATGGTGTTTAACACTGAAAAATGCAAGGTTCTCCACCTTGGGAAGAAAAACCTGCAGTATCCTTATAGGCTTGGCAGTGCTATGCTGGCTAGCACTATGGAAGAAAGAGACTTGGGGGTCATCATTGACCACAAGATGAACATGAGCCTGCAGTGTGATGCTGCGACTAGTAAAGCAACCAAAATGCTGGCTTGCATCCATAGATGCTTCTCAAGCAAAACCCAGGATGTCCTTCTCCCCCTGTACTTGGCCTTGGTGAGGCCACAGCTGGAGTACTGCGTCCAGTTTTGGGCTCCACAATTCAAAAAGGATGTGGAGAAGCTTGAGAGAGTCCAGAGGAGAGCCATGCGCATGATCAGAGGTCAGGAAAACAGACCTTATGATGACAGGCTGAGAGCCATGGGGCTCTTTAGCCTGGAAAAGCGCAGGCTCAGGGGTGATCTGATGGCCAGTTTATCAGGGGTGACCACCAGTATCTGGGGGAATGTTTGTTTGCCAGAGCGCCCCAAGGGATGACGAGGTCGAACAGTTATAAACTACTACAAGACCGTTTCAGGCTAGACATAAGGAAGAATTTCTTTACTGCCCGAGCCCCCAAGGTGTGGAACAGCCTGCCATCGGAGGTGGATCAAGCACCTACATTGAACACCTTCATGAGCAAATTGGATGCTTATCTTGCTGGGATCCTATGACCCCAGCTGACTTCCTGCCCTTTGGGCAAGGGGCTGGACTCGATGATCTTCCGAGGTCCCTTCCAGCCATAATGTCTATGAAATGTCACCTGACTCTGGAGGAGGCTTGGGCTTAGAGCAGCTATAAGCCCAGGCCCTGAAAGAAGCCTGGTAGTAAGATCTGGACCCTGCTGAGAAAACGTCATCCCAGCAGAAGGACTGCAGCTCTGGAGCTCTGGAGCCCCAGCATAGACAGGACAACTGAAGCAGTCTGGAGGTTTGGGTAGGAGCTCAGAGATGGGAGGAACCCAGGCTGGGGCCTGAGTGAGCCCAGAGGGAGGAACTCAGAGCATAAGACCTATTGTGAGGCCTGGGGGAACCCAGATCCAGGGGTTCAGTGCTTAAGACCTATTGTGGAGCTCAGGTCAGCCCAGAGACGGGAGTTACTGAGTAGCTTAGAGCTGAGATCTGCTGAGTAGCCTGAGAGGGTGGACCTGTTAATGAGGGTGGGCTGGTAGGCTGGAGGACTGACCCTAGTGGAAGCCCACTGGTCTGCTAGTGGGGCCAGGGCCAAGTGGAGGGCTGAAGGCCAGAGGTGTCCACAGTGGGAGACTGCTGGAGACAGAGAGAGGCCTGAGTTCTCAAGTGGCCTGTGGCAGTGCCAGGGCCTCAGAGAGGCCGTGGTCAGGGGGGAACACCATCAGAGAGGAAGTGGGATTAGGGGCCTGCAGAAGGGTGACCACCTTTTCAAAAGAGGAAAGTGGGATAAATACCCACCTTCCCCCACCCCCAGTATGGCCAATGGCTGGATGAGAGCTGAGTGGAGCAGAATGGGGGTGGATGCAAGCTTCCCACTGGCTTGGGGCCAGTGGGGGTGCAAGCTTCTGGGCTTGGGTCTTCCCACCCTGCTGCCTTTCCCTCAAGAACCCTGCACTGGCCACATGCCCCCTGCCCACCTGGCAGCAGCAGGAGAAACAACTCAACAACACTGCTGCCCTTGCTGCTGCCAGGTGGGTAGGGAGCACCTCGCCATAGCAGCATGGCCAGTGTAGGGCCCCTGAGGACAGGGCAGTAGGATGGGGAGGCCTGAGCAGTGGGCAGCCTGCATTTGCCCCTGCCCTGTGCACAAATCTGGGGGGGGGCATGTGGTCCTGTGACCTGACCCCCTGGATGATCCACCCACAACTCCTGCTCCCCACCCCATCCCCATGCACCACCCTGGCTGGGAAGCATGCCCAGCCGCTGTGCCCTACTCCCTTCCTCATCATAGGGGCCTCAATCTGTGCCCTCTCCTGCACCCACTATAGCCCTCCCCCTGCATAGAATTACCTGCAGGGAGCTACTCTCCATGCTTCCTGACTGTATTTCCCCACTAGGTATATGTGTGTGGGTGTGCATATACGTGTAGTGCCTGCTCCCAGCAGACCCCTGCAGGCTGAAATGCTTGCAAGGGGAAACACACCATTTCCCAATCCCTATAGATTGCTGTGAATCTGGGACAAATGCTGTCCTGGAGTCATGCAGCCTGGGACCAGGACTTGAGGTTCCCATTGCAGGACTATCCTTCCCAGTTAGGGATGGGTGGTCACCTTAGTCTGCAGCACAGAATGAAGATGGCCAAGCCAAAGCTATCTGAAAAGTAGGACAGCCGAGAAGAGAAGGTAGTGAAGGGAGTGATCCAGAGAATCTCACTGGCTTGTCAATGGGGCCAGGGGCAGCTGCAGTAGGAGACTGGTGGAGCCAGAGAGGGCCCAAAGTTCTCAACTGGCCTGAGGCAGGGCCAGGGCCTGGGAGAGGCTGAAGGTACAGGGGTGGCCATTGCCAGAGAAGAAGGGGTTGGAGAAACCGAGGCCCACAAAAGAAGATAGTTGGGACAAGGCCATTGGATGTAGAGAAGGGTCCTAGACAGCACTAGACCAGGAGGGCTCAGAGATAGGGGAGCCAGGGCCAAAGGTAGCATGGAAGAAGGAGAGAGCTGAGCCCAGAAGGGGGCTGTATGAGAGCCTCAGAAGACCAGGGGCTGAGAAAACAGAAAGCAGGGATGCCCTGTGGGTGACATCATAGGGGCCCAAGGAACTCATAGCTAGGGTCATTGGCCAGGGACAGAGACCTGGCCTAAGCTGGTCCTGGGTATGACTGAGAACTGTACCCTACTGGGGTTACGGTGGTGGGACTGCTTATAGCAGAGCGGCTCCTAGAAAGTGCCACCAGGGCCCAGCCCCATGAAAGAGTATGTCTGGGGTGTCCTAAAACCCCAGCCTCTGCTGCCTTGCAGGTTACCTCCCGGTGGGGAAAAACTAGGGGAGCACACCCCGAAATTAAAACAGAAGCAGGACCAGATAGTCCAGAGGTCCAGCCAGGGGCTGAGGATGAGCCGGACTAGATGGTCCAGTGGCCCAGTGAGGGTTAGGAAAGAGTGGGACCTGGAGGGTCCAGTGGCCCAATGAGGGGCTAGGAATAGTGTAGTGGGACCAGAAGGATCCAGAATGAGGGGCCAGGAATAGGGGCCAGCAAGGGGCCATGTGAGAGACCAATGGGTCTGGCAGCCCAGAGAGGTCAAAAGTGAGACCAGGGACCCTGGCAGCCCAGAGAAGGGCTGACTGAGAGACCTGAGGACCCAGGAAGGGGTCAAGTAAGGGACCAAAGGATCTGGCAGCCCAGAAGGGAGTTGAGCAAGGGGCCAAGGAGTCTAGCAGCCTAGAGAGTGGCTGAGTGAGGGACTGAGGGGCCTGGAGACTCAAGTGGGGCTGTGTGAGAGACTGAGCAGTCTAAAGTCCCAGAGGAGGGCTGTGGGACTATAGACATGTGACAGAAAGAACATCCACAATGATGCCATCTGCAAGGCATGGTTTAGGGAAAGTATGGAGCCATGCAATTAGTCCATAACGCAAAGGACCACAGCCACCAGGTGGTCACTAGAGGAAGACCAGGTCTGGGAAGCCTTGGGGCAGCCTCCCTTTTATAACTATAAAGACATCAAGATGTGCTGGGCAAGTGAAGGGGAGACTTTTGCCTGAGAGTGAGAAGGACAAAAAGAGGTTTTTTGTGGGGCTTATGGTCACCCCTGGGGCTTACAGCCACCCCATTTGCTTCATAGCATAATTGAAGGATATATTTTTAATTTTTATTACTATTGAAATAGACATATTTTTCCCAATACAGGTGCAAAAGAATATATTAGACTCAATCTGCACTAACATGCACATCTGAGGCAGAGGTGACATATCGCTATTGCTATCACTTCCTCTGGGAATGGCATCAGTGGCAGAAGCTTCCAGGAAGATAGTGTCCCAACCCCATGACCTCCCTACTCGGCCTCAATACTGTATGAATATCACCAGCCAACTCAAGGGTCCCTTGCAAAGATTGGATTGAAGGTGGTTTGTTTTGTTTTGGTCTTGTTCTAGGAATTTTTTCTGCTGGGCTCTGGTATAACCCTAGCAGTTAAAACTGGTCCATAGTAATTATACAGTGCTATATCTCTTTGTCACCTTCACTGACTAAGAATGTATAGACACCACATCTGGCATAAAATACAACTCTTCATCAATAATAATAATAATAATATTAACAACAATAATTGTATTATTATAGAAAAAGCCACAGAAAATGCAAAAGCTGAAATTAATGGTGTGACAGGGGGCCATCCCCAGGGCCAGTCAAAGTATCGGCCCCTGTCATTTCAGCCTGCTTGGCAACTGACCCCTTTTGGTCTCTCGCCAGTGGTCTCTCCCTTGAGGCCTTTGCTCACCTTGAGCCTGGCCCCACCCTCCAGTCAGTCAGGGTGCAAGGGCTGTCCGTTGCCCTGGCCTACCCCTTGTGGTGGACCTGCTTGTCCTTTGGCCTCTCTGGGCCCTGTCCCCAGCTTAGACCAGCCAAGAGCCCTGGGCCAATCCACCAGCAGCTGACCCTTTCCACTCAACAAGGGTCTCCCCTGGACCCCACCATAAAGCCATCAACTTCCCTGAGCTCTCCTAGAGCCCCCAGAGATCTTATCTTGTAGCCCTTTACTTCACAGGGCTCATCTGTGCCCCTGGCCTCACCACCAGATCTAATCAGGGGCTAACCCACAAGCTATAACCCCCTTCCTAGGCTGGCCTAGCTTTTCCTTAGGCCTTTTCTTCAGGGTTTGGGACTCCCTGGGTCCCTAGGAACCTCCTCCATCCCCATAATTCCTACCCTGAACCTCCAGATGTTCCTGGGAGCAGAGGAGCTTCAGCTGGGTGATGTTAACTCAGCAGCACCCCTGCAGCAGCTGCCCACTCTACCCTGCAGTTGCATAGCCCTGATCCAATCAAGTGGCCTCCTGATGGTCATGTGACCCCCCTGATTTGCACTGCAGTCACCTGCATGCTGACCTGCTTCCTGCTCAAGCCCTTGAAGTGGCAAGAACCAAAGGTGCCCTGCCACAGAGGGGAAGTCAAACTTGTGTGTATCAACAGCTTTCTAAAGGTATTCAACTCTGTGACCTATAGATTAGGGACTGAAAACCTAACTCAGTCAAATTGAGAGAGACAGATAAGGAGCAGCATAAGAAATTTTGCAAAACAGAGGGTGTGTGGTATCTCAAAAGGGAAGCTGGGATGAATCAACATATGATTTTGCCTCATTTCACTGCATCAGTCTGCAAGAACTGCAGGTCTTCAAAAGTGCTGAAACAATAAGTGATGACGTTAATTAAAATGTATATGGATCTTAGGCTATATTTATAGTTGAGTCTAATGCTTAAAGATATCTAAGGTTTCCTCTGAAATTGATGACTGACTGTACAGTGAGTTATGAGTAACCCAGGGGGCTTCAACTAAGTTTTTGAGCGGTCCAGTTTTGTTTTGTTTTGTTTTGTTTCTTTTTCTATTCGGTTTACCAAGTAAAAAAACTTGCTACATTTCAACTGTTCAGACTTAATAGCAATTATTTTATCTTTTAAAACTAAATAGAAAGCCCCTGGTGTTACATAATCCAAAAGCATTCTGAAAATATTTCCAGGTTTACAGCACTATTCTCTTGCAAAAGGCACACAGTGATTATCCATCCATGTTAGTGCGTAGGTAGACAAAAGGTAGGGCAAGGTGGCATTTTAGAGACCAACCAGCTCAGAAAGACATGAACTTTTCTATGTAAAACCTACTTTTTCAGGTGCCTGGAATGATGAGATCCATTCCTGGCATCTGACTAAGTTGCTTGTTGTCCTTTCTGAAGCAGGTGGTCTCTAAAGTGCTACTCTGCCCTATCTTCTGCCTTGTAACAGGGAATACCTGGTTCAGGCAGAGGATCAGCTTGGCCCTTGTCATGAAGGGTGTCTGGGTTTGTAAGGCTGACATGATGGTACTAAGGGGATATAGAAGGGAGTCCTTTTTAGGGAAGTGGTGGTAGCTGTGCAATGGCAGCAGTGTCATAAGCCCATGTAAATTGCTCTCAATCTGGACAAAAAATCCTAAATATGAAAAGATAATTAGAGTATGAGAAGCTAAGAGGGTTCACTTACTGAACAGCCAACAATAACAGGAAGAGGAGGAATTTCTGACCTCTCGGCATCATCACATTGACATTCTAGGTGCATGCTAGTGTTTTTTTCACATTCACACTGAACCTATGCACTTCTTTGACATTTATATTAAATACCAAATATACATTCCCAGGCAGTACTGCAATAGCCATCATGCTGTTTAAAAATAAGCTTATAAATGGACACAGAATTTTTCTGTGTAATTACACCTGTAAATCCTACATGGAGAGTTTTGCCATTGGCTGCAATGGGAGTAAGACTGGGCTCTGTAAAGCTTGGTCCCAAGTCAATTGGTATTTTCAAGATTCTGTCAGATTTTTTATTAAAAAATATGCGAAGTGGTGATGCTGCTGAGTACAGGTGAAAGAAGATCAATATACCAAAAAATATTTTGTTTTTTAAACTACAATCTGTTCAGAAATTTAAATTGGTATCTCTTGAAGAGGTTTTAAAAGAGCTCTCCGTTATCATTTCTAAGCATATTCATTTGAAATGTTATTCAAATACAATTCAAAATGATGTTTTTCCTTTCTAGATACCAAAACTTCTGATTTTCTGGGAAAGAAGAGCTAAAAATATTAGAGAATAATGAGGGTTAAATTTGATAAGTTCCATTTTTTTCAAATTTGAAATGGTTATACTTTTAAGTTTCTGAACAACTGAATCTTCCCTTCAGCTTCATGTAAATGTTGTGACACATTTATCACAGAGCTTCTTCAGAATCTCAGCTTGGACTTTAAAACCCGACATTTTAAAAAGATATAATTCTGTCTATTCAATACTATGTATGCAGTTATGCAATAGTCATTAGTACTAATTAAAAGAATACTATAAAGTTTTATTTTGAAAGTTAACTGACCTGTTTTCTCCTGTTGATATTATAGTTCAGTTATTCAAGCTTCTGTGTCTTTCTCAGAGTTGTTATAATTCTGTTCATTGAAAAGAAGAATGAAAACAAAATCAGAGAAGTACAAAAAAAGTGCTTTTATCCATAAGAATGTTAGAACACTTATTATGATGCATACATTTATTTTAATATATAAGCAATTAAAAAACATCCTCAAATCTGAAAAGTTTTGTCCCGCACCTGCCCCACCCCCTACCCCACTCCCTCCCTCACCACGGGGGACATTGACCTGCACCCCCACCCCTTCCTTCTTCCCTCCCCTTCCACCACAACACAACACACTTACCAGCTACACTGAGAGCAGCATGGTGGAGGGAGGTGACAAGCGACCAGCTGATTCTAGATGCATCTGCACATCTTGGCAACTGTGCCGCACCGTGTAAAAGTGAATCCATACCATGTACAAAAATAAAGGGTCACAATTAATTGACTGTGCTTAACTGCAACTGTGCAAAAAAATACTGTGTAAATTGAGGCCCAACTGTATGCTGTTGACTTTATCTAAGCATCTAATTTCCACGTTCCTTGCACATATCCTTCCTTTATGACACCACATATTCAGTCAGTAAACAAACAGCAACAGGGAGACATAAAAATATTGTGATAAATCCATGACTACCTATGCTTCACAGCTGTCTCAATGCTGCACACAGTAGTCATTTGAAATTTTAGTGTGACAGGAGCAATTGAACTCTTACTTGAGCAAAAGGAGAATCTGTGTTAGTAATGTAAGGCATATGACAACAGTTGAGCAATTCTGATTCCATCCAGCAGAGAGCAGCAGCATATGGACACCTATTTTGAAATTTTTTACAGCATTACTAGAAAGGAAATTATAATTATTCTGTCAGTATTCAGTTCTGAAATTAGAAGTGTGACACTTTTTTCTGCAACAGAGTAAGGGAAATCAGAATTACCATTTTTTCCTTTCCTGCTCCCTAACCCCCCTTGAAAAGGACTCATTTTGGTTTGCTTTCCTGTTGCAATGACTGCATACTTCTAGATACAACTGGCACATGAACTTGTGCCAGCCACCAAATTCTGTCATAACTCATGCAGAAGATTACTGTGGAGTGGACAGGTGTCTCTCTCCCCGCTTTGTCTCTGAACAATTTGAAAAGTCTAGGTTCCATCCCAAATACAGAATGAATAATGTTTTTGAAATCTCATACTTTGTTGTATGGGAAAACCATACCCCACTTGAGTTGATGTGGCTCCTCTGATCCATCCTGTCAACAAAGTCAATCAGCTCAAATCTTCATCCCTGTTTTTCTCTCGAGTTTCTAAATCTCCTAAGAAAGAAAACATTATAGGAAAAAAGAAACACTTAAAATTATAAATAATAAATATGAAATATGAAGGGGAAAATCTACCCAAACATGAATGATGATGGATGAGTCTTACAAGGTCCTGAGCTTCATTTAGGATAAGATAGACCCAACTGTGTAGCCACTTCTTTTATTGCTGCAATGTGCACCCTTCTGCAACATATCAGTTCCTACTGCTTATTACCTAACCCATTGCATCACATCTAAAATTAGAACCAAAGCTCCTCAGAGGAGGAACTATGTCCTTCCACTTGTATACTGGGGCACCCAGCCAACACACATTGGGATGCTATGGAAATAAATAGTACAAGTGGTAATAGAGTCTGAAATTAAACTGAAATGCTATGAAGTTTCTGTCACTTGGTTTCTCTCTGTACAATCTCTCTATGCACTTCTAGGATCCCAGATGTAAACAGTGTACTCAGAATATGAGATAAGAGCAGTTATAACCAAGTACATATACAAGAGTCACCTCACACCCAAAAATGGAGAGAGAAATACTAAATTCTGGCTCCATCCATTAAAACAGTACTCCCTTCTCTTCCTGTTCCCTCAGTAGATAGCCCCATGCAAAAACTGCAGCAACCTGCTACAAGGAATAATCCATGTAAGAAAAGAGCCCTGTTGGAAATCAAGGCCATGGGGTGAAACATATGGACTATGATCCTTGGCCTTTAATGTCTGATTCTTTAGCCACCAAAAAATTGCCAACAACTAATTTGTAGGTGACTGTAAGGGAGTGGTTATGCTGCCTGGAGCTGAGTTGTGTCTCTGTTGTAAAAGTCGTGTTCTGTCCCTTAAAATTCACCTGCCTTTGATGGTTAGAGAGGTATTGTGGGAGGTGCTCCAATCCTAAGGGGCTCTCTCCTCATGTGATGTAGGGTTTGGGCTACCAGGAGCTTGTGTATCTCTAAGCTTTACAGCTGATGTTTGTTATAGGTTCCTTTTTACTAGCTTACCTGCCCAATCTCGCCTGCCATGACTTGCTGTAATAAAGAAAAAGAAAGAGGGAGGCTAGTGATCCTACTGGTTGTTATCTTTTCCTTTAGCTAGACTTTTCCCTGATTTTTCTACGCAGCTTTGGCCCTATTTTAATTTGCCCAATAAGCTGAATCTGGCTGGCTGGGTACGGTCAGATGACCCCCTTTTTAGCATAAATATATTTCTCAGATGGTTGCAGGATTCTGAGTGTCTGTTTTCAAAAGCACTCTTACCAGCAGTATCCTCACTCACAATTTAATGTCTTCTTCTGATTGTGGGCTCAGTGTTGGGATGACCATCTGTTTTCCAGATCCCTTTTGTTGTCTCTCTCGGCTTTTTTTCCTTGGTTAAGTATGAAGACTCCTCTGAGTCTCAAAGTGGGAGAACATCATGCTCTCGTCCCTTTACCCCCCCCAGGGTGTTGTTACTCACTCTTCAATTTAAAGGTTTTTCTTGCAGAGCTGCAGATGCGTCCGTGTCACTCACTTTCACTTTCTCTCTCTCCTCTTCCCTCTCTTTCGGTTGCTACGGAGTGCGGCTTTAGAGTCTTCAGCCAACCAGAACCGGGAAGAACTAATAAATCGGGACATTCCTGTCTTCTGCGTGTCTGGTTTTCTGGTGTCCAGTGGGTTTTCTGGTGCGTACTCATGCTCAGGACACCTGCCCCAGCACTTATTTTCCTTGGTGTTTCTTGTTATTCTCTCCCCCGAGCTGGCAGCATAATCTTCACAGCCACAGGTTCCAAACACTTTGGGAGAAGAAGCTCAATTAAAGGATTGAGTGGTCTGCTTATCTTCACAGGGCTCCACCATCACCATCCCCTGCCCTAATCACACCAGATATTCCGGGCTTGATGTTGTCTGCCTACTAGGCGGAGAGTCCAGTCTTAGTCCCGTGAGCTACCTAGTTGGGGTCTCCTGCTAAATTGGCTGCTTGCCCCTTTCTTCTCTGCATGGGTCCCAAGACAGCCACCTCTTAGTTCTAATCCCACCCTTACCTTCAGGGTCAGGATGGACTCACCCCACCTGGAGATGTAATCTCATCCATATCTCTTCTTCTTTCCAGAGTCCCGAAGCAGTTCTCTTCACTCCTTGGGACTGGACCCACTGACAGTGGCCCCCACCATCACTTTGCTGGCTCTCCACAGGTAAGTCCAGGGACCAAGGCTTTCCTCCAAGCCTTGGGGTCAGTTCCTTTTTCTCATTTTCTCTAGGTGTCCTCTTTACTTGCACCTCGCTCTCCTTTTCTTTGGGCTGACCCCGGAAACTCCCATGGTGTTCCCTTAAATTCCCTTCCTTCTCCGCTGTGTCCCTTGTGGCAGCATCTGATTCGCTGTCTTGGACACAGATGTTTTTCTTTTTCTTTTTCAGTGTGGTTCTTCTCTTTTCTGTCTGCGTGCCATTTTCCTTCACCCAGACTCAAACTCCAGCAGCTGGGCTTGCCACAGCAGTCTTTGAACTGCTGTAGCCCCAGCTGGTTCCTTTAATTAGTTCGGGCATGGCTTCTTTCCCTCCTCAGCTTGGCATGGTTTCTTCAGTGTCCTCCAGTAAGTTTTGTTCTTTACTGTGGCAGGGTGTCTTGGCCACCCTGTCACACACCTCCCCTCCTAGTGGAAAGTCCCTTTGTTGCTTTCAAGTCATTGTATTTCATCCAGATCCATCCTCTTCGTCCATTGTCATTGTCATGGATCAGTTGCTGTCTGTCAATCTGTAGAGGAAATCAGCCACAATGTTTAATCATCTTGGCTGGTGTTCTTTAAAGAGAAAAAAGGTTGCAGAGCCAAGGCCAATCTCATTAATCTGGGGTTCTCTGTCTTTGAGGTCTGGAACCAGAAAGGCGCATGATCTGTAATGAGAAGGTATTTCCTCCCATATAAATAGTACCTAAACACCCCATTTTATCACCAGGCATTCTCTTTGATGGTGGAATACTATGTTTCTGCTTTGCACAAATTTTTACTAGTGAAGGCTATGGGCTGTTCCTCCCCTTGAACTTGTTGCAACAGCACTGCCCCGAGTGCTGTAGCAGAGGCAGCGAGGTGTAAGTGAAAGGACCTCTTTTACTTTGGAAAATGCCTCTTGAGCCTCTGAGGTCCACCCTATGAGCCCCGCTTTCCTGTCCTGTAGTAGGCCCGTAAGGGGGGCAGCTATCTTGGAGAACCAGGGTATGAAATGCCGGTAATAGTTCACCAACTTTAGGAATGACCTTAGTTTTTTCTTCATTTGGGGTAGTCTGTAAGACTGTATCACTTCTACTTTGTTGGCAAGGGGGGTTATTTTCCCACACCCTACCTTAAACCCCAGATACTTAGTTTCTGATTGTCCCAGGGCATACTTCTTGGGGTTTATTGTGTCTCAGAAATCTAGGATGTTCCTCACGTGTCTCACATGTTGGTCCCAAGTTCCTGAAAAGACAACTATATCATCAATATAGGCTGCTGCATGTTCTTGATGTACTGTTAGGATTTGATCCATCAATCTCTGGAATGAGGCGGCTGTCCCATGTAGGCTGAAGGGCATCTGGGTAAACTGGTATAAGCCCAAGGATGTCCCAAAGACAGTTTTCATCATGTCCTCTGGTGCCATAGGGATTTTCCAATAGCCTTTTGTTAAGTCCAGGGTTGGGAGACACTTGGCCTGCCCTATTTTTTCCAGCATCTCCTCTATGTTGGGGAAAAGCATTGAAGGAGGAGATGCTGTTCACTTTTCAAAAGTCAATAAAGAGTCTGATGGTCCCATTTGGCTTTGGCACCACCATCAGAGGGCTCCTCCAGGGGCTTAGGGATGCCTCGATTATGCTTCAAGACAGCATCTGTTCTAGTTCCTTTTGTACCAGGGTGTAGAGGGCCTGGGGTAATCTCCAGTGCTCTCATACCACCTGTCCAGGACTTGTCCTAATTCAATGACATATCCGTCTAGCACAGCCTGGTACTTCTGTGAAAACATCTTTATACTCCTGCACCAGGTACACAAGTTGTTCCCTTCCCCTGTGGGGTAACTCTTCCCCCACAACCAGGGCTGGTTTAGGTTCATTTTGGCTTCCCGTGGGCTCTGGGGCCCATTCCTCAGGTACCTCTTGGGGGTTCATAAGGTACTTCTCTTGCATTTCCCACCTCTTTAGTATATTCATGTGGTAAGATCTGCCTACTGCTTTGTGCACCTGGGCATTCTCTCTCATAATTAGTGGGTTCCACTTTCCTTCTTACCCTAAAGGGCCCCTGCCACTTGGACACTAACTTACTGGTGTGGTCAGGTAACATTATCAACAACATAGCTCCTTCCTGTAACTCTTGTGCCCAAGTATTGAGATCATAAATATGATTATGGCTGGCCTGGGCTTCTTTCAGGTTGTCCCAGACAATCCATCTCACCCTCTCCAACTGCTCTCACATCTCCTGGACTTGGTGTGAATTCTGATCACCTCCTGGCACCTCTTCTTCCCAGCCCTCATATGGACTATGTCTAACAGACCTTGAGGTTTATGAATGAAGTTCAGCTTGAAAGGAGAACAACCAGGGGAGGCCTGAGTCACTTCATGAATCGCAAACAAGAGGGGTGGTAATCACAGCTCCCACCATTTGGTGTCCCCCTGGACACATTTTCGGATCATGGATTTCAGGGTCCAGTTGAACTGTTCAACCAGGCTGCCTGTTTGTGGGTGGTAAACTGATGTCCCTAAGTGCCAAATTCTGAAGGTTTCACACACCCACTTTCGAATCCTTGACATGAAATTAATGCCTTGGTCTGTGAGTATCTCCCTTGGAAGCCCCACCTGTGTGATCCACCGGATCAATACCTCCGCCACCTTGGGAGCCGTCACCACCCTCATGGGTATTGTGTTGGGGTAATGCATTGTGTAATCAACTATAACAAAGGCAAATTGATACCTGGCAGCACTCTTAGGAAGTGGACCAATTATATCCAGTGCAGTCTTATCGAAAAGCTTAGATACTATTTCTAAGGGCTGCAATTGGGCCCAGGGTGGTAGATGGTCCGAACACCACTGGCATTCTAGGAAAAACCTGCAGAACTGATCCACCTGTTTATAGAGACCCAGCCAGTAGGCCCTCATTGTAAGTCATGTGATGGACTTATCCCTCCCTAGATGTCCCCCTGAGGGTACAGCATAGGCTACTTGTATTGGGCCCTTTGATATTGCTGGGGTGCCAGTATCTGTTCTATCTCCTCTCCGGTGACCTTCCCTTTATTGATCCTATATAGTATGTGGCCCCTTATCTCTAAGTGCAGATATGTTGCTAGTAGCTCAGGTTTCTTGACCACATCCTCTTTTAGCAACATTTTCTTTAAGTACCCACTGGAAAGCTGGCTCAACAGCCTGGTCACCATGAAAATCTTCCCCGATGATATCACTCAGGTCGATGTTGAGATACCCCCTTTCTTTCTCGAGGATCGTGTCCTCCTCCCCTTGGTCTCTCTTAGGTCTCCTGGTAACTCCTCTTTTCCCTGAACCTCATTGAGTGCTTCATAAAAATAGGGCCAGTCCCATCATAGTTTCATAGTTTGTAGGGTCGGAAGGGACCTGAGCAGATCATCTAGTCCGACCCTCTGCCATGGCAGGAAAGAATACTGGGGT
>NW_017728910.1:33681425-33712605 GCF_001723895.1 Crocodylus porosus
CCTGGGTTAGATGGAGGTCCTGCATTCTGGCCAAGAACCTACGTGAGCGTTCAGACCTGGCTGACTGCTCTTCCCAGCAGATGTCCGGGAAGTTCAGGTCCCCCATGACAACCACATCCTTAGCCTTCACTACTTCTGTGAGCTGACCCAAGAATTCCTGGTCAAGCTCTTCTCCCTGGTTGGGAGGTCTGTAGTAGACTCCCAACATTAAGTCCCTTTCCCCTCGACTGCCTTGTACTCTAACCCAAAGCACTTCAGAGTGCCCCTCCCCTGGCTCCTTGCTCCATCCTACCAGCATGGGGCAAGGCAGTGTCTGGGTGAGCCCCACAGAGATCTCTTCCATCCTGTTCATTATGGTTAACTGCAGCCTTCTTCGTGCGTAAGTGTATGATTCCCCATGGATGCATATCATGCTGATGCTGGTTCCCCTTCCTGTGGGTCAATTATCCCCTCCTGGATCATTGTCTGGGTGTACCCTGAATTGAGGAGAGCGGGGACCAGTGTTGACCTGACTTTGACTTGTACCATGGGTTTCAGGGTCCTACTTCCTTGGTGTAGTCAGCCAAAACTACAGTCCACTTGTTCTTCATGTTCTGACTCCTTGATTTTGTGCTGTTCCATTTCCAGTTTGGGCCCCTGTGGTCATTGTTCTGTGGGCTTCTTGGGACATTGCCCAGAGATGTGTCCTGTGCCTCCACTTCTGAAGCAAATCACGCTATGCTCGGTGGCCAGTTTTCCAACACAAGATGCGTTCTTGCCAGTCTCCACTCTCTTATTTGTCCCCATGGGTCTGAAACTCCTGCCCCTAGGAGTCACTTTCTTGGCCACAGAGAAGGATTCAGTCAGCTGTAGCACTTGTTACATGACTTGGAGTTGGTGCCTCATAGATTCATAGGTGTTAGGGTTGGAAGGGACCTCAATACATCATTGAGTCCAACCCCCTGCATAGGCAGAAAAGAGTGCTGTGTTCAGATGACCCCAGCCAGATGCCTATCTAACCTCCTCTTGAAGACCCCCAGGGTAGGGGAGAGCACCACCTCCCTTGGGAGCCCATTCCAGATTTTGGCCACTCTAACTGTGAAGAAGTTCTTCCTAAAGTCCAGTCTAAATCTGCTTTCTGCTAGCTTATGGCCATTATTTCTTGTAACCCCTAGGGACCCCTTGGGGAGTAGAGCCTCACCTATTCCCTTCTGTGCCCCCATGATGAATTTATAGGCAGCCACAAGGTTGCCTCTCAACCTTCTCTTGCAGAGGTTGAAGAGGTCCAGGTGCCCTAGTGTTTCCTTGTAGGGCTTGGCTTGCAAGCCTTTAACCATATGAGTGGCCCTTCTCTGGACCCTCTTCAGGTTATCCACATCCCTCTTAAAGTGTGGCGCCCAAAACTGGATGCAGTATTCCAACTGCAGTCTGACCAGGGCCTGATAGAGGGGAAGTATCACCTCCTTGGTTCTGTATGTCATGCATCTGCTGATGCACGATAAAGTGGAGTTAGCTTTGCTGATGACTTCGTCACGCTGACGACTCATGTTCATCTTGGAGTCCACTAGGACTCCGAGATCCCTTTCCACTTCCATGCTGCTGAGCAGGTCATTTCCTAGGCAGTAGGTGTGCTGGACATTTTTCCTCCCTAGATGCAGCACTTTGCATTTCTCCTTGTTGAACTGCACTCTGTTGTTTTCTGCCCATTTGCCCAACCTGTTCAGGTCTGCCTGTAGCTGTTCCCTTCCCTCTTGTGTGTCCACTTCTCCCCACAGTTTTGTATCAACTGCAGACTTGGACAGAGTACACTTCACTCCCTCGTCCAAGTCACTGATGAAGACATTGAAGAGTATCGGTCTAAGGACTGAGCCCTGTGGGATCCCACTGCCCATATCCTTCCAGGTTGATACCGAAACATCCACCATCCACCTCTTTACCCAGCAGCACATCTCTTCTTCTAGGTCATCTAGAAACTGTTCCAACATACTTCCTGCACAGGCTTTCTATGAGGTTGAACCCATCACTCCAGGGCATCTTGGAGGACCTGAGCCAATATTCAGGGTCTCTTTTCTTCCGGCCTCTTGATGCCCCGACATTGTTATTGATATAATTTGTGGGGGATCTCACAGTGGTACAAGATGGAATGCTTCATGATCTGGTAGTCATCTGCCTCATCTTGGGCTAGGGCTCAGTAAGCAGCTTGTGCCTGGCCGATCAGAAGGGGCCCTCACAAAGAAGCCCATTTCCCCCGTCCCAGCCTGCTGTGATCACCGCACATTCAAATGCTTTGAGATGGGCCTTGATGTTGTCATTGGTCATCATCTCTGACATCCAGAACATCTCAGTTGTCCCCAGCACTGCTGCCTGTTGAGCTTCAGTCTTCTCACTTGGGTCCTGTTGTCGGCTGAGTACAGCTATCAGTCTCCTGGGCCCATACCCAGACCAGTTCTTCCATTTGTGACTGTTGGGCTTGCATGATTTGGACCACTACCTGGTGTGCTTGTTGCCAGTCGCATGGGTCCCAAATCCCTGAGCTAGTGGAGGGGCCCTCCATCTTCTAGTCTGGGTTACTTGCAAGTACTTATTCATGCTGGGTCTTTGACAGTTTCCCAGCCAATAGACCACTGTAAGGGAGCCGAGTTGTGTCTCTGTTGTAACAGTTGTGTTCTATCCCCTAAAATTCTCCTTCCATGCCTTTGATGGTTAGAGAGGTGCCAAACACTTCGGGAGACAAAACCTTGGTTAAAGGCCCAGGAGGTCTGTTTATCTTTGCAGGACTCCACCATCCCCATACCATGCGCTAAACACACCAGATGTTCTGGGCTTGATGTTGCTTGCCTACTAGATGGAGATGGTCTTAGTTCTGTGAGCCCCCTAGTTGGGATCTCCTGCTAAGTTGGCTGCTTGCCCCATTCTTCCCTGTACAGATTCCAAGACAGCTGCCTTGCAGTTCTAATCTCACCTTTCTTCCCTGCTGTGTCCCCTGTGGTAGCGTCTGATTTGCTGTCTTCTGTTTTTCTTTTTCTTTTTTGGCGCGGTTCTTCTCTTTTCTGTCTGTGTGCCATTTTCCTTCACCCAGACTCAAACTCCAGCAGCTGAGCTTGCCACGGCAGTCTTTGAACTGCCGCAGCCCCAGCTGGTTCCTTTAATTAGTTGGGGCGTGGCATCTTTCCCTCCTCAGCTTGGTGCAGTTTCCTCAGTGTCCTCTGCTAAGTTTTGTTTCTTTACTCTACTGTGGCAGGGTGTCTTGGCCACCCTGTCATAGTGATCTAGAATTGGGATAGGCAGTTTCCACACTGCAGTTTCCCTCCTGACTCCAGTCTTGTAAGTATTTGAGTATACACTGAACTGAATTTGGCTTATATATAGTTGTGATTCACTAAATTTATTCATGTTGATACTTGCTGAGTTAAGGTAATACCACATTGGCATAGAGCAGTGTTTCTCAAACTAAGGTTTGGATTCCAGATGGGGTTGCACGGGCCTTTTAGCAGAGTTTCAAGTGCTAATTTTGTATTTATTTCAAGGGTGTGAGTAAATCTTTCTTGTTGGAATGGCATGCCAGACCGAATGACTTTGTTTCTCTCTCTTTTATGTTTTGACTAAAAAGACAGTAATTTCACTTTAATCAAGGCAACTCCAAGCACAATATAACCTCTACAACCCACTCAGGCTCCCATTTATGTCAATGCCAAATCTCACACTTGCCACAAAAATGGGAGTTAGGTGATCTGCTTTGCATTCCCAGTCTTGCCACTAGCTTACCATGGGCAAGTCTATTGGCTACTCTGGGCTGGAGCTGCCCTAATCGTGAAATGGTAGGATAATGCTTATCCCGCTTTCAGAGCAGTTTGAGATCTACAGATGAATGGTATTTGGCAAACGCTAACCAATATTAATTAATGCGACAAAGACAATTACTAAAAAGAACTTATTTGTTGAATAACAAAACATAGTCAGTTTTTGTACCTGTTCTGCCGAGACCAGATATCACAATTTAATTCAAGTGTTATCACTTGAATAATATACAATGCTGACAAGCAAGCTTGAAATAAATTAAGACTGAATTTTTAAAATGAATTTTACTATTTTTTATGTTACTCTGGTATCCAGAAAGATTATGGTTGAAAAGAACCTGAAGGAAAATTGAAATATGTATCCTTCTAAACATGTTTTATAAAATGTTTAGAAAATATAATGGGGCTGATTTCTCTCTCTTTCTCTGCTGTCATTTCACAGATTTCATTTAAACAATTTGGGATTGACACTGAGAAGAAATGAGGATCAGTCCTCTGTATACAGAATGTCTTATTGATGAGCTGCTGTTTTCATACATGCCAAATAAGGATGGATGTGTCCCAAATATCAGGGGGTATAAAGCAAAATGAAATAAAGAGGCGATGGATCTTTTAACTCTCAAACGCTATAGTGGGGGCATCTAAATATGCATTAGTACACTTTTCGTAATGTGCATTAAATTTAGCACCTCCAATATGAGGTACTAAATAAGTGTGCATTAGTCTGTGCTAATCCACAGTAGCGAAAGTGCATGCTTTTTAGGCAACACTTTATGCGCAGTAGCCTATTCTACTGCACATAAAGCATATTAGCACAGTTTTCTATGTACCGCTTTAATGTGCAGTAGAATAGGCTACTCCGCATTAAAGTGCACAAGTAAACATGCACAGTGTCTTTCTCTAAATCAGTACTAATGAATGGCAGCGCATTGTGGGGGCATGGTATATGTATATGTGTCTGTGTGCCTGGGAATGGGAAGGAGATTAGAAGTCAGAGTCATATACACAGAAAACCAGCTGCTGTTTTTAAAACTGCAGCTCTGGCCCTGCCCAGGCTCTAGCCCTGCCCCTGCCCTTGCCACCAGTCCCTGTCTCACTTGCTTGCAATGAAAATGGATGTTTTCATTCAGCTTTCATTTGTTATTGCGTTGAACAGCACCCCCTGGTGTGTCAAGGAAGTCATCACCATTGGGTTTTTTGTTTTTTTTAAAAGAAATTTTTCATGTTCCAAGCCAAGTCAGCCAAATCAAGTCCAAATCCATGAGTGAGTCCGGAACCATAAGTGGCCCTACAACTGGCAAACATCCTCCACCCCCACCAGGGGCTTCAGATATTTCCAAAGTCTCTTGGTAGGCATCCTACATGCAGGCCCAAGCCCAGAGGATTGGGGTTTGGATGCCCCAAGTTTTGTGTGCCCTCAGCCATATGGCCACAGAAGCAAGCTATGAAGGGGCCTCCTGTTTCTATAAAATGGGCTTTAAGCCAACACCATGGCAGGTACTAAACCACACCCGAAGAACAGACATCCAATGGGGGCTTAAAGAAAACTGCCTTCATGGATCCAGATACAGTCATCTCCGTAGTACCTTCATGTTTGTGGTTACTACTTGAATCACATCAGGTTTTTCTTTATATTAGCTGGCATAGGTAGAGAAATAACACAGTAATGGAGAACATGTCTAGACATGCACATTTAATGTGCATTAGCCCTGTGATGGACTGGCCCTGAAAGAAGGGTCTGCTTGGTGTCACTGAATGCCAAAGGCTGAGGCTGGGGGTTGGGCACTGGTATGGTGAAGCCTAGCAGAGACTGAGCTCCAGATACATACAGGGACACAGTGGACAGATGGGTCACAGTGAACTCTGTCACCGTGGTGTTTTATCAGCTCTTACATCATTCAGCTGAGCCGTCACCCAGTGGATGATGTAAGCCAGCTGTCCCAGGGCGGGAAGCTTAAAGGAGAGATGGACCTGGCAGAGAGGTGCAGAACTGGAGAGAGATGCCAGTAGGTATCCAGTAATCTTGGGCTTTCCCCAGGAAGAAGTCTCGAGTGGAGGAACTGGGGCAGCAAGGGGTTAGGGAACCCCAGCCAATTTGGCAAGTTGAGGTTCAGATGAAGAGAACCTGAAAGGGAAGAAGTGCAGGCACTATTGTCAGACCTGCCTGTCTGGAAGCATAGACAACAGAAATTATTAGGACTGGGAGGACTCGGGGTAAAGTCCCAGCCTAAGAGGCACTGGGCACCTGGCATGGGTTGTGTCTGAAGCTAAGGTCAACCTAGAGATGTATTTTTGGAGACAATCACTTGTTCTGATTTTTTCCAGCACCAGGCTCCTAGGAGGTGGTACCCGCTGATAACAGTCAAGCTATCAGACCTGACACTGAGAACCAAGAACACCACATGGACCTGTAACCAATGCAGTTGGCGTGTGGATGGGGTGTAGGGGAGGTGGGACCCCAGATTAATGGGACCTCATATTGTGAGTAACCCCATGGAACAGCTCAGATTGCATAATTGGCGCCTCCCATCTTCACTGTATCATCTAAGGCTTGATGGGTGAGTGGGAGGTGTCCTTCCAATGGGGAGCTAGATCCTTCACAGAGGTAACCCCATTACAAACCCAATTTAAAGCACATTAAGGGCACACATCTATAGATGTGCACCTATAATGTGCCAAATTTCAGCTAATCATACCTAAATTTGATACCTGCAAAAGCAAAAGCAGGTATCAAATTTAGGTGCAGTTAGTTAAAGTGCATTAATTCACATGTAGATGTGTTAAAGTGCATTGTTGGAGTGACTTTAGTGCTGGGTCTCCCTAGCCACTAGGGGACCAGCAAGAGCCCAGCCCCAGGGCTCCTGGCTAGCTGCCTCTCCTCCCCCAGGGCTGGGCTGCTCTCTGGTAGTCCCTAGCTGCAGGCTATAAAAGCTTGCAGCCATTTTGTGCCTTGGGACACACTGCATAGAAGCTTGGACAGGAGTGCTGGACTATGCAGGAGCCCAGCAACCCCAGTGTACCCTCCTGGACAGGACCCAGGCAACCTCTGTCCAGGGTGCTGTCCAGGGGTGGCATTGCAGGGACAGCCATGTGGGGGTCCAGAGAGCTGGCATGGGGAACATGTCCAGAACAGTTTTCCCATCAATCCCCAGCCCTTCCTGTATGCCCACGCCCATCCCAAGTGCCTGGCCCCCAACTGGACCCAGGAGGAGGTGCATGACCTCATGGCACTCTAGGGCAGGGCTGACATCCAGAGGAAGTATGCATGGGGCAGGCACTTGAATGTCCACATTTATGAGGCCATATCAGGTGGGATACATGTGTGAGACCACTTCCAGTTGGTGTGGCAATGTTGTATGAAGTTCAAGGTCTTACAAGCACAGTGGGTGGCCATGACCACATTCAATTGCTGATCTGGTCATGCCCAAAAAACCATGCCCTTCATGCAGGAACTGACCCATATATTGGCACCCCAGGAGACAGGCTGCACCCCTGTGAATAGCACCAGTAAGGCCTGCCCTCACCTGCACCCCACCCTGACATGTCACTGAAGGAGGGGAACTTGGGCTTTCAGCACCTCACCTCCTCAGCTGCTGCATCCACTGGCAACTTGGGGAGCCCTGCCCAGTGGCTAACTTGCCCTCAGCCCACCCCTACACCCTGCCACGAGGAGCAGCGTGTCATGTCACCGCTGACTGCCAGCTTCTTCCTGGGGGGGAGAGGCCCTGGCTAGGTGCCAACCTTGCACAAATCACAAGCCATGGACTCCAGGTACAGCTGGATGCTGTCACTGATGGGGAAACCTTCACTGAGCCTCCAGCCTCACCAGCCCCAGACATGTGGTAAGTCCTGCACTGGGGGAGGGCCCTCCCAGGCTCTGCCCCTGCCCCTGCCCCTGCCTGCCTGCACTCTCCCTGGCCCCAGGTTCATTGCACACAACATGCAGAGAGGCAGGACACGGTTCCAAACTTTATTGAGCAGCCTGTATCCCTGCAGCTGGGTGGGCACAGGTCTCTCACATGCTGAGGACTGTGTCAATACTGCTGGCAATGTCCTTCTTGGCAGCAGGGGGCAGGGACATGTAGCACTGCAACAGGTAGCCTTCCAAGCAGCGGTGGCACAGGTTGCAGGGCAGGCTAGGCTTGCCCCCCATCTCATAGTAGCTCAGGGTCCCAAACCAGGAGTGAAGGTGTGTCCAGGGCATCAGTAACAGGGCATAGTGGCTCAGGCACCCCTCTGCCTGTACCAACAGCTCATCACACACAGCCTGGGACACACTCAGCAGGGGCATGCCAGGCACTCAGAATGGCAGTGGGTGAGCAGGACAGCTGCAGCAGCCCTGAAGGGCCGGGGACCCTATCCCTGGGCACCAGGGCCAGGAGCTGGGGCAGCCAGGGCTGGGAAGTGCAGCTGTAGCAGGAGCAGAGCTGGCATGTGCTGCCTTTGTCTTTGCCATGCTGCTCCTCTGACACAGGAAGCATCTGCCCAGAGGTCACAGTGAGGAGAATGTGCTCTTAAGATGGCTGCCAAGTACTGGCAACCAGCTCTGGCTTCAGCATGGCTGCCAATGCTGGCAGCCATGTAGCCAGAGGCCAGAGCTCCCCCTGGTGGGGGCCGTAGGGGCATATAACAGGGCTGGAGTGACAAGTTAGTCCCAAGTCCTAGCAATTGTAGACACCTGCCAAAAATGCTTAACGCTTAATGTGCATTAAATTTAAGCACACTTAAATTCATGTGTAGATACTCCTGGAGAGAGGGAAATTCTGGCTCTGACCAACCCATGCCACAAAAAAGAAACTCCTCAATGTGGAAAAGATCAAAGGAAAAGCAGTAGAATATACCAGCAGGGTATTCTATTTTTCTTGATGGAAGCTTAAAATGTATAGCAACTGTCCCTCCCAGGATATGTCACTGGTAATGGCTTTGCATGAAAAAAAAGCCTAAAAAGAAATTAATTTAAGAAATATAAGCCAAGGAGACTGTAAGGCCAAAGACAAAGTGAACTGAATTAGGTAGGCTTCACTTTTGCGCATATATATATTTTTATATATATATATATTTTTTTTTACTAATGCTTAAAAGGAAGGGTCCATATCTTGAAAACAAGAAAATGCAATTGAAAGCATAGATAGGCCAAAGTCACCCAACACTGCAGAGTTCTGAACATGTTCCCATCTGGAAAAAATGTTTCCATAACATAAACAAGAAGTATTTGGAGAGGATGAATGCCTGTGTTTGCAAAGTGAAACTTCTCAAGGTAAGAGCTATTCCCCATCTTTTGTTACCATTAAAATTAAATTTAAAGGGACATTAAAAGTCTTGTTTGCACCTACTGTTATTACAGGCAACATCAAAGATGACAAACTGAGTTAACTTAGAGAAAGTGTTATATTTCTTTTTTTTCTTAACTTTGCACATTTTCTAACACTTCAGCCAGCTGTAGCCAGCAGCAAAATAGAGTCAAGTTCAAATATTTAGCTGTCTCTCTCAAAATTAATAAACACTGACATCTTGAGTTCCCACTCAGAAACCTGAGGAAACTAAATACATTCCCTGGATGTACTTAATTGTCAACACCTCTCCCTTTAGCATCATTGATTCTACATATAGAACACTTTATTATTATAACAGGGAAAAAGATATCATTAACTTGGAAAAATGCAAGGACAATAAAATGACTATAGGATTCTATGAAAAGTTAGAAAACATGATTGGTCCCATCCCCACCCCAGCCCCTGCAGTCCTTGGTCAGTAGGCCTTTGTCTTTGTTTCCCTACCTGTGCTGGAATGGAAGACACCAGTGTGTGACTTCTTTTATTGTCGAGAAGCTGCTGTATATCGTCGTCCACATGGCTCTTGACAGAACAGGACCTTGATCCAATGGCAAAGAGACAAAGACAATGGGGGATCATGTTCTCCTGCAGCCTTCATCCACCTTCATAGTTGTTGAGATTCTAACATCTTCTTCTGCCTGCTCTGCTTTTGAGGACTTCTAGACCCATGGCTGGGGCTGGGCAGACTTATTATAGTGGCAACCTGTACTCGCCATGTCACAGCACCATCAAAGGATACAGGTGGCTTTTTAGGAGGGAAACCATTGCCATCTACTGTCTTCACCACTTCATCACTTCGCCACTTGGTCTGCAACTGCTTATTCATCAGAGTTAGCCCTGATCATTTCACAGCTAGCCTTCCCTGAAGGTCATTCCACTATCTGCCACCTATGGATGTGCTGGGTAGTAGTACAGCTCTGCCCCTCTGCTGCCTTTCCCACCTAGTGGGATGAACACTCAGCAGACAAATATTCCTTTGACTCCTCACTTCCTGCATTTTCCCCTCCAGTACACTCCACTTACAGTTTTGTTAGTGATGTTCAGAAGCCCTGGACACAGGTTAAGTCTATCCCCAGCCCTGTAAAAAGATACTATGGCTCCTAGTCACGATACAGTGTATAACGTGCTGGAGGCACAAACTGAATACTATTTATGCAGCCTTATCTCTTGCTGTGGTGCTGTCCCTGGCCACTATGCTGGCCCCTAACCCCAACCATAGAGATGCTGGGATTAGGAGTAGGGACGCCTTATCTAATGTTGTAGATGTTCTCTCTTATATTGTTTGATCTGGCTCTTCAGGTTCCTACCTAGCTAATGTAATTCTAACTCAAGTGACACTATGCAGATCCAAGTCCATAGCAAAATACATTCAGCAATGTCATTACACTGTGGAGAGGGTCAATAGCAGGGTATTTACCACCAGAGATCCACTCTGCTCTACAAGATAAGGACCTCTTTGTCTTGCTTATGTCCATACACTATCTTCTAGTCATATACTGATGAAATTCTTGTTATGGTGAATGCCCATTCAGGGTATATTAAGCACAGCATTGTTACCATTTAGTCTCACACATTAAAGTTAATATTTCATTGTCCCTACAGCCAAAACTTAGATGTTAGTTTACCAAAATGTTTCTACTCACACAGGGGGTGTCACCTGTAACAAGAGCTTTAGCTCATTATGTCTCTTCCTGGAATTCATTAATAGGTAGTGGCAGAACTCCCTTTCCTGTATGACTTTCAAACCACGGGCTATTTCACTGCACTGTCAGTCAAATTTTCTTTCTGTTTTCATTTCAGCAACAGCAGGAATGAAAATATAGGTAAATGGGCTGTAAAACCACAAAAAACAACAAGACTTCAGGAGTAAGAAAATAATCTCAAGTCATTTTAAAATATATAGTCAGGTTCAAAAGATGTGAAGATGAGTCCTTTAATGATAAACATGTTAAACCTATAGCAAACACACTTTTATATACATACAAGCTTTTCTGTAGGTAAAAGATTTGCTTTTATGAACTCTAAAAGACCCACCAAAAACACAGTCATTAGTGTTGCAGATTACACTAAAATGTTGGGGGATGTGGGCACACTAGAAGGGAGGAATAGGCTGCAATCAGACCTGGACAGGTTACAGGAGTGGGTGGATGAGAACAGGATGGGTTTCAACACTGACAAGTGCAAGGTGCTGCACCTGGGGAAGAAAAACCAGCACATACCTACAGGCTGGGGAACTCCCTTCTTGTCAGTGCAGAGGCAGAAAAAGATCTTGGGGTCATTATTGATGCCATAATGAACATGGGCCGGCAGTGTGGGGATGCAGTCAGGAAGGCCAACCGCACCTTGTCATGCATCCACAGATGCATCTCAAGCAGGTCTAAGGAGGTGATCCTCCCCCTCTATGTGACACTGGTCAGGCCACAGCTGGAGTACTGCATCCAGTTCTGGGTGCTGCACTTCAGGAGGGATGTGGACAACATGAAGAGGGTCCAGAGAAGGCCACTCACATGATCAGGGGGCAGCAAGGCAGGCCCTATGAGGAGAGGCTCAGGGACCTGTTCAGCCTCCGCAAGAGAAGGCAGAGGGGGGATCTAGTGGCCTGTTACAAACTAGTCAGAGGGGACCAGCAGGCACTGGGGGAGTCCCTGTTCCCCTGAGCGCTACCAGAAGTGACAAAAAATAACAGTCTCAAACTGGCAGAAGGTAGATGCAGACTAGACATCAGTAGGCACTACTTCACGTTCAGGGCGGCTAGGATCTGGAACCAACTTCCAAGAGAAAAGTGGTGCTGGCTCCTACCCTGGGGGTCTTTAAGAGGAGGCTGGGTCGTTTGACCCCAGTACTCTTTTCTGCCATGGCAGGGGGTTGGACTTGATAATCTGCTCTGTTCCCTTCCGACCCTACCAACTATGAAACTATGGAACTAGAGAAAGAAAAGGAGCTCTTATTCTTCCAAATATGTTTGAAAAGTGGTAATAAAGACATTCAGATTGAAACTTCTATCAATTGAGCCAGTTCCTATTTTATTTCAGATCTCATCTTGAAGATGCATGCATGCAAAACTTGTACATATGCGTACATGTCTATGTGAAGCATGCATTTAAGCTTTTATGAGGTTGGGGCTTTTATAATTTCTCTATTTGCTGTCATGCATTTTGTACTATTTAAAAAGTTTAAATATTTTATTATTTATCCTATAACAAAGGAATCACTTATTTCTATCAGGGAAACAAACCTGTAAGATAAAATTCCTATGCACTTCATTTAAATATGTATATAATAATCCTTTTTACTATTTAGCAGTATTATTATTAATAATTTATACCGTGGAAACTATAAACATAAAATTAAAAATACCTTTCTTGTCACAAAATGTTTAAAATACATCCATATCCTTATTATTTGTATAATCTATTTCTGAAGTCAGGTTGAAGGGCTGCTGTAGCTATGGTGGCCCAGGGAACAGGCCACAAGCAAGGATTTTTTTAATGACATCTTTTAATGAACCAACTGTAGTTGGGAGATGCATCAGAGACAGTCTGAGGCATAAACTATCCTTCCTCAAGTGTAAGAAGGCATATACAGCCTAATGGACATTTCTGAAGACAGAGATATTTGGTACGACTTGGTTTCCTATTTTTATTGGCCACTAGAGGGTGTGAGAGGGTAATTTGTTGCTAGGCAGATTAGACAGCAACATTTAAAGTGCAATCATCAAATTCTTTTAAAAAATCATGATACAAGAAGCATTTTTAGAAATTATAATCTGCAATGTGCAACACCTTTGTAAGTGTGATATAAATAAAAGTCTAATGTACCTTTTATTATTAGTGTTGTTTTATTACTTGTAAACTTCATTCTGATTAGATAACTTCTCCCTATGGAGTTTTATTCTATTCATTATTTCACTGTTGAAGGTTTTGGATTCCTGCTTGTAACAGTGCAAAGACAGCCCTGTTCCTTTGATGTTACTAAGTTGCAAGTAGTCAGGTCAGGGACAGGGCAAAGTTAATTACTTAACAAACAGTTGGGAAGGGGATGGCATCTGGGATGAATGTTAACTGATTAGGAACCAGCAGCTACTTAAATCCACAGCAAGGGGTTTTCCTTGGCGCCCTGGGGCACAGCGCAGAGAAATTCAGCAGGGACTTCAGGAGCGCTGGACCCAGTGCTGGAGCAGCTTGTGGATAAGACCAGCCAACTGGGTGTAGGTAACCACAGTGACTCGTGAAGTAAGGAGGTGAGGAAAAGGGGAGAAACTTATTGGCTGAGAGAAGGTCCCATGGAGAAAGGATCCTCCTGTACTGAAAGAAAGAGAAAAGAAAGTGGGACTGGAGTGGAGCTGACTGACTTGTGGGAGTGGGCTGCTCAGTGGAGGAGAAAAGGGAGACCACGAGCTGTGAAAACAGCCAACCTGTGGGGAAGCTACTGATAAATCAATTTTCTTTTATCTTGCTTCTGGGGTGATTTACAACACCCTCTCTCTTTGGGGGTGTGACAGGAGTATCATTACTGGAGCCTTCCTACTGGTGACTCCGCCCTCCTGCTTTGGGCCAACTGCCTGCTTACTTTCCTGCCACTCCTTGATCTTAATTGATTAATTGATTGATGTAATTAGCAGGAGGTTGCCCACTTCATGTGCCCTAGCGCCAGGGGGCATTATCTGCGGCTTCTTTTCCTCCCCTACACAGCAGTCCAAGCCTCGCAGATGGTACTGACATGGTTTTGACCTGGGCCCTGCTGTGATTTGGCCCTCTCCTTTACCTCCTTGGGGCTCCTCACTGCCCCCCCTTGCTCTGGGGCTGGGGTCAATGCACCCCAAAATACCGCACCCTCTCTGGTGCCAGGGTCCCCACGCTACCATGGAGCCCCTATGAGGCCCCTCCCAACCCCTAATAGCCTCACCTGGTCCTCCAGTTAAAACAGCGAACGCAAAAATACAAAGCCCCCGGGCTATAACATAAAAAGCTAAACCGTCCGGCCAAACAACATTCAATCCCTACCGGGAAAATACTCCAACCCATAGCAGCAACCAGGGGCTGCTCATGCAGTCAGGGTTCTCCCCTCTGTCTGCACTGGCTGAGCTCCTCCTCCCTCAGCTGCCAGAAGGGAACTGCCCTCCTGGGCTTATATGGGCCAGGCCCTGCCCCTTCCTGGCAGCTGGCTCCCCCGCGGTTGTCCTAGCAGCAACCAGCACCCGTGACTCTGGCTGTGCTGGTAACTGGCAGCTGGGCCTCTCCCTTCTTGCCACTAGGGGTCTCTCCTGAGCTGTTTCTGCTCTCAGACTGGGGCACCTGAGTGCTCTGTGACAGGGGATTAACTTCTTATTCTTCTGTCATTCTAAAGCATGGCAGGTGAGTCCCAGGGAGAGGGATTTCGTTATTCACCCCCACCCAGCCACACTACTCATCTGACAAAATAAAAACAACCCCAGGTCCTTCTGCTTTCCATTAACTGACATATGAGCAGGAAACCCAGGGATTGTGTTAAATTCTTACTCATACTTTGTTATACAGTATAACCTCATAAATCCAGATATCAAAAAGTCGGAATTATCAAAAATCCGGCACTTTTTAAAAGTGCACTCCATCAGGGAGTAGCAGCGGCCGGTCCCAGAGCAGCAGAGGGGGGAAGCTTGCACATGGCAGCTGCCACCATCATCCACTACCCCATGCTGCTGCTCCACGTGTAGCTGCTGCTCTGGGACCAGCCTCTGCTGTATGTCTCCCCCCCCTCTCCCCCCCAACTCCGGGACCAGCTGCCGCTCCAGTTTTGAAAATCCGGAATTTTCACATTTCCGGCAGATGCTTGGCCCTGAGCATGCCGGATTTATGGAGTTATACTGTATTCACTGCTTATATTCATTGCTCATTTAGATACCCAGGCTTTGGATTAAAAACAGCTCAGGTTTTTAGCATGTCAGAAATATTCGAGAATCATGGCAGCCCCCTGGATACCCGGATAAAAGTTAATTACAACACTTTCAGAAGCCAAATCTTCAGTGATGGGCACCATATAACAGCATTCATAAATAGAAAGATATCTCCTCCATGACCAGGTGTGGAAATATTATTTCTACTCATAAATATTCCTCACAATAAAAAGCATGACTTCCATGTGAATAGAGTATTAAAAAACTGCCCTTGTTGGCCTGCAGTTGCTTATGGGTGTGAGGAAACATGGATTAAGAATTGTTCTATACTCCATACATTGGATGGGCAATTATTTGGGCAGCAGGGCCACCTAAGGTGTTTTGGTGAGCTGTTGTGGGCCCAACCCAGTATAGGGGGGGTTGGGGGGGAAGGCGCAATTGATCCTATTTGGCCCTGGACTTATCTGCCTGTACCCACTGTTGGGGGTGCTGGATGGAGTGGGCAGGTGGGTTCTACATGGAGACTGGCCTGAGACATCTGTAGGCAGGGCTGGGTGGATATGATGGGGCTGCAGGCAGGTGGGAAATGGCATCCAGCAGTGGGATGGGCAGATGAAGCTGGGATCATGGGGCAGTGACAGTGTGGGGCTGAGTCCCAGGAAAGAGCTGCAATTTTTTCCCCGCATGCCCCTGCAATGGGCACCAGTTCTGCAGGCAGGGACATTTGGGGAACAGATTGCAGCTCTGCTCCAGGCCCTGGCCAGTGATGTCACCACCATGCAATCCTGCCTGCCTATTCTGTTCCTGGACACTGCTCCCAGCCCAGCCATGGCCCCATCCCATGCACTCAGCCCTGTACTTCCTGCTCATGTGTGCCCTGAGCTGTCTACATGGAGACCAACTACCTGCCCACTACCATACCATCCCTGCTTCGCCATGTGTGGCTGGTCTCACTGTCCCTGGGCACACACTACAGTCCAGGCTGCCCTCCACACCTGGGGCAGGCAGGCCATGTTTTGCCCACCCCTGCCATACATAGAAGCATAGCATCTTGGCTAGTGCTACAGTCCAACAGAAGTAGTTTAAAAGATACAACTAAGAGAGATGCTGGCACCTCTGGAAGCTAGGGGCAGTATGCCTAGCATTTATGGAAGTACAGTCTAGGCAAAGATCTAAATTACAAGCCCAATCAAATAAAAGCATTGTCTTCATTCCATACACAGCAGAGAAAGAAAATTAAGAAAGGTGGAAAAGCAGTGTACTGCCTCAAATACAAATTTTAGTGGTGGCACTGCAGCACCGAGCATTCAATTAATTTTTCCTTATAAATTGTAAATATTTCTCTTCCCACTGAAAAAATAGACACACAAAACGTAAGGCAACATCTGTTTTTCATTTTCAATGGTGGCAAATGATCTCTTTTGATTTATAGATAACCAGTTAGAGCAAATGAAGAAATGTGGCCTAGGGCTTATTCTGAATGTCAGAATTTCACTTTGACCTTTATTAAATGCTATAAGTAAAAAATACAACAACTTGCATTTATGTCTATTTGAATTTAGTTTCCAGACGCACTAAAAGCACTCTACTAATCATCTACAAATCAAAGCATAAAAGCAATTAGATTATCTTTTTCTAAGCAGCCATTTGTGGTGTGAAGTGTGGCAACCACAGGTATTCACACAGCAACAGACCTGCTAGTTCAGACACAGAGAGATTAATACGATTGGGTGGGATGGGCTTCACCTCTCCCTCAAAGGTAAGCATGTGTTCTCTTTCAGGTTGGTTGATCTCCTACGGCAGGCTTTAAACTAGGTTTGTTGGGGGAAGAGGAGGATGAGGACGGAGGGAGCTATGGAACACTGAACCAAGAGACACCCACAAGAACAGCCCAGCCAAGACATGCAACAAGCACAAAAAGTACCCAGGTAAGAGACAGGGGGCCAGATAGTGCTGGGATTAGAGTGGCAGTGCATACACCCTCAGGAGGCCTTAAATGCCTCTACACTAATGCTTGTAGTATGGGGAACAAGCAGGAGGAACTTGCCCTTCTGCTAGCTAACACAAACCCAGACATAGTGGGGCTCACGGAAATTTGGTGGGATTCAACGCATGATTGGGTGGTAAACATCAAGGGCTATAGGCTGTACAGGTGGGATAGAACGGGGAGGAAAAGTGGGGGCATGGTGCTTTATGTCAAAGAGCAATACACGCCCTCAACAAACAGCACTTGGTCAGAGGAAGGGCACATAGAAGTGCTCTGGGTCAGAAAACAAAGGGGTCAGGGGGAAAGAGACTTAATGGTGGTGTCTACTACAGATCACCCAACCAGGGGGAAGAGCTGGACCAGGAATTCTTGGGTCAGTTCATGGAGGCAATTAAATCAAGGGACGTGGTCATCACGGGTGACCTAAACTATCTGGATATCTGCTGGGAGGAGCAGTCAGCCAGGTCTGACCACTCACATAGGTTCCTAGCTGAAATACAGGACTTTCACCTAACCCAGGAGGTGCACAGCCCCACCAGGGGAAAACCCTTGTTGGACCTGGTCCTGGCCACAGGCAATGACATAATGAAGGGACTGCGGATTCTTGACCATCTGGGCGATACTGACCATCGCCTACTGGAATTCACCATCCAGCACAGGGTGTCAAAGGCCTGAAACAAGGCAGCAGCCCTGGACTTCAGGAGGGACAATTTTAATGAGTTAAGGAGATTAGTCAAGGAGGCACTGAGGTCCTGAAGGGGAGGGGAGTTGGGAGTCCAAGAAGAGTGGTCGTTCCTTAATGAGACGATCCTCCAAGCCCAAAGGGTGACAGTCCCAATGTGGATCAAAGGGGCAAGAGTGCTCAAAAGCCCCCATGGCTCACCAAATGCATTCAGAAATGTCTCAAAGCTAAAAAGGAGGCGCACACCCAATGGAAGGGAGAGGCCATCACCAAGGAGGATTATACCTCCATTGCTTGAGATCGTAGGGGGGCTTTTAGGAAGGATAAAGCGAAGACAGAACTGGAACTAGCGACCCAGATCAAAGATAACAAGAAGCCCTTTTTTAAATATATAGGGAGTAAAAAGAAGGCACTGGGTAACATGGGTGCTCTGCAGGACACGCTTGAAAATCTGGTAGTCACACCAGACAACAAAGCTAATCTCTTTAACAAATTCTTTGCCTCCATTTTTCTTAGCAGGGACTGGGACATTCCGCACCCCCCTGGGATTTCAGACAGACATAGGGGAGGCACAGCCAGGCCCAGGGTCAGTGAGGACCTAGTCAGGGAACTTCTTGTGGGACTAGACATGTTCAAATCAGCAGGTCCAGATGATCTCCACCCCAGGGTGCTGAGGGAATTGGCAGAGGTCGTTGCGGGTCCCCTGGCACAGCTTTATGAGCACTTGTGGTGCTCTGGTGAGGTGCCAGAGGACTGGAAAAGGGCCAATGTGGTCCCCATTTTCAAAAAAGGGAGGAAGGAGGACCCAGGAAACTATAGGCCAATTAGTCTTACCTCGGTCCTGGGAAAGCTCTTTGAGAAAATTATCCAGGAGCACATCTGCAAGGGACCAGCAGGGGAGATTATGCTTAGGGGCAATCAGTATGGGCTCATTAGAGACAGATCCTGTCAGACCCACCTGGTGGCCTTTAATGACCAGGTCACAAAATCACTGGATGCAGCTGTCGTGGTGGACGTAGTCTTTCTGGACTTTAGGAAGGCCTTTGACACTATCTCTCACCTCATTCTCATTAAAAAATTAGGCAACTGTGGTGTTGATGCCTACACAGTCAGATGGATTGCAAACTGCCTGGAGGGCTGTACACCAGATAGTGGTGGTGGACAGGTCATTTTCGACTTGGAGGGATGTGGGCAGTGGGGTTCCCCAAGGCTCGGTCCTTGGACCCGCACTGTTCAACGTCTTCATCAGCGACTTGGATGAGGGGGTGAAAAGCACCTTGTTCAAATTCACAGATGACACTAAGATGTGGGGAGAAGTAGGCACACTAGAAGAGAGGGACAAGCTACAGTTGTCTAGATCTCAACAGGTTACAGAGGTAGGTGGATGAGAATAGGATGGGTGACAATATAGACCTGGGGAGGAAGAACCAGCAGCATACCTACAGGCTGTGGAACTCCCTTCTCGTCAGCACAGAGGCAGAGAAGGATCTTGTAGTCACTATTGATTCCAAGATGAACATGGGCCACCACCAATGTGAGGATGCAGTCAGGAAGGCTAACCGCACCTTCTCATGCATCCACAGATGCATCACAAACAGGTCCAAGGAGGTGATCCTTCCCTTCTATGCAACATTGGTCAGGCCACAGTAGGAGTACTGTGTCCAGTTCTGGGCGCTGCACTTCAGGAAGGATGTGGCCAGCATTGAGAGGGTCCAGAGGAGAGCTACTCGCATGATGGGGGCAGCAGGGCAGGCCCTATGGCAGAAAGCCACCTTCGTTTCTCCCCAAAATCTCTGCCCTGTGACAATGTGATTAAGATGGGCCCAGCACAGGAGTCATACCTCAACCTATCTCTTTAGGTAACTTGAGCTGGCTACATTCCTGAGGGAGGGGGGAAACCTGCTCCCTCTGCCTATGTGACTGGCATCGGCTACCTGGGTGAGGGGTTTCTACCTGCTGGGATGGAGTCTGCTTGGCAACTAGTAATGTATTTCAGATTGGTTGGCCGACAGCCAACAGGTGCTGGCCTCCACTGGACCAGGTGAATGGGGTGATGGGCTACATAAGTTAGGACTGCCCAGGAGGAGGGGGCAGCAGCCATGCGGGGGACACAGAGGAGCTTTACCATCTGAAACTGGCTCTCTCCCCCAAACTCATGAGCTAGAAATGGCCTGCCTCCAAAGGGAAACTTCACCAGCCTTTGGAAGATGCTTGTGAGTAAGCTACTCGAGATCTGATTAGCTATCTAGCTGGCAGTAACTCAGATGCGTGATCAAAAGGCTACCTCAGCCAGACTGTTTGCTCTTTAGGATTTCTAGGATATTGCTCAATCTTGTACCCTATTTTTACCCTGCCCCTGTAATCACTGAAGTTCTCCTTTGTGACCGGTGTGGGAGACTTATTGAGGGGTGGGTCTAAATTATGCCTAAGAGACCCCTTAGGTCTGCGGACTAAGGGAGACTTTACTTTTTGCCCCCGGACTTGGGGAAGTGCCCCAAGTGCCTGTACTGGGTCGACCATAGGACTTTAGGCCTGTGTTTCCCCGAGGACACAGGGCTGAGAGTGAGTCCATTCTTGGGATGGTGGCAGCTACGTTACCCCCAGGCTAGTGAGTGTGGTCCAGGAAGGGGGTCGGCCAGACGTAAGGTGCCCCTAGAGAGGCATTCGGAGCCTGGAAGGTGGGTGGGCGCAGGGAGGTGGGCGGCTCAACGCAGGAGCACCTCCTACTGGCCCGCCACAGGCCCTACGAGGAGAGGCTATGGGATCTGAACCTGTTCAGCCTCCACAAGAGAAAGCTGAGAGGGGATCTGGTGGCCATCTATAAATTAGCCAAGGGGGAACAACAGGCAATGGGCAAGTCCCTGTTTCCCCAAGCACTACTGGGAATAACAAGGAATAACAGCCATAAGTTGACTGAGAGTAGATTCAGGCTAGACATCAGGAAGCACTACTTCACAGTCAGGGTGGCTAGGATCTGGAATCAACTTCCAAGGGAAGTGGTGCTCACTCCTACCCTGGGTGTCTTCAAAAGGAGGCTAGACATTCACCTTGCTGGGGTCATTTGACCCCAGGATTCTTTCCTGCCCATGGCAGGTTGGACTTGATGATCTGCTCAGGTCCCTTCCAACCCTATCAACTATGAAGCTATGAAACTATGAAATCGAAAATGAGGTCATAAATGGGAAAAGTACACCTACCTATGCCAAAATTCAGTCATAACAGTTAAATATCTGTTCCTTTACAAATAGTTCTGTTAGATCTGTAATGGCAAATAGTACAGGGTCTCTGTTTTGTGTCTTATCCAGAAATATTTTTGGGAGTGAAGTAGCACTTAAGATCATGTTGAACATTATTTTAGGAGGACAACAGGAGGACTTATTGAACTGGGGCATTATTTCCTCTTGCAATGTTAAGTTATTTCTTGAAAATAGCTGGCCAGATTTTGACCAGGACCAAGAACATTGCCAAGAGCTTTGGCAAAGTTAGACATAATACTGGCACAATGTAGTGCATCACTGCAAACAAATCAACAATTATGACTAAAATATTATGCAGCTTCTAGTTTTAACATATGAATTCTACTGGGTCCAATGAGTGGCAACGTATGTCACTACAGCTGCCCCAGCCTACCTGCTGATCACTTCCTCATGGATCAAAAACTACAGCAAGCAAGGGCCAGATAAAGGACGCAGCTTGCAAAGAAATTAAAGATCTCCATCTGTAGGGCTAAAAGAGCTGGGGTCTCCGTTTCTATTGATTATGGTTTAATGAATAAATAAACCATAAAAGCAACCATTTTATGCATCATATTTCCAAAAAAAATACAGCATTCCTAAAGAATACAACCAAGAATACAACATTCTGGCAAAATGTATGCTAAATTTGTATTTGATCCTCTAGGGCTATAATAAAAGAATGGTGCAAATTTAGATTGCTTCTGCCAGTAGCTGAGGTATCCTATAACTCCAGGATTTGACACTAATGGAATGAGCAGAATTCAGTCCATTTGGTATACTTGCATGAGACAAATATCAAATCTCAGAAAACACAAGGTGTTCATGCAACATTATGAAAAACACTTAAAACATTCAGGTTGGGCCTTAGAAAAGGTAGTTACAATAGCATGACTATGAGTCACCAGAGGTTCTTTTAGCTATAACTGTAAATGTGACCATTAACCAACTGCAACCACAACCCAGAGCTAGTTTTTAAACTACAAAATTGAGGCTCTGGCATGTACAGAATATTTTAATGTTATCACTGCAGGTAATTCCTGATTCACAGCTACTACACACATGCAAGATAGATGTAGAGTGATGAATACTAGTTGTCCCTATTATGCAAAATTGCATATACTTAACCAGTATTTGAAAAAGAAAAAAAAATATAAGTGAACAGAAAAATACTGAAACAAAAAGTCCCCAACAAAGTAGCAGGGGTGTCCTGGCTATTCTAGAGAATAGGCCGGATGGGTAAGTGCAACTTATATCCTCCAAAATAAAAGCAACTTTGACTCGTAATGGAAAAATTGACTATTGAATTAAAATGATATAAACTGCAAATGTATCCTGAGCTCTGGAGGGACCTAGAAGTCTGTCACTGCAGAATTCACTGTAGGACTGAGCCTTAGGGCATGTCTGCACTAGAAACTTGCTGTAGGTTTTGATTATATGTATCAAATGATCTTCAGCAGGTGTTGGGTGACCAGTGTATGTATACATGTTGCATTATTATACTATGATCAAGGTCTTTTTGCTTCTTATCTATTGTGGCAACAAAGACTGATGTTTCCAAATAAGCATCTGCTTTCCAGTCAGATGCCCCATGATGCACTGTTACAATATAAGCATTCTAGGATTTGCATTGTGGGATGCCTACAGGAAATCAATGGAATCCTGGGGTTGGGTGTTAAATTAAATTATTTCCAAGGTTCCCTGGTTCCTCCCATCAATTTCTTCATTATTTAAGCCAGTGTGAATTTCAGTGCTGTCAGGAACATGGAGCTGTGATCCTTAGAATAATGACTGTGAGTTACTGTAATCAGATCTATAGTTATGCAATGACTTCAGTGCTGAAGTGATAAGGGAACATGAAGAGGAGAGGGAGGAAACTGAAATGAGCAGACACTTTTCCTACATCTTTTCCTGTAGCATTTCATTTAGTGATTAGTTCAAAGCCATTTTTGGGCTTGGCCTTCTGGCACTGCTTGATGGGACAGTATAGTGCAGGACTCGTAAAATAATTGACAGTTAAGCAGGCCACCACACTGGGAACATCTTCTGGGTGATAGCTGCCCAGATAGCCAGGCAGGGGGGCACACATGGCAGTAGTGTCGCACAAAGGCCAACCTTGCACCCACAGCACACTGGCAGCCAGCCCAGAGGGGAAGATGCCTCATCTGGGCCTGGCCTGGCAGGTGCACAGCAGGTCACAGCCAGGCAACAGTCCCCACTGCCAGGCTGCTGCAGTAGGTAAAGGGTGCAGGGAACTCTCAGGGCTGCTTCAGCAGTCCAGCTGGCACAAGGGGTAGTGTCCCCACGTACCAACTGGCTGGGCCAGTAGCCCTGAGCTACTTGCCAGGGTAACTTTTTGTACAGATGGGGCCAGGACAGGGTAGCTTTTTATACTGCTGGGGACAGCACAGGTGCTGGCCCTGGGCTCTAGTTCCCCCTGGTTGCAGATCCAGGAGGAGCCAGGCAGGGTTATTTTGCCCCAAGTGGCACAATTTGCCCCACATCAAAGTGCATGTCTGGGCACGTGTGCTGAGGCAAAAAAGCCCTAGCTCAAATTTGCACTGGTTGTATTTGAGCTGCTGCAAGCACACATGCCTTCATGTGTGGACTTGCCCAATCTTTCCAAAGGGTGATTTGCCTTTCCCACCAGATCTCCCTTTCCCAGCAGATCTCTCTGTGAAGTTCTACCCACTTCCCTCTCTCCTCTTTAGCAAGCTTATAAAAGACTGATTGTCTCTTCTCTATCTTGTTATCCCTCTGTTGGGATGTACACAATGGAACATCTCTTGAGTAAGTTCTATGCTACTGAACAGGCATTCAATTACTTATCTCTCAAATGCCCATGCTCATTGTAATGTGTCAGATGGTATGAGAAAAGATAAAGTAAAAAAGATAGCTAGCTATTCTGCAGATGGTACAGTGCCAAAAGAGTGACAAAATGTTACTCCCCTTCCCACCATATTGGAATTTTATTCCCATAGGCTCTTCCAGTCTTTGGTGAGATTGGAGATGGTAATACCTTTTCACAACCTTCCTCATTTGTGTAGATCCTCTGGTCTATGGTGTGAAGAGGGTAATTATTTACTGGAAAATATCCTGGATTTTTGTTTGCCCAGATGGAGCTAATACAGAAAAGGAAAGGAACCATAAGCTTCCAGGGCATTGTGACAGAGATGCTTTGCCTCAAACTCCATACCAAACTAACGTACCATCCCTGGCTTTAGTTCTTTTGTTAAACACCAAAGAATCAACATACCGTGCAGGGTAAAATATATAAAATTCTTCAGTAAGTCAGGGTAGATGAAGTCTTTAAATGTTTAAATTATTTTTTTCATAGCAAAACATGGTCATTTACTCCCTAATGCCTGGTACTTGCATAAAATCTGAGGGCATTAATGAAACTGTGGGCCATGGCAGGGCACTGTTTGTGCCTGCCACTTTAAGGGGCTAGAAGGCCACAGCTGGCAGGTGGTTGATTAGGGTAGCCATTTTAGATTTAGGGCTGCCCACATAAATAGGGCATTTTGCTGCTGGGAGGCCAGGCAACAATATTGCCTGGCTATAGGTATCATCTGGAGGTAAGGGAGGAGCTGTAGGGGGTGGTCAGGAGGCTCCTGGTCCTGGGCATGACCTAAAACTGCACCCTGCTGGGAGTGGGGGACCTGGTGGGGTTCTCAGTGGCCCGGGAGCCCCCAGGAAATGCAAGGCCAGTTACCACCCTGGTGGAAGGCGGGTTGGGGTGCCTTGACCCCTAGCCTCCACAACTGGGTGGGTTACCCTTTGTAGGATCTGGAAGGTGGACCCCCAGAGAGAGAGTGGGGCCATAGACATCCCCTGACTGGTCAATGCTGGGGCCAGGACCAGAAGAGTCAAAGAGCCAGGGGCCCACTGTGAGGAACGCCCAAGGGCTGAGGGCCTGGGGTTCTGACTGGCCTGGAGGTGGGCCAGGGCTAGTAGCCAAAGATCCTGGGGGGACCATACCCATAAAGGGGAAGCAGTTCAGTGAGCAATGCTGCCCAGGATGAATGCAAAATAGGCTGCCTGAGGAGAGGAATCCAAGCGGGGTTCAAGTAGTAGGATTCTGGGGCCCAGTGTGGGGCTGGTGATATTGATAACTTCTGGATGCTATCTGTAACACAGAGCCAGAAAGGTCCTCTTATTTGAGGAGGAAAGAGTAGTAGGAGGCACTACTTACAAAGAAAATAGTCAGGGGTAAAACATAGGCTAAGAGTGCATACTGCAGAGCTGGTTACCTTGCAATAGTCTAGTGCAGTTGAGTCTAGCAGGGAAGACAAGACATTCCTTAAGCAGTAGCAATAAGCGACCGTATGGTGAAGCAGCAAGCCTAATCAGCAGGGATCTTGGCTTTCCATTTCCCACAAAAGGAAATAAAAGCAGATTTTTCCCTTTTACCCAAGAAAAACGTGGATTCTTCATTTTAACAGAGAAAAACAGATTTTGCTCTTTTGCAAAGAGCTCTGCAAGGGGCTGGGAGGGAGTGGGAGGAGGGCAGTGAGGCAGGGGGTGCCATATGCATGTACAAGCACAGGGTCTCTAGACAGTCTGGAGAGCAGCTCCCACGATAGATATGTATGGCCAGGGGGTGGGGGGTGGGGTGGAATTAAGGCCCCCATAGGGAGAAAGGGAGTTGAGGGAGGGAGGCAGTGCCTGGGGCTTGGGGCCAAGGCTGCAATGTGCAGCCACAGGGCCCTGGTGGGGAGTGCGGAGTGGGAGGGAGCCTCATGAAGTTTGTCTGGGGGACAGGAAGGGGTTGGACTGGCTTCCTGCTGCTGCATGTGTACCTGGAGGTGTGTGTGGGGGGAGTAAGTGCCCCTTAGATCTGTATATGGGGCAGGTCTGGACTGCCTGCTGCGGGCTTGGGTTCCTTGTCCTGCTGCCCTCCCCTGAGGGCTCTGTAGCCTGGTGGGCAGGACCTAGCATGATGGGGTTGGGCAAAGAAGCTTGTTGTGACCACTGTGAACTCTGCACTGCCCTGGTGTTGGGCCCCCTGCCTGCTTCAGAGCAGCGAGAGGCATAACCCCATGCCACTACCCCTGCTACTTTGGGGTGGGCAGGGGGCACATTGCCAGGGCAGCACAGGGCTCGCAGTGGTAGCAATGAGCTTCCCCACCTGGTCCCGCCCACTGGGCTGCAGAGGCCTTGGGAGAATGCAGGGTCCAGCTCTCTGTCCTGCTGCAAAGGGCAGCCTGCACCCACCTCATTCACAGATCTGGGGGAGACGTGCTGCCCCCCCCTTCTGTCTCTTGAGGCTGCAGCTGCCACCTCCCGTGGGCAGCAGCCAGTGCTCGGGCACTGCTGCAGGGGGACCGGGGGCTGCAGACCCTGGTCTCTGGCCCCATAGCCCTAGCAGCTGGGGGGCCCCCCTCCAGCGAGGCCTGGACCTGCATCCTAGTGATCTAAGGGGGCAGGGGGAGCTCTGATTTGATTTTTTTTTTTTTCCCCATGATAAAAACCCAAAATCAAATACCAAAATTTACAAGTATTTAGAATTTATTTTACAATAGTGATTGAGGCACTGGTAGGCCTCTAAATTGCTTTAAAACTGTAAATATATCAATAAAACTTTGTTCAGTTGATTTTTGTGCACACACATCATTTCATTTTAATTGTGGATTTGGGGGGGTTTAAATCAGAGAACTTGCAAGTTTTTTTTTTTTTTTTTAAATCCGGGGAAAACCAGGATCCCTGCTAATCAGAAAGCACCTGTTGATAGCTGGGGAGGTTACCTGAACCAGGGCAAGCTGAAGCAGTTAGTTGGTCCCTGCAGGCTGGAGGGGAAAGAGCTCCTAAGAAGAAAGGTTGTAGAGGACTGCCTGGATGTCTCCTGAGCTGACAGGGGCCCTACAGATAAGGCTTGGATGTCTTGCAGGGAAATATAACACAAACTGCCTCACTTTGGTTATAACTGGAGGACTTACGATTGTTTATAATTTAGACCCCTAGTTTGTGTGGGGCAAGAAAGGGATGAGAGAACGTTCCACAATGTCAGGGAGGCACATGAGGCTCTAGCTTGCCAGACCAGGCTGTGAGCTTCAGAGTAGCCCAGGAAGGGCAGAGAGAGGGCTAGAGAGCCCACAGGTCACAGAGGGGCAGCAACAGGGTCCAGGGGCCCAAAGCCCACCCAACAAGGACAGAAGTGGGGCTGGACGCAGGAGGATGTGGGGCTACTGGGCCCCAACAAAAGCTGGCAGGGGGGGAGTGGGGAGCATGGCAGCTGCATCCCACTGCTGCTGCTGTGCCCTGACAACAGCTCCAAAGTTGGGGGGGAGGGGGTAAGGAGAGGAGAAGTAGGCCCGGCCCTGAAGTGGCGGCGGGAGGGTGGGAGGAGCCGGCCTGTTTGCCCCCTTCCTTGACTGGACAAGAAGTAGGGGGAGGGGCTGGCTGCAAGACTCTGTCCCTGCCCACCATGATGGCAGGGAGTGCACCGCTGCCAGGCCCCAACAAAAGCCAGCAGGGAGGGAGAGGGAGTGGGGGTTGGGGGCACAGTGACAGCACCCTGCTGCTGCTACTGGGCCCTGCCAACAGCTGGGAGGGAGGAGAGGCAGGTGGATGCAGGCTGGGTAGACCCGGAGCACAGGGGTGGGGGAGAATGGATCAGGACCCAAAGCTGGGGCTAGACACGGGCCTCTGTCCCCCTCCCCTCCACATCATTCTTGATGGGCATTTGGCTAGTTTTTTAACAACAAGGCATGACAGGAAAGAACTAAAGGAAACGTATCTGAGAGAAGAACTATATGGTCAGGAGGGGGCATCATCATTGCTGCCTCTGGAGACTCGTCCTGCTACTAGACTAGAGAAGAGAGAAGGCACTGGAAGAATTTGTCGGCTGCTATAATCCAGCGTAATGTCAGTGTTACTGTCTCGTATAGTGCTGCCATTTTGGCTGGGGATGAAATGGGGACCTGATATAGGGGGATAACAAGGTTGAAGGAGATACAGCACTAAACACCATACTAGAGGGTATTGTGTAGGAGAAACCTAAAGTTGTAGTTGAAGGACTTGGATGGATATCAAAGGGGAGAGGGAATAAGCAGTTTGTATAGTTTCCATCGTGGTTGCTATTTTGAGCAATGGGTGGGTGTGAGTTAGAGCCCAAGATGAGGAGGAAAAAGAGTAGACTAACAAGGTGGTGCCTTGATAGTCCCTAGAACTTCCCTGTAATGGTACAGTGCATTATTTAACACTCTATATTATAGTTACTGTAAGTGATTCCCTCTAGACTTTGGGTCTTTGTAGGTGGTCTTCTGACTGATCTGAAGGGTTTCTGGGTCTCAAGCACTGTCTGACTCTTGGTCCACTGCATTAATAAGATCTTGGATGAAACTCGTTTTGGTCGTGCCTGACCCTCTACAGAGGTGTTGTCCAGTAGTCTCTACAGCTGAGATGTTTGTGTAGAGGCATCTGTTACAAATACACTCTGTCCTTTGCACTCTTATGTCCCAACTAGAACTCCTTCCTGCCTTACTGTGGTTCTGACTGTATCTCCACACCTTCACTCAGTTGGAGAATTGCTGGCATTTCTGTGCATAGCAGAGACCAGAATTTAGATAGACCTGTACATATACATACTCCTTGCCCCAGACATAACAAAGTCCTTGACCTTACCCTGAAGTATGCTGGACTATGCTGAAGTACAAGGCTTAATTGCTCTAGGAGGAGTGCAACATAGCTGGAATAACAAAGAAAGCACCCAGAGTGACAAGCTTTAAACAGAAAAGTGACATCTGGAGCAGTAAAGAAAAGTATACCAGTAGGGAGATTTGACCAATAGTATAAGGGCTGTTTTATGACAGCAATGCTCAGTAAAACCATTTAAACAAGGTATTATTAAACCTACTGTCTAACACTAGGTATGGGTGCAAGTCCCTTTAACATGACATAACACAAAATGAGCTTACAATAAACTTCAAGCATAAATCATTAAACTTTATAAGAAAACAGATTTAGAATTAAAGCCAGACAGGAAAGTTGGGCAGGCAACACCCTGTCATTTCATGATACTTCAGGAGTACAGCTTAGCTGGAGATCCTGTCATGTACAATGACATGCATGTGCTATTAATTGAGATTCCATAACCTTATTAAACAGGAAATCTAGTTTATTTAAACTTGTGAAGCCTGCACAAGTTTCACTCCTGCCGTGTCTTCACAGAGTACACCAACCTCTGCTAATGCTGCAACTATACCCTGCTCCTTTGATCTCTTCACCAGAACCTGAATTGTAAAATGGAAAGAATGCAGGCAAAGTTTAACCCTGGTATTCCCTTATGAGTGCTATATGTTGATCTTGATTGGTATCTTTAGTATTGTTCTTTGTTATGATTGCATCCAATCATTTAGGACAATGCCAGGAATCCTGTATAGAAATACAGTTATTTTTGCCAAGTTACTTCTGCTTAGACCCTGAGGAAGGTCTTGACATATTCAAATCCTTTCTATTTCTGTAAACACAAAGAAAACAAGGGCCTGGGGTAGCAGGTCTTAGAGAGAATATTTTAAGAACACTTAAGCCTGGGAGAAAGTTCAGTTTTATGATTAAGATTTGTTGCTGCTGCTATTTAAGTTGGCAATAAAGGAAAACATTACAAAGCCATCGTATTTGGATTTTAGCCAGTCAAAACTGTGTAAAATCCACTGGATTATAATAGGGTTGTAATAGCAGTCAGTAAGGGCATTGTTAGATATTCTCTCACCCTGGAACTATCAATGGTAACATTCTTCATACTCTACAGGGCTCAAACAATTATGCTGAATGTAATGTTAAGTATTACCAGAATCCAAAAGTCTGATTTTTATCACTTGCTGCAAATGACACAGATAATGCATATTACCTTTTGGAGTTTCCAGTGCTTATGAAACTTTTGATTTTGCTGTTGATACACATATGCTAGAAGGAGAGAGGATGAATGTTGAATATATATTTTATTACAATTACGGAGACACATCTTGAGGCATCCATTTCTCATCAGATTATATTTATGATGAGCAAAAGAAAGTGGAAAGACTAGAGAACAGGTGATTATCACATTCTGTTGTGTAGTTTATTCCCCAATTATACAAACATTTCTGAAGTTCAAGAAGGGAAGCTGCTGAATGAGAGACGAATTGTAAAACAGAATCAGTGTCTTAAAAGATGTAAAGTGCTTTAACTGAAGAGCCATATACAGCTGTCACGGAGCTAGGTTTAAGAGTGGCAGTGATGCCCCTGGTAGCTCCGCAACCATGCAAGCTCTGCCCCAAAGGCACCCTCTTCTCTCACCTGCCACACCTTGTTGGTAAAATAAACTAGAAGGCTGTCCAGGGGTCTTCACTTGGACCCAGTCTGCTGAATCCCAATCAAGCTCACAGGTTTTTGGGCCCTTTGCCAAACCTCTCTTTAGTACCTTTATAGTGTGCAGGGCACCTCAGGCTTTATGGGCCAATTGCCTGACTCCAAACCTCTTTACTACTCCCCAAGCATCATGGGTGTTACACAGTTATACCTTCTGTTGGGGCATCAGCCTACTCGGCCTCCACCCTTTTAATGTAGCTAGGCCTCTTAGCCTAGATCCACTGTGTTGGGCTCAGCTTTGATGCACTAGCTCTGTCTCCTCTTGTCACCAGACCCCTGGCCCTTGGTCTTTCCAGCCCTCCAAAGCTCTCACCCCTCTGGCACTGGGGCTGTACACAATTGTGTGCCCCCCTCTAGGCACTAATGAGGCCTCCTCCTCCCTTATTAGCCTCAACCCAGTCCAAACAATAACAAAGACCTAAGCCCCTGGACTATAACATAACACTAACAATAAAGACAGCACTCTGCCCCTTCAAGAGGGCAAACTCCCACCCTTAGAATAGCATAACATACCCCTTAGCCCTAGGTACCTTATGAGCTCATAGGGCAGGGGTGGGCAATTCTTTTGGGCGGAGAGCCACGTACTGAGTTTTGACAAGCCATCGAGGGCCACATGATAGCCAGAGAGAGGCAGATAAACATTAATTTTCTAAATTTTTTAGGGGCCCCACGGACCAGATAGAATGGCCTAGCAGGCCGCATCCGGCCCCCAGGCCGCATTTTGCCCACCCCGTCCTAGAGTCTTACTATAGTAGTTTCATAGTTGGTAGGGTCGGAAGGGACTGAGCAGATCATCAAGTCTGACCCTTTGCCTTGGGAGGAAAAAGTACTGGGGTCAAATGACCCCAGCAAGGTGTTCATCCAGCCTCCTCTTCAAGACCCCCAGGGTAGGAGCCAGCACCACTTCTCTTGGAAGTTGGTTCCAGATCCTAGCCGCCCTGACTGT
>NW_017728910.1:33713169-33717703 GCF_001723895.1 Crocodylus porosus
CCTGTAACCTGTTTAGGTCTGCTTGCAGCCTATTCCTTCCTTCTAGTGTGCCCACATCTTAAGTGTCCCCATGGCTTAGTGTCGTCTGCAAATTTGAACAGGGTGCTTTTTACACCCTCATCCAAGTCACCGATGAAGATGTTGAACAGTGCAGGCCTGAGGACCGAGCCCTGCGGAACCCCACTGCCCACATCCCTCCAGGTCAAAATGACCTGTCCACCACCACTCTCTGGGTGCAGCCCTCCAGCCAACTAGTGACCCCTTTGACTGTGTAGGTGTCGACACCACAGTCCTCTAGTTTTTTAAAGAGAATGGGGTGAGAGACAGTGTGGAAAGGCTTCCTGAAGTCCAGAAAGACTATGTCCACTGCTATACCTGCGTCCAAGGATTTTGTGGCCTAGTCACAGAAGGCCACCAGGTTAGTCTGACAGGACCTGCCTCTGATGAAACCGTGCTGGTTCAGAGATGGCAAAGCAGGCAGCCAGCTGCATCAAACAGCTATCTTGTGCAGGCACTTTCTCCTTGCAGTTGCAAAAGAGTGACCCCAGCCAGTCCTGGCTCTGAGCTTATATGCCTCTGGGCTCTGATCCTCTTCTGGTCAGCTGACCACCTGCAGGTGCTGGCTAATTACCTTGTTAGTCTCTTAAGCAACCTGCTGCTGTGGCTCCTTCTGCCATTAAAGGCGCAGGCACACCTTGGTGTCCTGTGACAATAACATAATTGTATCCACCAACATTTATTGTAGATGCTGATAAATTTATCATAGCTGATTTATGGCCCAATTAAATCAGTGGTAAATATCACAGTGGTTTCAAGCCAACAAGTGCAAAATGATGACATAGCTTAAAGGAGGGCTGTCCAACTAGTAGGTTACGTGATGCCTCCAAGGGGCTACCTGTGGTCCCCCAGCTCCTTGTCTGGGTGTTGCTCCCCTAACCACTCCAGCTACTGCTGTTACCACCAGAGTCTCTGGGCTCCTCCCTCTTCCAGCTTCCATTTCTTGCCCTCAGCCCTGGGGTTATGCAGGGAGATGCAGCTGAGGGAACCTGTGGCCAGAAGGCTCAGGGTAGGATTCTGTGGGATAAGGGAGGGGACATTGTGTGCGGGGAGGGGGAGAGGTGCCAGCTACACAGTGGGAGGGCCATGGGGCACAGTATCCAGGAGTGCTGGCATGGTGCAGTGGAGGGATCCCTGCCATGCAATGCAGCCAAGGGATTCACAGAAGTTTAGGGCTGGAAGGGACTTTGTGAGATCATCAGGTCCAGATGATTGCAACCTGTGCAGCCCTGGCTTAAAAATGGTGCATCATTGCCTATATATGGGCTTTAGAATATTTTCATATGTATTTTGTAACACTAACTACTCGGAACTTTATCATTATAAACCTAAGAAATCTACCCCGATTCTACATAGGATCCAAAACCAAGAATGAAGACTTTACTACTGAACAGAACACATTAAATGTGAAAGTAATTTGGTTAAAGCTTTATCACATCCTCTGTTCTCAGAACCTGCCTTGTACTACACAGAAGACTTGCTATAAAAGGTACTTTCATTGTGCGCTGCAGATACTGCTACATTTTAAAAATAGTATGCAAAAGACTCAGTGGCTTGAAAATAGCTTAGGCCAGTTTCTCACCTTCACTCCCCACTTGTGGCCAAAAAAGAGGAGTCTGCAATTCCCTGATACTGAGGCCAGTCCTATAACCTCAAGAACCTGCCATTTGGGGAACACTAAAGAGCTGAGGTGGTCTAGCCACACTCCTCATCTCAGCACCCTCCCATTCTGGGATCCAAAAGGGCAACTGACACTTTCAGTTCTCTGCAGGTAGGTCACCTTTCCACTACGGAAACACCCAGATTCTCTGCACTGCCATAGCAGCAAAAAGACACCAGACTACAACCCAGAATCTGACCCTTGTTTTCAATTTGTGATTTTTACTCAATGGCCACTGTTGTATTTTGTCAATATTGCCTGCCCCTGAGAAAATTAAGCAATTAAAATATTCCTGTATATGCATTCTTCCTGCTAAATTCCCTGGGGAAATCCTGCTCTTGTGTTCTATTTTCCTTTCTTTATCTGTGTCTTCTTTTCCCCAGAGTCAGATATCTCCTTCTTCCTCTTGATTACATATTTATCTGGAAAGCAATGAAAAGCATATGAACAAAGGAACTGCCAAACTAAGTCAATCCAGTCCAAGGTACACGGTTCTATATGAACTCAGTGTTAGGGTCATGCAGAATAATCTGTCCCTGACATTGTATCTCATCCTGGTCTCTAATAGTTATACTGAAGCAAGAGATTCATCGCTTCATAGATATTAGGGGCTGGACCAGACCTCTTGAGATCATCAGGTCCAGCCCCCCCGTGCTTGTGCAGAAAAGACTGCTGGGGTCAGATGAACCCAGCAAGGTGTGTGGCCATGAGTTTTTTGGAGATATCCAAAGTAGGTGATTGTACCGCTTCTCAGGGGTCTATTTTAGACCCTGGACACTTGAGCTGTAAAGAAGTTTTTCCTTATGTCTAATCTGAAGCGGTCGTCTAGCAATTTTTGACTGTTAGTCCAAATCTTGCCCTGGGGAGTCTGGGTGAACAGACATTCTCCCAGTCCCTCACGTGAGCCCTTTATATATTGATAGGCTGCCACCAAGGCCCCTCTGAGACTTCCCTTCTCCAGGCTGAACAGACCCATGTCTCTCAGCCTCTCATCATATGGACTACTCTTTGTACCTCTAACCATATGGGTAGCCCTCCTTTGGCCTCTCTCAAGCTTTTCCACATCCTTCCTGAAGTGTTATGCCCAGAATTGGCCACAGTACTCCAGTTGTGGCCTCACCAATGCTGAGTAAAGAAGGAGGATGACATCCTTAGTTTTGTTTGAGATACCTGTAGCTAGGCTTGAGGCTGGCAGGCCTGGCTGGGGCCTGCAGCAGCCTGGTCAGCCTGCAGGGCTGGAGAGTGCGGGCCTGGCAGGCATGCAGCACAGCAGGCTGTGGCACTAGGATGCAGGCAGGATAAGACAGCTGGCCTGTGACCTGCCAGAAAGACCCCAGGGCCTGGATTGGCCTTAGGCTCCCTGCCGCTTTTCCCCAGGGCTCAAAATGCCTGGAGGCTTTTAAAGCTTGAGGCAGGGGCTACCACAAAGGCTGCCCAGCTCTGGGGCAAGAGAGGCTCTTGGCCCAGGGCCCTGGGGTGAGCCTCAGGCTGGCCCTCTAACAGCAGGTCTGATCCAGGAGCAAACTTGCTCCCGGGTCATGTGTACACATGCATAAATATGCAGTAACTAATTGCATGTAAATTTGCTATCTGCATTTGCAGATAGCAAAGTTACTCGCAATTAAGCATTTTTACTGTGCAAGTATGCCTGCACACTTGCAGATGCATGCACTTGCTGCACAGTAAACTATACTACTGTGCAGTTAAGCTTCTTGTGTAGATGTGCCCAGTGATCTCTTAGATGTGGACCTAAGCCAGTGGAATGAACTATCTCAGAAACTGAAAACCATCACACATCTCATCCCTTTCTGCTCTTAGTGCCAACTGCTAAGCATATTTCTTTGACCTTAAATAAGCATATCAAAGTACTTCTTATTAAAAACAAAATCCAGAACAAACCCTTCAACTGCATACACGTCTACCTGGAGAGGAGGAGAGGGAACAAGTACGTAACACATGTTCGTGCCATCTACTTTTTAAAGTTTGCTTTAAGGTGGGGTGGAAATTTAAAGCATCTCACTATTTATTCTGGAATATGAGTGCCTTGTTCATGTTCAGTTCAACCAACTTTCTAGTGCCTGCTGCTGCTCATGCTGACAAGTACGGACTCATTGTTTCCTTGTCCTCTGGGTCTGGCCAACTCCATCTCTTGTTCCTTGTTTGACATTTGGGCCACAGGCACACAGGGACTGTGTTTGTCTAACACCTTGCACACCTCTTCCTGCTCCACAGAGTCCCAGGGCATTGCATGAAGACAAATACAATAAGAAAAAGGAGTGGGCTGTTGGGAAGAGCATTCTGGAAGAGCTCCACGTGGAGACGATGGCTTAAGATGCTGGTGGAAGGTGCTCAGATCCTCCCGCGATGAAAACCTACGGGGTATAATCAACCCCCCTCAAGGGAAGATTCCAGGGTAAGTTCACTCTGCCACCGTACTTGGTTTTCAAGCAGCTCACGCGGGGATGCCGCCCGGGCTGGCACCCCTGTCGCGCGCGGGGGCACCCTCTGGCTCTGCGCTGGCGGGAGGCTCAGGGACCCGGCGGCGGGGCAGCGCTGCCGGCCGGGTCCCGGGGCGGGCTGGCCTCCGGTGCCGAGCGTGCCTGGCCGCGCAGCGGAACAGCCGGGCCCTTCCCGTGTGCGCTGCTTTTCCGGAGCCGGCTGAGGAGGAACCTGGGGAGCGAGAAACTGCATCCAGCTCCAGCCACAAGAGTGTGCGTGTGAGAGGGCTGCCAGCCTCGCCGGCCAAACCAGACCCAGCCGGTCTCGCGGCGATGAGGCGGCGTGGCGGTGCGCGGCCGCGCGGCACGGAGCCGGCCT
>NW_017728910.1:33717803-33828052 GCF_001723895.1 Crocodylus porosus
GGAGCCGGCCCGTGGGGGATGCGACCCCCGGGACTGCAGCGGGCTCCGCGCGGTGAGTGTGCGGGCGGGCGGTGGGCCCTGCCCGCTGTCGGGGCCGGGCTGCGGCATCGCGCGGCCGCTGCGGCACGGAGGTAACTAGCGGTCATGCCCCCGGCGCCTCCCCCTCGCGTGGCGGAGCCGCTGGGAACTTGCCCTTAAAACCCGCACTGCCAGGCAGCCCCGGGACACTCTCCGCCTCCTCCCGGCACCAGCGGCGGGGATGGGGATGCGGCTCCCAGCCGCCCGGCAGCATGTCGGAGAGGAGGGGGCTCGGGGCTGGCGGCGCCCTGGGTCTGCCCTGCCCCGGTCCCGCGCGTCCTGCCTGGCGCCGCACAGCGGGCTTGGCTCTGCTGGGGGCGACGATCCGAAATCAAGCCACCCCTACGAAAACTTGGACCTTAACTTCTCTGTGCCTCAGCAAAACTGGATTCATGATACTTGCCCTACCTAGCAGGGACACTCTGAGACCAATTTCATTACTGTTTGTAAAGCACTTTAGGGTTTTCTGGTAGAAGCAGCATTCACAGATGCATTATTATTTGGTCGTTTTTAATAGCAAGGATAATCAATCACTGGATATGGTAAATTTTCCATCACTTGGGCTCTTTGAATCAGGAGTAGATGGGTTGTTCTTTTTTTTTAAAGATCTACTCCAACCCAGCAACAAATTGCTGAACTAAAAGATAGAGGCAGTCTATAGTCTGTGTGATGCAGGAGGTCAGATCAGGTGTTGACAATACTTCCCACTGGCCTTCACATCTGTAAAGCTGTATTAGCAGTAGTTCACCTTAGATGGTGGTTTACACCCAGCAGAAGTTGCTTCTCATTTAGCTTAAGTGTGTTCAGTGAGACAGGAAGAAACCTAACAGTCCTGCATGCAGAACTCCTATTAAGTTTAATGGGGCCTGTCTAATACATGGAACTGATGTGCCACAGGAACTGCAATAAACTGCATATTGAGTGGCCTGCTCAGGAACCAGGGTAGTTGGATTTTAGGAATAAAAACCAAAACATATCTGGGAGTAGTGGAGACACTTGGAGATGGGGAAAATTCATAGTCCCTGTTCTTGGCCTGCCTCCCTCCTTTTTTGGAGTTTTGCAGAGGAATAGAAATGTTAAATAGGTTTGCAGTAATTCTCTTACTCTCCACAACTCTAATGGGGAAGGAGAAGATCCAACTGTGGACAGATTTATTAAAAACAAACAAAGAAAAACCCCACAACAGGAAGAAACTGTGAGTCAGATTATTAGAAAAGCTCAGCTCCTATTTAATACTACTAAATTTGTAGTGCAGTTTTCTAAAGAGCACAGTATATTGGTTGCACTCTGTATGCAGAGCCTTCTAAAGTGCTTCTAAACATCTGGCTCTCCTTAGATGCTAAATAGAAGCTCAGTTCTTCTGAAAATCTGGCCCCTCTCTGGGGCATTGAGATGTTAGAAGTCCAACCCTGAGTTCTCAAAAGCGTGGCGATTAGGAACTTCTCCCATTTCTAAACCCAGTAGCTAGTTTGGCGCCCTAGTCATGTATTTTTGGGACTGAGGACCGTACCATCTTAGTTGTTTGGAAGAGGCATTTTTGCAAAGTAGCTGTTGTCACTTTCCTAATAATTTATTTAGGTTCTTGTGGTTGTAAAGAGTGCTTTTCTGCCTTCTAGGGTACTACAGTCTACTTGGCTCTGGTGCTGTGGCCTGGCAGAGGGACCGAGGGAGGGTAAGTCCATCTTTCCACAGTGCACAATATAATAGGCCAAGGATATGCTGAGTCAATAGTGAGGAGTAAACTGTCCAATCCTAGCTCTGTCCAGTTGCTGAGAGTTTGCACAACTATTGCAAGTGACCTTCCTGCTTATGAGTTTATTTACAGTACAGATTCTGGACTGGAGATAAAAATAAAGGAGGATTAATAATGCAATAGATGTGAGAAATAGCATCTGATTCATGTATCGTAAAAGTAAGCATTTTGCTTCAACCCTGAGTTGGTGGTGGTTATAAATCTGGAACTAGCTTGTATCACTTTGTTAAATCAATTTGTCACTGTAGGGCAGTGATTCTCAACCAGGATGCCATGGCACCCTGGGGGGCCTTGAGATTCTTTCAGGTTTGCTATGGAGTGCTATGCAATGTTAGCATTGTTAGGTGTGCAAATATGATTCACAAGATAAACCCAGCTGTTTCAAGTAGGAATATGTAAGTGTTAAAACATTCTGGCTTATTTTGGTCTGTCTGAGCTCTTTGCAACAGAAGAATTGCTCTATTATTTTTCTGTAGTAAAAAAATAAAATGAAAATTAAGAACTGACATTTTCTGAGGGGTGCCTTGAGTCTGTTGAAGGGTATGTGATCACATTCTGTTTCTTAAATAATGGAATAAAATGTCCACCAGGCAACATTTTTTAAATAAATTTCAGCTATGTTTAATATCTTGCAAATTTTCATCATTCTTAAATAGCATGCTATTTTTATGATCATAGCTCTTCAGTATATCTTTACTAACTGATTCTTAAGCACCTAGTTTTCTTCTCTCTTTTTTATGTGAGGATCTGACTCCATGTATTTTATTCATTTTAGGGCAATGTTGAGCATTTAGATCGTTTTACACTCTGCAGGACCTCCAACAAGGAACTGTGAGGTATGGCTTTGCTCTTTCCCTCCTACTTAAAAAGCCACTTTATCCTTTTTAGGGATACATCCCCTTGAACCCAACAAGCTGTAATACTCTATGCAGTGCAACACTGACATAGCATTGCTCACTCTCTATTGCCTCCTAGACCATTTGCTTGTGGGGGGAAGTATTAGTTGCTTGTAGTTTGTATGCTCCTTTGATGTATCATACTGTAGAAATCCTTATTCCTTCTCACTTCCCAGTGTGGCCAGGTTAGAACTAGTATCTAACTTATAATCAACAGCTGTGTGCTATATATTTGCTTTTCAACTAATAATCTTTTAAAGTACAGTTTAGTGAATGAGCCGGTCTAATAAAAGATGTCATATTTACCCAAAAAACCTTGTCTGTTTAGTGAATGAGACATTTCACTATACAGTTAGCTGTGCACAGCATTTGGCAAGTGCAGGTGATGAAGCAGTTAACTGGGTAGACATCTGAGCTGCTAAATTAGCTTGTAAATCCAAACAGTTTTTCACTATTTCATCATAATTCATTTTAATACATTGTGAAACCATTGCTTACTGTTTAATTTCCATATAGATGACTAATATTCTCTGGCAGCAATACATATACTAGTAGGGTATATTACAAGATGCTGCATGTATGTATCCAACATTTTAAGGAGAAAGTATGACTTCACACACCCTGAGAAGAGGGATGTGATCATGTGGTCTGCATCCGCATCCCCAAGTAGCGTAAAGCAGCCTTGCTGTGTTTATGATGTCTGTTCACAACATTATCAGAACTCCCACTCTCTCACCGATTAGAGCTTCTGCAGGAAAGTCTCTCCTCTGGGCATGTTAGGATATCCAAAGGAGAAATCCCTTTCCCACAGCCCTTTACAGAACTCCTGGAGTACAACAGAACAGGACTCCCTCCCACATATATTAAAATGTGAGCAAGAACCCTCTGTCAACTCCATCCTACGTTTTCCTTGCTGTTTAAAAGAAGTATATTTTGGTGTGAATTCTGTAGCTGGTTGCACTGGTGTAATACCTTGAGTAATGTTACAGACCTATAGACTGAGATATTTGAGAGAAGAAGCCTTAAAATTGATATAAAACAGCTTTTTGCATCAGATACTTAAAGTTTTCTGTGTTAGACATGTCTTTTGCTCATTTGGAAGTAACTCTCATACCAAAAAATCTATAAAGTTTTCCCAAGATCTTACTGGCCACTACAGGAAACTTGAGACACGGAGTATCTGAAGTTCCAGATTCCTAAAATTAAAAGCCCTTGTCCATTGTCCACCTAAAATCCTTTTTCTTTACAGTGGATTCTTGATATCTAATAATTTAATTAGAACTACATATTTTGTTGTGTTACAATATTCTATTAAATATATGGCCATGACCCTTTGAACTATCCTGGAAAAGAGAATTTGTTCTGTTGGCTTTACAGGAAAACCTCATTAGTTCAGTATTGGATCATTCAAAGTATTGGATGCTTTGAAGCTGTTGTCATTCCCCAGCCAAAAGGATAAATTTTTGTGTACTTTATAATATGAATAATTTGAAATATGGCTACTTTGAAATTTGAAGCAGTTTTCTGGTTCCTTGGACCACAAACCCTTGGAAACAGTATGGTAGGATCAAGTGTTGGTGGGATCGGGAGCAGTTTGGTGCAATATTGGAGGCAGTTTGGCACAATAGGCCTGGTGGAACTGGGGACACTTTGGTGTGATCAGGGGTTGGTGGAAACGTGAGCAGTTTGGTGGAATTGGGAGTAGTTTCACGGTATTGGGGGATGGTGGATCCGTGGGAGGGAGTGGGTGGCAGGACAGTTCAGCACTAGATTGACCTAACCAGAGGAGAAAGGGCCCTCAAATTATTTCTGCTTTTCTGCATTAGAAACTCCTTGTGCTATATACCATAAAAGCAGCTTAATTAGTCACTGGGATAACGCCTCACTTTGTTGTTATCAGTTAGTAAGGTCTGCATGTGGATGAACTAAATCCATATGTATGCACAATACTTGGGATAATTCAAGCTCATTTATTTCAAAGTCAGTATTATTTTGTTCCCTGCATTTCAAATTAATTAGCTTTTCCTGTAATTTGAATTTGAATATTACATGAATTGGTTTTCATTTATTAATGAATAAAGCCTGTTTCCTATTGACAAATATCATATAAGGATACTTTAAATAACTGTTTTCTCTCTCAAAAGTTAATATTGCTTCAAAAATCATATATTATAAGAAAAAACTAGATTTGTAGAAGACCATCTCAAATTTTGTTTCACTCTTTTTAATTTCTCATCACTGGGTGCGAAGTCAGTTCCTGTTTCCATTTCTCTAGGGGAAAAAAGGAGGAAAAACTACCTTCTTTTGTAGTGTGTACCATTGAAATTCCCCGTCTCCATGGAAACCTCTGGGTGCTCCTCAGTGTTGTAATAATTCAATATGTTGCAGGATAAATCAGACTGAGGGGCAGATTTGGTTCTGCATCCTGGCTGTTGTTTAATTAAAAACTGCTTGTGCAGCCACTTGAAATTATTACTGTATTTTAGAATTATTTCTTTGTTGAGCTTCTTATTTGCTGGAATCATAAAACAAACAAAATTACTAAAATGTATTTGTGACCCGCTGCTGTAACCTTTGTGCACCCAGATCTAACATTAGTCTAGATTTTAATAGTCACTACCATAAATTTAGAATAGCTCATTTATCTCAGTGGAATTATGTGGATTTACACGAGTGAAAGAGAAAGGACAAAAAAGAAACTGTCCATGAGATTGATTTTGATGGGAGTTTTGGATGTGCCAGAAAGGCAGAATCAGGTGTCTTGTCCATAATGTATATGAGCAGGGCATTTTGAAGATCACTGAATTTGTACATCTTTTATCTTCTTTCTTTACCACATCCTGCTACTACCAATTGCCCTTGATTTTCTCTGCACAAAAGTTACCTTCTTTTTATCATTTCCCTGTTTTATTAAAAGTTTTGTAATTTTGAACATAAATATCTATAATCCAAGTTTGCTGGGATAGCAAAAGGTGTCCTCTATTTTTTATATTATATATAGATACTTATCCTATCTTGAAACCAAAGCCAATCCAAGGCTTGACACTGAACCTTATATAAGTTTGCAGAAACATATTGCAATAACCAAGAAGGCAAACTATAATCAATGCAGAAATACCCTCATGAATAGCCCTGGTACTAAAATACAAGACTTAACAAACAAATATGCAGAAAAAATGTACAGTTTTCCAATCATCTTACATTTAAAATTAAATGAAAAACTGGCATCCTACTAAAACATTTTAGATATTTGAAATTTTATTCCAATTTAAAAATTAAAAAGTAAACAACCCAAACTACTAGATAAATGAGAAAAAAATGTTGATGAAATATTTTGAAAATCTCTCTGCCAGTTTTGGAATGATAGATCTAGCTTGTATTTTTTTAAATTGAAAAAATTTGGAAAACATTGCAAAAATGTAGAAACATTTATGTACAAAAAACTAGAACTCTTGTTTCCAAAATTATACCTTTTATTAGACCAACTGGAAAATGGCAAGGAAATTGTTCTTTTCTGCAAGATTTTGGGATCAAAGTCCCTTCATCAGGCTCTGGGAAAAGTGTATAGATGGTACAAGATAGTAAAAAGTCCCCATAGGTAGGAAATAAACTTTAGTTTCGCACAGAGGGAGCTGAAGATGGAAGGCTGTTCCTCTGGGTCCATGAGAGCGTCTTTGTGAGCTGTGTTGAGTAGCAATTTGATTTGTTGATCAGGTAGAATCCCTTCCCTGGAGGTGTCTGATGGCAGGCAGGGAGGTAAAAAAAAACTTCCTTGTCGTTCTGCAATGAAGCTTAAAATCCAAAATGGGCTAAAATTTGGCATCTTCCATGTTTCAGGGGTGTACTTGGTAGCTGTGTTGGTTTGAGACAAAAAGACATACAAAAAACTAGAACTCTTGGTGCCAAAATTATACCTTTTATTAGACCAACTGGAAAATGGCAAGAAAATTGTCCTTTTCTTGAAAGCAGAATTTTCTTGCCATTTTCCAGTTGGTTTAATAAAAGGTATAATTTTGGAACCAAGAGTTCTAGTTTTTTGTGTGTCTTTTTGTCTCAGACCGACACGGCTACCGAGTATACCCCTGAAACATTTATGTAACTTTTATTCTTATATCAGCTCTGGTAACACAGTTTTAAGCTTGAGGCTTTTTTTACCTATTTCTACAGGTAAAGTTAGTGCTGTGGGTGCATTCATGCTCTCCTGGGATCCTCATATTGTTCTTGTATGTGAGAACCCAAACAAATGTAGGAAAAAGTGAGGAAAGTGGATTGAAAAATTACCTCCAACAAATTTCTGGAAAATAATTAACAGCAAATAATAACAACAAAACCACAAACCTTTGTCTGTTTTCTATATGGTTTGAAATAATTTGTTATGTATGTTTCAGAATACTGTGGAGAAAATGTACAGCAGTCGAGAAGATATTCAAGAAGATGACTCAAAAGATAATAAGAAGACGCTTAAACCTAATTCAGACATTGATGGTGGATGGGCCTGGATGATTGTCCTGTCTTCTTTCCTTGTGCATATACTCATCATGGGGTCACAAATGGCTCTTGGCATACTCAACATGGAATGGCTGGAAGAATTCAGTCAAAGTCGAGGATTGACCGCATGGGTTAGCTCCCTTAGCATGGGTATCACATTGATTGTAGGTATGTTCCAATATACAGTACTGTTATTCCGAAACTGTCTAGCTTTGGAAAGTATTTATCATCCCAACACCCGTGTATTTGCTTCGAATGGTATTCATATAGTGTAACTGAGTAGTAGAGTGTTCTGAACTACTGTTTCATCCACTATATCAGTGATGCAGTAAAAGGCAGGGAACTTCAGTGAAGTTGGTGGGAACAACAGTGAGAGTAGGAGGCAGAGCACTGGGTAATGGCATAACATACATCTGGATGGTGCCAGCAAACTGCCTGGGTTTGATTAAGCTGCTTGATAGACAAGGTAATTAATTCCTCAGGAGTGGGAGAAAAACAACAATTGATTCAGGAAGGTTGAGTTTGACATAGTCTATTAGGAAGGTGACAGGGTTGGACTAGGTATGAAAATAAATGAGTCTTCTGTTTGGCAATTTTACCAAATATTTGGAAGGGAAAAGAGTTTGGATCTGAAACAAACCATTTTCATCAAGCAGATTAAAAGAAGACCAATATATTATTGTTTCAAGTTGATCTAGAACATTCAATTCAACACAAAATGAATTTTTAGTTTTCAGGCACCTGTAATAAGCCAAAGAAATTAAAGGCTAGTTCCATACTGCATTAGCACTGTGGAGACACTCAGCTCCCTCCTCTGTTCGAAAGTATAGGAATGCATATCTCTCACCTTTCAAAAGAGTGCCCACACTATCAAGCTGCAGGATAGTCTCCAGTTGATATTGTTTCACTTAACATAAATAAATAGCCATTGTCACAGTGACTGGGATTTAGGCATCACATCCCAGGGTTCAGGGGATGTGAATATTTTTTTTCAAGCCCAAACTAATTGTCAAATTCAGACTGAATTTGTGAAGAGATTCAGTACAAATACAACTGCATTTTCAGTGAATAAACAATAGATTTCACCCATGTCTAGTTTTAACCAAGAGGAACTGTGGTAAGTATTGATTCTTTACTGTATTATGTCTTGTGAAAACATTTACTTTTTGTGACATTATTACACCTGCTTTATACGTTTCATCTACTTTTACAGAAGTATAAGTGACATCATAAAGTACAAAGCAAGGCAGAATCAGATTTAGTGTTTGGCTGAGAAAGATGTTATTAGAAGGAAAAGTCTGCCAGAGAGAAAGGTAGTTTAAAGGGAATAGTCTTTGAGGGGTCCCAAAATACTGATGTGTCTGGAACCAATACATCTTATTTCATCCCAGTAAGATAACTATATTTTCTGCTCAAAATAATGCAAATTTTCTAAGGAGGCTAGTGCAAGTCAGGTGCACATATTTTAGCAAATCGTGACAAGATTTAAACCCAGAGCAGCTTGTGCTACTTCAAAGGGATGGCAAGATACTTAAGTCAGGGGAGGATCTGACCTATTTAGATAAAACTAAAATCCACAGAAAAAAAGTTTGACCCAGGGTCTGTATTCCAGATTTCACTTATCTTCCTAATCCCCAGAAGATGGCAGTTTACTTTTTGGTCTGCAAAAATTAAACAAGTTGATGCAACATTGAAATATTGTGAATTACTAATAATCAACAATGAAGATAATTTAGGACTGAAGTAATTTCCAAGGTTACAAAGATTGCTAATATCCTAAGTTGTTAGTCACTTGAGCTCTCAGAGCAGTGGTCAATCACTTACTTGCTGTGCCTTTTTTGTGCTCTTTTTCCATTTTACAACAAACCATTACACTGCTGAGTGGTGGGATATATCACCTGCCTCTGCAAAAGATGACAGCGGGTGAATCTACATGAGAAGCTACGACGCAGTAGCAACGAGCTGGTGTTGGGCACCAACTGCTCATTGACGGGACTGCACAGTAGTAACAAGCTACTGTGCAATAGCTCATTGCTACTGTGCAGTAGCATCGAGCAAAATCCGTGCAGCAATGGTACTGTGCAGTAACACCACTTATAGATGTGGCCACTGTCACCAATCCTTAGGCAACCTAGGGAATTCTTCCATCTGTGCTAATTAAAGGCAACATGGTCAGTGCATTGAAAGTCAGAAAACTGATTTCCAAAGCCATTCTAGTTTGGCCTCTACCAGCCATGTATATGTGTTTACACGTTGTGCGTATGCCTGTGGAAGCACTTTCTAGGTTTGTACTTTTGAGATAAGGTGGCATATTCTAGTTATCAAACAGCTGAGATTTTTTCTACCCCTTTTAATGTGAAAGTGCAAGTAAAGACTACTCAGGTATTTGACACATTTATAAATATGATGTTAAATAACAGAAAATAAAGGGGATGTGGCATTCTAAATATGAAATAATACAAGGCACTGGGCAGTCCACAAACATACAGACCAGAATATGACAAAATACTTTTACTAACAGTGTTTCCACTTTTTTTGTACAGTTCCTCATGTATAAGAACATAAGAAATGTCATACAGGAATAGTAGACCGCAGACCCATCTAGCCCATATCTCATATTTCGCAGTGGCAGAGAACAGTTGCTAAGGAGGAGAGTATGCTGGGCTTGTCCAGACTGATCTGTCTCCTGCCATGCTATGAACTGGGACAGGTAGCTGGGTAACCACAGCAACACTGCTCTACTGGTTCTCCTCTAGAGAGTTCACCTGCAGATGCAATTCTCTGCTGACTGTTACTTGGCTAGTTTAGTTTTGAAAGCTTGTGCATATATGTGTATATGTATGTGTGTCTGTGTATACACATCTACTTTGATTAGTCTATAAGGCCCCCTCTACGTGTTACAGTTATTATCCAGTTAACTGGTTAATTGCACAATTAACTGAGACCAGCTACACTATAAATAGATCCAATCAGCTATAAATTTAGACCTTGAAAATGTGCACTAACTTTATAGATGGTTGCTATCCAGCTTTAATTTGTACATGTAAATTTATAGGGGTCTGCCCCTATAGCCGGGAGCCCCATCAGCTGACAAGGCTCCCAGCTGCAGGGGTACACCATGTGCAGCTGGGGCTGGGAGTTCTGCAGCTGAGGGGACTCTCAGCCCCAGCAGTGCCCTATGACTGCCAGGCCCCAGAGTCCTGCAGCTGTGGACACTGGGTCATAGAATCATAGAAGTAGGGTTAGGAGGGACCTCCAGAGGTCATCTGGTCCAACCCCCTGCCTGAGGCGGGATCATCTTTATTCAAACCTTCCTATACAATCCATAATCTAAGTCACATAAGACTGCCTTCAACCCTGACAACACAGACCTAGCACCCTAACCTGCCATAAGTAAAGCAGGGGAACCGTGCCAGTCAGGGCACTGCCAGGACACAGCGTCTGGAGCTGTGGGACTCTGGGTCCTGGCACCACAGGGTGCTGTTGGGACCCAGCACCCACAGCTGCAGGACTTTAGGTCCTGGAAGTGATGGGGCAGTGCTGCAATTTCCCAGGCCTTGAGGTGTGTAGAGTGTCTCCACAGCTGGGAGATCACAGCTGCTGCGATCTCCCAGCTGTATGGCACTCCATACAACCCTAGGACTTGGAGAACCCAGTGGAGTGCCCCCTTGACTGGGGTATTGCAGCAGCTATGCTCTCCCAGCCATGGGGTGCATGGAGTACCCCTGTAGCTGGGAGCCTCCTCAGCTGAATCAGCTCCCAGCCATGGAAGCTAGGGCTGTGCATAGCTTCAGGTGGTGATTCGATTTGGAGGAGATTCAGCTCAATTCGGTGGGCAAATCTCTGAATCCTAATCGAATCAGGAGACCAATTTAAAGGTCCAAATTGATTCAAAGCTCTCTGAATCTTCGGAAAAGATTTGAGTTCTCTGATGATTTGGGTAGTCCCCGCTGGCTGCAGCAGGGAGGTGCAGCTGACTCTGAGCTGGTAAGTATTAGGGGCAGGGGAGGGGGTGGCTGTAGGAGGGGACCATGGGGGGGGGCCCTACCAGCCCCGCTGCCTGCCCCCGCCTGCCCCAGCTCCTGGTGATTTAAAGAAAAGCCCTGGAGCTGGAGCAGGCAGGGCAGCCATTGCTGGCTGGGAGAGCGGGCGGGGGATGGGCCTGGCTGATTTGGAGATGTGGAGATTCAGCAGTAGCGGAATCTCCAAATCAGATTTAGCTGAATTGATTTAGGACAGTGATTCGAATCAGCAAATGGAATCACTGTCCCCTGAATCAGCCAAATCCAAATCTGAAGTGAATACTAGCTGCTTTACACAGGCCTAGTGGAAGCTTGCTTTTTGCTGGTGCTAGGGGTACGTGGGATCAGGATCCCTCTGTATCAGCAATAAGGCTTGATGGACTCTAATTCATGATCCCACAATCATGCCTCCTGCCATACAAATGTGGCATGACAGGAGACATAATTGTGTAGATTGTGCATTAGATTTTATTGCCCCTTTACTATCTGCGTAGAGGGTCTCTACGGTGTGTATCTACCCTGACGTCTAGTTTAGTTAAAACAGCATGAAGCGGACTTTACTGACCAGAGATTTTAGTTTTATCATCACCAGGAAATCTGGTTTTCTCTGATTAAAAAAAAAAAAAGAATCCACAATTTTTGGTTTAAAAAAAGTAACCCAAAATCCACATTTTTCATGATTAAAATGAAACACAATGAATATGTAGATATTATTTTAATATCTACATATTCATTGTGTTTCATTTTAATCATGGGTTAAAGCTAATGGGTTACTTTTTTAAACTGAAAATTGGGGATACTTTTTATGAGAGAAAACCAGGATCTCTGATTATCACAAAAAATTGCAAATAAAAAAAAATAACTTTGATTGCAAGTCTTGGCAGATGTATTTCCTAGTTGTCTAAAGGGGTTAACTGAATCTCACCTCTCAGGGCATTAAAGGGTTACCAGGAAATAGACTTTTAAATTGCATTTAATGGTTTAATTTACTAATGTTTAAACTTAAGTGCTTAATATTTTATTTGAAAATAATTAAGTGGTTTCATGTAATAATGAAAGATGTAAAGAGGAGTTTATACAAGTCATTTAGCAAATTTTCTTCATGTTCTCTGACAGGTCCTTTTATTGGTTTATTCATTAACACTTGTGGGTGTCGGAAGACAGCAATAATTGGAGGGATAGTGAATGCCACTGGCTGGATATTGAGTGCCTATGCCTCAAATGTGCATTACCTCTTCATTACGTTTGGAGTGACAGCTGGTGAGTATTACTCATGTTTGGAAATTCTTTTAAATGTTCTTCATGGCTTTTGCCAGTTTACTTGTTGAGCAAATAGAGAAGCTAAACAGATTCTTAGATCATTTAAACAAATGCTTTTTAAGAATGGGGTGAGAAGATTTTCACTGAAAATTCAAATTAACAGTTTTGCTTTTAGTTTATACAATTTGTCCACACTAATGTTACTGTACTTATTTTTATACATAATGAACAACATTCTGCCCCCATTTATGAAGTTCCCTGATGGCTCCTGCCCAACACAAGCAGTGGAGAAGGGCAGGGCATGCATGTGTATGTGTGGGTGGCACCCCCTGACCACAGCAACCTGGGCTCTTGCCCAGGTTGTCCACCCCTAAGGCCAGCTCTGCCTGTGCTTCCCCATAGCTGTCCCCTGAGACCTGTATCCCTTCTGGTGCCATGGCTGTCCCTCCCTGTGTCTATGTCCTTTCTTGGTCCCCATCCCCACACAGCTGAAGGAAGTAGGATAGAGGGCTGTCCCTCCTGCTTTCTAGGAGGGAAACTGGCAGTGGACTTGCCAGATCAAGGTCCTATGAGCCATGAACGATGTGTGTCCCCAGCAGCTGGAGGGGCACTGTAGTGGGAGCTGCCGCAGATGCTGCCAGCAGTGTTGGCGGTGTGGGGGGGAGGTGAGCAGCAGTGTTGGTGGCATCTTTTTGTAGGGGGTGCACCGCCACGCTTAGGGGGTTCACATGCACCCACTACGCATCGCCCCTGCAATGAGCTCAGCTAACTGCACGCTGGAGCCCCAGCAGAAGACTGCTGCCCCCCCAGAAATGGAGCAGAGAGCCATCTGTTGGCACGGGGGTGCAATTTGAGCAGCCATACAGCTTCCTGCCAATTAGACCTAAAGCAGGGGTGGACAAAATATGTCTTGCAGGCCGAATCTGGCCCACAGTGGGTCTTTGTCCGGCCCATGGCAGGTCCCTTGGTCCCACCTGGCCCAAGGCACAGTCCAGCCACAGTGTGTCCTGCTGCCCCCTAGGCATGCAGTGGGGCTGGGGTGGCTATGCAGCTGGACTGCTTTCTAGGCAGCCCAGGTGGCATGTGGCTCCTTCCAGCTGCTGCTGCTACCGACCCCCGCCCCATGGTATTGGTGGAGACCCGCACTGCAGAGCCCCTACCCAATGTGCCTCATGCCTGCACTGGTCTTCCCTGCCCGGGCTCAGCAGCAGCAGCATGAGACAAAAGCTGTTGCTCTGCACGGGGAGAAAGTGGCCCCTCCCCTACCTGGCAATTCTGTGCTGCAGCCACATGGAGCAAGTGCTGGGCTGTCCTGTGTCTCTGCTGCTGTCACCTCCGCCACCCGGCTACCCTGCCTGTCAATAGGCGAGGCTACCTTTGCAGCTCTCAAGAGCTCACCAAAACTTGTTAAGTGGCCCTTCACCCAAAATAATTGCCCACCCTTGACCAAAAGGATAAAGAGCTGATGAGCAGCCAGTTGTAGGGGAGGGTAAGAGAGAATGTACTCAGCATAAAACAACCTCAGCTTCTGCTTTCTGTTCTGTGTCATATACACCCAGACAGAGGTCAGTGAGAAAAGAAAAGGTGTCATTCCCAGCCAGGAAGTTGAGCAGGGATGTCCCCTCCCTGGTTAAATTCCTAGATATACACTGATGCAATATTGTTCCTTCTCCTGTTTATCTTACAATATCAAACGGTACAGTAAGCAGTAGTTTACAGAAACTCACTTTTGTTTTTCAGGATAGAAGTGAATAAAAATGTAAGTGAGGGACTGTTGAATGCTGGGTCCAGATCTGTATTTTTTTTTTGTCTTTTTGAATTTGTTCTCTGTAAAGTCAATAACAGGCCATATTCCAATTTTAAAAGAGCAAAAGATGCTGGATGTACTTGGTAAGGGTAGAGTTGTGTAAAATAAAATGGGACAGCTTGTTTTCAGTGCAAATAAATAATGGGCATAACTACTGGCAGACTGATTTTGAGGTCCGTTTCTAGGGGTACACCAATAGAGATTTTGGGGGCCAATATCAATAGCCAATTTTTTAAGGAGGCATATTGGCCAATACTGACTCAATTTCCAATACAGCTATATCCAGCTGGTAAGTGTGTTGTGGTGGAAAGGGAGGAGGGAGGGAAGGGGCATAGGGGGGCAGATCAATACTCCCTGCAGTGAGAGAGGGAGTGAGGCAGGAGCAGACTGCCCAGCTAGGATGGGGTGGGGTGTAGGATGGAGCTGCAGTTTGTCCAGGAGGCGCCGGTGCAGCTTTCCATGGCTGCTTGCCCCCCTGGAGGGCATTTGTGGGGGGGTGTTCCCCTGGATCTGTGCAGGGTGGGGTGGGTGGGCTGCAGTTGCCATGTTGGAGCCAGGGCTGTGCTGGGCTCTTCTCGGCACTGGCTGGGCTTGAGGCGGGCAGTGGTATCACTTGGAAGGGGGGCTACAGCAAAGTTTGGGGTGGCTGCAGCCCCCACCCCATAGCCCTCCTCCCAGCATAGCTGCCGCCCGCCCCTAGCCCAGCCCCTGCCAAGAAGATCCTGGTGCAGCCCCAGCTGCAGCCCGCCCACCCTGCCCTGTGCAGATCTGGAGGTACGTGGCCCCCACCATGCCCTCCTGGGGTGCAAACAGCAGTGGAAGCTACCCCCGCACCCCCGGACAAGCTGCGGCTCTGGCCCATGCTACGTCCTACCCCGGCTGGGCAGTGTCTGCCCCATTCCATTCCCTCCCTCCCCCACTATGGGGGGTGTTCATCTGCCCCCCCACGCCCCTTCCCTCCACACTCCCCTTCTACCACAGTGGACCTACCAGTTGCACACAGCTCTCTATGCTGCCAGGCTTTGCTCCTCACCACCTATGTGCTGTGTTGCAGCTGCGCACATGCCCGGGCATTTATCGGCCAAATTATCAGCTGCATTAGGCCAATTTCTGATAAAGTCAATTTTCTTTATATCAGTGCTGATCCGATATCGGACACATGTATCAGTGCACCTCTATCCTTTTCCTGTTCTCTTTGAGTACAACAGGCTTTTTTGGTTTTCTTTCCTTATATTTACATGAAATCATGTAACTTGATTATCAATTATTTAAGAAAGTCTATAAACCCAAACCCCCAAGCTAAATTATGGCCAGCCAATAAGCTATAAGCTTTAAACTTAGCCATGTGCAGGTTTTTGCTGTGAGAAAAATTCTGCAACTATTACAAAGTGGCAAATTACAGATATGCTTGCAGAGCTCCAAACAGTTTTGATTTGAAATATATGTCATTATTCTCTGGCTATCTAATTTCAATGACATAAGGGAACAGCCACAGAAAGCCAGACAGTATCCCTTGACAATTAAAAGATCAACCTTGGTGAGGCCGCAGCTGGAGTACTGCATCCAGTTTTGGGCTGCACAATTCAAAAAGGATGTGGAGAAGCTTGAGAGAGTGCAGAAGAGAGCTATGCGCATGATTAGAGGTCAGGAAAAAACAGACCTTAAGACGAGAGGCTGAGAGCCACGGGACTCTTCCGCCTGGAAAAGCGCAGGCTCAGGGGTGATCTGGTGGCCACCTATAAGTTTATCAGGGGTGTTCACCAGGAGCTGGGGGAACGTCTGTTCACCAGAGCACCCCAAAGGATGACAAGATTGAATGGTCACAAACTCTGCTGAGACCGATTCAAGCTGGACATCAGGAAGAACTTTACTGTCCGAGCCCCCAAGGTTTGGAATAAACTGCTGCCGGAGGTGGTTCAAGCGACCGCTTTGAATGCCTTCAAGACACATTTGGATGCTTATCTTGCTGGGGTCCTATGATCCCTGCTGATTGCCTGCCCCTGGGGCAGGGGGCTGGACTCTGATCCTCCGGGGTCCCTTCCAGCCCGAATGTCTGTGAATCTATGAATTGTTTGATCTGTGTTGCTCCTTTAAATGTTATACACTTTCTTCTTTCTAACTCATTGGGGCCCAGAGTGACTTGAAGCTTACCAAATATTTGATTCAATACTCCATGAACTTAGAGGAAGTCTTTTTACTAAGTATAATGGTCTTTCATGGGCAGATCCAGGGTTTTGTAAAGGGGGGTGAGGGTGCTGCAGAGGTGGATGCACCTCTGTTGCCAGCTTCTCCCCAGCTACCAGGTTGGATAGACTACACTGCAGGAACAACAGCTGGGGACTTTTTTGACGTCTCTGAATCAGATAAGAACCCCTTCCGCCCTGCCCTGCTCTCAGCACTAGTTCCTTCCCCTTAATGCTCAGTGGCACTGCTCCTCCCCTCCCATTCCCCACCTCCCACTGCTGCCACTGTTTCTGTCTGACCTGGGGGCAGTGGACTTTCAGAGCTGCTCCTGTCCTTCTCTGGCTGGTCTGTGCAGGCAGCTGGCCTTAGGTGGGGACAATGATAGTGGTAGCAAGAGGTACGTTCTTCCTCCTTGCACCTGCTTCCCAGTTGGCAGGGAACAAATGGGTGAATTTGACAGGAGGAGTGCAACCACTGCTGCTGTGTCTGGTTGAGTCTGGCTAGAGTGGGGCAGGAGCTCCCTGCATCCCCAGGTCAGCCAGGGGCAGTGACAGTGTAGGGTGGGGGGCAGGGGAATGGGAGGGGTAGGGATGTGCCATTGAGCATGGAGGGGAAGGAAAGGGGTGGAATTCTTACTTGCTTTGGGGACTTAAAAAAGTCCCTAGCTGCTGCTCATGTGAAAGGGGTGCATTACCATTACACCACAAATCTGTCCCTGGCATGGTCATACTCCCCCTAAAGACTATCTGTCCCTATTATCTTTAGATTTGGCCCAAATACAATTATGGAATTTTGAATTGCGTCTCCCACCCCATCTGTCCCTGTAGTTGGAAAGGGGGGGTTGCATGGCTGATGAAGTTAAACAGTAAGCATTCTATTTATTGTCAAAGAATCCATATGCATATATATTTAAAATACAAACGTATATATATTTATTTCCAGGTCTAACATTGATTTGTTGTAGGACCTTTGACAAATTATTGGGAGCTTTTTTTCAGAGCTATTAAGAGCTTGCCATTCCCAATATGGTCACATTTGAACTGAGACTGTGCAACACCTCTGAGACTTCCATGTGCCTCAGTTTTCTCATCTGTAAAATAGAATACATACTTCACAGGGATTAATTAATGTTTGGAAAATACTATTAAATAGTGAATTAAAGTCAGGATGTGCAAAGTGATGATGATTGTATACAAATTAGATATGGCCTATGGATTTCTGTCATGTTGCTAGCGTTGCTTTGGCTGCTGGAAGCCCAAATTATTTAAGTATAAGAGCATGTGATGTTTGTTTTTTCACAGGTCTTGGGAGTGGCATGGTTTATCTACCCGCAGTAGTCATGGTAGGACAGTATTTTCAGAAGAAGAGAGCACTTGCTCAGGGGCTCAGTACCACAGGAACAGGATTTGGAACATTCCTAATGACTGTTTTACTGAAGTATCTGTGCATGGAATTCGGATGGAGGAATGCCGTGTTCATCCAGGGTGCGATCTCTCTGAACCTGTGTGTCTGTGGAGCCCTCATGAGGCCACTTTCTTACCAGGATGAAGCTAATGAAAAGGTTACTGAGAGAAACAGTAGTGAAGACAATTATGCAAAAGCTCTGTCCCCCCCTGCAGAGACTATAAAATCTAATGGGGTATTAAATGAAGAGCCTGAAAAAAAAGAAGGGCTAACTAATGATGAAGTGTTTGACACTGTTCAAACAACAGAGAGCGAAGGTAAAATCAGACATACAAAGAATATATATGCTCTTTGCATTCTTAAGACAATGAGCCGTCTGACCCTTATAGTCAGAAAGGGGTTTGTAACATGGTACTCTAGTTACTTTGGCGCTGCATCACTCTTTACCAATAGAATGTTTGTAGCCTTTGTATTTTGGGCATTGTTTGCATACAGTAGCTTTGTTATTCCTTTTATTCATCTTCCAGAAATAGTTAAACAGTACAACTTATCCATGCAGAATGATATATTTCCTTTAACCTCGATTGTAGCCATAGTTCATATTTTTGGTAAGGTGACCCTTGGATTCATCTCTGATTTACCCTGCATCAGTGTTTGGAATGTCTTCATGACAGCTAATTTCTCCCTTGTTGCTTGCATTCTTATTTTGCCACTAATGCATACATATGCTGGCTTGGCTGTGGTTTGTGCTCTGATAGGATTTTCCAGTGGGTATTTTTCTTTAATGCCTGTTGTGACTGAAGATCTAGTGGGGACTAAGCACCTTGCAAATGCTTATGGCATCATCATTTGTGCCAACGGGATATCTGCACTGCTGGGACCACCATTTGCAGGTAAATATTTTAAGCTTCTAATATTACATAAATTATCTAAATATAATAATAACGATGGATTATATCTAAATGAGTATGCTTTATGGTGTTATGAAAATGTGGCTAATAAAATTATATTAGCTCTGGAGCTGACTATAATATCCCAGCATGTCTATATTCACCACATACATTAACCATCCCCACTACAAATGGCCATCTTTGCAAATTATTCCAGCTGTATTACAATCTCTCGTTCATGGTATTTTGTTATCCTAGCTGAAACCTGCAAAACTTTTGCAATTAAATTTTTATTGCAAAAGTAGTTCATTAAATACAGGATTTTTAGTTATCTTTTGACCAAATACTTTAATGAAATCAAAACTTCTCACCCTCAACAAGGCTACATAAAGCTGTCCATGTGTAAACACAGGCTTAGCAATATAAATACATATTTGTCAAAAGTCTAGCCTTGTGACTTGTTTATAGTCATAGAATAAGAAGGCTCTTGCACACGTGATTAAGGGCCCTTATACATGTGAGGAAATTGCCCCTTTTAGTGGTTTAATTTCTCTTTTTAATGACTTAATTGCATAACATGGTACATGTTCGGTGGCATGTTACTGCACATTCGGTGGTGTATTTTGATTTAAATGACTTTTTTATGTAGCAAACAAAAACACATCCCCTGTATTTTAGTTTACTGCATAAGAAATTGTAGCAATATTCCTCATGTGTACAAGGGCCCTATCTGGAAAAAGTGGCGGGGACAGTACACAGGATGCTGGAAGCCTGGGTGCGCTCAGGGAAGCCCTGTACACTGTCCCCACCACCTTTTTCAGCTGCTAGCCACTCTCTTGCCACCTTCCCAGGGCACCCAGCCCATTCCCGGGCTATCCCAGGTGATTGGAAGGCAGCAGGAATGGTGCATGGGGTGTTGGAAGCCTGTAAGCCTGAGCTTCCCCAAGCGTGCCCAGGCTTCCAGTGCCCCATGCACCATTGGATTTAGCGGATGTTGCCTGTGAGCTGGGGCTCTACCTGTGCAGCTGGCACCACTGCTGCAGAGGGAAGTACCGGGCCTACCCACAGCTCAGGACCGGCTGGCAGCTCACCCCTTGGCCACGGGAGAGGTGGGTAGGCTCTGGGGGAAAAAAATAAGGATCACACTGTTCACCGCTTTTTTTTCCTTTCAGCAGAGCCTGCCCACTCTGTGGTGGGGGCCCCCAGTGCTTCATTCTAGCGCTGACTTGCCTGCATATCTATTTGAAATGCCTCAGGATCTTCTATAATAATCATATGCTTTTCCTGTCTGTGCGGAGCACTTTGATTGGTTGTTTCCGTAAGCATTGTGATTGGCTGCTGAGACAACCAATCGGAATGCTCCGGACAGACAGACTAAGCTTATTATTATTATAATAATTGCATATACAAATATTTTATCATAGAGAAGTTTAATGCATTTCTTCTGTGCTTTATATATATCACATTTACTCCTTGTTGAGGGATCTGGTGTTATAAGAAGGCTTGCTGCACCTCATGGAAGGGGGATTTCATCCCATGGTAGGGCAGGCTGGTTTGAATCATTGCTGTCTATGTTGGTACATCAGGACATCATTTAAATTACTTTTGGACTATGATACAATGGGTAGTCTGTGGATGTACTAACTCAGCTTACTCCTAGCTTGATTTTTCCTAGTATTCAGCCAATAACATCCATTTTAGGACTGTCCGAGCTGGCTGCACTTTAACTTGTCCTCAGCAGGAGGAAGTTTGCAGGTCTGCAGGGATAGACTAGAGGAAAGAAAAGCACATGCTGTATCTTTCTCAGGAGTAGCAAAGGTGTACTCTACATCCATTCCCCCAGAACATCGTAGACTCAACTGAGTTAATTAGGAGTTAACTTGACCAGGTGTAAAGGGGAAGGATACAGCTAGTTGCCATAAAGCACTTCTATTTTTTGTGTTATGCAGTGATGTGGATAACACGGTAACAGCAGTTTATTTTGAGGATGGTGTTTTGTATTCCAAAACCATTTAGAGCAATCTGAATACAGAATAGCATCTGCCAAGGAATGGAGATTAAAATGACAATTGTTATGGTGCTGAGACCAAACCTCCCAAGGAAGCTCTTGGAAAGCATTTTTCTGTGTTTGAGTTCTTGAAAACCTTGTCTCTTTTGAATAAACAGTTTGCACAACTTACTGAAATATGCTTGTGCAAGCAACAGCAGCAGTTGGAACAGCATCATGATCTAATTATATGATGTAGTTGTGTATGTCAGGCAACATGATGTTTGTGCTTGTCAGTACAAAGAAGAAATCATGATGCAGTAACTAAGAATGAGCAAAGGAGGGGCTGGTTTCAGGTTCTAGATAGCTATTTTACATCAGATCTGCTAGATACAGGTTATATGACAGGAATATTATTTTGGGACTAATATCTGTTGGCTTCTAGAAATTTGAGTCTGGCCAAATTATAAAGTATCAGCAGGATTATTAAGAATGAGACTGTTTATAGGAACCATTCAGTATTGTAAATATTTTATTTCAAGAAGGGGGTTTCAAAAGTGGATGGAGTTAGACTGTTCTAAGTGGTGGCAGATAACGGAACAAAGGGCAATGGTCTCAAGTTGCCGCAAGGGAAGTTTAGGTTAGATATTGGGAAAAGCTTTCTCACTAGGAGGGTAGCAAAGCACTGGAACAGGTTACCCAGAGAGTTGGTGGAATCTCCATCCTTGGAGGTTTTTAAGACCTGACTAGACAAAGCCTCGGCTAGCATGATCTAGCTGAGGACAGTCCTTCTTTGAGCAAGGGGTTGGACTAGATGACCTCCTGACAGTCTTTCCAAACATAAGTGGCTATGATTCTATGATAGTTCAACCTTCTTCCTGAGGCAGGATCATCCCTATCCAAACCATCCCATACAACCGTAATCTAAACTATATAAGACTACCCTCAACCCTGACACAACATAGACCTAACACCCTAACCTGCTACAGGTAAAGCTGAGGAACAATGGTAGCTAATATCTTGCTTCGATAACATGTCAATATGCCCAAGAGGTCCCAGGCATGCCCCCCACTACAGAGGAAGGCAAAAACCACCACAATCCATATCAATTCGACAATGCAGTAAAACTCCTTCCTGACCCCAAAGATGGTGATCAGTCTGACCCTGTGGGGAGAGGCAAGATACTCTAGCCAGAAACCTCCAACTTTGCTCCTCGCAGGAGAATCAGCACACCCCAACTGAAGTCCCCAACCTTAGCTGTAGCCTACACTCGATGCCTCTGGGGAGGCTTAAAACCCCCTTGATACATATAGCAGAAAAGGTGGGGGTGAGGGTGGAGGAGGCAGGGCAAGAGCAACCTGCAAAGTCCAGAAGCATGAGAAATAGTCCTGGTAGAAAACAGGCATAGTTACACCTAGATCATCCCCGACCAGTGGCTATCCAAACTCTTCCTGAACACCTCCAGTGATGGGGAGTCCACAGCTTCCCTAGGGAGTCTATTACACTGCCTCGCTATTCTCACAGTTAAGAAGTTTTTTCAAGATATCCAGTCTAAACTTAATTTGCTACAAGTTCAAGCCATTGGTCTACATCCTCCACTCTGTAGAAAGAGAGAAGCGGTGCTTTCTCTCTTGTATGTGGCAGGCCTTCAAATATTTGAAAACTGCTATCTTGTTCCCCCTTAAATGCCTTTTCTGCAAGCTGAACATGCCCAGCTCCTTCAGCTTCTCCTTATATGATTTGCCTTCCAAGCCCTTGATCATGTGGAGCCTAGAACTGCACATAGTACTCCAAATGAGGCCTAACCAGTGCTGCATAGAGAGACACTACCACGTCCTGAGTTTTGCACCGAATACTTCTACTGATGCAGCCCAAAACCACATTTACCTTTTGTGCTGCTTACCCTATCAGTAACTCTGGCTCAGGGCATGGAGCCCATGATGGTTCTGGCTCTAGCCCCAGCCAAGCAGTAGTGGCAGCATCAGCATCCCTGGCCCCAGTCAAGGGCAGGCAATGACTGTGGTTGTGGCCCTGGGTTGGGACACAGCCACAGCAGCTGCCTGCCCCAGCCTGGTACTTAAATCCAAGACAAGACTTTTTCCCTTATGCCAAATGGAGAAAATATCACATTTTGGATTGCAGTAAATGTGGTAAGTCCCGAGTAAGGAGCAAAATCAGACATGAAAAAAATTTGAATAAAACAAATTAACAGTATGTGCTGTCTCCAGATACATTTGAGTCTGAGACAGTTTTACTGAAAATCAGTTTCAAATTATTTTTGATTTATTATTTATACCTTATTTTAGAGCTTGGACGGAAGACTGTTAACGCATCACCAGTTACAAGTTAGGTGGTTAGAATGGTTTAACAGACTGAATATGAATCTGAGACCCAAGAACTTCTAAATTTTAATGCCAGCTGTGCCTCCTACTCATTGTATCATTTTGGGGTAACATAGCATTTAATTCCCCCATCTATAAACATACAGATCTTTCAGGGGTCTTAACAATATACAGCCTGATTCACCACGGTCCTGCAATTGCACAGTCATTTAGTACTTGTATAAAACCTGAGTTACTGCACAGCAGAGCTGATGAATGACTTTTCTGTGACACTACTTCACAGTAGCCCCGAGACTTCTGTGCAGTAGCATCACATCATGGGTTCTGCCATGCAATGCTACTGTGCAGTAGTCTCAAGCTATTGCACAGTCAGCGTCTCTTGAAGATGTGTCCTATAAGTATTAAATATTAGTACTTATTAGTAACTTAGTATTAGTAGTAGCAAATTGATCTTATTTATGTCTAGATATATGAAAACACTATCAACAAGTAGAGTGGGTTAGGAATAAACACATCTAGATTCTCTACTAATTTGAAACTCCAAAAATATACACCTATATCCATAGGCCTTCTGTGCTCCTGGAATGAAATGCACCTCTAAAAATGAACCTCTAAAAGACCTGTCCATATATGAAGCCAAATTTTTAGGGCTTAAATGGGAAATAAATAATAGATAGACACTGTGTTGACCTTCTGATTAAGAGTGAAAAACATCAGTTTCATTAGTTTATTTCTATTTTTATTGTATAGAAAGGGACAAAATCTCCACCTCTTTTTCAGAAATAATGATACTTGATGGCTTAAGTAAAGCGTTACTTAATAGGGTGTTTTCATGGGAAAATGTGCAGTATTCTTTACCCATTCCTGTTTTATTCATTTATGTCACACACTTTATAATGACAATTATCTTGTCTTTTTTGGCAGGTTGGATCTATGACATCACGCAAAAATATGATTTTTCCTTTTATATATGTGGCATGCTTTACTTGGTGGGGATAATATTTTTACTCATTCAACCTTGTATTCAAAAGAAAGAACCAAGAGAAAAACACATGGAAAATGCACAAGTATAGTGCACATTATAGAGTATTTCACAAGAATGTTTTGGTTTTGCATTTCTTTTATATAGCAATATAACTTGTTTCTCTGATGGGACCAACTGCATTGAGAGCACCAGAGTGAATACCGAATGAGTTTCAAAGTCCTGATATTAAATATTAGTGGAAATGTGCTTATAAAAGCAACTTTACTGTCTCACTTAGGATTTTTGGCATCAGAACTCTTAACAAATGTGGAGGTTATGAGCTTTCCACATGCAATATTATTTTAGATTTGATCAGTAGTTGATTCTCTTCTCACTTAGACCAGTTTTACCCTGTTGAAACATCACTGACTGCAATGCAGTTACTCCTGATTTACATTGGCATGAGAAGAGAATCAAGCCAAGATATGAATAATTTATTAAAATGTTTCCTACTCCATATTCCGGCTGATAAGAATTTATGTACTGTGCACAAGCAAATGGCTACATTTCTGACCCAGCTACCCAAATGAATCACTAAAAGTCTGATATAATAATTCAGGATTTCAAATAATTTAATGTATTTAAAAGACTGGTATGTTGTGTAAAAATGAAAGATTTCTTACTTTTTTCTGAAAGGTTCTCCAGTTTAAGGATTTTTTAAAGTTTTAATTGCAAGGACAAAAAAGCCATTCTCAGTCCATGGGAGAAATTATAAATAAGATACTTAAAATACTCTGGAGGCCAAATGACACTGAATTAAAAAACCACAAACATAAAAACAAAGAACAGGAGCAAAGAGGGGTGGAGGTGGGGGAAGAGGGAACGGGAAGAATAGTACTACGGTTCTTTAACAGAAAGGATAAACATCAGAACTAGATGATCTGTTGCAAAACCTTCCTAGAAGAGTTAGTACTTTCATATGGAACACTCAGTTGAGTATTTATTTTTGATTTACACTATTGAAACTGAGAAGACTATCTAGCCCTATTTATGAGAGGTCTAGTTCTAATTTTGCTTACACAGATTTCACATCTGGATCTATACAGGACCAGGCCCAACGGATGCAGACAGAAGTGCAACTCCCTGCTATAACTTAGAATGATTTTTGCAAAGCGTTGAGTTACGTTACCCCAGACCACACAGAAGTTCACTATTGGTTCCAGGGAAGAGGGGAATCTAGCTGCGGCTGGGAGCCTGCAGGCAGGTTCTCATGGGAGTAGCCAGGGCTCTCTACCAGTGCTCCCTGTTTTCAGAATGGGAGGGGGGAAAGGCAGCAGAGGGAGCTTATTCTTGGGGCTCCCTGGCTGGTGCTGAAGGTGGGGTGGGTGAATTGGAGCCTCCCCGCACCCTACCTTCTGGGGGGTAGTGGGGTGGAGCTGAAAAACCCTCAGACTACACTCTCTCTGCTCCCTTTCCCCCATCTCAAGCTGAAAACAGGGACAGGCTGGGAGCTCTGCACACACAAGTTATAAAAGATGCTACATTTTGTAACATTTTTATCTGATACCTCATGCAATGATGGGTCAGGTGTAACAGGTGTAACATTTTTACCTAATGGCCATTTTTGAAGCTGTTTGCAGCCATGCACTTGTGTTTGGTCAAAGCTATAAACTGCTTTCTGTAGCCAGATCAGGTGAAAACTGGCACTGCCGTCTGCACCCAATATAACATGGCATAGCTCCATTAACTGCAGTGTAGCTACCATGGATTTACATAAATGCAATCTCAGAATTCAATCCTCTGTATTTAGAGTGAGCCACGCTAATTAAAAGTCCCTGCATGTCATGTGTATTGGTGGTGCAGCACATCCCTGTGCTGGGAAAATGCCAACAGTGTGCTTTGAAAGCACACTGAACAAGTTTTATTTCAAAATGCACTGCTGCCATTTTCTCAGCATGGAGGTGCACTGCACCGCTGATACACATGATGTGTGAGGCTGCCAGAGTACGTGAATGTACGTGCTCCAGCAGACTCAATTAATCAAGTCTACTCTGACGTGCTGGACTTCCAGTGCATCAGAGCAGGCTTCCGGCATGTGTGTAAGTGCCCCAAGACAGCTAGGAGTATTCTGTTATAGAACATTCACTTTCTTGAGCTCTGTGTTTTGCAGTTGATCATGGATTTCACAGACTGGAGAATGTTTCCAGAAACAGTATGAAATTTCTGGCTGCCTTACTTGTTTACACATATTTTAGAACTGTATAACATTTTTATTGAAATCCTTCCCCAGAAATTAATTGTTTAACCTCAAGAAGCCAGTTTCTCAGGAACAGAACTTGAGAATCTTGGATGAAATTGGCTAATATATATATAGTTTTAGAAATAGTTGAATGGAGTACAGTATGACATGTTTAATGCAATTTATTTCAACACAAAAGTTATTAAATCCTAGCTAATTTTATTGTTAAGTGAGAACACTACCTGAACTGTGCAAAACGGATCACATTTTGCTCAGTGCCGTTCACTTGCTGTAATGTTATTTAATGCAAAGCATGGAAAGATATTTTAACTATTAAAGTATACTGCTTTAGGTTTTTTGACAATTTTAAATAACAGAAGGACAATACAGAACATTTTGCATGGTGCTACAGTAAATATTTTCCATGCTTTGTGAGGCACAGCTTGTGTTATACTTCATATATTAAATAGAAAGTTGGTTTATTTTCTGTATTTAAATGTTACAAAGAACTTTTTCACCATAAATCAAGTCCTTGCTTTAATACGGATGTTATTCAAATAAAGAGAAAAAATTACGGGAACATGGTTTGGTAAAAGATCATCTGTTCTTAAAGTATAGATTCAATGTCTCTTTTTGTGCAAATGCTGCTGATAGCTTTTTTTAAATCTTATTTGTTGGTGACTATATATAGGAATGGTGATTTGCATCAATTTCCTTCTTTTTTAAAGAAATGTGTCCTTTAAACTTTAAGCTTCATTTTGTCATCTATCCATTGATTTTTAATTGCATATGACTGTAATGAATAAAATTTTGCTCTCTTAAGATAACTGCATTGTGATTTTCTATAGAGCTATTTCTTGTTATAACTTGATCACATACTTGGAATACACTTCAAGTTACTAAAATAATTAATTTTTTTAACTTTACAGCTTTGTAAGTTGTATTTTTATTTTAGAGAAACTTTTTGAGAGTTTTATTCAATAGCAATGGGAATCCTGTAAATATGGTATTTTAAAATAAAATCACTGAGATGATTCTGAAAATGTATGTACGTACTGAGCTTCACATACAGGAGTAGTCTCATTGACTAAAATGGGAATAAATACTCACATTAAGAAAGCTAAGGAGATGTATAAATGTTTGAAACATGAGGAGCTTCTTTCAAAAGCCCTTTACTGTTGCTAAAATATTTAGGGGATGTTTGGATATAATTCCAGTGAATAGAATTTTTAATTTAAATTAACAATGTTATCTCAGGTTACTATGATGACATTATATTAAGAAAAAATGATACTGAAAAGAGATCACATATTTATTAGAATATCTGAATAAATGTAGGATGCTGGTTTTATTTCTTAATTTACAACAAATTTACATTTCTTATTTTACAATACATTTACAAATTGTATTTTTACTACTTGAAATTTAAGTCAATTTTAAAAGTAAAGAGTCAGATCCTCCACTGGTATAAATTCAGCACTGATGTTAGTGGATCTTCAATGCTTTATACTAGGAATAAATTTGATCTAAGGAGAATACTTGGCATTTGTTCTTAGGTAAACATAATATAAGAAAAAATCAAGGATCCTTCCAAGATAAATTGGCATATTTCTCTGGAAATAACAAAATCCTTATAGCCCAAATAGTCATATTTCTTGATAAAATTCAAAAGTCTATTGTATGTGGTATATAAAGATTAGAAATATCAATTGAATTTTTATTTAATACTTTTTCAGTTTCCACAGCTACCTGGAAGAGGGGTCAAAATGTTGAAAAACTGATGACAGAATCACAATATACTTTATACTGAAGATAATTATAAGGCACATTACTGATGTATTATTGACCCTACAATGCAAAGAGTCAATAATAAATGCTATTTTAAGTGAAGATGTAGTTACATTAATTTACTTCTTATCAAAAGGTCCAAGATTCACAGAACTGGCAACTTTATCCTCAGAAGATCCTGAATAGGCAGTGGCAGAAAAATTTACCTGCATAACACCATTTCAATGTGCCTTCATCCAGCACCTTTATATATTAAGTCAGAAGAGAATAGTTTTGTGTACCCACCTATTCAGTATTCTTGCCTCTGATAAAGTTTCTTCTTGGTGACAAAGTGCTTAATTATCTTATTTATCTGAAATTTAAACATCTAGTGAACTTACTAAGTATTACAACATTTAAAGCCAACAATTTTCAGCACAAATGTATGTTAGTTGCCTTCTATCATTTTAAATATACTCTTGCGACCAGTAAAAAAATTACCAACATTTCCTACCCAGTAAGAATTAACATTCATGTGTTTCCACATTTTTAGAATAGGGAATAGCTCTGGCAATGATATGCTGTTATCAACTGTTGACTATTTAAATGGTAACTACTGGTTGCATCTATATATGCAATTAGCATGTAACAATAAACTCTAGTGCAGTTCAAACCAGAGTTTATTGCTTCTGGGTGCAGTGTTTACACACGTAGCCGGGACCGTGGTATGTTGAGCCAGGTTGGCGCAGCCCCAGCTGGCAAAGGGTCTGGGGAGCCTGACAGCCTGGGGCTGTTCCACCTTGGCTCAACATGCTGCATAGGGGCTGGCAGGACATGAGAGTTCTACAGTGCGGGGCTAGCCAGTAGGCAGGCTGTGCACTGTAGCACCCTGTGGCCCAGCCAGCCCTGGTCACCAACTATACTTGGGTTGCAGTGCACTAAATAATTACTGTAGGATAGTACTTGTGCTGGACAGTACTATATTACAGTGAAGTTAATTAGTTTACTGTAGCCTAATATCGCTGCAAGTGTAGATGATGATTTTTTACTGCAGAGCTAATTAGTCAACTGTAGTAAAGCTTTGTGTAGATGCACCTGCTGCATATGTGAATTTTTAACTCCAAGTCAAGAGTTTAGAAAGAGCTGCAAACTTTTCTGTTGCTAGTGGTTGCTGGGATCCCAATAGTATGAAAGTCCATTCTATAAAAAGTTAATGTTTTATGTCGTGTTTCCATTAAGGTATGCGTCTACTGTTTTAATCCTACAGTTAGCTAGGTTCTCCAATAAAGAAAAAGGCAAATGATTATTCTTTGATATTTAACACATTTACATCTTACCATGCTTGTTTTCAATCAAAAACTTGCAACTTTATTCATTCAGTTTTCTGAGTTATCTTGTTTCTGCCTCCTTCTTCGAATCTGCAGCTGAAGCTGAAGTTTGCTAGTGAAGAAGAATCGTTTCCAGCCCACTTCCTGTGCCAGTGCTCTCATTTCAGGGGTAATTGTATCGCACAAATTCTGCACAATTTTTTCCCACAGTGTGTCACAGTTGCATATCTATTTATAAGAGGAATTACAGGGGGTTAATCTGTTTTGGTCGGATAGATAGATATCTTGAACATTCATTGATCATTTTATTTGCCTGAATGCTTGTCTAACATGTCTCCCAATTATATAGCTTTCCAACGAAGGGGATCATCCAAACTCTCTTGCTTCTATGCTTTTTATAGGAGTCTTCAAAACCATCAACTCTAGGGGGTAATTATGATTCTTAGAGGATGCTTTCTCCCTTTTAAGTGACTGCACGAACAGAAAGGTGTGGAAGTGATTATAGTGGCCATTATAGTACAAGAAAAAAATAAAATTAATTTTTAAGGCAAGATACAACTATTATAAAAATACTTAGAAAAGTTGGGTGCATTATTATATAATTCCTAACCATTAAAATAAGTAACACTGAAACAGTGTTTCCTTTTTCATATACCAGTTTTATAGTAGCTTAACTGTACTGACTGAAATAGAGTCACTCATGATCACTGATACTGGTGTTCCCCATTTAAAAATTGCAAATTCTCTGATAAATATCCAAAATTCTCCAATTTAAAATCCCCCAAATCCAATTTTTCTGCGATTTAAAATGAAATGCCTAGATATAGATATATCGGTATCAATTGACCATAATGTTTTATTGATATATTTACCATTTTAAAGCGGGCTGGAAGTCTACCAGTAATCATTATAATAAATACCTTCTAAATACCTATATATATTGGCATTTGATTTTGGTTTTTTTATCAAAGAAGATCAGAGTTCCCCCTGCGCCCTTTGCTCACCAGGAAGTGGGTCTAGCTGCAACTGTCACCCTGCTACTTCGTGGCGCTGAGCAGTCCTGACATGCCAGTGCCCCTCACTCACAAGTCACAGCCCCCACTAGCCCTGCCACTGCCCTTCACCCCCAACCTGTAGCCCCCTATTCCCACCAGTGCCCCTCACTCCTGACTCACAGTCCTTCATTCCCATTGGTGCCCTTCACTCCTGACCCATAGCACCCCCAAGCCTGCTGATGCCCTGACTCCCGACCTGCTGCCCCCTGCCACCAGGCTCCAGCCTCCCAGTGTGTGGGCCAGGGGAGGGGTGTGGGGCAGGAGAGGTGCCTGACCAAAGGCAACACCACAGATGAAGCATGGGGTAGGGTATAAGGGGAGCACATGCCAGACTGACATGGGCAGCACATGCTGGAGCCTGGCCAGACTGGCATGGTCAGAAGCCACCTCTGTGGCCCAGTGGGCATGACCCAGCTCAGGAGGGTAAAGCAGGGTGGCAAGACTCATTGCCGTCACCATTGCCAGGACCCCTGCACCAGCCACACTGCCAGCAGTTCAAGGAGTAATAGACTATGGGGAGCGGTGGGGGGGCATGCTGCCTTCACTTGCTGCTGCCACCAGCCACTTGCACGCCAGGTTGCATCTCTACCCCACTGCCATGGTTTGGCTACTGCTACCCTCAGCTCACCTGTGCTGCCCCTCATGCAGCCTACCCTCCAGGGTACAGCCATGGCCTGAGGGGAGTGGCGAAGGCAGCCGGTCCACGATGGAACGGAAAGCTGTGGTCCAGGGTTCAAGTGGCTGGCAGCAGGAGGAGGTGAGGGCAGCATGGCTGCACGCCCTGGTCTGTTACACCTCATGCTGCTGGCAGTGGTGTGGGATCCCAGCAGCAGCAACAAGTCTCCCTGCCTTGCTCTGCCCTCCCAGTCCAGGTCCTGGTCCCAACTGCTGGGTTGCGGAGGCAGCTCCTGCCCATGCCAATCTGTTCAGGCTGCAGCCCTGCACCTGTTGTGGGTGCACAAATCTGGGGGGCACATGCCTCCCATGCCCCCTTGATGTGTCACCTCTGGCACCCAATCCCTCCCGCCAGCTCCCCCCACCCAGATGAGCCTCTTGTGGTTCCATTCTGCTCCCCCAGCTGGGTCCCATGGCTGCACAGGTCATTCCTGGGCCCTATGAACTGACCCAGCTGGGCAGCGACTCCAGCCCCAGCTACCAACTCAGCACCACTCCCTCCCTTAACATGTGGGCTTTAGCACAAACTGCCGCCGCTACCTCAGTCTGCCTCCCCACCCTCCTATGTCACTTATGCTCCCCTGCCCCGCCATGCCTCTCCTATGCCCCCTCCCATAGATTTATGGGGGAGCTGCAGGAGCTGCTCTCCACCAGGCTTCCTGGCTGCCATAAGAACGTATGTTCATGCACATGCACGTGGTGCTCCCTGCTGGTGACTGTCCTCCTCCCACTCCTGCCAGCCCCAGGCAGCCCCTTGCAGGCTGGAACTCTGCCATCTTGCAAAGGGAAACCCACATTTTCCGGTGTTTTTCTATGACAAATGGAAAACCTGGATCCCTGCTCATTATTTATCCTCATGAAAATCAGGATCTGTTGATCTGGATCAATCCTGCTTTATTTTTTTTTTTGTGCTTGTTTTTTATTCAGTGGGATATAAATAAAAGCAATTAAAGAAAAAGTGCCTGAAAAATACTAAATACTAAAGCAAAATACAAAAAACTCAGCTTTCATTTACATATATACAACCCTACAGAAGTTAATGGAATTAAGTGCATCATTTTCATTGATGAGTTGTAATGTTTATAATACTGATAGTGAACTGCAAATTAGGGATGTGAGCAAGACTGGAACACATGGCTCATGGAAAAACTACTTCAAGGGACCTAAAAGATGAAAAAGGGATGAATTTTAAAGACTCTCTTGAAATTTTTGCTTGCTATGTTTCCCTGACTCTTCTGCTACTCCTAGAAATATGGGAATTGCACAAAATTGAACATACTGAAGACTACCTATGAGTACTTCAATACAATATATTAACGAGATACCTATAGCAAGAACCTTAATGCCATTACTATAGTTTTCTTCATTCAATTTTAATGGTCTTTGAATTATATAACAACATAACAGTCAGATCTCAAAGTTATAACTTTAGTCCTTATCATGCTCTAAGTGAGTAAAAAAACAACCCTCATGGGTTTGGTGTGAAAATAGAGCCATCCTGAGATAATACAGAAAAGTCTGCTGTATCTGCAATAACCTAAGAAACTTTTACTTTCATTTTTACTTTATGGATTTTAGCCCCCTCTGGTGGCCTTTTGCTTATTATAATTCATAGAAAGATACAAAAATGTATTTTTTTACAGTTCAGAATCCTCAGCCTTCTTAGCACCTCTTAAAGTTAATCTACAATATACATCAAAGGAATTGACTTGAACTTGTGCTAAAAAGTATGTAGCATCTTATACATTTCAGTAAATGGATAAGTTGGAGTGCTTAAGTGGTGGTGCTCAAATTAAGGCAGCTGCAATTGTTTTATGAAACAGCTGATTTTATTAAATAGCTTGTATTATCTCATCTTAGCTTTAAAATCGTCAAAGCTCTCCGAATATTTTCTGAAGATTCAGAGAGCTTTGAACCGATTCGGACCTTTAAAGTGGTCCCCTGATTCGATTTGGATTTGGAAATTTGGCCACCGAATCAGGCTGAATCTCCTCCGAATTGAATCACCACCCGAAGCTTTGCACAGCCCTGTCTATCATGCTAGTTAGTGCTGTCTCACTGTTTCCGTATAGTCCCACATCTGTCTGTATCCATCAGTAATCTTTTCTCTTAGTTTTCGATTCTAAGTTCACTAGGAATGGGACTATATTTTTGATCAGCACTGATACACAGCATTGGAGTTCCTAGGCACTATAGTAATACAAATAAATAAACAGTACAAAGCATGGGTGATACCCTCCAGATATTTAATACTGGGAATAGCATTTACAACAACCCAAGTAATGTCATTTGTTTGTGCAGACTATTTGGACAGTAGTAATCACTCTATACAGTAGAAAATGTTTGTAAGGCTGGACCAATTGTTTCTATAACTACGTATAGCTGGAATCCAGTTTTCATTGCACGGGTCCAGCAGTGTATGATTATGTCATTAATCTGTATCTGTATATTGAAAATAAAGATATGTATATATACATGTAAAGAAATGTTTCTTAGAAAAATGAACTGAAACAAAAATTATACTATAATAAAATATACCATAATAAAACTAACATTTTTAAAGTAAATTGTAAATTATTTTTTACCGTTTCAAATCTGTGTGAGACTTGAGAGAGCCTGGCAATATCTTCAAGGCCCAGAAAGGAAATGATATTTAGGAGCAATGGATCAGGAAGCCGTTCAAGGAAGTCAAAATTACCTCGGCACAGATTAAAGATATGTTCTAGAACTTTAGCACCAAACACGATAGCAATTTGAACTGCAATTCAAAGAAATGAAATATAAAAAGAGATTAATAAAAGCCTCTACATTTCCTAATGTGTACCTTTTATATAAAAAGGACCAATCTGAGTTGAAGGTTAAACCAATAAACTTATAATTCTGAAAACCTTTATTATTAATAATAAAGAGCAATATTCCACTCCTGTTTCATATTCAGAGCTACCAATGTAGTGATAATAGGTTACAGCTATCCAAATGCCAGAATATGGAATTTTATCATAACAGCTTTAATTATTCTCAGCTCACTAATAAACTCTGATTTCACCAAAGAAGCAACAAGGCTGAGCTGAAATATGTCCAGTTTCATTTTTTGCATGTACAGGATACTAAATATAAGTTTATTTTATACTGGACTATGAAATGGGGAGCAGATTTAGGAAATACTGAAAAATGTTCCATTAACCCTTAAAACGCTGCCAATTTAGCAGTCATTGCAGTCACTCTTCCTGTATTTCTTTTGAACACCTGTTCTTCATTCAGTAGGTTCCTGAATGCATTATTCATGGATTTGATTTCGATATGCATCTTTTTTATTAATACTCTATGATAAAATTTTAGAGTTCTGGGTTTTTTCTTCAAGATCTACTTATATAGATTTCTAAAGGGATTTCTCTACCATGGGCCATAGAGACTTATGCTTTCATTCAAAAACAAAGTTGTGTTTTATTTACAATTAAAATAATTCCAACAGATCCAAACTAATTTCCCACACAATTGAGCTATATATTTACTGAATAAAGAGTGCTATGTGCATCTTCTGACATATGTTACACTCACAAAAACAAATACAAATGGGATAAGTCATACAGCTGATCCTCTGCTAGTGCAGCAATTTTTTTACAATATATTTTAAAATATTTAGTCATTGTAAATGATGCAAGCAATGAGATTTCTGTTGAAAAACTCTTCTAAATCTGACAGCTCACACTGTTAAGATAGATTTCTGTTATTCTGGCTACATTTCTCTCTTAACTGCTTCCAGCAAATCTGATGTACCCTTCTATATCATTTGAAACGATTCTTTGCTTTTGTGGTGTTTACGTCCTCCTTTAATATTTTTAGAAAGTTATGTTCCAATCTTCAATTATGTTCTTAATGACCTTTAATCTTTCTTGCTAAATCAACCATCCAGCTTCTTAATACTGTTCTTACTCTTCTCTGAATTCTGCCCACTTTTACCTACATAAACCTGGTATGAATGTGTTCTATTTACACAATAGATATGTCTACACATGCATTTATGTGTGCCTAAACTTAATACACCTTTGCTTATGGATCATTATGGTGATTTAGGCATGTGTCTACACACATTCAAGTGTATTAACTTTTCGTTGTAACTAACTAAGTCACATTAGCGCACGTGCAGACATGTTAATGTGCATTAACAAATGCTTTATGCAGATATCAAATTTAGGCAGGATTAGACTAAAATCACCATTTTTATGGCACATTAAGGGCACACACGTGAATACATGCCTTTAACGCACCTTAAAATGGTGATTTTAGGCAAATCCTGCCTAAAATGGATACATGTAGACATGCTCAGTCAGTACGATAATTATTTGAATATCACATGCACGTTGCCCCCAAAATTCAGACCTCCAAAACTAGGGTGCACATCTTAAGTGACAAAGCTCTATTTTTCTTTGCTGGAATAGAAGTATGGAGTACGGAGAGGCAGTGCTGCAAAAGCTGGATGTGTACAAGTTCATGGGGCTGGATGAAATGTACCTGAGGGTGCTGAGGGAGTTAGCTGATGTGATTGTAGAGCCACTAGCCATCATCTTTGAAAACTCATGGCAATTGGCAGTTCCCAGCTGACTGGAAAAGGGCAAACATAGTGTCCATATTTAAGAAAGGGAAAAAGGAAGATCCAGGGAACTACAGACCAGTCAGCCTCACCTCAGTACCTGGAAAAAACATGGAGCAGATCATCAAGAAATCCATTTCTAAGCACTTAGAACAGAAAAAGGTGATTAGGAACAGTCAGCATGGGTTCACCAGGAGCGAGTCATTCCTGACCAACTTGATTGCCTTCTATGATGAGATGACTGGCTCTGCGGATGCAGGGAGACTGGTGGCTGTAGTGTACCTTCATTTTAGCAAGGCTTTTGATAACAGTCTCCCACAACATTCTCACAGGGAAGCTAAGGAAGTATGGGCTGGATGAATGGACTGTAAGGTGGATAGAAAACTGGCTGGAGCATCAGGCTCAGAGAATAGTAACCACATTATGCTGCTTCTCTGTCTTCTGAGCACACTCTCTCCTAGAGCATGCCCAGAAGCAACCAGAGACTGGGTCCTTCAAGAAGATGGTGTAGCACCCATCTAGAGCATCTTTATGGATTCCCTGTGCCCCTGCAGCTCCAGCACACTGCCTCAGTGTGCTGGGGCAAATAGGAGCAGGGCAAGGCTGCAGCGGTGCCTCAGACCGAGGCTCTGTCCCAGGTAAGCAGGGACTGGGGGTAGGGGAGAACTGTGGGAGTGGGGTGGGGGGGACTGCTCAGGAGGGGTGGTTTCCCTGCCCACCCCATGCATGGCACACAGCCCTCCTGCAGCAGCAGTGGCCATTGGGCAATTGTGGTCTGCTGCTGGCAGAGATCCCTGGTGGCATGGCACCATCTCCAACCTGGCAGCTGTACATTGTGCTGGCTCAGCCACTGGTGTGCACTCTCAACCAGTGCTGGGCTGCTCTTGCTGCCACTGGTGGCTCCTGGCACTGCACGCAGAAACCATGTGCCCTTGGGCCAGGCTAGTTCCTGCCTCCATGTGCCCTGTGTGCCACTCCCACAGACCCTCTCCCCACATACTCTCCCATAAATCCCACACCCACAAATCCCCTCTACAATCCACCTCCAAAACCCACCCCAAAACCTCTGCCCAAGCCCCACCTCACCCCCATAAACCCTACACCCACCCATAAATCCCCATTCCTGCCCCCCCCAAACCCCACATCCCCACACAAATCTCACACCCTGTGTGCCAAGCCCCCAGATTGGACAGGACCTGCTGGCAGGACCCCAGCTGCAGGGGAAACTGCTACACTGTAACTCTGCCATGTGCCCACATGGGTGCTAGGATATGCAATCCCAGGGTGTGGAATGGGCTGTGGGTATGGGTGGAGTTGGCAGCAGAGTATGTGAGAGAGAGATAGGGTTTGGATGGGGGAGTGCTCCAGGTAGGAGAGGCTGCCAGAGCTGGGCTTAGAACCCCCCTGCTCCCCTAGAGCAGCCTTTCCAGGGGAATGCTAGCCTGGAAGGGAAGGGGCTTGCTCAGTCCAGTCCCTGAGCCCCAGTCAAGGGCTTCCTGGGAATGGCATGGGGATCGCTGGGGCCTGGGCACAGGTGCAGGGAGCAGAACAATAAGGGCTGGCACTGCTCAGAACCACAAAGCAGCAGGTGGGACAGCTGCAGCTGGATTAATGTCCTGGTACTGGGAGGAAGCTGCTGCTAGGAGGGAGTGAGTTGGGGGAAGGCAAGAGCTGAGTCAGATGTGAGGGGCACTGGTAGGATAGGGGCAGGGCAAGGGTAGGGGCAGAGCACAAGCATATCAGTGCTGCTCAGCACCCCACATCCTAGTGAGCAAAGTGGGTGGGGGCAGCTCTGAATTTTCTATTATAAAAAAAACCAAAAGCAAACACCAAAGTGTATCGATATTTAGAATTCATTTTATTATGATGATAGAGACATTGGTAGGCTTCCAAATCACTTTAAAATTGTAAATATATCAATAAAACATAGCCCAACTGATTTCTCTAGATCTAGTGACATTTCATTTTAATTGCGGAAGAACATATTTTGGGTATTTTAATGAGAATTTATGCTTTTTAATCAGAGATTCTACAATTTTAAATCAGGAAACACCAGTATCTCTGCTAGTGAGGCAAGTGGCAGGGCCCAGGGAGAGGGCCAATAGCCCAGGGCCAGCACCAGGGACTCAGCTGAAGAGCAGATGATATAGCTAACCTCCTGGTTATTTAGGGCCAGAAGGACATGCTTCAATAGTTCAAAGTGGGCCACTGCAACAAGCACATCTTCTGCATGATAGATGCCCAAATGGCAAAGCAAGGGCACCAGAAGATGTGATAGCAGTACCACCCAAAGGCCAACTGTGCTGCCATGGCTCACTAGCAGCTGGTTCTGTTGCAGTGCCCATAACACAGCCCAGGCAGTCATGCAGTCCCCACTTGGGTCTGGCAGGAGTGCAGACATGAGGTCAGAGGTCCAAGGAGGCTGGATGCTGTCACAGGTGGCAGCAGGTCATAGCCAGGTAGCAGCCCTCACTTCTAGACTACTGCAGTGTGTAGAGGGTGCAGGGGCCACTCTAGATTAGGGCTGCTTCAGCAGTCCAGCTGGTACAAGGGACTAGTGTCTCCAGATACCAATTGGCTGGGCCTCAGAAGCTTTATTTGTCTATTTGTTCATTCAATTACCGTGAGCCCTAAGGCCCACCCAGTAGCTCCTACTGTACGAGGGCTAATGGGTGAATGGAACAAAATTCTGGGGACAACAGAGAGAGAAAACAGGACAGAAGTGTTGTGTGGGCCAAGGCATCAAAATGTGAAAATTCTCCCTCCTGAGAAGGGACACAGAGCAGAGCCCCCCAGGCTGCGCCCACTGGTCCTCAAAGGCATCCAAGGAGTTGGTGGATGCCTCCCAGTGGTGCTCGACTAGGAATCATGTGTGGACCAATGAGAGGAAAGTGGCCCTGCAGTCCACAGGTACCTTCCAGGCCAGAGCCTCCTTCCTGGTTATGTATAGGGCCCACTTGGTCAGGGCCAGGAGGAGGTTGACCAGGAGATTCTGGGACTTGGTGGGGCCATGGATAGGGTGTCCAAAAATAAAAAGGTGGGGGTAAAGTTCAACCAGAACCTTAGGAGGAGGTTCCAGAGGTGGAGGTGGAGGGGCTGGAGCCGGGTGCACTCGAGCATCATGTGTGCCAGGGCCTCCCTCTGCCTGCAGAAGAGGCAGGAGACCATGGTGTTGGGGAAGCTCACCATATACATGCCCATAGCAATGGCTCCATGGAGGAGCTGCCAGCTAAGGTCCCCAGTGGCTTGTGAGATGAGGGTGGAGTACAAATTCAGCCACTGGGGTGCCTCGTCTAAGCCTTCACTAAGCAGGTCCTGCCACTTGGTGTCTGGGTGGGACACGAGGGGTACACAAGTGTGTAGAGGTGGCAGCGATAGATGGTGAAGAAGTGAACCGATTTGGTGTCCTCCAGCCAGCTCAGGTGGTGGAGCAGGGAGTGCTGCAAGGCTGTACAAGGTGCCAGCCCCACAACAAACTCTGGTTGGCTGGAGGACATGGGGGTGCAAGGACTGCCATCATGCAGGACCTGGTTAACAAAGGCAAGGGTGTCAGAAAGTAAGGCAAATTTCATCTCTTGGATTAGATGGCAGGTCACATGTGTCATGGATAAACCCGTGTGCTGGGCTAACGCAGTGGAGTCCACCTATGCCCACCTATCATAGTCCAGGAGGTCTCTGATATGGGTGACACCAACTAGGACCAGCCTCTGTCACAATCAGGGTGCCTCCACCATTGGTACCTACAGCTGGGGATTCCAGAGGAGAGGCTTGACTAGCAAGTCAGTACCCTGGACAAGTGTTGCAGGGGACATGGAGGCTGAGACCAGCTTCCAGGCTTGGATGAGATCCTGGAGGAACTCCAGCAGCCCTTCCAGGTCCTGCAGGGAGAAGCCCCATAGGCTGAGGAGCTGCCAGTTGTATCGGAGCCCCCAGAAGTGGCAGAGGAAGGCATGCCCCGGGTTGCCCCATGCCATGTAGCTACTGACACTATATAGCAGTTGCTGCAAGACCTGAAGGTGGAACATCAGGATCTTGCTGTGCAGGGAAACCAGGTCCTGGCCACCCTCCCGCAAGGGGAGGCCCAGGACCTTTGCAGTGACTCAGTGCCATTCCGGCCAGAAAAACTCCAGTGTCCATCTCTAGAGCCTGGCCAGGACCTTGAGGGGCATTGGCAAGGTGTGGAAGCAGTGCCAGAGCACGGACAGGACCAGCTGATTCAACAGTACCACTCTCCCTTGCAGGGAGGGACACCGCAGCAGTCCTGCCCATGCTTAGAGTTCCTCCACCACCCTTGCCTCCAGCTGGCACCAGTTCTCTGGTGGGAAGGAGTCCATGGGGGACAGGTAGAACCCCAGGTAGAGCAGTGAGCCTGTGCTCCAGCGGACCCTAGAAACATGGGGGGGAGTGAGACCACCTGCCACCCATCACCCACTGTAAGGCCAAAGCTCTTGGCCCAGTTGACCTGAGCAGAGGAGGCTGCTGAGTACAATGCCTGGCAGGCCTCCACCCATGCCAGGTTGCCCAGGTCCTGGATTGTGAGGAGCTCGTCGTTGGCATACGCTGATAGGACCAGCCACACCATCAACTCACAAAGCACCGATCCCACTACCCACCTCTGCAAGTGGATGAGGAAGGACTCCAAGGCCAAGGTATACATCTGGCCTGATGGAGTTCAGGCCTTGATGCACCCTTTGCCTGAACTGGATGGGCTCTGTCAGGGTCCAGTTGAGCTTGACCAAGAACTGTAGAGGTGTACAGCACCTGGAGAGTCTGCACAAAGTGGGGCCTGAAGCCGAAGGTCCACAGCATGCCTGTGAGGTACCCATGATCCACCCTATTAAATGCCTTCTCGGTCCAGCAACAGCAGGGCAAAAGACAGGCCCTCCTGGTGCGCTAGCTCCAGGAGGTCCTGAACCAGGTACAGGCTGTCAAAGATGAAATGTTCAGGCACTGTGTATATCTGGTCAGGATGGATCATGGATTGCACGCACAGTCAGCATGGACTGCATGCACAGTGAGATGGCCTTCACTGCCACCTTGTAGTCCGTGCAGAGGAGGGACCTGGGACACCAGTTCCCAGGTCATGGGGATCCCCCTTCTTCCACAGAAGTGTCAACACAGACCTCTGGCACAACAAGGGGAGCTCCCCAGGGATGGGTTGGTTGGGTCAGCAGTCCAACTGGGAGTGGCATACCAGCTCCTACCCCACTCTCATGTAGATGAAGGTGTGGGGGGCATCAGGGTGACAGATGTGCTAGATGTCCACTAGGGAGTACTCTGTCAGGATCTCCCCAAGCATGCCTGGCTCCACTTCCTGCTTGATTGGTCTCGTGCATCTGGGTTGACATCAAAGTCCCCACTAAGGACCTGGCACTCACAAGGGTTGAGGGTACCGGTGTAAGTAGCTGCCTGGCAGAAGAAGTCTGCCAACTCTGCATCCTTCACAGGGGCATACATGTTCAGAAGGTTCAGGACCAGCCCCTACACTTGGACCTGTGTGCAGCAGGTGGCTTGGCACCACTTGAACATCCTGGATAACCTCCAGCTGCAGGCCTGAGGAGAACAGGCTGGTCATCTTGCAAGAGGTGACTGAGAGTTGACTAAAAAAGACCTTGTCTCTTCACTCCAGCTGCCCGCTAGGCTCATTGGCCACATCGTTAAGGTCTCCTGCAAGAATACCACAGGTTACCCTCCCTCCCAAAGGAAGGAGAGCACCTGGCATCTCCAGAGACCCTTCCTGCAGCTGTAGACATTGAGGGTCATGATCTCATGGCTAAGGGGTGGATCAGATAATCAGGGGCCTTGAGTGTTGCAACACCTGATGTGGGGTTCCTGGCTTGTGCAGCCCTCCCACAGGGTTAGAGGGTATCTATGAAACTGTGGGCCTGCCTATAGATTTGAGAGTTGCAGGACTTGGGCCCCTTGCCTTCCCCCACCAGTGCCCTCAGTGTTGAGGAGGCTGTCAAAATCTCCCCAGCAGTCTAAGGCAAGCTGCACCTTGCTGGTAAACTGCCAGGTGAAGTCGCGGTCAAGGAATGCAAGTAGCTCACCCCTGGGGATTGCTTGAACTAAGAGGTCTGCAGGCTCCACAGAGCCTGCTGGTTCTCAAGCATCCTCTTCCTCATTCTGGGGCTAGTGGGCTCCTTGGGCACCATCTGAACCCCCTGGGCCACTAATTCCCCAAACCTGGGCTGGGATAGAGAGATCTCTGAAGCCCCTTGGGAGAGGGGTGGGGGGTAGGACTCCCTCACATGATGGCAGGGCACAGCTGGAACCCTAGGGGTCTGTGTGGGGTTCCCAACAAGATCAGTCTGTCTGTCAGGGGACCCCACCTCAACCCGATCTGGGGTGGGACCACAGGGCAGGCTGGTAGCAAGGTTATTCTGGGAGGCAGAGGGAGGAGACCCATCAGGCACTGGGGTAGCATCGGTGCCCACCTCAGAGTATCTGCCCCCTCAGGACTTATGAGGTGAGTCCCAAGGGCCCCATCTCTCCCAGGTCATTGGAGGGGGAGAGCTCTGCTACCTGACCTACCATTGGGTCAGCCAAGGCCTCAGCCTCAGCGCCCATGGTCTTGGGGGGCAGGCCCTGGCTTGCAGAGTAGGGGGTCTCCTCCACGGGCTCCTGCTTGGGACCAGCCAGCAGCCCCCAGGTGTCCTCCACCAGGATTATCCATCCTTCCTAGGGGTGGGGTGTCAGCTGCAGCTGGGGAGGCCCCTGGAAGCTGGGTCATCCTTACTCCCCACGTGCTGGTCCTGAGAGGGGCTGGTTTTCCACCTCAGAGGGCTCCAGCTGTGCTTGGGCCTTCCACTTGGCTTTGTGCTTGGAGGGGACCTGCATCCACTCAGTCATGGAGTGGTCCTTGGGTGGACAAGCTGTAGCAGGAGAGGGTAGGGGCTGGGCTGGGGTGGGGCAATTGTAGCAGGGGCATGGCTAGGAGTGGGGATGCCCTGCTCCTTCTCTCCCCTTGGCTGCTGCCTTTCTCCTTGGGACTCTGCTAAACTTGATTGGAGGGTGGGAGCTGGGTGTTGTGGGCAGAGTGCCATGGGGGTGCTGGTGGCAGGGGCGCCCCTCTTGCTAGTGGGACCTATGAATGCCTTCTTTGCCAGGTTCATGGGACACTCGTGATGCAAGTGCCCCAGGGCATGGCACTGGAAGCACCGCAGGTCCCCCAGTGTATAAAACATCCTCACCAGGGCCTGCTGAAAAGGAATCACAAGGCACTCTCAGCCTCCAGCCATGTTCCTGCCACCAGCTGGATCATGACCTGGCGGCAGAAAAAATGCATGTGGCAGATGCCGGGGTCTTGGCAGCCCAGCAGGAAGGTCACCACTGGAGAGATTACTCTCCCCTGGGTTTGCAGCTGGGGGAGTAGGGCCCAGTTGGGGATATAGGGTAGGATGGAGCTGAGGACCCACCTGGGTTCCCAGCTCTTCTAGGGGCTCAAGGGGGATGTATTCACTCTCCACCATGAGCCCCTCTCCATTGCCTTTTGTGTGGCAGCCTCTGAGGAAAGGAAAAGCACCCCCCGCCATGAAAGCAGGAGGCCACCATGAACTTGGGGGTCCCCACCACTCAAGCCAGGGCCTGCACCCAAGTCTCAAAGTGCAGGTCCTCCTGCTTAGGTAGGTGGCACTTCACCCTGTGCCTGCAGGTGAGTGCCAGAAAGGGGGCCCCCATCACTTGAGGATCACCCCACAGCCACTTGTGCATAACTGCAGTGCCCTCACTGGGGGGACCACCTTGGTGGGGCCAGAGCTAGGGCCAGGGCCAGACTGAGTGGGTGTGCTGGCTGGTGTTGCACACCCAGTCCCCTTAGGTGCTAGTGGTCTAAGCCAGGGGTTGAGGCCCTTGCCCTTCCCACCCCCCAGCTGTAGAGGAGGCTGAAGTGGAGCCCTTCCCATTGTCCTTGTCCTGGGTCCCTGAGGGGTCCCTGAAGGGCTTGGGAGCCCCTCTGGGGGGGGGGGGGGGGCCTGGCTGGGGAAGACTCCCTGCCCCCCACACTGGAGTCTCGTTTGCCCCAGCAGTGGAGATTACAGGCTGGGCTTGTCTACCCGGGGGGGTGGGGGGGGAAGTTGGTTGGACTCTGCCCCCAGGGTGGAAGTTATAGAGACATGCATCCTCTCAGGGGGCTGGCTGGAATTTGCCTCCAGAATGGGGATTACAGGAAGTTTTGTAGGGGCATCTGCCCCCCTGAAGGCTTCTGCCCTGCCATTGCATCACGTAAGGGATAGGGAAACCAAAAAAGAAAAAGAAAAAAAAAAACACAGAAGGGCTAATGAATCCAATAGGGGCAAGCTGGGGCCGGGGGGGGTGAGAAGAAGCTCACTGAGCTACAGCCTCCCTGGAAACTGGGCAGGCTATGCTCAGGGAAGGTGGGGGAGGGGACACAGACACAGAAGGACTGGGGAGACTCGAGCTGGCTTACTCAGCCACACAGCAAACAACAGGACACGAGGAATGAATCATAGGACTTACCACACAAGGGCAAAACACACAGGGAAGGCTTCTGAGGCAGATGTAAAAGATGGCTGGAGTGGTAGAGGGGCTTTGTTTGTTGGAGCCCAGTCCAGGAGCCCCTCAGGCCTCCATCCAGACACTCAGCAGAAGGCAGCAAACAAGGCACAGGATCAGATGCGGTAAGGCAGCTGTGAGGGAGCGCAGGAGCAAATATTCCATTAAGGCAGTAATCCAGTGCAGATGTGGTGCAGGGCACTGCAAGGCAGTGTGGTGGAGAATCCCCCCCTCTCCTGAGCGGGGGGGGGGCAGTGACAGCACAGGTAACAGTAGCAGTGGCAGCAGCAGCGGCAGTGGTGGTAGTAGCCGTCCAGGTCAGCCACCCCAGGTGTTTGTCAGGTGAAGATGAAGGTGGGGATGGTTTGCCTGAGGCACCTGGGAGCAGGCTGGGCAGCAGGCCAGAACAGGAGTGCAGAAGCTGGGGTGCGGTATAATGTAGTGGGGATGTGGTGGGCCCCCCAGGGGGGCAGTAGCATGTAGCAGAGGATCTCCCCCATGGGGAGGGGCAGGTGGCAGGAGAAGGAGAAGGTGTGGCCAACCACCTCCCAGAAACTTCTGAGGGCAAGTAGCCCTGAGCTACTCACGAGGGCAGATTTTTATACAGCTAGGGCCAACACAGCTGTTGGCCTCAGCCTCTAGCTGTGGCTGCAGATCTGGGAGAAGCTGGGCAGGGTTAGTTTGCTCCAAGTGGAACAACTTGACCCACACCAAAGTGCTTGCTCAGGCACATGGGCTGAGGCACAAATCTCCAGTACAAATTGGTGCTGCTGCTATTTGAACTGCTGCAAGCACACATGCCTGCATGTGTGGATGCGTCCATTGGGCTCAACCCCACATGCAGGGGCATGCTCTTGCAGTAGCAAAAATAGTAGTGGCACAAATGTGTGCTGCTACTTTTGGCAACAGTGCAAAGCAGATTTGTAGATCCAATCACTAGAATTCTGATTATCTGCTATTTGTATTTTTATACCATACCCATCACCATAGTCTTAGCTCTTAACTATTATGTACAACCCAGCAAAAATGACCAATTGTTTTCTCACAGACTTAGATTATAAATGTAAAGTATCCCGTGGTGCCAGAAACTGTCTTAAAAATATAAGGCAAGGCCAAAGAAGCAAGCTCTGCATTTGCTCTTTAGTTCATAGTCATTGTTATGTCTTCCAGGAAAGATTCCTTATGTCCAGGCAGCTTTGTTTCCTGCCTTTGTCTCCTGTGTGCTTCTTGAGACTGAATACCTTAATCTTCATGACAACAGGTTGTGAGATGCAGGTAAATGAGTAATTTCTTAATGATAATTGCTTCTTACATAGTCAATTATCAACATATTTCAAGACAGATTTTTAGAGCAATATGTAGAACTTTCAGACACAAGAGAGACCTCAAAAGCAAAAAGAGGATAGCTGGAAATTCCTCTTTCACAAATACTTTCTGAATACACTGTTGGGCAGTTGCTTATTAGTCTCTTTCAGCTAGAGTGTCACAAAACTATATTTTGAATGTAATATTAATATTGCTAGGGCTCTTTTTTATAAAGTAAGTTAAAATCACGGTATCATAGAAAGTTGGACTTGTAGGTACTTTCAATGCTTATCTACTCTGTCCACTAAGCCCAGCACAGGATCACATTAATCATTCCTGACAGATATTTATCTGGTTTCTTCTTTAACTCCTTAGATTGTGGGAAATGTTGCAGGATACTCCCTACCACATTTTTTTAGGACTCAGTCTCTTAGTTCATGTTGTACAAACATATCCAAAAATGCTGGTGATCAATGTAATTTAGTTTCATAGAATCATAGAAAATTAGGGTTGGCAGGGACCTCAGGAAGTCACCTAGTTTAACCTTGTGCTCAAAGCAGGACCATCCCTGTAAACTCTTGGCCAGACCCACACACGAAATTTAAATTGTTAAATTGCTAAAACAATACATTCTGTACAAAATGTGAGTTTGTGGCTGGGACCACGTGAAAGAAAGCAATCCCAAATTGATCTCATCTCCTGTGTTACACTTCCTGTGTTAATTGCAAATGTACCCAATGCTTATTATGATAAATCAGTCTATGTGACTGCATCTAACCCAGTGGTTCTCAAGCTTTTTTGTACCAGGATCCATTTGTAAACATTGATGACCAGTCTTGACCCAGTGCCTCTCACTCTGGATCTGCTGCCCCCAGTCCCTAGTCCTCCAGCGTGTAGGGCAAGGGGCCACCCCAAGCTGACCCTTGCAGGCTGGAATTCTGTCACAGTTTCCCATGTTTTTCTCCTTTAAAAGGAGAATCCATTTTTAAAACCTGTTGACCCATTTTTAGTTTGTTTGTGACGCTTTCATATATTCTTGTGACCTACTTTTGGGTTATGATCCATGGATTGAGAAACACTGATCTAACCTACCTACCTCACACCCAGTGACCTCTGATCCTCACTGATACACGCTTGCGTTCACTAATTAAGGCATATTTCTCAAAATAGGCAGTCAATCTCTAAATGTTTATTATGCTAAACTAGTCTATTTGCCTCAAACTCATACCTATCGTATCTAATAGCCTCTGATCTTTATTACCTCACTTTACACTTTAACAGACCTGCTTTGGTCTAATAAATGTATCCCAGGTACCGAAAATAACTTGTAACATCTTCTCTTAATCAAGGCATATCTCTCAAAACAGGCATTCAATATCTGTCAAATATCTCCATAAGCCATTTGAGGCAGCACTATTTTTAATGTAACCACCGAAAGACAGTACTGTCTATTGTGATCAGCTTCCTAAAGGTACCTCATTCAATCAATACCCACCCCATTTAATTCCAAACTAATGAAAAGCTTGCAGAAGCAAAACTAACACACAAAACAGGATACAATTGTAAAATGTTAATTCCATTCTTCCCTGCTTTGTTCAGACTTTGATTAACCAACTATCAAGAAGGAATGTTTTGAAGCTATATAATTGAACAAGTATAAGTAGGAAAGAGTTGCCAGGAAAGTGGGCATCTTCTTCAGAGGGAAAAGAGACACTGCAACCTGCTCCCAGCTGGACTAAGGCAATGGATCCACAGTTTGAGAAAACTGAAGACTGAACCACCTTCTGGGCCTGCACAAATAAAGAATCTCGTGCAGCTAATACGAGGACTGTGTGGTAATATAGCTCATTTATTGAATACTGAGAAAGAGACTTTTTTCTGTCATTGAGTTTCATAGCTTGTTGGTAGTTATTAAAGCAAGACTTTCTCTTATTAATCACCTGAGTGTTGTATCAATTATTAAAGCACTAGGTTAGGAATTTGGTACAACAATCCCTGAGTATATCATTTCAGCCAGGGCTTTGTCAAGCTGGGCTTTAAAAACCTCCAAGATTGGAGATTCCACCACCTCTCTGGGTAACCTGTTCCAGTGCTTTACCACCCTCCTAGTGAGAGAGTTTTTTTTCTAATATCCAACCTAAACATCCCTTGCTGCAACTTGAGACCATTACTCCTTGTTCTGTCATCTGTTACCACTAAGCTTCATCTAGCTCCATCCTCTTTAGAACCTCCCTTCAGATAGTTAAAAGTTGCTATGAAATCCCCCCTCAATCTTCTCTTCTGCAGACTCAATAAGCCCAGTTCCCTCAGCCTCTCCTTGTAAGTCACGTGCCCCAGATCCCCAAACCATTTTTGTTGCCCTCAGCTAGACTCTTTCCAACTTATCCACAGCAACAAGGGCACACTGCAACTAATATCCATCTTACTGTTCACTGTAACCTCCGAGTCCTTTTCTGAAGAGCTGCTGCTTAGCCAATGAGTCTTCAGGATGTAGTGGTGCATGGGATTCTTCTGTCCTAAGTGCAGGATTTTGCACTTTTCCTTGTTGAACCTCATGAGATTTCTTTTGTCCCAATCCTCCAATTTGTCTAGGTCACTCTGAATCCTAGCTCTATCTACTAATCCTAGCGTAATCTACTATTTCCCACAGCTTGGTATTACCAAAGAACTTGCTGAGGGTGCAATCCATTCCATCTTCCAGATTGTTAATAAAGATATTGAACAAAACTGGCCCCAGACTGACCCCTGAGGCATTCTACTTGATACTGGCTAGACACTGAACAATTGATTACTACCTGATGAGCTCAAAGAGCCAGCCACCTTGCAGTCCATTCATCCAACCCATATTCCTTAGCTTGCTTGCAAGTATGCTGTAGGAGATGGTATCAAAAGCCTTGTTAAAGTCAAGGTATAGCACGTCCACTGTTTTCCCTGCATCCACAGTTATCTCATCATAGAAGGCAATCCAGTTGGTCAGGCATGACTTCCCCTTGGTGAATCCATGCTGACTCTTCCTGATCACTTTTTTCTTCCAAGTGCTTAGAAATGGATTCCTTGAGGACCTGCTCCATGATTTTTCCAGGGACTGAGGTGAAGCTGATTGGTTTGTAGTTTCCCAAATCCTCCTTCTTTCCTTTCTTAAACATGGGCACTATATTTGCCCTTTTCCTATTGTCCAGGACCTCCCATGATTGTCATGAGTCCTCAAAGACAATGGCCAGCAGCTCTGCAATCACATCAGCCAACTCCCTCAATACCCTTGGATACATTGCATATGGCCCCATAGACTTGTATATGTCTAGCTCTTCTAAATAGTCCCTAACCTGTTCTTTCACCATTGTGGGCTACTTACCTTCTCCCTAAACTGTGCGGTCTGGTGCAGTAGTCTGGGAGCTGACCTTGCCAGTAAAAAGCAAGATAAAAAAGGCACTAAGTACTTCAGCCTTTTCCTCGTCATCTGTGACTAGGTTGCCTCTCCCATTCAATAAGGGACCTACACTTCTCAGAGGAAGGGTAGCAAAAGGGCACAGCAAGCAGGGAACTTGAGGACCTCCTTCATCTAAAAAGAGAGACTTATAAAGATGGAAAGCTGGAATAACCACCAAGGAGGAGTACTCAGCACTGATCTGTGCTTGCTGGGAGTGGATCAGAAAAGCCAAGGCTGCAACTGAACTGCATCTGGCTTCACATATCAAGGATAATAAAAAGTCAAATATGTAGGTAGTTGGAAAAGAAGCAAGGGTAACATTGGACCCCTGCTGAACCAAATGGGACAACTGATAACCAACACCCAGGAAAAAAGCCAGCCTGCTCAATGGGAATTTTGTGTCAGTCTTTCATCAGCCCAGAGGGACCACCCTGCCTAGCATGATGCAAGACAGCCAGGGTGAGGGTGTATTTATACCCAGCATCAGTGTAGACCTTGTAAAGGAACACCTTGAGAGGCTGCACATCTTCAAGTCAGCTGGTCCTGACAGATTACATCCTAGAGTACTCAAGGAGCTGGCAGGTGTCATAGCCCAACCATTGGCAAAAATATTCAAAAACTCGTGGCGCTCCAGTGAAGTACCTGAAGACTGAAAGAAGGTCAATGTGGTACCCATCTTCAAGAAAGGGCAGAAAATAGATCCTGGGAATTGCAGGCCAATCAGCTTGACCTCAATCCCCAGTAAGATTCTGGAGAAAATTATCAAAGAGATCCTTCTTAATAAGCTGGCTGATAGCAACATCCTGAGGGACAGCCAGCATGGGTTTGCTGCAGGTAGGTCTTGCCTGACCAATCTCATCTCCTTCTATAACCAGGTGACATATTGCCTGGACAAGGAAGAAGAGATTGACAAAAGGCTAGGTACTCCACCTTGGGAGGAAAAAAACCCGCAGCACGCTTATAGGTTCAGCTGTACTACGCTCACTAGCTACCTGTAAGTATGTAAAGGGCTGAAAGAGACTTGGGGGTCATGATAGACCACAAGATGAACATAAGCCACCAATATGATGTCACAGCTGGTAAAGCAAACAAAACTCTGGCTTGCATCCATAGATACTTCTCAAGTGAATCTCAGGAGGTCATCCTCCCGCTGTACTCGGCCTTGGTGAGGCCGCAGCTGGAGTACTGCATCCAGTTTTGGGCTCCACAATTCAAGAAAGATGTCGAGAAGCTTGAGAGAGTCCAGAGGAGAACCACGCACATGATCAGAGGGCAAGAGAACAGGCCTTATGAAGAGATGCTGAGAGCCATGGGACTCTTCAGCCTGGAAAAGTGCAGGCTCGGGGATGACCTGGTGGCTGCCTATAAGTACATAAGGGGTTTGCATCAGAATCTGGGGGAACATCTGTTCACCAGAGCGCCCCAAGGGATAACAAAGACCAATGGTCATAAAACAATGGCCATGACCATTTTAGGCTGGACATAATGAAAAACTTTACTTTCCAAGCCCCCAAGGCCTGGAATAGACTCCCTCCAGAAGTGGTGCAGGCACCTACTCTGGGCTCATTCAAGAAACGTTTGGGTGCTTATCTTGCTGGGGTCCTTTGATCCTAGCTGACTTCCTGCCCCTAGGGAAGGGGCTGGACTTGATGATCTTCAAGGTCCCTTCCAGCCCTAACGTTTATGAAAACTATGAAAGCTTCATCTACTACATCCTCCTGGTCTGGTGGTCTATAGTAGACACCCACCAAAACATCAGCCTTGTTGCTATCCTCTCTAACCTTAACCCCAAGACTTTCAGCAGGCTTATCTCCAGTTTCATACAGGAGCTCTGAGCAATCATATGGCTCGTTTTCATAAAGTGTAACTCCTCCTCCTCTTCTCCCCGCCTGTCCTTTCTGAACAGTCTGTACCCATCCATGACAGTGCTCCAGTCATGCAAGCTATCCGACAAAGTCTTTACTATTCCAATCACATCATAGTTCCTTGTCTGGGTGAGGACTTCCAATTCTTCCTGCTTGTTTACCAGGCTCTGTGCATTTGTGAACAGGCACTTGAGGTGGCTAGCCAATTGCCCTACTTTCTCAGGAAGAATGAAGCCTCCCCTGTTGCCCCCTCCAGCTTCTGCTTCCTCCAGGTCTCTTGCTTCCCCACTTACCTCAGGGCTTTGGTCTCCATCCCCCTTTTTGATAGATGACTATGATCCAACTCTTTTAATACAAATATAATGATAATAATAATAATAATAATAAAAGACAGTGTCCACAATATGCACATCCTTCATGCTGTATGGCTATAAAAAGGTTATCGTATGAGTCTATTTCCATGAACTTGAATTTTAATAAAAATAACACTTTCTTTCTATATGTAGCTATACATGTGTTAATGTGGAGATTATTGGGGCTGGTTTCAAGTGTTAAGTTTCAAATGTCTTCATTTTCTTTCTATAATGTACCTATCATATTCTTTTTGCAGCTGGTGCTGACTTATTCATATGGGTAGACAAGTATCCAAGCTCCCCTCAAGATTCTCATGCCTAAGAGCAACTGACAATATTTAGTGGCTTGCACCAGTTGTTCATTCTTCCAGGAACATAAATAGATATTCTCTCCTCCCCTTGGCATGTCAAGAACTAAAATGTGAGCCTTATACTATCATCCATATACAATAATATATATAGACCAGCTTTACACGAACAAAATCTACTCTTGTCCTTTAGCCCCATGATAATTATGATGAGAAATGAATGTGATTTTATTTAGTAGTCAAATAAAAACATTCTTGTCTCCATGCAGACAAATGAGGAATGTTTTATAAGGCTGCTGTTTAAGGCTGTGTGTAGACAAAACAAGGGGCATGTGTGCATGACACTTTAGAATGGGTTAAATGCTTTTGTACCACTTTAATGGTGTTGGTGTTTGCATGCATCAGTGGTGCACTGTGCAGTAATTCCAGCCGCTGTAGCAAATTCAGTGGTGTAACGCACCTTAAATGACTTGAGGTGCAGCAAACTAAAACTCCTCTGAGGAATTTTAGTTCGCTGCCCTACAGCTGTGGAGCAAAGCACCGGGCTCCATGCAGCTCAAAGGCTCTGCAGAAAGCCCATGCAGGCAGCCTGGCAGCAGCCTGGGAAGACAGACTCCGCACAAGAAAAACAAACAAACAGCAAGCCTGTTCTTACAGCCCCCCCCGGAAGCCTACCTGCTAGAGTTGCATAGGAGCTCTGTGCTTCCCTTCATGGCTGTGGTGCCCCCCAGGGCTGCCTGAGCCAGGTGACTGCAGGTGAATGCTGCCTGGGGGGGAGCCGCCACTGCTGTGGAGGGAAGCACCAGCCCCACCCTCACCCAGAGCCCAGGGACCGCTCTACGCACCAGCAGCTCATCCTCCCTTCCCCGCCACCAGAAAGGCAGGTAAGTTCAAGTGTGTGCATGGCACTGGGGTTTAAAGGGCCCTAAATTGAAGTGGTGGTTTGTTAATTTAGGGCCCCTGTTTTGTCTACACATGTCCTTAGGTTCAAAAACTGAAAATTATAGGTGAAGCTGTTGTGAGATAGTCATTCCACATTATGTTATGAAATGATTTCTTAGATTTTGTACCATACTAGAAGCACTCTTTTTGATCCTGCCTACAGTACAAAAGTTTATTTCAGTTTGAAGTATTAGAAGCTTACTTATGCTTATGTTTTGGTAGAACAGTTGTATCCGAACTATAGAATCAAATACATAGTAATTTAAATTTTGCTTCCCTGCTGATGCACAGGGATATATGTCAGAGACATTTCTGGTTTATTACCAGGTAGCACAATCACAGGATCTGTATAGAGATGATCCATTTGTATACCTTATTATTTATATGTGATTATTAACATGAAAGTGAATGGGTATCATTGATCTCTATTGCTAATCTGCATTGACATTACTAATGATAACAGAAATTTAAGTATTTCGGAAGTGTTAACATTTTATTTTTAAATGTGTACTTCATAGGCTATCTACTGGATGCTTGAAATGCCTGCACTGGATAGTGATGAACCCAACATGTGATTTGTAATGGAAATCATTTTCCCTCTTGTTTCTCTGGTGGAATGAAGTTTTGGTAATACCGTTTTATAATATGTATCTTCAGGGACACATTAATGCCCATGAAATAAACAGTAACTAAAGGAAGACAAAAAATGCCAATTAATTCTTAAGACTAGATATAAAGTTAGTTAATGACTTGGAAGAGTGCATTGTGTATACACAGTAGCCCATACTTAGAACGCTACTGAAGTCAGGCAGAAGGCAGGGTAAATCTGCACTTTACCGGCTAACCAAATAGGACATAAATAAGCTTTTGTAAGCAGGAGCTTACTTCATCAGATGCTACCTCTCTCTACTGAAGTCAACAGGGATGTTGCCACTGACTTAATAGGAACCTAACTTTGGCATAAATTTTGCTAAATGTTTGGAAAAGTAACATTTGAACAACCAGGCTGCATACACACATGCAGGCACGTGCAACTTGCAGCAGCTCAAATAGAGTGGCACAAATTTGTGCTGGAGATTTGTGCCTCATCACAGATGCCTGAACATGCACTTCGGTGTGAGGCAAATGGTGCTACTTGTGCTGGCCCCAGCAATATAACAACCTGCCCTGGTAAGCAACTAAGGGCTACTTCTCCTCAAGAACTTCTGAGGCTCAGCCAGTTGGTATTTGGGGACACTAGCCCCTTGTGCCAGCTAGACTGCTGTAGCAGCCCTAACATTGAAGGGCCCTGCACCCTCTACCCACTGCAGCAGTCTGGCAGCTAGGGCTGCTGCTTGGCTTTGACCTGCTGGCTGCCGCCACCTGCAACAGCATCTGGCCTCTTGGATCTACAGCCCCATGTCTGCATGCCTGCCAGATCTGGATGGGGACCAAATGGTCACCTGGACTGTGGCATGGGCACTGCAGCAGAGCTGCCTGCACCTCTGTGCCAGTTGCCAGTGGGCCATGGCTGCACAGTTGGTCTTCGTGTGGTATTGGTGCTATGTGTGACCCCACACTGCCATCTAAGCAAATATCACTTGGAACATGTCCTTATTGTGGTGGTCTGCTTTGAACTGTCAAAGCATGTCCTCCTGGCCCGAAATGGCCAGAAGGTCAGCCACCTCATTTGCCCTCCAGCTGGGTCCCTGTTGCCAGCCCTGGGCAGACTCCTCTGCCTGGGTCCCGCCACTTGCTTCTGTAGCAGGAATCTTGGTGTTCCCCGTTTAAAAATTGCAAATTCTCTGATAAAAAATCCCAAATTCTCTCATTAAAATACCCCAAAATCTATGTTCTTTCATGATTAAAATGAAACACCACTATAAGAGAGAGAATCAGTCAGGAAATGTTTTATTGATATATTTACAATTTTAAAGCAATTTGGGAGCCTACCAGTGCCTCTATCATCATAATATAATTAATTCTAAATATCTTTATAAGCTTTGGTATTTGCTTTTGTTTTTTTATCCTAGAAAAATCAGAGCTTCTCCTGCCCCCTTTGCTATCCAGGATGTGAGGAGTGTGTGGGGGCTGTGGGCTGGACCATTGAGGTGCTCATGGCCTGCTGCAGGCACACCCGAGGTGGTGTGCCACCACCTGAGACCCAGTGGCTGCACATGGCAAATGGAACCAGCCTGGCCTGCTGGTGCACACCTTCAAACAGGACCAGGACAGCTCCTGCTGCCATCCGTGGCTCCTGAGTGCACGTGTCCCAAAGGCAAGTGTTTGCTTGTCTGGATGCAGCCCCTGTAAATATCTGAGAGAATCAGCAGTATGGTTCCTGAAGCAAAGGTTGATAAAGGGCATAAAAGTATCTGAACATTTGTGTGGGGAGGCAGGAGATGTGATCTGGAGTAGTTACCAAATATATTAATGGTTCATATGATCCTCAAAGGAAGATTACATATAAACAATTGCTCAAGATGATATTCTTTGCAAGTAGGAAGAAACAAATTAATGTTGAGAAAAGACAGACTCTTCTGGGTTTCAACAGTGTCTATGTGATGGTGAAATTCAGAAGCACTACTAGTACTTTTAAGAGAAAGTCTGAAAATACAGTAAAAGTTAGACTCAAACACAGATTCTTGAGGGAACTTACAAACATTTTTAGCGCATTGAAAACACAGGGGCTAAAGGAGGAAAGGCTATGTATGTTGATTTGGATATAAACTATTTGAACAATGTGACAGATAATCCAATGCAGATGTTTCACTGTGACATTAGAATAGTATCAAATACCACAGAAAGGCACAAGAGTAAATACAGTGACATAAAACCCTGGCCAGCACATATACACATATACACAGGACCTTGTAGTAATGCAGAGGGTACAAAGCCCCACTGCAAATAATGACATTTTTCAGATTCATCACAAGGAAGTGCTGGTAGGATTTGGCTTTTAGTAACCTCTGGCACAAAAGAAAGAGGAGAAATTGACTCTCATTACCAAAATATTTCCTAGAAAGCTCAGGTATTTTTAAAATTGATATCGCCACTGCCAGGCTGAAATACTGGAAGACTACTTTTTCTTGACAAATAGAGAGATTAACAATGTCAGCAAGAGAGCTTAATATATTAAAAAACTTCTTGGGAATTAAGACATTCCTGAACCAAAAAAAGTGTTGAAATTATTTATTTATATTTAAACTAAACTAAGTTTAACTTAAACTAACTTGTCCTGCAGTCTTGTTTCAATTCCTCAGTGACGCTGGTATATATTACTGACTGCTTTCAGCTTGCATTAGGAAGTTCAAATGAAAATGTTATGTCTTTATAGACTATCATTCAAAAACATGATAAACATGAGACACCATCTTTAATTAAAATATCTTTCTCCTTATGCACACATGAAACAGCAGCTCATAAAAAATGTCACAGCTACTAAGCTGCCTGTACCTCTTGGTCTCTCTGGCCATGTCCAGATGAGTGAGCATGTGCCTGCTGTGGTGTCTCAAAGCAGTTTGAGATGCCACAGGAAGCATGCTAGGAATGAAAAAATGTTCCCTGTGCTACATATTTGCAGTACGGACTGTAAGCGTCATACTGGGAAATTCTAGTGAAAAAAAAAACCACGCAGGAAAAAAGTGGTGCAGGGTGCGCTCCTGGAGTATGCCCAGAAGTAACCAGAGGCTGGGTCCTCCAAAGAGAAGCTCTGGCACCTGGCCAGAGCATCTCTATGCCTGCTGCATGCCCCTGCTGCTCCAGCACACTGTCTCAGTGTGCGGTGTCTCAGTGTGGCAGTGTGCGGTGTCTCAGTGTGGCAGTGTCTTAGCAAACAGAAGTGGGACAAGGCTGGCAGTAGTGGCCTGGACCCAGGCTCTGTCCCAAGTAGGCAGGGATGTTGGGGTGGGGGTGGGGACTGTGGAGGTGCAGGAAACTGTGTTGGGATGGACAGATTGTGGGTGGAGGGACTGTGGGGATAGGGGGGACTGTGTGGGAGGGGTGGGTACCCCACCTATTCCCTCGCACAGTCTCCCCCACCCCTGCAGCAGCAGCCAGCAGTGGGCCAGCAGGGCGCTCATGGCCCACTGTTGGCAGAGGATCTCAGTGGTGTGCAGCGCTGTCTGAAACCCAGGGGCTCCATGTGGCACATGGCGCCAGCCCAGATCACTGGTGTGCACCTTCAGGCTGGACTGAGCCGACTCTTGCTGCCACCTGGGGCTCCTGGCACTGTAGGCAGCAGCTGTACATCATCAAGCCAGACCAGCTCCTGCCTCCATGTGCCTTGTATACCATCAGACTGGACTTCCATGGAGCCTCCCAGCCACGTTGTCCCCACCTGGGTCTGGCAGTTGTGCAGCCATGGGGCCACAGGTCTAAGGGGATGAATGCTGTCACAGGTGACAACAGGTCACAGCCAGACAGCAGCCCTCACTGCTAGACTGTTGTAATGGGTAGAGGGTACAGGGGTGACTCTAGGTTAGGCCTGCTTCAGCAGTCCAGCTGGCACAAGGGACTAGTGTCAACAGATAGCAACTGGCCAGGCCTCAGAAACTCCTGAGGGCAAGTAGCCCTTAGCTGCTCGCCAGGGCAGCTTTTTATACTGTTGGGGCCAGCAAGTAGCTCTGTGGAGGCCAGCCAGGCTCCATGCAGCAGAATCACTGCTGTTGTAGCCCCAGAAGACCCCCAGGACCCCAAGTAAAGCCATTGGTGCCAACCCAGTGCTGGCCCGAGCCTCCCCTACTACCCGTAGGGTCACTTGCCATGTGCCAGAGTATGCATGGCACACGCATTCCCAGGGTCAGTAGGGGAGCTGCCACTAGTTGGCCCTGGGGAACCAAATGTCCACACCATGTGCAGATGTGGCCTCTGAGTGACCTGAGTCTTCTTCTCAGATCATTATATTGCAGATCCATATCAGCTGTAATAAATTTGTAAAGTTCTCTAGTAACTTACTCTGAAGAGATGGGTCATCCAAGAAATCCTCATGAGATTCTTTAATTTCTCCAGGCTTTGATTCACGAAATTCACTCCTAAGAGAGATTTTCCACCATCTAAAAATTACCTATGATTGAAAAAAAGATCTTGTAAAAAATTAATGAAAACGAAATAGCATATATAACATTATTGAAATTTAATTTTATGGTTATGCAAGAACTATTCCATTACTAAGTAAACATAGACATTGTCATACTGGATCAAAACATAGCTACCTCCCCAGCAGCTGTAAGAACTTCTTCAAAGAAGAAATAAAATCTCATAATGCACCAAGATAGATGTGGAATATTGTACATTAGGAAAATTCCTCTTTCATTGAAAGGCAAACTATTTTTTCCATTAAGCATGCATATCTACAAATATTCTTTCTTCACTCCGCATTTAGGAACCAATTTGTATATACCAAAGGATTCTAAACTAGTCTCCGAGATAATCCTGCCCTGGAGTGGCATAACTTTAAACTGAATAATGAGCACTTTAAGCCAATTAAAGATATTAATGTGTAGCCAACCCAGAGGTTAAGGTCTTGAAATGCCACCCTGCCCTGCCTCCTCAAAACTGGGATTATAGATTAAATCCTGAGCTAAGTGAAGTTAGTGGTTAAGCTACCACTGATTTCAGAGGGTCCAGGATTTACCCTATGCCTAACTTGTAATGGGAGTTTCCTTAACATACTGATAAGTGATATGGATATGGTTGAATAATAATAATAATGACCCATATACACACATTCCTAAAGTCTCATTTATCTTTTTTATATTAGCATACACAAATTTAAGGACTAAACTCAACTGTGAATCAAACTTCTAAATGGTCAAATAGCTATAAGAAAACTTAGTTTGAATGTCTACATATGCAATGTGCAGAAAGCTTATTGCACAGTTAAGTACTGTGTAGTAAGCTTTCCCTGAGTGCACGTCTACATGTGCACCCATCAGGAGCAAATTTGCTTCCAATGGGAGCAGTTCGTGGCAGGGATACTCCTGCCCTGCTCTACTACTATTTGGCAGCCAGAGGGTGCTCTAAGCTCCCCAGGTGCTAGCCCAGGGCTGGAAGGGAGTACTGAGGTCAGGTCTGGGCTCTGGGGCATGGGGGGAGCTGTCCCATCTCTAGGGCAGCTGCCTTCCATCCCACCTCTGCCCAAGGCAGCTGCCTGCTGAGCAACCCCCAATCTGATCATGGAGCATGGGCTGAGACAATGTCTCCTGCCTCTGCAGCAGGCAGCTTCCGGCCCCCAGCAATGAGAATGGCAATTTTCTCCTGGTCAACTATGTAACTGTGTGCTAGTGTGTAATAGCTACTGCATGGAAAATCTACTACTTGTAACAGGTAGTAGAAAACTGCACAGTAGACTAATTTACTGCACAGTAGCTCCTGTACATGGTTACATAGTGATGCTTTGCTGCACAGATTAGTCTACTGTGCAATAAGGCGTCTCATGCAGACATACCCAGCAAATATGAATCAAATTGTGCTTAGAGTTGCAGAGGTGCCCTACTTAACACTAGTTCTCGAACTAGAAATGAAATGAATCTAAATTTGAATCCTTCAGCTTTTTGGGTGTCAAACTTTGGAAACCCAGACTTTGGAATTCAGAGATGCTGAGTTTCAGAGGTCACAATGAGCTGGAATTTAACAAATTTTTTTGTTTGTTTTTTGTTTTTGTTTATTGCACCGCTCCTGGAAGCACTGCAATACCAGGCCGACGCATGGACAGGATGGAGCTAGGAATTTAATAAAATGAATCATTGATGCCACAGATTCTCTGACAATCCTGTAAACTTTTCAGTCTAGATTATACTTAAGTTATATCATCAGCTATAACTTTTGAGTTATAGCTAATGATAGGGCCACTCTCTGTTGGACAATTGCCTATACAGGGGCTTTTGAAGACTTGCTGTTTGTTTATGGCACAAAGCAGCATTGTATGTGCTAGCTCTGGAAGTGGAAGCAGCAGAGTCACGCTAACATGGCTATCCAGCTTCCAGATCTGGAGCTAGCAGGCTGGCTTGGGTATCTCTACATGATGCTGCCTTGTGCTCTGTAATTTGCATATGCAAATTAACCCGTTTGCTGCTGGCTCAGTCTATATCTAGTGTGACATTGGCATAACCTTATCATCAAACATTCATGGGGAATCTAATGTGTAAGGCTAACTCAACTAGCCTTTGTGGAAAGTATGGAAGAAAGGTAGAACTGGAATTATGGCTCCACTTCTTCAGCATCTTAGGAGCCAGTACCACTAGATATGTTGCCTCATTGATTTCCAAAGAGCAAAGAAATCAATGGCAAAGAGAGGGAAATGGCTCTTGCTCCCCTACCCTATCTTGTGCACTCTTCCAAAACAGGCCAGAAATGGCTATAACCATTTTAAAGCAGAATGGAAATCAATTCCTCTTCCTTTCTATTGGGCTATTGTCAAAGTGACATTGCTTTTCAAAGAGACAGTCATCTTCAGCATAGATATGCCAAATGGAATTAAAAACTTGTGGTAAGAAGTCTTTTTCCTCTAACTGATTAATGGTGACAGGTGCTTTTTACATTTTGAACTTCCATACTGTTTAGCTTAGCCACATTCTTCAGATTCCTTCTTGGCATAACCTTATTAAATTATCGGAAGGTACAAACATGGATAAACTGGGCCAAATGTGGTGAAATTATGAGACTATTTTTTAGCACTGACTTCTCTCATAGGATTTTTAACTTCTGATCAACCATACATGAATTTAGTAACACAGGTCTGTAAATGTAATTCTTATAAAATTGGAGTGCTTATTGTATTGTAGAGTTTGGAACTTGCTTTAATGTAAATAGACTCAATATGAACCAAAACAAACTAAATATTTCTCAGTCTGGTATGCCTTTATACTACAAGCACTAAAATTAAGTATCCAAAATTAACAAACGCTGGCTCAAATACACCACTGGAATTAGGAAGCAAAAGTCTCATTAAAGTTAATTTTAGTAGAACTTGCTTAGGCAAAGAGTGCTTTTGACGTACAGTATTGCAATAAACAGTTTGGATATTTTTATTGTGAATAATTTAAAAAAAGAAAATAACTTAAGGTCTTTATCACGCAAAATGAGCCGTCAGTGCAAGCATTTATGCTCAGATGGGATCATATTCATGTTGGGCATGAAAGTTTACATGATCTGAAAACTTGGTAGGCTTGAAGCCTAAATATCTAAGAGAAAGTTTCCCTACGTGAAAGCGTGAAAGCCAGGAACAGAAGCTGATGTCAAGGCTTCATTAAATATTGGACAAAGATCATGACAAAGGAGTGATGTGGATAGTGCCATGTATTGCTGCTTTTAACGCTCCAGCCTGAATGACTGGGTACACACTTGACAGTTAGGATGAATGGAGACAAACTTGAGCATGAATCCCAAACAAAGCCTGAAGTTGCACCTCTGAAACTGTAGATAGAGAAATGAAGTACTCTACCAACACCGAAAGTATTCCATATAAAGTAGTATACAGGGTCTTTGTATATAGCACTGTGACATATCCACACAATTACCCAAGACAGAAAGATTGTATAATGCAGGGGTGTCAAAGATATGGTCTGTGGGCCAGATCTGGGCAGCAGAGCCAAACATCCAACCCCACTTTGCTGGCTTCCCCATGTTCTGGATCCAGCACCCACTCCAGTCAGTCCAGGATTGTGCTGCATGTGGTGCCAGCATATGGGAGAGTGGGAGTTCGTGGGCTCAGTTGGGCCCATGGGGCTAGCTAAGCATCATTCATCCAGCCTGTGGACTGGTCTTGGGTCACTCATCTAGCCTGCAGGGACAAATGAGTTTGATGCCCCTGATATGATATACATTTCTTCTGTGTTGGCATTTGTGTTTTTCTGAAACACTAATTTACTGAAATAAGTTAGGCCAGATCCTCAACTTGTAAAAATGCAAAGGCAACACAGATATGCCTTTTATACCACTGTGGATCTGGCATGCCCTTTTAAAAATAAACACATGCCTTAGTCTAAAACATCCAGGAAGACTGGTGTCCAAATATCCTTGTACCAAAAAACCTCTAAAATGAAATATCCTACATCAAAGACACCTAAGTGAAATAATACAATCCTAGTTTTAAAGCCACTGCACTATATTACTACTATATTTCCTCACATACAATACACCTTTTTCAATCCCCCAGCTGCTGCAAAGTGGGGTGCATCCCATAAGCAAGGAAACATGGTAACGGCAGTTTCTGCCACTTAAACATTTGCTGGGTAAAAGAAATTCTGCATGTGATCCACAGGGAAGTGAATAATAAGAAAGACTGGCTCCCTAGCTGCTGCTACTCAGTTACTTAATACAAGGAAAAATCTTTTTGTCTTTATTCTGTCTTTAAAAAAAAAGGTGTGCATCTGATTTTGGGGTGTGATGTATATGAGAAAGTATAGTATTCCACATTGAAAGGCTGCAACTTCACATTGCTAAACCTAAAGTAATTTAATATGGTCATTAGGATAAAACCCTTATAGAAAGGAAAACTAGAATATATTAACAGAAGAAAAATATTGAAAATAAACTACTAGATATGGCTCAAAGGGGTTTATAGAACAAGGAAAACTATCAATCAGATATAAAAAGACTGACATTCCAAATCTGTAAGCACTGAGTTATATAGTCTATAATTCTGAGGAAAATTAGTCTTTTTAGTACTTCCTTTGGGTACTAATGTTGCAAAGATCTACACAGTGGTTTCACTTTGTACATTATCAGTGATACCAATGAAGTCCATGTCTATTGACAATGTTATGCTGAGTAGGTTCACAACAGATTTTTGCAAGAATGGGACATAAGGAGGCCACAAAATGTTAGTTAAAAAGGGTAAATTATACAAGAGCATTCAGAAGTAGTTTTAATAATATTGTACTTAAAATGTGTCAAAAACTTAAATTATATAAAATATACAATTTAATTATATCTCTCAAGGTAGGAAGATCTGAACTGCATGTAGACAAAAAGGAACAGAAAAGGTTTTCTGTGGATCTTTTTTGTAACAGTTTTTACGTTTTCTAAATATAATTGTATCAATATTAGTTATACTAGCAGAATAATTAATTAGAAAACATTATTTGATTTGTTTCTGCTCTGAATGAGGCAGTCTCCCACATCCCAGGTGAAGGCCCTAGTCACCAAGTTACTGAGTTTTCTAGGATGGGTTTTTCTCAGTCTTATCTGTTAGAGGTATTCCATGAGAAGCTGAGTGTCTAGGCTAGTGTTTACATCACTCACCAAAATGTGGAAATTCAAGTCTTTGTTTAGCTACTGTTGTACAGATAAGTTGCCTAGAGACTCTAAAGTTAGCCTCTGTCTCTTTGGAGGAGCTAATCAAGTTCCTGTTTAAAAAAATGTGAAGTCACTAAAAAGTTAAAAAAAAGGTTGCCATAAATTTCTAATTTGGAACAAAGATTGAACCAAAGGTCTTTGATTTATGTTTAAGCAGCAAAGGCAGTAGGAAAACAGTATTGCCAGCATTTTGCAATACTTGACATTTCTTTTAAATCTTCAGCGCTTGGAGTCAGATAAACACCTGAGAATCTTAGCTTCATTTAAAAAATAAGCTTCTAGACATCATGGTTAAAATCTGACTTAAGCACATGTAAGGGCTCACAAACCAGAAAACAAGTGAGAGGTATTTAGCGTTCATTAAAAAGAAAACTGACTCATAGGTTTTGAAAATGTAGTATTGACAGCACTGAAAAGACTGATACTCTTTTGTAAGAAGATCCATTACTTATGCTGCAGTATCTAGTTCAAGATGTTTTATCCAGGTGGATTTCACACCTGATAAATATACAACCTATTCATGCAAAATCTGGCCAGCAGTGTCTTCTGAGGTTATGACTTCATCCTAAATGTTTTAATGTCCTCCTCTGTGAAGACATTAAAGCTGTGTCCAGACACGTGAGGACATTTGGTTCCCCGGGGACAACTAAGGGCGGTGCACCTTGTGCTGCCACTAGATGTCCCTGGGGAATGTCTATGCCATGTGAACTCTGGGGCATGCCAAGTTATCCTGGGTGGGGTAGGGGAGGCTGGAGCCAGCCTTACCTGGGGGCCTGGGAGGCTCTGGGGGCTGCAGCAGCAGTGATCTGCTATGTGAAGCTTGGCCAGCAGCAGAGTGCAGCGCTAGCTGGCCTGGCTCTGGCTTTGGGCGGCACATGCTGCTGTGGTATGCATCACTCTGCTTTTTTTTTCAGTGGGTTTTACTGTTCCCTGGATATCAAGGGGTCAGAATAACCCTCTGTGCTGCTCCATTGCAGCTGGGAGAACAGCTAAATGTGTGGTATGCGGCACCGCAGATGTTTCTGCCGTGCCACGTGCCCATGACTATGCTTGTCTGGACGTGGCCTGAGGGAGTGTCCACACATGCACATGCACAGGCACTTGCAGCAGTTCAAGTAGCAGCAGCACAAATTTGTGCCAGAGATTTGTGCCTCAGCACACAGCCTGAACATGCACTTTGATGCGGGGCAAATTGTGTCACTCGGGGTGAGCTGATCCTGCCCAGCTCCTCCTGGAACTTCAGCTGGGGGGGAACTAGAGTCTGGGGATAGCACCTGTGCCGGCTGCAGCAGTATAAAAAGCTGCCCTGCTGAGCAGCTCAGGGTTACTTGACCTCAGGAGCTTCTGGGGGAGGAGCCTCTGGGAGGAAGGTAGTCATGCCCCTTCCTGTCCCAGGCTGTTGCTGTTAGCTTGGTCTCAGGAGCTTCTGGGGAGAACCGGAGCGTGCTCCATCCACTCCATGCATTGACCTGGTATTGCAGTGCTTCCAGGACCGGTGCAAAAAAAACAGAAAAAAAAAGAAAAAAAAAGCTTCTGGGGAGAAAATGGCCAGACCCCTTCCTGCCTCTGGCCGCTAGCTGCTAGCTTATTCTCAGAGCTTTTGGGGGTAAGTTGGCCTCGCTCCTTCCTGCCTTAGGCTGCTGCTGTTGCTGCCCCCCCCATGTGGGGGGAGTCCTCTGCAGCAAGCTGGTGCCCCCACTTGGGGGGGGCACCACACTGCACCACACCCCAGCTTCTGCATCCCTGTTCTGACCTGCTGCCCAGCTGGCCACCAAGCTGTGGTCAGGGAGGGAGGGAGCCTGCCTTGCCTGTGGGCCCCTCCCCCACCATGACTGCCAGAACCTAAAGGTGCCTTGCCTGCTCCAGCTGCCTTAGCAGGCCACCTCCCACCTTTACCTCCACTTTTACCTGAAGCATACCCTGAGTGGCTGAACTGGATGGCTGCTACCACCACTGCTGCTGCTGCTCTTGCTGCTGTTTGTTCTGCTGCTGGCCCTCAGGAAAGAGGGAGATTCCCTGCTGCACCACCCTGCACAACTCAATACCACATCTGCGCTGGATTATTCCACAACTGACTGATTGTGCCTGCTGTCCCGCACAGCTGCCTCACTGCATCTGATCCTGCTTTGTTTTCCTGCCTACTGCTCTGCTGCTGGGTGGCTCCTGGACTGAACTCCAACAAACGAAGCCCCTCCACCACTCCAGCCATCTTTTTTACATATACCTCAGCAGCCTTCCCTGTGTCTTTTGTCCTTGTGTGGTAAGTCCTGTGGTCCACTCCCCCTGCCCTGGTGTTTGTTGTTTGGCTGAGTAAGCCATCTTGAGTCTCCCAACCCTTGTGTGTGTGTCTGTTTCCTCCCTCCCCGTGTTCCCCAAGAGTAGCCCTTCCAGTGTTTTTTTGTTTTTGTTTTTTTTCTTCCTGTGAGGCTTGTAGTAGTAAATTTCGTTGGGCTTCTGGCCTACCTGACTAGAAAAACAGACAGAGACCAGAAGTGCTGATTCTGCTTATTTCAGTTACATGTTCTGAGATGAGGAATCCTGCATGCCTTACTACCCTGGGCACAGATGTTTCATTTAAGTAAAATGCCTGCATATCTGTGTATAATCTATTCTTGTTTTGGTTTCTCCAAGGTCATATTTTTTTTTCTCTCTTTCTCTGTCTTGAGTATAAATGTGCTTGTAAACTTATAGAGTGGGAGGATTCCTTTGAAACAGACAAGTGGGTGATTTCCCCTTGCTGTATGAAATCCTCCCTGTGATCACAGTATAGCCCTAATTAAAGAAAAGTTGGCTCTGTCAGTTCTGATTCAACCACAACGTGAAGTTTGATTTCTTCCACAACTTGGTGCCGTGACTTGGATAGAGATGCCTGGAGTGATCAGTTGGGACACGGACATCTCTTCACTGAAGCCCTGGCACCAAACCAAGGTAAAAGACCTTTTGAAATCTCTATTGGGGTTTTTCAGTGAGAGGCTGTCTCCATGTCTTCCTGATTCACTGCTTAAGGCTCACCCTATCCAAACTTTTTTTCTGCCAGAACTGTCAGACTCACTGTGTAAGTAGTAATTGTGAATAGAAATAGTTAAGGTTAAAGACTCTGTGTTGCTGTTGTCAATAAAAGTATTTCCCCGTGTGAATTGAGTTTTCTAAAGAACTATGAGGTCTCTCTGAGGCCAGGAGTGGAAAACGTATGCAGCCGCCCCAAAGAGCACATAGAACAAATCTGTTGTCTTTGAAAGCAAGGGTGCAAGGTGGAAACTCTTAGTGTGAGTGTTTTTCATGATAAGCATTGACCAAGGCTGAGACTAAAGAAATGCTCTTGAACCTCGTGCCTCAACACGGAAATTCCCTTGAGTGAACTGAGAAATGAGCCACTAACCAAGTCTGACACTAAGGTTGGGTTCAGCCGCCCGAAGGCTGTCTGGAAGGGCAGTTTTGAATGCAAGGGGGCCCAGATGGAACATTGTGACCTAGTGGACAGGTTTACCCTTTCCCCACCCTCATAAATGAGCCATGTCTAACCATGAATAACTGCATTGTGTGCTGTTATTGCAGTGGAGTCTTGTCTCTGGACATTAGCCACAGCATCTCTGTGCCGCTAGCAAATCTCACAACCTGACCGGATACCTTGAAAAAGCTGTTCCTGTATGACAGACCTGTGTGAATTTGAGTTTAAAGATGTAGGGAGTGGAAAGTCTAAAGACATACTGGCTCCGCCAAAAGGGACTCCAACATTGTAAATGTACACACACTATGGCCGTAAGTTCTAAGTTTCTAGACTACTGGAATTGGTATACCAAAAATGATTTTAGCCAGCAGTTTCCCCTGGAGGGAACACTTGATTTAAGTAAAATTGTTCATCTCTGCAGAGACCTTGAGTTTAGAGGTAGTAATATACCGCAGACTCAGTGGGACGCATTTTTTTGATTTGGTATGAAGAAGCTTTCAAAAGACATCAAGAAGCTCAAGTTTGGAGTCTTAAGGACTCCCAAGAGAAACTGAAATCTCAGATAAAGGAATTAAAACTGAAAAGTGCACCAAAAGGTATCAATGGTATCATCCGTACCAAAACAACTTTATCCACAAATAACTGAGAATATATCTTCTGCAGATTCAATTGTGTTTTTTTTTTTCTTAATGTGCCACCCCCATATCAGTCCCAGGCACAATCTGAACTTGAAGAGTCCAAAGTAACCAAATAGACTCTTCCAGCAGGATTAGCCCACCTCACCAGGAAGCTATCACTCAACAACCTTCACCTGCCCCCGGGGCATGCCCACGTCCACTGGAGGCATGGTGTCTGTCTCCTGAAATCTCAACCCCCTCCTATCCTTTAAGGTCTGGTACCCAGTATGGTCCAACCCCTTCTTTAAAATCTAAAAAGTTTCAGCTTATGCCTTTATGCCAAGTTCCAGGGCAAGGTCCAAATAGGGGAAACTACAATCACAGTCCCTGTCCCTTGGACCCCAGGAGATCTCCTAAACCTTGTTAAACAATTTCCTAACATCAGAGAGGAACCCCAGAAATTTAGAGATGAATTGGAAACTGTAATCCCATTGTTATAATCCAACATGAGCAGATTTCAACCAATTGATGAGAAGTGTTCTGCCCTCTGAGGTCCGCAACCGCCTCATCGCACTGGATACTTGGCCTAGTCAAGACCCCGGAAGAGGAAAGCACTTAGCAGATGCCTCCTTGAGACTGCTTAAAATTTGCCCCAGGAAAACTGACTGGGCCAAAATACATAACTGTAAACAAAATAAAGGAGAATCCCCAGCAGACTACATGGACCGCTTTAAACTAGCATTTGAAAGATATTCTGGTATTGAAAATGCAGCTGAAACTGCCCCAGAAGCAGTTGCTTCCACTTCTTCCTGGACTTCAGAAAAAAGTCCGTGGACACAGTTGTGCACAATTGCTGTAGGTTGGCAGCCTAAGTCACTTGCAGCAGAACTAGTCACCATTGCAAATCATTGTACAACCTGCCAGGAAAAGAAAAAGGAATCCATGGAAACTAAGCTGACATTACAAGTACAGACTTTTAGGCAGGGGCAGAAGCCAAGGTTTCCATCAAAGACAGTTCAAAGGCAGGGGATGTGGTCATGAGAGAGGTTTCAGTTGCAAAATAATGACAGTTGTCATTATTGTGGCCAACCAGGACACTGGAAGGCTCAATGTCCTCACTGGCCTGGCCAGCTGGGGATGACGTTTAACCCGCCACCACCTCCTCTCACTCAATTCTCTGTCCTGAATCAGGGAGCCTCCTGTTAGGCCAGTCTGAGGAATAGTAACATCATCACAGCCCCGCTTCTCACACTTAATCAAGATGATCCCTTCATTTCCTGTGTGATTAAATGGTATCGCTACAAAATGTTTAGTAGACATTGGTGCAAACGGCTCTACTTCTCGAATTTTCCACAACTCCCCTCTCCTCTGCTGTTGTAAACACTGTAGAAATTTCAAATCAAATAGTTCCTCATCCTGTTTCCCAACCATTACATGTTTCTCTTGGTCCTGTTTCTGATCAACATGCCTTTCTCCTTAGTCCTTGTTCTCCTGTTAATTTGTTAGACAGAGATTTGCTTTGTAAACTTGGCTGTACTATCTATTGCTCTCCTAATGGTGTTTATTTAGATGTTCCCTGTGATAACAAAATGGCTGTACTTGCCACTTTAGCTGGCTCACCTCCTGTGCCTGAGTTCCCTGATCTTTCTGTGTTGCAAGAAATCATAAAAGCTGTCCCTCCGTTTCTCTGGTCCCCAGCATGCTAATGAAGTAAGACAAATACATACTGCCCAGCCCGGAAAAAAAAAAAAAAAAAAAAAAAAAAAATTAAAAAAAGTTGCTCAATACCCTTTACGTCCAAAAGCCAAAAAAGGAATATGCCTTATTATAACTGCCCTTTTAAAGCAAGGTACCATTGTCCTGACTAAAAGCCCTTGTAATACGCCTATTCTTCCTGTGCAAACCCCCCCACCCCTGGAAAGAATACCTATTGCTTTGTACAAAACCTTTGTGCTGTAAATTCTGCAGTGTTACCTACCTTTCCTGTTGTACCAAATCCAGCTACTATCTTGTCCTGTATTTCTCCTAATGTTTGTTGTTTTACTGTTGTTGACTTGTGTTCTGCATTTTTGTCTCTTCCTATACACCCTGATAGCCAGTTTCTCTTTGCATTTACCTATCAAGGACTTCAGTATACTTGGACGCGCTTGCCCCAGGGCTATACTGAATCCCCTTCTTTCTTTTTTTTTTTTTTTCCCCAAATTCTGAAGAAAGATCTAGATGACATATAATATTTAAAGAAAATTCTGTGCTTGTGCAATATGTTGATGATTTGCTCTTGGCATCTACCTCCCTTGAGCCTGTAAAACTGATTCTTTAACTCTCCTCACCTCTCTTGCCCTAAAAGGCCATAAGGCATCTAAAGAAAAGCTACAACTTTTGTCTTCCTTGTGTCCACTATTTAGGTCATGATATTTCTGCTGGAGAACAACTGCTTTCCTCTTCCAGAATACAAGCTAGGTTTTAAAATCCCTAGACCAACTACTGTGTCCCAAATGTGTACCTTCCTAGGCATGGCTGGCTACTGCTGTCAGTGGATGCTCGGCTATGCCTCTATAGTCAAGCCATTGTAAAATCTAATTCTTGTTAATACCCCTGAGCCTTTACCCTGTACTTCAGAAATCGGAGCCCCTTTTGCCTCTATTAAACAAGCTCTGTTGCAAGCTCCTGCCTTAGGCCTTCCCGATTTTTTTATATTAAACCTTTTATTCTTTTTCGTCATGAAAAGGACGGATTTGCACTTGCAGTACTTACTCAGACACATGGAGACAAGTACCGTCCCATTGCTTATTATAGCTCTGCTCTTGACCCTGTTGCAGCTGGATTTCCTCCATGTCTCTGTGCTGTAGCTGCAGCTGCTGTCACTGTTGAACTTTCCTCTACCCTTGTATTAGGTTCTCCCCTTACTGTTGCTGTCCCACATGCTGTAGCAGCTCTTTTACTGAGAACAAAAACCCAACACCTTTCAAATGCTAAATTAACTAAGTATGAAATCTTGCTTCTCTCTGCTGGAAATGTAACCCTAAGTACGTGCCCTGTTAAACCCTGCTTCTCTGTTACCTACCCCTTCAGATGGTAAACCCAATGATTTCATTTTTGTTACTGCTCAGCTAACAATGCCCTGCACTGATCTAAAACCCAGATCTAGTATTCTATATTGATGAATCATGTCAAAGAAACTCAAAAGGTTCCCTTGTTGCAGATTCTGCAGTATGTTCCCAATATGATATTATAGAAAGCCATCACTTATCTAATATGTATTCAGCTCAAGTTGCCAAGCTTGTGGCCCTCGCCAGGGCTTGCACCCTAGCCTCTGGTGCCTCTGTTAATATTTATACTGATTCTCGCTATGCTTTTGGTATTGTACACAATTATGGTCAACTTTAGAAACAAAGCTACAAGAAGCCTGTAAAAAGGCTTCCTCACTTCAGGAGGTGCCAAGATTAGTAATGGTCCATACATAAATGCCTTGTTGAATGCTTTACAATTACCTTCTGCTGTTGCTATAATTAAATGCAAAGCTCACCAGAAACCTTATAATAATGTTACACATAGGAATGCTCTGGCAGTTTCTGCTGCCAAAGCTGGGGCTATTTCCATTCCTCAGGCTATGCCTGTTTTTTGTCTATTCCAACTGACCAGTCTCTACTGGCAAGTCTTCATGATGTTCCCCTCCTTCAAAATCAGGCTCTAGAACCAGAGAAATATACATGGAGACTGGCTGGGTGTTTGTTACACCCTGACCATTTGTGGCGCTCCCCAGATGGCTGCATGGTTGCCCCAGTGGTCCTTCTTCCTCATCTTGCTCACATACACCATGGCATGGCACATGTAAGCAAAGGGGGGATGATAGAAGCTGTTAAGCTTGATTGGTTTGCTCCAACTTTTCCATCTGTGGCTCAACAATACTGCCACACCTGTCCTATTTGCCAAGCCCATAATGTGGGAAAGCCTGTAAAAACAAAGGCGGCAGCACAACCCCCACCTTGGGGACCATTTATAAATTTACAATTAGATTTTATTCAAATGCAGAAATGTTGTTCTTATGAATATGTTCTTGTTATTGTATATATGTTTTCTGGATGGGTAGAAGCCTACCCACGTGCAAAAGCTGACACCATCACTGTAAGCAAAAAGTTGCTCAGAGACTTTATTCCAAGGTTTGGTATTCCTTTATCCCTACACTCTGATAGAGAAACTCATTTTCCTGGACAGATAACGAAAGAAGTCTGCAAAGTCCTGCAGATCCAACAGAACTTTCATTGCCCACACCACCCACAGGCCTCGGGCCAAGTACAATGCCAAAATGGCATTCTGAAAAATAAACTGGCCAAAATTTGTGCTGAGACTCACCTAAAATGGCCAGATGCACTTCCCATAGCCCTTATGAGTGTAAGATCTACTGCCAACCGAAAGACTGGGCTTAGCCCACGTGAAATTCTAATGGGGAAAACCCATGAGGCTCCCCACGTCACCACCTGTTGCCTCCCACTTTTGTGATGTACATTCACTATTGTAACGCACTAATGAAGCGTGTTAAGGCTTTTCATTCACAGGTACAGGCAGCTCTCCCCAAAGAACCAGATGAGCCATGCCATTCTATCCTGCCTGGAGATTGGGTCCATATAAAAATCCATCAATGAAAGTCATCGCTGGAACCTCACTGGAAAGGCCCATTCCAGGTACTCCTGACCACCAACACTGCAATAAAGTGTCAAGGACTCCGGACATGGATCCATGCTTCACACAGTAAGAAAACATCAGCCCCGTTAGACCCAGAGTCTCCTCCATATCAATTTTGTAATTAGTCTCCACAAACTGGTAGTGAGCCTAGCGCCTGCCAGCAGGAGAGCTCAAGACCAGTAGTGAGCCAAGCGTCTACTGGCAAAGAGGATGTGCCCCAACGACACCACTATGCCCTTCGGAACAGGAAAAAGGCCTCTACCTAGTTCCTGGTTTCCAAGGTGAAGTTGGTTAGTCATGATTTAGGTGGTTCTCAGTATTTCTTCGTGGGCCATCCTTATATAAACTTGACCCATCAGTTATGAGAAACTCTGTAAACTACGCTTCCGCACCGACAAAGAAGATCATTTCATGAAAATATGTTCTTGTCTTTAGTTAATCAAACTGGGATAGATTTAAATGTCTCTCGTTGTTGGATATGTAGTCATGTTCCTATCTATTCTACTGGAGGAATACCCATGATACCAGTACCCTTGAATGCAACTCAAATGTTAGCTCCTTACTATTCAGATTTTCATGGAAACAAAACTTGGCAGAATATAAGTTGCAACCAGTCTGACTATGTATGATCAGCATGTGCCACCCCTGGAAAGTTTGTGTTGGACCTGTAATGAATCTTGTGTTGCAGTGGAAGTCAGTAAGTGTAAGGTAGAATTTAAGACCCACTTAGCCTGTTCCTGGCCCTAGCCCCAGCCCTACCAAGGTGGCCCCCCAGCGGGGGAACCACAGCTATGCACAGGTGGCTGTACTGTGACTTAAAGCCATGAGGCTTGGACCCTCCACTGCCAACCCTTCCAGCTCAGGTGGTGGGGCCCCCTTTTCTGGTACCCACCCTCAGGCATGGGGTGAAGTGCCAACTGCCAAAGCAGGAGAACCTGCATTTTGAGACCTGGATGCAGGCCCTGGCTTAGGTAGTGGGGGCCCCTGAAAATCACGGTGATCTCCCGTTTTCATGGCAGGGGGGCCCTTTTTCCTTGCCTCAGAGGCTGTCACACAAAAGGCAGTTGAGAGGGGGCTTGTGGTGGAGGGCAAGTATGTTCCCCCTCAAGCCCCTAGAAGAGCTGGGGACCAGGGTGGTCCTCTGCTACATCCCTCCCTATATCCCTAATTGGGCCTTGTTCCCCCAGCTCCAAACCCTGGGGAGAGTTATCTCCACAGTGGTGGCCCTCTTGCTGGGGTGCTGAGACCCTGGCCTCTACCACATGCACTCTTTCTGTTGCCAAGTTATGATCCAGCTTCCGGTAGGAATGGAGCTGGAGGCTGAGGTGGGCCTTTCAGGGGGCCCTGGTGAGGATTTTCTATACAGCGGGGGCCCTGTGATGCTTTCAGAGCTGTGCCCTAGGGCACTTGTGTCATGAGTGCCCCATGAGCCAGGAGGAGAGGGCATCTGTAGGTCTCACTGGTGAGAGGGGTGCCCCTGGCACCCTAGCCACATCATCCAGTCCCCTTGTGAACTCAGGGGACTCTTCCCCCAAACCAAGTTTGGTGGGGTCCCAAGGAAGGCAGCAGCAGCAGCCAAGAGGAGAGAGGGAGTGGGGGCCCCCCTACCCCTAGTCATGCCCCTGCTGTAGCTGCCCCACCCCCACAACCCTCACCTTCTACTGAAGCCTATCCACCTGAAGACCACCCCATGGCTGGGTGGGTGCAGGTCCCCTCTGGGCTCCCTCCCAAGACCACCACATGCAGGGAAGGAGTGGCCCAGCTCTTGGGGGCCACCCCAGCTGTGCCTGACACCCCACCTGCTGAGACGATCAAAGGGGTGATCCCCATGAAGGAGGTGTCCGGGCTGCTAGACAGTCCTGAACAGGATCCTATGGAGGAAGCCCCTCACTGTGCTTGCCAGTGCTTATCCCCTGAGACCATGGATGCCAAGGCTGATCCAAAGGAAGGTCTGGCAGTGGAGTGCCCCCCCAAAAATCTGGAGGAGATGGGGGGGGGGGAGGGGCCCTGGGGCTCACACTGAGTCCTGAGGAGGGAGATCCCCTTTCCCAGGACCCTGAGGCAGACATGAAAGCCACCCCAATGCTTAACAGGCCTCTTCCCTCCCTCTTCCAGGAAAACCTCACTTCCAGCCTGCCCCATGGTCTCACACCAGAGGGGGTCAGGGTGGGGTCCCCTAATCCACAGGTCTATTTTGTCAGGGACCCCATGCAGACCCCTGGGGCTCCAGCTCTACCCTACCATCATGTGAGAGTCTCACTCCCACCCCTTTCCCAAGGAACTGGAGAGCTCTCCCAAGCTGAACTGGAGTCTGGGGTCTTAGTGGACCAGGGGGTTCAGACAGTGCCTAAGAAGCCTGCTGAGCTCCAGGACCAGGAGGAGGACACCCAAGAACTAGCAGGCTTCATGAAGTCTCTGGACCTCGGTCCTGGCAGTTCCCAGGGGTGAGCTACTTGCATTTCTTGACTGCAACTATGCCCAGCTGTCTGCCAGCAAGGTACAGCTCGCTTGGACAGCTGTCTGCCAGCTGGGGAGATTTTTGACAGTATCCTTGCCACCATGAGGGCACTGGCAGGGGAGGGCAAGGGGCCGAAAAGCTGCAGTGCCCGGATTTATAGGCAGGACCTGCAGTTTCATAGACACCCTCTATATTTATAGGAGGGTGCTGCACGAGCTGGCGAACCCAACACAGGGCATTGAGATGTAAGAGGCCCCTGCTGAACCATGTACTCCAGCCCCTCAGCCATGAGGTAATTTGAGATTGTGACCCTCAACATCCAAGGCTGCAGGAAGTGTCACCGGAGATGCTGGGTGCTCTCCTTCCTTTGGGGTGGGGGATTACCCCTTAGTATTCTTGCAGGAGACCCTGATGATTCCAGCCAACGAGCCTAGCTGGTAGCTGAAGTGGGGAGACAGGGTCTCTTTTTTAAGTCAACTCTCAGCCACCTGTTGCAGGGTGGCCACCCTGTTCTCCCCAGGCCTACAGCTGGAGGTTCTGTAGGTCGTTGAAGTGGTGCCAGGCCGTCTGCTGCCAGAGTTCTACCAGAACCTCCTCCAAGCCTGGAGGCTGGTTTCCACCTCCAAGTCCCCTGCAACACTTGCCCAGGCACGGACCTGCTTGTCGAGCCCCTCCTCTGGAACTCTCAGCTGGAGGTGCTGACAACAGAGGCACCCCAGTTGAGACAGATTGATCCTGGCTGGTGTCACCTGTATTGGAGACCTCTTGGACTATGATAGGCAGGAATGAGTGGACCCCACTGTACTGGCCTGGCACATGGGTCTACCTGTGACATATGTGACCTGCTACCTGGTCCAGGATGTGAAATCTGCCCTAACTCCTGATGCCTTTGCCCTTGTTAACCAGGTCTAGTGCGGTGGCAGTCCCCACTCCCCCCCCCCCCAGTCTTTCAGGCCACCAGAGTTTGTTGTGGGGTTGGTGCCACAACTGGCCTTGCAGTGCTGTTTGTACCACCATCTAAGCTGGCTGGAGGACACCAGGCTGGTCCGCTTTTCCATCGCTGCCACCTCTACATGCTTGTGTACCACATGTTCCATCCTGCTGCCCTCATGTACCGCCCAGACACCAAGTGGCAGGCGTCTGGGCATGGCTGGGGCACCCCAATGGCTAAGTCTGTACTCCATCCTCATCTCACGAGCCACTGGGGACCTCAGCTGGCAACTTCTCCATGGAGCTGTTGCCATGGGCATGTATGTGGCAAGCTTCAGACACCCTGGTTTCCTGTCCCTTCTGTGGGCAGAGGGAGACCCTGGTGCACACGACCCCTGAGTGTGCCAGGCTGCAGCCCCTCCACCTCCACCTGCAGAACCTCCTCCTGAGGTTCTGGTTAAATTTCATTCCCCACCTTTTTCTGTATTTGGTCACCCCATCTGTGGCCCCACCAAGTCCCGGGATCTCCTGGCCAAGTACTTGACCAGGGAGGAGGTTCTGGCCAGTAAGGTTCCTGGAGACTGCAGGGCTGCTTTCCTCTCACTTGTCCATGCATGTTTCCAGGCAGAGCACCAGTGGAGAGCATCCACCGGCTCCTTGGATGCCTTTGAGGACTGGTGAGGGCAGCCCAGGGGGCTCTGTTCAGTGTCCCCCTCAGGCACACTCTTTTTCCTGTTTTGAGCCTTTGATCCTCACATCGCTCTAGTCCTGTTTTTTGCCTTTGTTGTCCCAAGTATTTTGTTGTAGTGTTCATCCATTAGCCCCCATACAATAGGGGCTCTTAGTTAGCCAAGTGGACTTTAGGGCCCACAGTATTTGAATGTTATAAACAGCCAGGAGCTTATGAGGCCTAGGCAGTTGATTATATGGGGACACTAGCCCCTTGTGCCAGTTGGAGTGCTGAAGCAGCCCTGACCTAGAGTGTCCCCTGCACCCTCTACCCACTGCAGCAGTCTAGCAGTGAGGACTCCTGCCCGGTTGTGACCTTCTGCCACCTGCAACATCATCACCCCCTGCTTGGACCTGTGGCCCCATGACTGTGCAACTGCCAAACACAGATGGGGACTGCCTGTCCACCTGTGCTGAGCACTGCAGCAGAGCAACCTGCACCTCTGCTCCAGCTGCCAGTGGGCTGTGGCTACACAGTTGGCCTTCATGTGGCACTGCTGTCATGTCTTCTGGTGAACCCACTCTGCCATCTAGGCAGCTATTGCCTGGAAGATATGCTCATGGCAGTATCCTGCTTTGAACTTTCAAAGCATGTCCTCCTGACTCCAAATGGCCAGCAGGTCAGCCACCTGGTCTGCCCTCCAGCTGGGCCTCAGTGCTGGCCCTGGGCTGGTTCCCATGCCAGGGTCTCCCCACTTGCCTCACCAGCAGAGGTCCTGGTGTTTCCCCATTTAAAAATTGCAAATTCTCTGATGAAACCCCCCCAAATTCTCTCATTAGAATACCCAAAATCCACATTCTTCCATGATTAAAATGAAATGCCACTCTATATAGAAAGAGATTAGTTGAGCAATGTTTTACTGATATATTTACAATGTTAAAGCAATGTGGAAGCCTACCGGTGCCTCTATCATCATAATAAAATGAATTCTAAATATCTATACACTTTGGTTTTTGCTTTTGGTTTTCTTATCATAGAAAAATCAGAGCTCCTCCTGCCCCCTTTGCTCACCAGGATGCTGGGACAGCCGCAGCTGGACCCACAGCTGCTTGTGGTGCTGAGCAGCACTCATATGCTGGTGCTTTGCCCCGCCCATGGCCATCATTCCCAGCCCATAGTCCCACCAGTGCCCCTCACTCCTGATCAGCAGCCCATGCCTGCCCCCAACTTGCTCCCTCCTGGCAGCAGCTCCCTCCCAGTACCAGAATATGGGTCCAGCTGCACCTGTCCCACCTACTGCTTTGTGGCCCTGAGCAGTGCCAGCCCTTGCTATTCTGCTTCTTGCACCTGTGCCCTGGCCCCAGTGATTCCCCATGCTGTTCCAGGGAAGCCCCAGGCTGGGACTTAGGGACTTGACTGGGTAAAACCCTTCCCTTCCAGGGCCAGCCTCCTCCTGCACAGGCTGCTCTAGAGAGCAGAGGGGGCTCTTAGCCCAGCTCTGTTGGCTGTTCCTACCTGAAGCACTCCTCATCTCTCACCCTTGCATAAACCCCTACTGCCACCTGTGGCCTGTTACATAGACCGATAAACTCCTCTGCCACCTCAATCCTTCCCTATCACCCCCCGGCACCTCCACTCCTCCCCCTAGCCCATCACACCCCTTAAGTGGTTCCTGGGACCAGGAGCCTCACCAGGCCAGGGCCACATGTCAAAGCACTGTTGTGGGCACAAGGCAGGGCTGTAGTGCAGCAGTTGCCCCTGCAGCCATGGCTCCTGCCAGCAGGTCCCATATCATCTGGTGGCTGGGAACTCAGGGTGTGAGATTTGTGTGTGGTGGGGTTTGCGGGGGAGGGGAAGGGGTATGGGGTCTGTGGGTTTGTAGGAGTGTGCGTGGGGAGGTTGTGGAGGAGGTTTAGGGGTTGTGGATGTGGGGTTTGTGGGGTGTGTGCATGTGGGATTTGTGTGTGGGGGTTAGTGGTGGAATTTGTGGGGGTTTGTGATTGTGGTGTTTGTGGGTCAGAATTTGTGGGTGGTTTGTGGGGGGAGTTGTGGGTATGAGGTTTGTGGGGGGGGCTGTCACATGCTTGTCTGCCTGTCCCACTCCATGATGCACAGTCCCTGCTGCTTGTGGCAGCAGTCGGCAGTGGGCCCTCAGGGCACTCGTGGCTTGCTGCATGCAGAGCCCCCTGGCGATGCGCAGCACTGCTTGAGTCCCAGGGACTACATGTGGCAGAAGGAGCTGGCCCCGCCCATTGGCACACACCTTAAAACAGGAAAAGGTTGGCTCCTGCCACCACCTGGGGCTCTCGACACTGCAAGCAGGAGCCACACTCCATCAGGCCAGGCTGGTTCCTGCTTCCACATGGCTCACATGCCATTGGGCTGGGCTGGCTCCTGCCTCCATGTGGTGGGCACATAGGGGAAGGAGCTGGACTGGCCTGATGGTATGCGGCTCCTGCCTGAATTCTGGGAGGGCTGGGTGGTGGCAGGAGTAGGTCCAGTGTTGCCTGAGGGTGCATGCCAGTGAGCCAGGCTGGCTCTGTGTACCATGGGTAGCCCCTGGGACTTGAGCAACGTTATACACTGGCAGGAGCCTCTGCCTGCAGCAGGTCATGAGTGACCTGAGGGCCCATGCTGGCTGATGCCACCAGTGGCAAGGGCTGTGCACCATGGGGGGGCTAGGCAGGTGACCCATCCCTCCCACACAGTTCCCCTTCCACACAATCTCCCCACACCCACACAGACCTCCCATCCACACAGTCACCCCCCAAAACCACAGTCCTCACACCTACACTCCTCACCACACAGTCTCCTCCACCCCCACATCCCTGCTTACCAGGCTCACCCATGGTGCCTGCCACAGCCTCCAGGTCCTCCTAACTCTGTTGCTGGCTTGGAGCTGAGAATGGGGTTATTCAGCCTCCAGTACATGGGTACAGCTGGCCCCTGTGCATAGCTTCAAAGCAGTCTGCCTGCTCCTGCTGCTGTGCCTGGACCCAGAGCAGACCCTGAGTGCCAGGCAGGCTCTGGAGCAACCCAGGACAGAGCCTGGGTCCCAGCTCACTCTGAGCCACTACTGCCAGCCATGGCTGGCTTCTATTTCCTCCAGCACACTGAAGCAGCATGCTGGAACAGCAGGGCCATGAGGCAGGCATAGAGACCCTCTGGCAGGGTGCTAGAGCATCTCCTTTGAGGACCCAGCCTCCAGTTGCTTCTGGGCACACTCCAGGTGTGCCCTGCATTGCTTTTTTCTGGTGTGCTTTCTTTTGTTACTGGGATTCCCTGGTATCAGACTTAGAGTCCACACTGTAAATATACAGCACAGGGAACATTTTTTAGTTCATGGCATACGTATGCCACCTCAAACTGCTTTGAGATGCCTCAAGAGACATGTGCTAGCTCATGTAGATGTAGCCTGAGAGGCTGAGAAGACTCAACCAATCACTTTGTTTTTTCTGCCAAGATAAAATCCTAAAGGAGTAGGACTATAATAGTGCAGAAGAAGAGTGAGTTGTGAAATTTGGGCAGACAAGACATCTCAAAGTACCACAGCTACTGATGTAAGTAAACATTTCTCTTTGAGTGATTGTCAACACTGATTAAGAAGTAGCTGTGTTAGTATTAAGACGTATATGAGTAGAAACCTTACTAAATGACTAATGACTGCAGAATTGTCCTATCAAAAATGGGAATTTGCCCTGCACTGTTCAGCAACAGTGCCTTATAAATGGCACACATAGATGGTCTGTAAGTTTCAGGTACAGAGATACTTTTCAAATAGAGGGCTCTGGTAGAAACAGTTCTAATGTGGCAGGGTGGATCTAGCATGGCTAGGTCATATGCTCTTATACAGCTAGTGGCTGCTGACAGATGTGGAAAAACAAAAAACAGTGCTGTACTGGAAGAGGAAACGCATTAGTTCAGCCCAGCTCCCTGTATAGATTGGGTGCTTCAGTGGGGCTTTTGGGCGCTTTTATCTAATAGCTGATTCAGTCAGCTTTTAGATAAATGCACCACAAGTACTGCTGAAGCGTGTGATTTATACAGAAATCTGGCAAGCCAGGTCAAACTAACATGATACCTCTCCCGGGCACTTGCTGTGCTTGGTGTGGGGGTATGCTGAGCTTAAAGTAAAGCACTGTTTTTAATTTTTTCACATCTATAAGCAGCCAATTTGATAATTTCTGTGAGGATATGAGCTGGCCTTTATCAGAAAAGGCAGTGAAAAATTTAAACATGCTTCTCAGTAACTTTGTTCTGACAGGGTAAAAAGACCATATCTTCTTCACAAGATCCAACATGTAAAGTTTAGCTTCTGAGATGGTCTTAGGCTTTAAAAAGAAAACTGAAAGGAAAATAATTTGGTTTATTCTGAGACAACTTTGGCCAAATATTTGGAATGAGGCTCAAGAGCGCTCCTGTGTGATATGCTGTAGAAACACCAAGACAGGCAGGATGTCCCCTACTTTTTGAGTTGATGTAATAGCCACTATAAGATAGTTTTCATAGATAACTGAAATAAAGAAGCAGCTGCTGCGGACTCAGAGAAGGTATCTACAAATTCTGCCAATACTCTATTGAGGTTTCAGCCAGGAAGAGGTCTTTTACATTTGGACTAAAATATGCATGACACATTTCAGAAATCTTGCCGCTTTAGGGCACAATATAGTAAGAGTCCATGTTGGAAGCTGATGTGTAGAGGTACTGCTGGACAGTGTCTTATGGAGCTGATGGAAAGCTAAGGATGAGATACTCAAATTGAAAACCTTTCCACTTTTAAAATTAAGTAAGTCTCTTTATTCCTTCTAGTTCAATGCTTTAAGAGATGAATGCTTTTTAATTGCTGGTAGATAACAACTCTCTTTTGCAACCGTGTAATTTGTCATTTTGGTGTGGTTTATACAGTTCTAGAAAAATAAGAGTATTATAACACTTATTTTTTTATTTAAAATGTCTGTTAGATAACTATGTTAAAAGGACAGTAAAAATCCAGTTCTATAAAACATTGCCACTGACTGTAATGGGATTACACAAAATAGGCACTATATTCAGAAGCAAATAACTATGGGGTGTGGCTTAATGTTGAGACCTGAAGTACTGAAAAATTGGTAAATGTTGAAGTTAAAGTTACATAGAGATCTTTAACTCTGCCTCCCTGTGTATGGATTACAATACAGTCTTTAATTACATAATGATGTAGCACTGGCTTTGGCAGTTTGGATACAGCCCTTAGGAATGCAAAACAGCAGCATTTAAAGTACAAAACCAGAAGGCATTTTGAGTTTTCATTACTAGGTGGAGGAGAGGTTGTATGTATGATGATACTGTCTCTTTTGGCTGCTGTATAGTAGAGGCTAAAACTATTATCAAACCTCCTATCTGCCCCCTTTTGGACAGGGGTGGTTAGTTGGTAATGCCGGGGTGAACAGAGGGGGAGCCAAAAGGGGCCCAATTCTTGTGGCACTGTAACTCCTGGCCCCTTCCCCACCAACTGCCCTGAGGTGCATGTGCCTTTGCATGCCAGGCTCTGGAACCTGCACCGGGGATTGCCTACCCCTGTACTATAGCCATTAACTAGGACCAAACCTTCTATCTGCCCCCTTTTGGACAGTATAATTACCTTCGTGAGAGAGGACGGAGCAATTCTTCAAAGTAAGGATTGCAATTATGTCTGGTCCATACACAGGTTGTGCCAGGAATGGCATTCCTTGAACATCTGTGTAAGAGCCATGAATATTCTGGTTTATATTTTTATCTGAGAAATACAATATAATATATCATTTTTATATGCAACCCTAGATACACATGTGTAGCATAGTGTTTGGTGTTGCAGTACTAGAAAGTCTTTATGGGGTATGCAGGGTGATTTTTTTGCCTTAAGGCATGCCTGTTCCTACAAGACACAACATGGCCCAATATATGAATAATATAAAATATTTAGTAATGAATATTTAACATAATGTATACAAAATGTATGAATATGCTAAATATCTACTATAGCAGGGGTTGGCAATGTTTTTGGGCAAAGTGCCAAAAACACCCACAACTTCAACTTGCAAGGTGTTGGCATGCCAGAGGTGAACAGTGAGGAGGCCGCAATGGGCCCAATTCTTGCTGTGGCAGCGCAGCCTCTGGCACCTTCCCTGCCAACTGCCCTGAGGTGCATGTACCAAGCAAAATACCTTCACATGCCAGGCTCTGGAACCTGTGCTGAGGATTGCCTACCCCTGTACTATAGCCATTAACAGGAAATGCATGCAGAATGCAAAGCAATAGGATAGAATTTTCAAAGATGCCTAAGTAGCTCCGTTACTTAGATAGGAGATAGGTTGCTAAGTCCCTAAGCAATTTCTGAAAATGCAGCCTACATGCTTTTTTAAAAAAATGATGCTCTCTCTCCTGACATTAAAAAAATGAAGAAAAATACAAGCAAACAAGCCTTATAATATATCAACCTATATGTGGAATACAAACCCAATCTATTACATTATAATACACTGATATCTGAAGAAATATAAATGAAAATTTTAATAACTGCATTATACTGTATATGTAACAAGAAGAATTGATATGAGACTAGCAAACTGCATTGACACAGATGCAAGATGGTAAACTCTAGTTTGACCCTCCTGAGAGAAGTCTGCTGAGGAATAATAATAAATAATGTATTTGGACAATTCTTATATACACAAGCCAACTGCCTGTCATGAATGGCAGAGTGTTTTAGGGAGTGTTTATATACCCCCACCCTTGCCCACCCTTTGGGGCCAGCCATGTAAACAGTCCTTCTGCCGCTGCCTCCTCCTCTGGTCTCCAACATGGTGGCTCCCTCCCCACTGCCTGCCTCTGCCTCCTCCCTCGAAGCAACATGGTTTCCTGCTGCCTCCCTGCCTGAGGTGGCAGTAGCGGCGACTCCCTCCCCTGTGGTCTGCCTCTGCGCCTCCTGCGGAGCAGTGGGGCTTCCCCCACCTCCCTGCCTGAGGCGATGGTGATAGCAGTGGCTCCCTCCCCACCACCTGCCTGCCCCTGCCTCCTTCCACAGTGCAGCAGGTCTTCCCCCACCTCCCTGCCTGAGGCAGCGGTGGTGGCGGCAGCTCCCTCCCCTTATTCATCCACCTCCACCTCCTCCTGTGGAGCAGCGGGGCTTCTCCCCGCCTCAGAAATCAGCGGTGGTGGCTCCCTTTCCCCCACCCACCTCCACCTCCTCCCTGCCTGAGGCAGCAGAACCCATGCAGCCAATCACTGCCAGCCCACTCAGCGACACATGCACAGTTGCCCAAAAGTGTTATGGACAGACAGGCACATGGACAAATAGACTAAGCCCTTTATTATATTGGAACTAGCGAATTGCCCGTCAAGAATGATGGGGGGACAGATGGGGATGGGGATGGGGATGGGGATGGAGCCTCGCGCCTGGCCCCATGCCTCCCCTCTGTCCTGCTGCTCCAGGTCCCCACTCAACTCCCCCCACCGCTCCATGTCCAGCACTGCTCCATCCCCCACCCCTGCTGCTCCGGGTTCAGCCCCACTCCACCCCCTGAACCCTGCAGCTCTGGGTCCGGGTCAACTCTACCCCTTTACCCCACCATTCTAGGTCTGGCGCCGCTCCACCCCCCAACCCTGTTGTTCCAGGTCCAGCCTTGCTCTACCCCTCTCCCTGCTGCTCCACCCACCCCCAGCTCTGCGTCCACCTGGCCTGCATCTGCCTCCCCCCCTTCCTGCCCACTGCCTCCCCCTCTCTGCCAGCTGTTCTGGGGGTTGGTGGGGCCAGGCAGCGTGGAGGCACTGCCACTATGATCCCTGCCTTCACCCTCAGGCAGGGAGGTGGGGAGGAAGCCCCACTGCTCGGGCGGCCGGGGCATGTTCACTGCTGCCACGAACTTCCCCAGCAACTTGGGCACGTGCAGCCTGGGCCACACAGCCAATCGCCACCCACCCTCTTGCAGTGGCGCAAGCACGGTTGCCCAAAAGTATTATGGACAGACAGACATATAGACAGAGATATAGACATTTTATTATATTAGAATGGTTAAAAATAGTAAATTGTGATTATCTTAGAAAAAGCAGATCTTTTTTATGAAGTTCAAGAAGCAACTGAGATCTATCAAAATATCACTAAAGTCAAGATAAACATAAAGGACATGTTGATAAGCAAAATAGGAAAAAATTATAATGCTTGAATAAACCAATACTACCACCGTGTCATCATACAGTGTAATAAGTGATATAAAGGAATTTTACCACATATTGCTGAAGAATCAATTAATGACATTATGTTCTGTGTCTTGGTAGAATAAGGTAAGAATCTTTCCCTCACTCTTATCATGCACTCCTTTCCCTTCTGTGCTCAATGACACATCTACTCCCCTCTTATTCCCGACTCCCCCACCCACTGCTGGTGCTGCTGTCCCCAGCTGCCTTGGGGGCAGAGGGAGCTCCAGAGCTTCTCCAATTAGGCAGTACAGTGTGCTAGACTTAGCTGGGGATGGCAGCAGCAGGTGGGCTCCCCATCCCCACATCTGTTTTCAGAAAAACAGGGAACATCCAGAGGGATCCGGTGTGGAGAAGGAACCTGTCCACTGCCACTGCTGTCCAGCTGAGTAGGGGCAGATCTGGAGCACTCTAAACCCCTGGGTCAGCTGGGAACAGCAGCAGAAGCAGCAGCAGCAGGCAGGAGAGAGGGGGAATGGGAAAGGAAGGCAGGAGATGTTCAGTTGAGTACAGAGAGGAAGGGAAGTGGGGGGACTTTTAATGGTCTGGGGATTTCATAGAATCATAGAAGTAGGTCGGACGGGACCTTATAGATCTTCAAGTCCAACCCCCTGCCAGGGCAGGAGAAAAAAAAAACTGGGCTCAAATGACCCCAGTTAGGTAGGCATCAAGTCTCCTCTTAAAGACCCCCAGGGTAGGAGCCAGCACCACTTCCCTTGGAAGTTGGTTCCAGATCCTAGCAGCCCTAACTGTGAAGTAGTTCTTACGGATGTCTAATCTAAACCTACTTTCCAACAACTTGTGGCCGTTATTCCTGGTTATGCCAGGGGGCGCTAGGGGAAACAAGGTCTCTCCCAAACCCTTCTGGTCCCCCCTAGTCCCCACTATTTAAAAGAAGTCTCTGGCTACTTCTTGTGCAGCCTGGTCTAAAAACGGGATGTGACCATGCCCCCACAGTCCCACTGGAGCAATCCCAGTAGGTCTAATTTGCTGCAACTCTACTGATCTATTGGGTTTGCAGTCACAAGGCAACATACTCTCCTGCTATGGTCCTGGGTTAGTTTCACATGCCTAATAAAAGACTAAAACATTAAATGAATCACAAAAAGAACTAAAAACATCATTTAGATGTTTGTGATGACTGAATTGTTTACCATAATGGATTCTATTAATGTTCAAATCATATACTTACCTGTTATGGTGTGTCTGTCTATATAAACTATCTAACTATCGAACCGTGCTTATCTGGCCAAATTTATATGGTCCAATTCACAGTATCAGATATGACTTTATCAAGGTGAAAAATATCTGCACTATCACTAAGATCGTATCCCAAACACAAAGCCAAAGCTCCTAGGAGTATTGCTGCGGTCTTGCACAATATGAAGATTGTGACAGTAATCCTTCCTTTTTATCAACATTCCTGAGGTCCTGTGTATTGGCCTTCGACAGTACATTCTAAATACATTCTCTATATCATGCTATAAAATGGTGCTTATCTGTTGGCATACACACATCCTTTTAATACCAGTCCATTTTCCCCCAGAAAGCCTCTCCTAGTTCCAAATTCCAGTTTCATTTATTTTCTTTCTGAGGGTCTGTGATTCCAGTGTGTCAGAATACTAGCTTAGTCTTAAATGAATTATTCAAAAGAGTAAAGCAAGATGACAATATTTCTGGCTTTTGCCCCTCACAGTAATTGCTCAAAATACCTGAATTGAAAGCTTGTAAGAAAGTTGCTATCAGCCAAAATCAATACCACTAGGAACCAGTCTATGATTTCCATTCTTTGAAATGTCCCCCCCCAAAAAACAAAACAAAACAGGAGAAAGTCTTAATTAAATGGTATGGAACTGAGGAAAGGCCTCAGAGGAAGTCATGGTTAAATTAAAAGAAAGATAGTTCTCTGTTCTTATTCCTATATATTTTAATATATTGCTCCATATTCACAAGGTAAGTTTATTCAACACTGCCACCCCTAGAATTTATATAAAACTGTGATAAAAGTGGAAAAATCAAAGCTTTTTAAAATGATGATGATTTGAAAAAGCCACAGAGGAGTCTATCTGAGATCGCCAAAAAAAGCTGTAAAGTTTCAGTTTGCGTTAATAGTACCCTATCCCCTGTGCAAGTGCATACTTAAGACAGTAGATTTGGATCCTCATGAATGAGTTTTCAAATACCTGTTTAAAAATCATATCAGTTCTGACAATGTATGTTTATTTCTAGCTTCCTGAGATATATGCAGTTTTGTCTCTGATTGTTAGTTAACTATATTATACACATATACAAGTGACTAAAATTATATTAATTACCATCATTAATTCACTAGCCATGGTTGGAAGGGATGTACACATATAGAAGGAGAGAAAATGTACAGGATTGTTCTGAACATAATTGTGTCTATAAGTTAAAGTCCCCAGGCAATTTTCTTTTCCTTCTCCCCTTCTCCCTAAGTCTAATGCCAATCACATGTGACATGGACTACAAGGTTGGGTCAAATAATTATTGTATCTCTGGGTCCTTTTGTTTAGCTTTCCTAGCTCTATCTGAGGGTGGAGATACTGTAGCCTTTACTAGAGCACTGTATTTTGAGGAATATTGTTCCTGTCTTACCTTCAGGGTTCTGTAACAGATTTTATTTTCTATATCATGGAGGACCAGTTTATTAGTTCAAGGTAGGCATCTTAAATGCTGTGCTCTAGTAAAGACTAGAGTCTCTTCATAACCAGACAGTATAAGGAAAGCTGAACAAATGAACACAGAAGTACAAGAATTATATATGGCCTAACATAGACCAGATCATCAGGTCAGTAAAATCAACACAGAACGAACTAGTGTGTTGAGTAAGGGGAAAGGGGATGCTTAATTCCAGCTTGGTCTGGCCTGGCTGAGGTTCAGTTTGGCACCTTGTCGCCGCTGGGACGCGAATAGCTGTTCTCGGGCCACTCTTCCCCTTGGGATTGGTGATGTCCTTTGCCAGCGTTCCCGCCGTTGGCTGAGCGGATGTTCTCTGCCTGACTCCTTGACCCCGTTCCCACCTGCCACGACTTGATGTTACCAGTGTTTGGGGCCAGTTGTCATGCATGCCCGTGGCCCAGGGTTCCCTGGCGGTCACTCTCGGGGCTCCGCCACCCCTACACCCCGGCCTCACACCTCCTTACGGTGTTGCCAAGCTGTTAGTCGTCTTGCTCTTGGATTATTACTAAAATTGGAGTGCCAGCTTCCCTCACTGCAACCAAGACTATGCCTACTACCGGTCTAATGCCCCCTGGTCTCCCCTAGAACTCAAGGAAAAGACAAGCCTGACACGCAACACAAAAAAAAGGCTCAACACAAACTGGGCGTACCGCCCCTTTAATTGTCCGCCCTATGCCTTACAATAGCCCTGTCTGCTTCATGCCTAGGCATTCAATCTTTGCCCATTCCCCGGCACCTCACAGTCCAGCAGCGGTGTGTCCTCCGGAGGCAGCTCTCTCTGGGCTTCCCCGTAGGCTCTCCTTCTCTGGCTGCCTTCGTCTGGGATATCCTCTGTGGTAACACAGGGGCGATCCTGGGTCTCCCTACCAGTTGCTTCTGCAACGATGCTCCCATGGCGTCCCTGTCTCTTCTCACCCCCGTCCAGGGTGTTTCTCCCTTCGTGCTCCGCTGCTCTTGCCTGTCTGAGGGGCAAGGGCGTTGGGAGCAGCGTCTCCCCCTTCTTCCCCGCTCCCGCGGCGTGTGCTGCCATTTTTATTCGTGCTGGCTGCACTCCGCGCTTGCGTCACCGGCCGGCCGCAGCCGAATAAACAAGCGACTGATGAGCTGCGCGGGTTTCACCTCCTGTTCTCCATTCCCCAGCTCAGGAGTTGCCGGTAAGTACCTTTGCACCCTGGGACACACCTAATGAAAATCAGAGCACCCTCAAGGATGTTCTGAATTGAAACTTGCTGCCTGTAGTCCTCTGCATCTGTTCTGACAGCTAGGATTGTTTGAATGTGCCAGTGTTGCAGATCCCCAATTTTGCACAGCCATGCCTCTACATTGTTTAGGTCTTTGCTCATGCCGGGGGAATCCTCTGTTGGTGAAGTTAGCCTGATTTATGACTCTTTGCACTCAGAACTGTGAAAAAAGGGCAAGAGTGGGGCTAAGGATCTGGCCTACTGTAACTTCCCACATAGAGTGAAGGATGCCCAAGAAACCCCCAAGGAAGAAATACAGAAGCTCCTAACCACCCCAACTCCATGTAAGGGAGAGGTGGCAGAGGGGCAAGGTGAAGAAAAAAACTCAGTACAGTAGTGATTTAACCCTATTTCTCTCAGTAGGTGTTGCTGTAAAATACTTGTGGTTGTGAGAGATAAAATAAAATAAATTAAATGGACTAGCTAGTAAGTCCAATCTGCCTCTTAATTATAAACCAGCAGAAAAACTTAATATGTTTGCCAATTAAAATAAGTCTCCAGCTGCCATAGACTGGCAATACAAACAAACCAGTACTGTTGCAATACAGTCCCTTCTAAAATTTCTTGTAATTTCTCCTCAGCTGCTTAGGGATAATGGTCCCATCTGTCTCCTGATCAGTCAGTATTGGGGAAATAATCCTCTTGCTAATACCTTTGTTCAGTTAAAGACAATTATTGTTATTACTTATTTTTATTTTTGTATGTTTATGTCCTACTAGGGATCAAGATGCCTTTATAACTAACTGCCCCTTAAATTATTATACAGGCCTATTATTTAGGCACCTACTTTTAACATTTAACATTTAAGCATTTAACATTAAAGAGATTACGTACTTATAATCTATTAACTATCTTTATTCAAACCAGGTTTTTATAAAAACCCATTTAAACACCCAACAATTTTATATATTCAGTAGTAAATTATTCCACATTATGATACAGTTGTATATAAACACTTCTTTGTACCTGCATAAGAGAGAACATTTCTTGCAACCCACAATAATAGTTAAAAAAAAGACTGGATTTTGTGTACACAAGAAAGTATATTCCTAAAGATAAATTCTTATTTCTTGTCCTTGATGCATTAAAATACATATATAAAGTAGCTTGTTGCTGCTATATAGAAATACCTAAATGAAATGTAACAATAAAAATAGAATACTTATGGTTTACTTTTCAAAATACAAAATCTTAAAAATACTAGTCAACAAACGTAAAAAATAGTAAATCTTAATGACTTTGACAGTGGCTATATAAGGCTATTAAGGCATGCATGCATGCTGCAGGTTAGTCAGAGTTGCATCTTCCCTTAGGAAGGTCCAACAGATGCTCAAGTAAATTTTACAGTTTGGAAAAGAATTGCAAGTCCATGGCATCATTGTACCACAGCTCTGTTGCCTTGCACATGGTAGGCACATCTACATGTGTAATTAATTCAAAACAATAAGCTCCTGGGTAACTGTAGCATGTTGAGCTGGGATGGAACAGCCTCAGCCTCAGTGGGCAGTGAAGTCGGGGGGGGCGGTCAGCCTACCAGCCTGGGTCTGCTCTGACTCAGCTCAGCGTGCTGTGGAGAGGCTGGCTGGTGCATGAGGGTGCTTCAGTGTGGAGTCAGCTGGCAGGCAGCCCCTGCACTGAAGTACCCTTGTGCCCCAGCCAGCCCCATCAGCATCTACACGTGTTGTGGTGGAATAAAAAACTCCACCATAGGACAGTACTTATATTTACAAGTACTAACATGTGGTGGAGTTTATTAGTTTACTCCAGCCCTGCACGTGTAGATGCTGAGATGTTTACTGAAGAACTAATGCAGTAACTCTGCAGTAAGCATCTTATGTAGATGCACCCAGTATTTACAATATTTTTTAAGGTGATAAACTTTTTCCTAACTAATACAATATAACATAGCTTTTTCTGCAACCTAGGATAAGCATGTGAATTCATAGGGGTTATTAATTTTAAAACTTCACTATGCATAGAAATAATTGTACAATTCATAAAAAGAAGGTGTTGCATATGTCTGGTTGAAGAAGGTAATTGCAGAATATGAACGAATGACCTCCTAGAATCTAGGAAAGGCCTTGTAAAAGTTAGTTTGAGTAACAGGGAGTTTTTACACACTCTCTGGGAGTAGGAGTGGGGGGTGCTTTAATAAGAGTGGTTCTGAGAGCTGCTCTAATTAAAGCACCCACCTCATGTAGTGAATCAGTGAGTTTTAGTTAAAGTGAGCTTTAATTCAATGAGCTTTAGTTAAAGCACCTCCACTGCCATTCTGAGGCATGGGGATGCTGATATACAAGACACAGAGGCTGCTGGAGCGTGCTAATTAGCCTTGATTAGTTGAATCTGCTTTTACATGCTGTGATTACAGCGTCTCAGAGCAGCCCCCCCAACATGTCTACAGGCACTCACAAAGACCAACTTTCCCTTAATTACTCCTAGCCAAACAGTTTTGAATAGAGAACATGTGATAGCAAGAGGGTGAGTCAGGCCTGGATAAGTTCTGATTCCTAGAAGCTAGTAGGCTATGAATCCATTCTGATGGCTCTAGTAATGAAGACTGGCAGTCACCGTACTGAGACATTTAATAAACTTTTTGCAGCTACTGAATGACCAAGTGGCTGGACTGACAGAGGCTGTATTCCTGATTTAAAATGAAACAGTTTTTGTATCACTGCCTCATGAAGATAGAAGGAATGTATCCTGATGGCTGGGGGGGAGGGGGATCTGTGTATATTTTGAGAATTTGAATCAGACTCAGAAGGTTCTTGCAGAAGTTTCATAGCTTTATAGCTTTTGCAGAAGACACTGAACTTTACTCTAAAGCAGTTGACTACAGGGAGGACTGATAAGTTTGGTTTTTGGCATGACTTCACATGAAAACAAAAGTTCAGTAAAATTTAGGGTCCATTCCTCAGAAGAGGTACCCTGACAACTTGAAAACTGCCATTAAAATAGGTCTTAGGTCTGGCAAACTGTGGCTGTGTTAGATCTAAAGATAAAAAAACAAAAAGGCCCCAGATGGCAGTTTATCTCTCTGAAAATATTTGGCAATTTGCTTTTTCCAAATAACAAAGTGAAGAACCATGCCAGACTTCAAAATCCTTTGGAAAGAATATTGAAAAGTTTGGTGATTTTTTAAAAACAACCTATCTGTTAATTTTAGGACAAAATTTTGAAGTCAAGCAGCATGACCGCCTTCAAAATTACCTTACTAATGCCTGATCTTCCTTAAATTACATCTTACCCTCCTGTAAATGTTCCAAGTTGGCCTTTTGACATAACAGATTTCTGTAAAAGGAAAAAAAATCCTCTAGTTCATATATACTGAGCTTGTATCATATGTTATCATCAAAGGGGCATGTCTTGCTACTTTATTCCTCTGTGGATTCTTACATATTCCCCCTGTTGCTGGTAGTGCTCCATTTCATGGGTTCGGCTTTGAGAACTGAAAGCATGAATATGTTTTATACAGCAATTGTTACAAATGTTGTTTGAAATTGTTTACAATGATACAGAAAGTACCAAACAGTTACTTATTTACATTGTATACACTCATATGATCAAATATTCATATTAAAGAAAAAGGATTTTGAAAATCATTTGCAATAAAGGCCACCATTAATCCAACATTTCACCAAACTGTAGGAGTCAGGGCCACAAATGTTTTATTGTCCAACAGCATAATTACTAAAATCAATTTTGGATAAATGGATTTTGATTAAATATTGGACAAGCTGCTGACCTGACTTTTAAATCCTACGTGTACTGACTAGCATGTCTGAATGAAGCCTGAAACAACATTGATCTATCTCAGGTTTCTTGTAAACCAGGGGTGGGCAAAATGTGGCCCGAGGGCCAGATGCAGCCTGCCAGGCCATTCTATCTGGCCCACAGGGCCCCTAAAAAAATCTAGAAAATTATTATTTATCTTCCCCCTGCTGGTTGTCATGCAGCCCTCAATGGCTTGCTAAAAGTCAGTAAGCTGCCCTCTGCCTGAAATAATTGCCCGCCCCTGTTGTAAACACTGAAGAGCAATTGGATTTGACTATGTAGCCTTCTGCTCTGTTATACTCCTCAGCCAGTTGTATCTAAATTCATATCTCTGGAAGAGTGGACATTTAAATATGGATTCATGTCATGATGTAGTATGTGGTATGTAATGATCTGGGGAATCTGACATGAATTCGGTTTCGATATTGAGGACTCTTTCTACACCAAGTTGGAAAACTCTGTTTGAATGTGGAACTTGGGTATCTTCTCTGCTGTCTTTTGCCTCCGTTTTGTGCTAAAATGCATAGGAAGACTAGAGAAATTCTTGCACCTGACAAGAAATGTTAACTATGATAATTGTCCTTCCAAATGAAGCACACTTGAACAAACCAGCTTTTCATATCCAGACTCCTGGGGTTGGTAAATAGGCAGTGGTGGACCTTACTTAGGACTTTGATCAGGGCCACCTAATACAGGGGGCTGCAAGGCATTGAGATGGATGGTTTTTCCCTGCTCATTTTAGAGAAAGAGTAGATGGGCACTCACTGCAGGGCAGAAAGAGAAAGGAACTATGATTCAAAGCAGAAGCTCAATGCAGAAGAGCAAGGATCCTGGGCATCTTAGAGGTCTCTGACTTAAGCCAAAATAATTCTCAAGAATTGAGAGGAAACTGTGACAAGGGGGGTATGTTTATTTTATTATTTATCCTAGATATACCTGTTTCTTATGCAATGTAATGTACAGAGTGATTAGGTTTAGAACCTTTGCAAAGTCACAGTAGTACATGCTTCAACTATCACATGTCCCTGAAGGTATGAATCATAAGCCAAAATGCCTATAATACTGGATCTTCAGTCAAGGGTGTACTAGCTACAAAGAAGTCTAGGGGAGCCAGCACTAATGACAAGCTCTAGGTAGTTGGACCACTACCTGGCATGTGTAGAGACCCCAAGTCACAGATAGTACTAAGGTTCTGCTCAGACTCAGGAAACTTAAAAGAACTTTTGTTTAGTTTGAGGAGCCTAAATATAGCAGCTATGAAGTTTTTATTAAGAGGAACTCTAGCCAGGTGAGAGGAGGATGCAACTGAGATTTAGTGGCATTTACTAAGGCAAGAGTCCAGTTTTGATTTTAAACCTCCTAGCAGATATGCAGGTTGGTCAATATACCAAAAATTTTCAAGTGCAGCTCATTTTGTCCCTGAAGGAAGAAACACAGAGGCACCCTGCTCTTGAAACTCTTCATGAAGTCTTCATGCATGTGGCAGTCTTTAATTTTATTATTTTATTCATAGATACAGAATTTTGTGTAATATTCAAATACAAGTGACATTATTTTTAATCAATACCAAGTATTTCTTATGATGTGGATCTATTAATACAATACTCTAGTTTGATTTTTTTAATTCCACTTAATACTTGTCCTCTTTGTGGAGGCTCCATTAAAAAACAGCCCTTGCAGCTATGTGTGGTAAGAAATCTCACATCTCTTTTCTTTCATCTTCATATATATGTGCCTCTCATACAACAGCACCTTCAGTTATGTTCCACAAGGAGGAATAAGGACACAGGGAGGAGAGAAGCACAATTAGTTGTAAGAAACTTTTCTATACAGCTGTTAAATTTGCATCTGGTGATAAAAGCTACAAAGAGATGAATCCATGGATATTTTTCTTCATTTCTGAGAAATGAGAATGTTACTATTAATCATATAAAAGGAGTAAAGAAGTAAAAGGAGAAAAGAATCTAGAAAAGAAAAGCAAAATACATGCAAATGTAGAAATATTGCTTGACATAACTAAAACTGGCACATAATGTAATGATATTGCTATTATTTTCTTTATGTCAAAAAGTGCCAGAAATGTGACAGACTCTCAGTACAATTACTGGTATAGAAACATTTTTCTTAAACTTAGTTTAATGCAACTGCAAAACATGCCTTCTATTTATGCAGCCATTAAAAGTGCTCCAGGTTTATCAAAAGGAAAAAGATGGATTACTATTCCTTGGAACAATATATCAGACTCATTTCTGTACAAGGAAAACTGGATCAGTTCCACTAAAATGTAAGAAATAAAAAGAATGACAAATGAAAAAAGAAAAGATCTGTGGGGCAGGGGAAGACAATTTCATGGATCACAATTAATAAATAAAAATCAAAGAGGGGTGGGTCTGTAACAATTCCAAGATGTCATTTATAATTACAAAATTATTCCAATATCTGCTACTTCAGTCTAGTACTCCCAATGTTAATTGGTCCACTGAATGGCTTACCTGGAAAAATTTAGTTTCCATTGAAACTAAATGACAAATATGTCGGTGAAGTACATGATGATGGAGGAACAAGAGATCTTTACATATGTTAAGAATTTTCTCTGGGGAAGGAAAAAAAAAAGACAGACTCATACAGTAGTATGCCTAGTATGGTCTCTCCCCTTCCTCTGCACCAGTACCCACCTTTTCACCTTCCTCAATTACATTAGCACCTTTGTTCATTTGTTCTAATGTGCTTGCAGTATGGTGAAAGTGGTTAAGATGATGATCACTGATGCACATAGAGTGCTTCAGAGATTGAAACTCCTGCTGTACAGATGTTTCCAGACACATCAGAGGGAAACGATACAAGAGCAGGACAGGGAAGGATGAGTACTGGGAAGAAGAGAATACAATTAGAGGGAACAAGAAATTACTCCTGAGGCTCAGAGTCTTCAATTATGTGCACGATACTTTGCCATTTAATAAAATGTGATTAAACAGTGAGACCTAAACAAGAGTGTACAAAAAGATTATTCTCTTAGTTAACAGAACAAAGGATCCTGGCTAAATGCAACACAATTTTACTTTCTAGATAGGTAAGACATTGACAGGCCGCATATAACTTTAGTTTCAATATCTCTTCATTGCAGCTTCAGGCTGGTCTCCAGTTACAAGTGTTTTGTCCAAAAAGTCTTGGATGAGGAAGGCAAATCATACCCCAAACTGCCACAGCTGTGTCTATAAAATACTGAGTGTATAAATAGTTAAAATGAAAAAAAAACCCTCTTCTGTGGTATAAGCAGCACTCACAACAGGAGGGCATGTCTATGCTGACAACATTTTTCTGATACAGACAAAGCCTGTTTTGTTCCACCAGTTCTCTTCTTGGACTCTTCTTGGTTCCATTATCATTTTTTCCTTCCTAGATTCTCTTTCGTCACCTGAATGAAATACATCTGAAGTTCACGGTCTGTGCCAAAACTGTTTTTCTCATTATATTTTCCTTATACTTTTCATAAGGCACCTGCTTCTGTTCAGTATTAAAAATCTTTCCAACTCTAAGTACTCCTAAAAATCCATTTCACTGGACTCTTTAGTTTAAGAATGCATTTTATGTACTATATGCACTCAGTCAAATTACTGAAAGTTCTTTTGCCATTTAAACTTTTCTAATTCCATCTGACTGCTGTGACAGCAATACAAAGGAATCACTGTACATCATCCTATTTATTTCAGCTACTGTCCAGCTCCCTTGGTTTCCAGAAACATGGGTAGACACAGGAACACCTCTCTCTTTCACGGGATGCTGTAGGCTAGTCTGAAATTCAAGAAATCTTTTTATCATTACTTACTTTCCCCCCCAGAACCACATCTTCATTTGTTTGTGAACAAAAATTGTAGTTTCTTCTTTTCTCCATTTAATTTCTCATCCCTACAGGCCTCAGCTGCAGTGTACAGTTGTTCTACCATTGATATCTATTAGTTCTCTATACCATTAGTTCTCTATGTAGAAGCTGCATTTTATCACAAGAGGCTGTTTGTTTCTCTGATGCTCCCCATTTTTCCTTCCGTGGGTTACAGTTCTGTATCTTTCACAATCATATTTCTATCATCTTATTACATTATTTATAACTTCATTTTCATACTCAAGCTTCCAGGTTTCTGCTGCTCTTGGATTACTTAGTCTCCCCTCCACAGAAGACTAAGCAGGTAACAATGAACTTGCTGTTCCTATGGCTCTTCTTTTTTCCGTTTACTATTCCCAGTTTCTACAGATAACCTCTTCCTTTCAGGACTTGCTTACTCAAAACATTTGCACTTCTTTAATTTAAGGTGTAATTAAAACCAAAAGTTTGTATAAACTCTTACTTGTGTTTAGATCAGTTTTTTGTCAGTTTAAGTAGATTTGGAATAAAGCTACAGTTAAACTGAAATAATCATAGTGAAAATCTTATTTCAGCTTATATCTTTTTAAAAAGATTTTAAAACTGGTGAATCTTCTGTATTTAGACTAAGTCTTAGCCTTTGCATATCATCCTGCTATACTTCCTATGATACAACATTGTCCCTCTCCCATCTCTGTTATACCTCCCTGCTCCTCTTCTTGAAATATTATGGAAATGTACACCAACTTGGCAAAATTTCATTCACCAAAAAAGGTGAGTACATTATCTTCTGGGCAGGTGAACAAAACAAAATAACCTATCATCATGATAAATACAGATAAGTTTAAGTCTAGGTCCAAAAAAAGTATCTAGGCATCTAAACTCTCATGGAATCTGTTTGATACATTTTCTTGACAACTTTGTAAGGCAGTTATATGCGGATAGGAAACACAGAAAAGTGCCCTTAACTATTAAATGAAGGAAGGAGGAGAAAGAGAGAAGGAAAAATGTTATTTAAATGAACTAGTCATGAAAGGAAGAAGAGAGATAAGGAAAGTTATACCTAGGAATTTCACAGAAGAACAACAGATTAAAAAAAGCCCTCAAGCTTAAGTAGGGTGAGTGGTGAACACAATTACGAATATTAAAGATTAATATGTGAAAGGGAACACAGTGATATTTTTCCTACCAAAGTGCATAAAGGAGCTAGGTAACTAGGTATTGTTGAAAAGCATTATTTAACAAATCAGCAGATAGTTTTCCCAAGGTAAATATTACCATATTGTTTACAGGTACTGTGCTTCCATGACCTGGCAATAATGTCCTTGGCAAATGGAATTACATAGCAACGAATATTTTTTAAAATAATCTACCTACAGTTGAGTTAATAGTCCACGCAAGAAGTCCTCAAGTAACAATGGGAGATTAAGCCCACTCATTTTTAGTGCTAGTATAATTAAAAATATGGTAGAACTGGGTTGGAAAAAATTGACATTTGTTTACTGTTTCATGTTTGACTTTAACTTATATTTTCTTTGCAGAAATGTGAATGTTTCCATATATCTGCAAATAAAAGCAAATAAAATGGAGTTTCTTCCAAAATGCTACACAGCTTAGGAGAGAAGAAATCTCAGGGTTTCCCTTCCTCTCCATTACTTGAGCTAATTTTCTCAATTTTCCAGGCTCATTAGGACTTGAGGAAAAATCTGTCAAATGCTCCTAACAGAAAATTAAGTTTTCAACTAAACTCCCCCCCCTTTTTAATATTGGCTCTGTGGAAAATCTTGGCTTTTTATTTAAATAAATACATAAAAATTATTTTTACATAAAAAGCAAAAATAAATATTTCAGCTCGAAACAAAAATATTTTGAGTTGGATATGGTACTAAAGTATTTTGTGGGAGCTATGGTTCAGTTGCCACATGTCCTCATTCCCTTTACTGGCTGAATTTCCCTGCTGGACTGCTTCTTCAAATGAATCATCATGGTTGTTGAATTCCATGATGTGCCGTCCTTAATGCAAGAGGAAACACCAGCGTGTACCGTAAGAGATGCAAGCCAGCAAGGGAGCCTGACCTATGATAGTGAAACAAGTAAGGAGTATCCAAACAATAATTCCCATAAATAATGCTGTGTGGCATTATTTCTAAACCAATATATTTCATTAAGCCCATATTTGTTTACTATTTGAATATTTCCTGAAAAATTATTTTTGTCCTGAGAAATTGTCTAACTCCTGTTTTCTAACAAGATCTGGTACTTAGATACATATCTAAAAAGGATACACTAGAAAAGAAATCAAATGTATCCATAGTTAATAGCAACAAATGTCTTCCTAGTAAATAAGTATTTCATACAGTAAAAACTTAAAAAATATTCAGTTATTGAATACTGACACTCACAAAACAGCAAACCAGTTCTTGAGCTGGTATAAACTGATGTGCTCCCTGAAGTCAGAATTATACTGGTCTATATTAACCTACAGTCTAACCCAGATTGCTGGAAAAGAAAAAATTAAAGTCATCAGCTTTCCTGCTATTATCAGTTTGATACCTAAGCATAGCTAGTGATCATACCCTCTATGACAGAGGTGGGCAATTATTTTGGTGGGAGGACCACTTAAGTTTTGGTGAGCTGTCAAGGGCTATCCCTGGTCACCATCCTGGGACTGGAAGTCCCACCCCCAACTCCTGACCTTTGCCATCAGAAATCCCTACCCTTGCCCTTGGAAGTACTCCTTTCGGGAGCAGAGTTTGCCACCTTGGAACTGGAAAAAAACCCAGATATTCTAACTTTTCAAAGAATATTTTTGTCCTCATTTATGTTCATTTTTGTAGTATATATAGAGGTGATTGCATAACAATTAAAGTCTTACTCTTGTATACTGGGTGTGGAGTGTGATTGGGAGGGATGGGTGCCCCCCACCACGGCACACAGAACCTGCTGGCAGTTGCAGCAGCAGGGCCTCAGGGTACCCATGGCCTGTGGCAGGCGCATCCCCCTGGAGGCACATGGCTCCAGCCAAGTCCCTGGAGCTGCACGTGGGGCCAGGCTGGACAGCTCTGCACAGCTTACGTGCATCTCCTGGGACTCTGCCAGAGCTATGTGCTGCCAGGGGGAGCCATGAGCAATAGAGCCAGTGGCCTGGTCCTGCTCCCTGCCACCACCTGCAGCTCCCAGGACCCAACTGCACCAGCAGGGAATGGGGACAACCTAGCCTGGCTCCAATGCACCAGCCTCCCTGCTGTTCCCAGCCAAGTCCTGAGAGCTGCATGTGGTGGCAGGGAGTGGGGCCAGGCCACTGGCTTCATCGTGCATGGCTCCAGCCAAGTCCCAGAAGCTGCATGTGACCTGTGGGGAGCTCCACATGATGGAGCCAGGTTACCCTGCACTCCTGTTGACCTGGGTCCCATGCTCCTGCTGGTGGTCCATCCTGGCCCTGGCCCTGCACTACCCCCCTTTCCCCCCCAGCTACAGCTTCCTTCCTGCCTGCTGCTGCTTTCTTACCTGCTGCCGCTTCCTTACCTGCTGCCTGATGTACTGCAGCAAGGAAAGGAGGAGGAAGCCTGGGGGGCTACGCAATTACCTGGGCAGCTGCAGCAGTAGCAGCACCCAGTCTGCCATCCTGCACTGGGTCCCATCTGCTGGGCCATGGAGGTGGCCCCTGCCTGTGCTGGTCCAGCCAGGCTGCACTGCTGTGCCTGAACAAATTTGGGGGGAAACATACCCTGTCATGCCCTGCCAATGCATCACCTATGACTGGATGCTCCCCTTGCTCCACACACCCCAACCCAGCAGGGAGCTGTGGGTTGGGATTGAGGGGCATTTGTATATTAGGGCTGCTCCCCACCACAAAGCACAGGAGTGGGGTGTGGGGGGGGAAGAAAAGCTGCAGCTGGACACATGTCCTGGTAAGTGAAGGGGGCAGAGGGAGCTGTACTTTTTCCATGATAAAAACCAATAAAATTAAAATGTCACAATATATAGGTATTTAGAATTGATTTTACTATAATGATTGAGGCACGGGGATGCTTCCATATCACTTTAAAATTGTAAATATATCAATAAAGCATTGCATTGAACTGATACCTATATAGGCGTTTCATTTTAATTGAAGAAAAATGTAGATTTTGGGGTTTTAATAAGAGAATTTTGAATTTTTAAACAGAGAAAACCAGTATCCCTGATAACTTGCCTTATTGCGTCTCCTACACTTTTAAAAAATGACCTGTTTGCTACTTTACTATCATATATTATGATAACATGATCTTTTTCAAAGCTACTTTTCATTTAGGGAATTTGAAATCTTACAGATTTTTGCTAAAATTGAAAGAATTATTACCTTTGCCTAAATAATTCTGCAAAAATTTTGGGCAAAGTCTGAGAAATATTTAAAGCAAATTTATCTACAATTATTTGAAAGGTTACTTATAAATAGCTAACTCTCATAAAAATGACCTATTTTTTATTAACCCAGCTTTGAGAAGTGTTTAATCAATAAATGACTGCTAAGTATTCTGATATAATTTATTTTCCATTCAAGGTCTTCCTTCAATACTAGTTCTGTCCCTTTTCTCATTTTTCTCTCCACAGAAGTTTCCAGTGTCCCTCAGATATTCATGTTTCACTTCCTAGAGTCATAGGGTGATAATGTCACTAAAATCAGTTAATTGATAGAACATTCAATTTTTGCATCCCAGTTCCTAGGCAAGATCAGATGATCCCAGCAGGCATAGATAAAGCACCAACACACATACACTATACTAACTGTATTCACATATTCCTTAACTATAGAATGGATAGCAAACTGACTTGGGGTCGTACTCAGAGAATGGTGGTGGATGGGTCAGTGTCAACCTGGAAAGATGTGTGCAGTGGAGTCCCTCTGGGCTTAGTTTTGGGGCTGGTGCTGTTCAACATCTTCATCAGTGATCTGGATGAGGGGGTGGGAAGCAGCCTGTCCAAATTTAAAGATGACACAAAAATGTGGGGTGAAGCTAACACCCTGGAGAGGAGGAACCAGATCCAGGCTGACCTCGACAGGTTGGGGACGTGGGTGGAGAGCAACAGGATGCAATTCAATAAGGAAGAGTGCAAGGTGCTACATCTAGGGAGAAAAAACTGCCATCATACCTATAGGCTTGAGGGCAACCTTCTCAGCACCACTGAAGCAGAACGAGATCTTGGAATCACTGTTGACTCCAGCATGAACATGAGTCGTCAATGTGATGAAGTAGTCCGTACAGCCAATTGCACCTTGTCGTGCATCTGTAGGTGCTTCACAAACAAGTCCAGGGAGGTGATTCTCCCTCTCTGTGTGGCACTTGCCAGGCCACAGCTGGAGTACTGTGTTCAGTTCTGGATGCCGCAGTTCAAGTGGGATGCGGACAACCTGGAGAGGGTCCAAAGAAGAGCCACCTGGCAGATTGGAGGCCTGCAGGGAAGGCTAAGGGACCTTAACCTCTTCAGCCTCTCCAAGACAAGGCTGAGAGGAGACCTTGTGGCGGCGTACAAATTCATAAGGGGAGAGCAACACAGACTAGGCGATGATCTGTTTACCAGGGCACACCCTGGAACAACAAGGAACAATGGCCACAAGCTATTGGAGAGTAGGTTTAGACTGGACATTAGAAAAAAATGTTCTTCTGTCAGGGTTGCCAGCATCTGGAATGGGCTTCTAAGGGAGGTGGTGCTTGCCCCATCCTTGGGGTCTTCAAGAGGAAACTGGACAGGCACCTCGCTGGGATCACATAATCCCAGGTTTGGTGACCCTTTTTTTGCCTGCTAGGGCAGGCGGTCAGAGTAGATGGTCCACTAAGGTCCCTTCCAACCCTAGAATCTATGAAACTGTTTCAGGTTAAGAATTTCAGCTTTTATTTGAACAAGTAAATTTCAAGATATGGTAATTGTTAAGTTCAGAAAGAAGAAAGCAAAAGAGAAAATCAAATTGATATTTTAAAAATATCGCTAATTTTAAGCCTAAAACTGAATCTCAGGTGCATCTATACTGCTCCAGTACAAGTCATCCTGAGATGTGCTGCACTAGTGCGACCTCCCAAACAGATTCAGATGTAGGCTTAAAATTAGTTACATTCTGAAAAATAAAATTTGATTTTCTATTTTGCTTTCTTATTTCTGAGCTTAACAATTACCAAAGCTTGAAATTTACTTGTTCAAATAAAAGCTGAGATTCTTAAAACATCATAAGGCTACAGGAACTATACAGAAATTGAGAGTCTTGAAATAAAATCACAACAGCTTAATGTCTTGGCACTCAGAACTTATGATGGGAGTGGGTGCAAGCTAAGATGCAACAGTGAATAACAAACAATGCAAGGAGAATGAAAGACAACTGTATCAACAACCGGACAACTTAGTTGCATGCCTTAACTTTACTGCCCAGGATAGCAAGATGATATCAACTGTACATCCTGTATAGCAGGATGATATCAACTACTTTAACTGTACTGCCCAGGATAGCAGGATGCTATCAACTGTACTGCCCAACTTTCTGGTTCTGAATGTGTGTGCGTGTTAAAAACAAAACCACTGCCCCCCCAAAATCTACACATGCCAAGTCTTCCTGTTGACCTCCCACTGCACATGTAAGGTAGGTATTTGGTAATGCGTAATACAGATCATTATACAGGGAAGTTATATCTGATGCAACATTAAAGGTTTTCAATAGACACTATTTATTTCTTTATGGATAAGTGGTTAAACATTTTACCAACATAACATAATCCTATGCTTAGTCATGCATTTGTTAATAGTGTGGGTGACAGATGTAGTATTAATTACATGTTGAATAGATCATTCTCCTGTTACACTCCTGTTGTTAACATCTTCATCTTTCTAGGCATCAGATCATCCTGCAAGCAGCTTAAAACACCAAACTTCTTTTTGTCCTTGCCTCTTGTATCACCAAAACGGATGGCTGATCACAGTCTCTCACAGCCCTCGCCATCTGGAACCCACCTCCATATATTTTTTCAAATCCTTTCCTTTCCATATGGCCCATCATCTACAATATAACAATCAAAATCTGTATTTCTTAAGCTTCTCAGTTCTTCCATTTCCAATCAGGGTTCTTTAATGACGGCTACTACATAATTTACTGCTACCGCCCAAAAGAAGAGATTTAAATGTTATCACAGTTTGTGACCAGTCCTTGACAAGTCACGCAGTGAAGAGCTGTCCAACTTCTGAGTAGCTGTAGGTCACAGGTTGCATAGAATCATAGAAAATTAGGGTTGGAAGGGACCTCAGGAGGTCATCTAGTCCAACCTCCTGCTTAAAGCAGGAACCATCTCCAAACTATATAATCCCAGCCAAGGCTTTGTCTAGCTGGGTCTTAAAAACCTCCAAGGATGGAGATTCCATAACCTCCCTGGATAACCTGTTCCAATGCTTCACTACCCTCCTAGTGAAAATTTGTTTTCCTAACACCTAACTTAAACTTCCCCATTGAGACCACTGCTCCTTGTTCCGTCATCTGCCACCAGTGAGAACAGTCTAGCTCCATCCTCTTTGTAACAACCATTCAGGTAGTTGAAGGCTACTATTAAATCCCCTCACTCTTCTCTTCTCCAGACAAAATAAGATGAGTTCCCTTAGCCTTCCCTCATAAGTCATGTTTCCCACCCCTCTAACAATTTTTCTTGCCTGCCATTGAATTCTCTCCAATCTATGTCTTTTCCGGGGGAGGGGGAGGGGAAGCAAACTGGACACAATGGGCACACCTACACATGTGCTTTACTGTGGAGTTGACTAATTAGCTCTGCAGTAAAGCATCACTGTCTATACGTATGGCACTATTATGCCACAGTAAACTAGCCAACTCCGCTGTAGGACAGTACTGCCTGACACAAGTACTATCACACTATCCTATAAGTACTAACTACAGCAAAGTTATTTAGTGTGCCACAAGACATGTGTAGACGGTGACTGGGGCACTAACTAGTTCTGCACTGTAGCGCCCTTGTGCTTCAGTCAGCCCCTCTGCAGCACAGTCAGCTGGGGCAGAGTAGCTATGAGATGGCAGGCTGACCCCCCAGGATCCCCTGCCAGCTGGGGCTGCTTCACCGTGGCTTCATGTGGTGTGGTCTTGGGTGCATGTGTAAATGGACAGGCATTTGTTCAGGCATGTTAATATCATGTGTAGATGTAGCCAGTACTCCAGATGTGGCCTTAGTGCCAGACAGAGGGGAGGAATCACTTCCCTCAATCTGCTTGCAATGCTCCTACTAACGCAGCCCATTATGTCATTAGCTTTCTTTGCAGCAAGCACACACCAATGGCTCATATTCAACTTACTGTCACTGTAACCTCCAGGTCCTTTTATGCAGAGCTGCTGCTTGGCCAGTCAGTCCCCATCCTGTACCTGTGAACAGGACTGTTACATCCAAAGTGCAGGACTTTGCACTGCTCCTTCTTGAACCTCATGAGATTTCTTTTGGTCCAATCCTCCAATCTGTCAAGGTCTTTCTGCCTCATATCTCTATCCCTCCAGCATGTCTACTACTCCCCCAACTTGGTGTCATCTGCAAACTTACTGAGGGTGCATGCACTCCATTCCATTTCCAGGTCGCTGATGAAGACATTGAACAAAAGCAGCCTCTGGACGAACCCCTAAGGCACTCCACTTGAAACCAGCTGCCAGCTAGAAACCAAGCTATTGATTACCATCCTCTGAGCCCAAGTATCCAGCCAGTTTTCTGTCTAACTTACAGCCCATTCATCTAACCTGTACTTGCTTAGCTTGCTTGCAAGAATATTGTGGGAGATCATATCAAAAGCCTTGCTCAAGTCCAGGTATATATCATGTCCACTGATCTCCCTGCATCCACAGAACCAGTCATCTCATCATAGCTGTGCCACATGCTGTGCTGCATGGTCCCCTGCTGCATAGGATCCCTAGGCCCCCTGGCTGCAGGCCACGCTGCCAGGCCCTGACTTGCCTTGCCTCCATGGGCAGAGGCAAGCTCTGAAACAGGAGGAAGGAAGGAAGGGAAGTTGCCAAGTCTAGCAGCAGCCAGTGGCCACAGGAATGCAATGCAGGGATCAGTGCCTGGACCAGGAGCCTGAGGGCCACAGATTAACTGCTCAAGGGCCTTGATGTAGTGGACCATTAGTCAGAAATGCAGTAGACTCTACTTGATAACTGTTCTTAAAGAGCTTGCCAAATTGTGAGATGTACTAGAAGAAACACTTGAATTCATTTCCCATTCAGGTAGCAGTTTTTAGGGACAGAACTAAATATATATTAATCTTGTGTATACTGGGGATTTTACAAAAAAAAAAAAAATCCAAATCAGCACTATTATCAGTTCTAGTAAAAGCCTGCTATAGCCAAGGTTTCTATGGCTAAAGATGCTTTTCTACAATAGTGAGCCATTTGCATACTCTTAGCCTGAGGTAAATGAAAGCTAAATGGCTCACTCTTCACTGTGCTGGACACTGTGTAAATGTATAACACAACGATGTTACCTGTTTGAAAAAACCTTCCTCCTCTGAGTTAATCTCCACATGGGCAGTTACTATGGAGCAGCTAACTGTAAACCCTGTTCTTCTTTACCCAGCTGTAAATGTCTTCGTATGTCCATGCCCTGAACCTGGCTGCTTCTTCCTGTGTAACATCTGACATCAGTCTCTTGTTTCTTGCCTTATACTGAACCTGCAGGTTCTTCAGGTATCATTTTTGTAATGTTTTTTTTTACACAGGATATAGAATAATAAGATCCTGATCCAAGACCATAGTCCATAGTTGCTACTACAACACAAAAATTATAATGATGACAACCTCAAACTTAAAAAAGCCAAGCCTGCCACTAGTACAGGTCAGGAAAAAACTAAGAAAAATGAAGATCTGACTTGAGGACCAGGACGGAAACCATTAGAGAACAGTTCAGCCAACTCACTGAGTTGTGGCCTGGGGTTGCAGCATCTACTATCAGCATGGAGTGATCAGGCAACAGATGTAAATATCACTGCTTGGATGTCAACAAAATCTGAAACTGTTGTCAGTTTCTAAAAATGAAGTGTGCAGAAGGCATGCACTTAGAACCCCAAGATGTATTATGTCTTCTCGAGTGGCATTTGCCCATAGAAAGTTCAGCTTGAGTTGCCTACTGGATTAAGAACACAACTTTCTAAACCTCCCTGCTATCAAGAAACTAATTATGACTAAGGATGTCTCTGAAACTGTAAAAGCGCCAGAAAATCTAAAAACCCCAGGACAGATCAGGTTTACAAGTATGTTAAATATCCTAAGTGCATGTATCATGTATTGATATGACAATAACAAGAATTTCTGGCAGGGAAACAAGCCAAAATAAAATTCACAATTGAAGATTTTACAGTTATGAAGCCGAAAATCACATATGTAACCTGAACAATTTCAGACCTATGGTAGGCTTAATGATTGACAGCAAAATTTCCCACTGTCATAGCCAAGAGGAATCATTATCCAATGACCAGCAATGTTGACTGAAACAAAATGACTGCAAGCAGGTCTCAAAAGAAAGTAACCTCAACATCCTTTGTAACTGACAATATAAAATTTTCAGTCAGGTAAGTAGAAGGTAAAAGAACCAAACCTCTCTATTGCCTGGATAGACTACTTAAAACAATTCAGTTCCCTGCTACTGACCAACTGGATCATAGGAGAAAGCAGGAATAGAAAGGACCTCATAAAGGTCATCTAGTTCAGTCCATGGTCAAGGCAGGATCATCCTGGACTAAACCATCCCAGCCAAGTGCCTGTCTAACCTGCTTTTGAAAATTTCCATGGATGGAGATTTCTACAATTTCAGGAGGCCTGTTTCAATGCCTGACTACCTCATAGTCAAACAGTTCTTCCTAACCCCCAACCTGCTTTCCTCTGCTGCAGCTTATAGCCTACACAGACAGGGACAGATAGTGGAGCACCACCATGACAGTGGGGACTGAAGGGCCGGAGGCAGAGGAGGATGATGGTGGTGCTGAGGATCTTACGCTGACAGAGAAAAGGCTACATTTATCCTCTTTATCTCTCACCCTTCAAGTGTTTTTCTTCAAGAGACTAAACATTCCTAGTTCTTTCAGCTTTTCTTCATAAGTCACATTTCCCAGACCTCTAATAATTTTTGTCACTCTCTGTTGGATTCCTTCCAAACTATCCACATTTCTCAAAATATGGGGCTTAAAACTGGACACAGTACTCCAGGTGCCAGACACAGGAAAAAATAACGTCTTCTGATTTTCAAGTGACACTCCTTTTACTATAACCAGGTATGCTGTTGACTTTACGGAAAAAGAACCCACAGCTCACTCATAATCAGCTTATGGTCTACTGCAACACCCAGGTCCTTCTCTGCAGTACTGCAGCCTAGCCAGGCATTCCCTAGTCTATATTTGTATATGCAGGTATTCCATCCGAAGTGCAGCACTTTGCACTTGTCCTTGTTGAATCTCATTTGCTTGCTTTCAGACCATTTCTCCAATTTGTCCAGGTCCTTCTGGATCCGTGTCATCATAGTGCTCAGGTGCACAACAGATTTAAAATCACTTTTGTACATGATGAGGATTTCATGCACATGCAGGACTAAAAGTATGTGGCACCAATCCTGGTTGGCACAGTTATCTTTAAAAGACAGCCCAAGCTCAATATGGTTCTGCCTCTCACTTGATCCATCAAGCTAGAATACTGTGAGACTCAGCTAAGATTATGATGTCACGAAAAAGCTACCCAATTGTTGCATCTACTCTATGTGCATGACCTGAAATTGTCTCTCTCCAATGCAAGTCAACACAAGAAAGTAATAGAACTTGTCAACTCCTTCAGTTACTCTAGATCCATAAGTTATGGGTTGGATAGGCATGCTGTATTACATGTTCAACTTGGAGGTGTGGTTAAGCACCTGAGGCTGAACTAACTTCTATAGATGAAACACTGGAAGAATGGAAACCAAGAGGTCCCTCAGGAGGTTTTAATACACCTGGAGGCCTGAGTTATATTTCAAACACAGAACTGTGGCAATAAACAGCTGGGTTATATTCACATATTTTATGACAAGTCTGGAAGCCCTGGACAGGAAGATGAGGATGTCCTTTACAAAGTACTTCGTAAAGGATACGTTTTAAAAAGATGGATTCTTTGACAGACTATAATATACCTTGTCAGACAGATGAAAGACATCTGTTGAATCTTGAGCAATTTTGCAACAGTCAGGTGGGAGACTTGACGAAATATTTTTTTGTTATTAATGACTATTCCATTATATCATGCTGCTGTCAGGATCAATCAGGATTTTATGCCTCTAGTGTTAGAAACAGAAATACTATACGTAATAGGACTTTCAGTGGAATGGCATAGGTCAGCTCTGAAACAGACGGAGGAATGTCAGTTGAAGGCACTACATGGCAGTGGCATTATTCTGCATTGAAGGCATTACTCTGCAGACCAAGTAAATCACCAGCACTTGACTGCCTGGCTGAAACATGGAAGACTTAGTGATAGAAAGGGCTGCATGCGCACACTCCAGGACTAACTGAGACTAATAACGATAATGCATTCATCTTGAGAATATGCCTGATGTGCAGAATATGTAGCTCCACATAGTCCACTTCTTAGAACGATACTGCAAGCTTCTCTCAGTGCAGAGAAATGCCCTTCTTTTGAACGGTACAAGATGATGTGAGCTCTTTACCTGTATTTAAAGTATCCATGGTATGTACACTGGCTTTCTGTTTTTCTCTAGGTACAAATCAGTGTTGGATGATGATCTTTAAAGTAACAGGAAGCTAGTTATCTGAAAGACCTTTGGTTCCCCTTGCAGTAATTTGGATTGTTCTTTTGGTTAGTTCCTAAGGCTGCACACTATGAAAACAGCAGAGATTTCCAAGGTGAAGGTTCCAAACTTTAGAATTCACTCACTCTGTAAAATTATTAAAGCTCTTCCTTGGTTACCTGTGATATGCAAATATTTTTGTTTTATTTTGTTCAGGGATTTTTTTTTGTGAGCAAATTATTTCCATACCCAAGTGTTGGGAAAAGAAATATGTCGTTAAGTTAGCTTATATGCCAGTTAAGATGGTTAGTTTCCTTTTGTTTTCTGAGCTTTTGAGTTTTACATGTTCAAGGTTTTCTGTACAACAATGAGGCCTTGACATTTTAACTGTGGGTTGGCAACCCTACAAACAGCGTATCTAATTTAGTCTTAATCTTTGCAACTGATGTACTTAGCTACTACTGCAATAAGCAATATAAAAACAATCTCTTAAATACATGATTTTTGCAAGAGTAATGCAAGATACAAATTCAGTTTAATTTTTTGCATGCAAGTAAGTTAAGAGCATACAGGGTTGCAAGATTAGTGACTAAGATTTTTAAGTTTGTAGTATCTACCTGTAGTTTTCTTATAATTAGCTACTGATCCAGCAAATCCTTAATCACAGTCTTAAATTTATTGCCATGAGATGCACGTTCATTATCACTTGAAGGAAGAGATCTACTCCTGATAGGAAACTTAAGCATAAGGGCACATGTGTATAGGCCTATAAAGTTTAGTTATTCTCAACAATAGCTCATTCAACTAATTACTGTGAATTAGCAAAATTCTTGTGTGTTCAGAGACATAAAAGTTCCTGAAGACATGAACAAGGGCCTCCTTCCTCCTTTGCTGCAATGCTCAATGCAGCGTATTCTACCATTGGTCACTGTGTGAACCCTAAACTGTTTTTTTTCAAGCTAAGCTTCTGGTCCCACGACAGCTTCATTGTACTCACAAATTCACTTCAATTCAAATGGAATCAGAACTTGTGGAAGAGGTGATATCTTTTATTAGACCAACAAGATATATGCAAAATCTTTTCTTTAATTGCAAGCTTTCTGGTACAAGCACCCTTCTTCAGGCAAAGGAGAAAAGACTGTAAAAGGTCTCCTGGGTAGAAATAAAAGTTCATATTTCATAGGAAAGCAGAAGGTGTGGAAAAATCTCCTGTCTGGAACAGTTCATTTTATATGCAGATAAACAGACTATTCCAACTTTTATCTGAGCCTTATCTTGAAGTTGTTTGGTCATAAGAAGTCATATTTCCCTCTGGTGATGGTGTTTCATATTTCATAGAGAATTAAAAGATGGAATGAATTAAAGATTTTTTTTGCAAAAATGTAGTAGGTCTAATAAGAGACATCACCTCTACCACAAGGTTCAGTTCCTTTTGCCTCTAGACCAATACAGCTACAACTTGGATACCTTTGATTCCAATGCCAGTCATTTTCACTTTAAAAGTATTGATCTGCCTCTAGTATTTTTAATTTGAATTTAACCCCATGGGGCATCCCCAGACATTTGTAACCCCAAGCCTGGTTGATCACATTTCCTTTCCAGGATGGGGCCATGGGGCTCTGTACCATCCTCTTCCCAGCAACCTCTGCCACCCGGGCTCAGGCAGTGGAGCTTTATTTTCACATTTTGACTCTCATGTCACTCCTATCCTGATTTTTTTTGCTTTAGTTGCTCTCCCCCCGCAAAACAAAACGTTAGTTGTATCTTTTACTCTTTGGCCCCACACCGTGGAGACCAGTTAACTGGATGGGCCCATGTCCACCGGAAGATACAGACAGGCTGGGGAGCTTGCCCAGAGGCCACCCACGTGCGGCCCGAGCCTTTCCTCCCTGCGCGAGGCAGCCCTCCCCCGTGCCCGGCGCGAGGCCCCGGCCCGCCCACGCACCTGGCTGCGGGTGACGAGCACCTGATAGAAGTCCTTACTGGGAGCCGGCGCCTGCCTGAGCTCCTCAAACAGTTTGTCCGGCAGTAGCGACGCCATTTTGGGACGCCGGCGCGCGGTGGCTATGGCAACCAGGAAGGGGCGGGGCCCGCCAGGGGTCACCGGTGGCCCCGCCCCCTCTTAAAGGAGCCGGGCGCTATTCACGCCGCGGCTCCGCGGGGGCT
>NW_017728910.1:33828623-33830103 GCF_001723895.1 Crocodylus porosus
GCGGTGCGGGCCGCGCTGTCGTACAAAAGGCTGGATCTGAGCTAGGCCGCTCTCTCCCCCCGGGCCCCGCTTTTGTACGAGAAGAGCCGTCCCCCGAGTGGCGAGCGGACACAATGCGGGCGCAGGTCCGGATCCACCCCCCCCTCCCCCCGGTGCTGCTTTTGTTGATTTCAGTAAGGAAACAAGTTCCTGCAGCCGTCGCGTCGCGCGAGGCGTCACGGCCGGAGGCTGCTGGCACGGCCCTGGCCCCCTTTCGTGTTCCCCCTGGGCTCCCCGTGTCGCTGCGCGGGGCAGGAGGGGCCGGGACGCAGCTCCGGCGGCGGCGGGGCCCGCGGCGTCGAGGTCGATCCCTTCCCGGCGTCGGCCCTCGCCATCCGGGGCTGGTGAAGCACCCGACGCCGGGGCTTTCGGCGGAGCTGCAGGCCCATCTTCCTGTTCAACTTTTTTATTGTTCCTCCTGCCGCTGCTCCGGCTCCCCCGGCGGCTCCGGGCCCCGATGCCTGCGGGGACCGGGAGGCACGGAGTGTAGCTCGCCACCCGGAAAATAGTAGGGGGGAGACTGGAAAGTTGTCACGGGCTTTGGAGGAAACCGGCGACGCATGGAACAAAGGTCCTGGCAGTCTCGGGGAGAGAGGCCTGCGTGCGAGGCCTGATTGTGTCGCATTTACACAGGGGGAAGAGACGGGAGCCTGGCATTGGCTTATATCCCCCCCCCCCCCCCCCGTGAGTCTGGTAGGAGGCTTGAAAATGATTTAAAAAGCGGGTTCAGTTTGTTTTCAGGGTGGCTCAGATCTGCAATCTGTAAATCCTCATTTAGGTTGAGTTTCAGTGCGGTTGCTATTCTTTCTTTTCAGCCTCAGCAGCAGCCCCAGTGTTGATCTGTCAGGGATTTAAGGCCTCTTTACTTCTAATAGGGTGACTTCCTGAATATGCCTGTTCATGAGATTTCTATTGAAATAGCCAGGTTTGTGGTACTTTCCAGGCTCTCTAGCAAAGGCAACTTGAATATGGAAGTAAGACTTTGTAACCTGCAACCAAATTAATCACAAGGCAAACTTCAAAAACTATCTAACCATGACTTTAAACAATCAGAATTTTCCCTCATGGATTTGGCTGCATGGATATTCTGTACATATTTCAAGATGTCTCAATGGTGCTATACTTAAAGCTGTTGTTCCATTGCATACATTATTATGACCTGGTGATTGCCTTAAAGGTGGATTGATGCTAATTAAGTGGTCAGTTGGAGGTGGGGGGGCAGTTGTGTGGCTTAAGTAAGTTTTCTGTGTATTTAAAAAAAAAAAAAATTCTAAAAATTCAGAATGACTTGAATGTAGCTTGTCTAGTATTTAGTGACTTTTAATGAGAGGTGTCCCATAATTATTATTCAACACGTTTTATTTCACACACATTTTAAGCTAGCATTGTTATGTCTCCTTGGTGTTTATAATTTTTACCTCCCCCTCTCCTTCCCCCCCCC
>NW_017728910.1:33830253-33874845 GCF_001723895.1 Crocodylus porosus
CATTATGGTTAATCAGTATGAAGCAAAAGCAATAATGGGGTGAGTAAAGCTGCATTTTACTGAGGCAATTTTAAAAAAAGAGTCTAACCAATTAAAAAATTTGGAATCTTGCCTTGCAACACTTACTGAACTTATAAAATGCACACATTTGTAGGCTTCAGATTCATGTGTGCTAATGGTCCTTGTGTAAGTAGAGTGTTTCCCCAAGGTATGTAGCACTTGATCTCAGTGTCTTCTATTCCTGTGCTAAAAATCTGATCAAAATAAATGGGGAGGTCTCATTGCTTTCCCTGTTTAACATTGGACCACTTGCAGTAATGAACTTTCATTGTTCCTCTTGAGAATATATAGCCTCCAATCTCAAATTGGTGGGTGTTTAGGAGATGTAAACAGACCTAAGGTATCATGAGGAAATAAGAATTACATAGCTGTCCAAATGAGTTTGCTACATCTGTCCATAGGATTACCTACTTATTAAATAGGATATTGATTAAAATAGTCTTTTGAAAGCCTGTGAGAGGCTTCCTGGTACAGGTGAACAGAACAAAACAAGTCATTTAATAGCAGCCTTTAACTACCTGAAGGGTGGTTCCAAAGAGGATGGAGCTAGACCGTTCTCAGTGGTGACAGAGCAAGGAACAATGGTCTCCAGTTGCAGCAAGGGAAGTTGAGGTTAGATATTAGGAAAACTTTCTCACTAGGTGAGTAGTGAAGCATTGGAAAGGTTACCCAGACAGGTTCTGGAATCTTTGTCCTTGGGGGTTTGTAAGACCTGACTGCACAGAGCCTTGGCTGGGATGATCCAGTTGGGGATCATCTAGATCCCCGACTAGATGATCCTGCTTTGAGCAAGACATTGGACACCTAGATGACCTCCTGAGGTCCCTTCCAACTCTCATATTCTTTGATTCTATGATTTCTCTTTTAGAGGAAGTAATGGAAACATTAAAAAACTTCCCCATCTATGCCAGCTAGGGGCCAGAGGCAAGCTGTCAACATTTTGGTTTTGTACATTACATTTAACTGAGTGTTTATCTGCACTTAAACTTAGTGCACTTTTTCTAGTTTAACTTTCCATCTTGGAAAATGCTTAAATAAAGTTAAAATGCAAAACCATCAAGAATAGAATGTGAAGGGAAAAGACCTTTTAAGTGGTGGATGATGCCTGCTACTTGTGTAGCATTGCTTAAGCCCAAAAGTAAATTAAGTAGGAAGGATTCAATGTTTGCCTCTGCTTGGCAATTAGATCCTTAAGACATACTCTTTTGGGAGGCATCAATACTTAATACAGCCAGTAGGGTAAGCTAGCTGTTTAGCTTGATTGGAAACATGACTAAAGTCTAAGTCATAAAACATGGACATGGAATTTCCTAGTTAGTGTAAATGAGGCCCGAACACTCCCTTGACAGGGAGTCTGATATGATAACTGTACTTTCTTTATATAGATCTGTAACTGCTGGTGTTCTGTAGATTAAATCACATTTGGCCAAGTAATATATTAAATATTGTAAACTGCTTTATCATGGCTTCTTCATGTTGTAACATGCTAAAAATATATTCTTTTTCTGTTCTGTCACACCTATATGTGACTGCAGAGCAGTACACTGTACTACCAAGTAGATGAGACTTGTCCTGGTTCTTTTCCTGGCTTTGCCACTAGCCTGCTGGATTACCCAGGGCAAGTTGCATTATTTCTCTGCTTCCATTTCCCCTGTCTATAAGATGGAGATAGAATATTATCTTTTTTTTTTTTTTTTTTTTTTTTGTAAAGCACTGGGCTCTTTAAGTGTAAAGATCTTTCACATCTGTCACTTATTCCTACTATTTTCTATGTAGTATATAAGCTGTTGTGATCCCTTTCTGAATCTGCTTTTTTATTGTTGTCTCTTTTTTTACGGGAGTTGCACTCCTGTCACAAGATTTCATGGTTGTGTTTGCCTGCCTTTTCTTAGTTTTGACACTTTTTTCTGAAGTAAAATGCCTTACGAGTTAGTTTAATTGATGTTATTGCTCCACGGCGTGGTATTATGTCAATAATAGGTTGAACAGTTATCTATTTGTTTAAAATATTGCTATGTGCATCCCTGCCCATGGGACGGTAAATCGGCATCAGCTCATCCTTCTTTTATGTATTTATTTTTTCCTTGCAGCTTTTCCAGTCGTATATACGAAATACTGTATTCCCTTACGGTAGCAAAGTTATCATAACTCCTTTCTTTTTGAGACTAAAGCATCTGTTTCTGATAAAATGCACATAATAGATTTTGCTAAAGAAAATCATAAAACCACTTTCAGAACATGAAATCAGTCCTCTGGAAAATAGAATAATTCTAGGAACATCTCCTTAATAATTGTCTCCAGTATGCAGTCAGGAACTTTTTAAGTCAGTAAATTTTTAACTAGGTACCTTGAAGTGCTAATAATGGCAGTGAGTTTTGGGCAGCCAGAATATTTAAAAGGGTCAATTTTTGTTCTTTAATTGTCCCACAACCCCTAGCAAGATGGATGAATCTGGTTATGCTTATTTCCAATCATATTCTTTGATTCAGTCTGGTAACTAGCATGCATAATCAAACTATTCATCCACACCATCTATAGCAGTGCTTCTGTTGCAGTGTGCTGACTGAGGCTGAAATCTATTGACTTAAAAACATCACTAAAAATATGGCTGAAATCTGTAATTGATCTGTCATTCACCTTGCATCTTGCTTTTGATGGGATTGTTATGAAGTTTGGAGAGTTAGGCTCAATGATGTCAGCCACTCTTCAAGGCACACTCACTGCTAACACTTGTCTTTAGTATTAGGAGAACATACAGCACACTTATCATTTGAGCAGGGATTTTTGTTTTCCCATTTTCACTCCAAATTGCTACAACTAAGACAGCCTAACTGGCTCTGCAAGACATCCTTTTATCCCCCCTGCTTCTTGGAAGAACCTTTGGTCTTTATCTGATCAAAAGCCCTACAATTACATGTGGCTTTATGCATATACTAGCCAATTGCCTGTCAAGAATGGCGAGGAGGGGAGCAAGGATGGAGTGCAGCCACCTAATGCCCCATGCTGCTGCTGTTCTGCCTCTTGCAGGGAGCTGGTTGGGGAAGCTAAGGGCAGCGCTATTGGCCTCGGCTCCCCCACCCTCTTTCCGGTCCTTGGCATGGCTTTGGACTCATGGTGGTGCTCCCTCATGCTTGGAGCACTTTGATTGGCTGACGGAAACAGCCAGTCAGAGTGCAAATAAAGTGAGATAGATGGACAGACAGAGACTTAAGCTTTTATACTATTATTGCTTTAAAAAAATACGCGATATCATACTTTTTAATAACTTTATTTTACCTAATGTTTGTATCTCAGCAGGTGGTTAATTATACAGAACCATTTTATTTCTTGGATAGAAGTTGATAAACAGACAAACAACAACAGTTTTACAATGCAGTGTAAGGAGAGCTTTCTTTGGCCAAGGGTGCTAGGATATGGGGAGTATTTTTCCAAATAGCACAGGGCTTGATGTCCATTTTGAACAGGCAGGACCACTGTCTGAAGGTCTTAGCCATAAAACTCTGTACATGGTAAACTGCAAACATATCAAGATTTTCTGAAAGAGATAAGGTTGAGTAATTTCTCTTGGGAGTTGAACCTGGAGTTCAGGAGCCTGTAGGAGAAACCTGGATATTTCAGAAAGAAGCCTGAGATTTACTGTTCTTGTACTTTATGTTCACTATGAATTTTTCAAACTTTTCTGGAAGTCAGGAAGCTACTTTCTCCTTAAAATTGTGTATTTATTTGAACAAATATTTTACTGACACTTATCTGACTAATACAAACATATTGCCCATAAATATGTTGAGTGGAGAGATTTGGTAAACTGTTGGCTATTTTCTGTAAAAGTGAAAATGAAAGCATAGCACTACCTCCTTTAGGAGCTGGAGTGTTTAGGAAACTCAAATAATGTTATCTGTTCATGTGACAGATGCTGGGTTTGTAAGAGTGCGCACTTTATTGATATGACTTGTAGGTGACTGAAATTACACTGCCACTCTTATAACCTAATTCATAGCAGCTTTAAGCTTGAGGTAGTAATTTATCCCTAAAGTGCACACATCTTAACTTGCTATGGTCAAAGGTGTTTCAACATGAGACAAAGTAGATGGACCAAATATGACCAAGTAACTGCAGAGAACAAATCTTTACTCCAAAGACCACTTATACATTTTGAACTTCATGCCTGTTTGCAGTATATAATACTATGACTGTTTCTTTTTATAAGCAAGAGTTAACACAAAACTTGCTAGCCCAATAGCTGTCCCAGCAACAGATTTTCAAAAAAACATGCATTATCTATCACTCAGATTTTTATGTACACTCCAAGCAAAACAATGATTTTTAAGGAAAAGCCAGCTGGTCTTACTGAATCCAGTTACTGGAATCAGTGTGCTTTCCTCATTGTACATGTGTTTTCAAACAAAAATAATTCTTTGTCAAAAACATAATTGTGAATAAGGGTATTACTTCTTCAGAGTAATTGGGTGACAACTTTGCTGTATTAGCTAGATTCTCTCTTCTAATAACTCCTTTTACTGAAGTAGCCCATTAGAATTCTTAGATCTGGAAAAAAAATTTACAAATGTACTGGTTGGGTTTTTTATTTATTTATTTTTTAAATCAGTTCGGTTCTGGAGCTGTGTATACAAAGACATTAAGCAGGAACAGTAATATCTCCCTAGTTTAGAAACAGTACAGTACTTCAGGTTTCATCACTTACGGGCTTAGGTTTGTCATTTAAAGGTGTTGACAAATGGAAGTGAGCTGTAGGAAATTTTAAGTCTGGTGATATGTGGACTAATTTGAAGAAAGATCTTAAGGAAGATGTATGGAGCTAAAGAGGTGGTCTGTATGGGTAAGACTCTCTTTGAAATGGTTATGTGTAAATGTCTGCCAGGACATGGGAGATTTTACAAGCTGATTTAGAGAAAGCAGTAGACCAGTGCTTCTCAACCTAATGGGACTCGAGGCACCTTCCTTGTGAATTGAATGGTACCCAATTTCAAAAACCAATTTTTATATATTATAGGGCTTTGGGTAATGGGGGCGAGGAATAAGCCTGAGCCCGTACTTGTCTTAACTTGTTGCAACTCTTGACATCCTTCATGGGATCTTGCAGCACCCTGGTTAAGAATCATTCCAGTAGATGTAGAATAAAATCTTGCATGCGCAGTAGAGAAAATAAATATACTCTCTAGCAGCGTACCTATACATTGGTCCATATCATATTGGTACCAATACAAGGAAAATTAACATGATCAATAATCAGCTTTTTTGGTTGATGTGGCTGATTAATGTCACTGACAAATGCCGCATGCGGCCAGCCTAGCCTAGCAGCTTGGACAGTGGAGAGCAGCGTCTGCCTAAGTCTGTTGCGGGGGTGGGGATCGAGGGCCCTGTAGTGAGGGAGTGGGGCTGGGGCAGGCGCTGCCCAAGTGGGGCAGGTGCTGAACAGAGCTGTGAGTGACTTGTCTGGGGGGATGGGAGGGACAACAGATCCAGCTGCTATGCGCATTCCTGGGGGGAGCCATGGAGGGCACGTGCCCTTGCATCTGTGTGGGTGAGGGTGGGCTCCTGCTGTGGGTTCATGGTGATGCCAGGCTCTTCTTAGCAGGAGAGCTGAGCTGGTGCTGTTTGGGCTGTGCAGTGCTGGAAGCGGGGGCACAGCCCACACACCAGTGCCACTTTGCTTGGGGAGGGCAGCAGCCCTGGTTCAGTCTTTCCTACTGCTAGGAAGAGCCCAGTGCTGGCCCCAGCCTGCAGCAGCAGCCTGCCCTTGCCCTGTACACAGGGCCGGGGGTACACCCTTCCCCCTGCCCCCAATGGCCACCCTGGGGGGGTATAGTGGGAGGATCTGTGCTGAGCCCCCCAGGATGAGCTGCTTGCAGCTCCATGCCTTGTCCCGGCTTGGCAGTGTCTGCCCCAGTCCCGCTTCTTCATTCCAGGGGCCTTGATCTGCACCCCCCCCCCCCCTTTCCCCCCTGCAAATGGACCTACCCACTGGACACTGGTCTCCAAGCTGCCAGGCTGCATATTGGCAATTGGTATTGGCTGATTATGGCTTGTTAATAATTGAACATTGGTATAGGCCCAAAAAATCTTTGTTTTTATACACCCCTAGTATTTTCTGTGTTCTTGGAAGTGATGGAAACTAATTGTCTACTAGAATGGGGGAAAATGCTTCAATATTTTATTAGTTTCACTTTCTAGATTTAAAATAATGGTAATGAGGAATGAGAGTTTGTATCATAACACAAGCCTCCTAGGTGGGTGTTTGAGGTGTAGGTGAGGGAGGGGATGACCAACTTGTGTATTCTCTAACAGCTTTTTGGTAAATATCACCTTCCTGCCCCCAACTTGTGTTAGTATGCCTTTCTGTCTTTTTATTACGGCTTTCAAGTTGAAGAGCTTGATTAATAGGTGCTGTCAGACTCTGGTCCTATACCCCAAACTAGTAAATATCATTTTACAAAGTCTCTAGAATAAAGCAAGTATTGAGGAGTTGCATTTCTCATCTGAAAAGTCAATGCTTAAAGCTTGTTTTTTCGGGGGGGGGGGGTCATCAACCTGAAAATCTCTCCAATTGATTAGCTATCTAGGTTAAGGAAGAATACCTGGTTTTGTAAGCAGCTAACTTTCAGATAAACACAGGTTTGCTTCTAGGATTTTCAGAGGTAAATTAAATTAATCATTTGCTACAACAAAATAGGAATTTTGGGGGAATGATTGTATGATTTTAGTGTCCATTCACTCAGCTCTTCAGGGTTGTATTCAGTTGAGTGTTTCAAATACTCTTGATCAAGGCTTGTGCACTGGTCAATATGAAGTCCAGATCGGAGGAAAGGGTTTAGTTTGTCTTTGAATGATAGATTTACTGTATACTGGAGCCCTGCTTGCAACCGGGTTAGGGGACAGTGACTGTCCATGATATGACTGTCTAATATGGACGGGTCCTAGCTTGGTTAAACCAGGAAACTTTTTTTTTTTTTCTCCTTTCCTGTTTGTTTTCAGAAAGGGAACATTTCTAAAGACTTAATTTGTGTGACTATTTGAAAGCATACATTCCCCATACAGGCTACACTTTAGCTGAGAAATAAATAATAATTAAAGAATCTCCTCTTAGCTGTTTCAGTTGTTGATAGGAATTTACCTAATGTAAAACTATAAATACATTTCCTCTGTTCTAATTCTGATCAGGTAGCTGAATTGTTAGTTAGCCTTTAAACTAGGGGAAACTTCTGTTTTATTTTTCCTTGCCTCTTGTATCTTGCACTAATCAAAGCAAGAATAAAGACTTAGTTGAATGGTTTTACCAGTAGTATCGAAGCTTTAGGCCTTATCTGCACAGGACTGAACTTCTCCCTAACAGCTACTTTAGTCTTTGTGAAGCATTTCTAGGTACTATCTAGTGGTTTTTTGACTAAGTACCCTTTCAAAACTTTTCAGAATTTAGCAGTACCCCATTTAACAACTAATATACATTCTATTATGATAATAGAAATATTATAATTCTAGAGTCTGGGGATGCCCAGCTGGCAAGGATGAGGTGCTGGGACAGAAGGCCTGGGAAGGGGGCAGGCTAAGGATGTTCTGTAGTCTTCTATACTACTATGGGATGAAACTGCCCCCTATATACCTTGGTTTTCAAAAGACACATCGGGGCTGAACTGAGAAGCAGTTGCAGCAAAAATTGCTTAAGTTTTATAAGCAGTTATAAAACTTTGCTGCTGCTTTGGTTCTGATGCCTCCTGAATTTTGAGGCACAGGAGGCAGTTTCTACCTGTGGCACCTCTGACTGTTTCTTGCAGCACCCTGGTTAGGTTTATTGCTTTTGTATTGGCTTGGCTTTCTAAACAGAGAGCCTACATATCGTGTGTGGGGGGGGGAAGGGCGGTGTTCCATAATTTGGAGCCCTTGTTTCCTTCCTTCTGTTTCGTACCTTTTCAAATTCCTTATTCTTTCTAATCCTATTTTGTTAGGACATTTTGCTCGTTCTTTATTGGAAATCCTTGCCAAAGACATGATAAATGCTTTGTTTTCCTAAATGTAGATTTCTGGCATGTGTTGGGGTTTCCTCCTGCCCCCCCTTCCCAGTTGGGAGATATCAAACATGAACACATATTTACAAATGTGTATGTGCACTGAATGACACAGCAGTAGAAAGATTAAACTACATAAACTGTTTAAGCATGGAATAAAGTCTCCCCAGAAACAAAATATGTATTTAGTTGTAGATATCAGCATCTAGGTTTTTAAACTTACTATAGAACACTGCTGTCTCTTACTCCTTCTCTCTACCTGGCCAGCTAGAAAAGTGAGAGACATGTAAGGAGGACTTTGTCTTAACACCTGCAGAACTTGGTGGCATTTAGGTCTGTGCTACTCTGGTGCCATGGCACTGTTCCTCCTCAATGGGAGAATGCATAACTTTTTTTTATATGTATTTGGAAGAATCTGAGTAGTAGTACAATAGGGACAGGTGCAGAAGGTTAAACATAAACTGCCCTGCTCGTTTCTTTATTTCTAGCATCTCCTGTTGTGCCTTTCTTTATCCACTCCTGAACAGTACTGAATGTGATCATATGTGTCTATTCACTTCCTTAAAAGTGTTTGCAAACTGGGGAAATTAATGGCTTGAACTGAGCACCCTTAGGTTTGACATTTCCTGTGCATAAACTACTGTCCTGAATAAGTTGTTGTTTCAACATCCAGAAGTTGGCCTAGGCTGTGGTTATCAAACTGTCCAGCCCACAAGCTGAATGAAGGATGTGGGGTCTGTCCACTAGCCAGATCTGGCCTGTAGACTGGCATTGTGCCTGCGCCCCAGCCCTTGTGTTACATGGCATGCATGTGCTGGTCTGTGGTATATGCTTCATGCTGTACTCATGCAGAGGCCAGTCTGTGGGCCTGATTCAGGCTGGCCCCTGATCCAGCATACAGGGCTGGTCTGGCATGGGGACTGCATGCAGTATGAGCCCTGGATTGGCCCCATGTGCATCATGCAGCACATGTCAGACCAGCTGTACAGGCTGCATGCAGTGCATAGGGCTAGGGCATTTAGGTGTACAGCCTGAGACCCACCCTTGTGGGCCATATTGTTGGCACCCTTGGCCTAGGCCAGTCCAGTTCTAACTGCCACTCTAGCAACTGCACTTGTAAATGACCCAGGCACATGATGGCCACAGTATTACATTTAACTACTCCAGATCTACATGTCAATTATTTGTAGCTGCATTTTGGAAGTCATTCGAGGGGGACTGGTACTGAAGCTGATGGTTGCATAAGGGATGTTGATGAAGAAACTTAAACCTTTGTTTCAAGTGAGCTGTTCTGACATTGAAAGCATACAGCCCTTGGATATTTAACTTTGAAATAATACTGATGTTGAGATTTCCATTTATGTCACTGCCTGTTTCAACATAATGCTAGCTTGTGTGTTTCAAATAATGTTTTAGGTTGCCTATAATGCAAGAAGATAATACTTCTCTGCTTCTCTGCAATTGTCACTTCTTTAAATACCTTGGATTCTGAACACATTTGTAAATAACATGCAAATGAAATGACATCTTAATGCTGCAGCCTTTTGGGATGCATAAAGTCCTAAGCATTGTTTTCAGAAGCTGCACTTTCAGGGAATTCTGTGTCTTACAGTATTGGAGAGGTAACGATTTCTTAGGGTGGTGTCTTTTTATTGGCCCAACTACGTAGGTGGGATAGAGTTAGACACACTTATGAATGCAAGACATTCTTCATCAGTCTTGATCAGAACAAGCAAGAAACTAAATTTTAAGCATCTGTACTTGATTTAGGTATTTAAGTGTCCTTTAACTATAAGGATTATAAGTGTCTGTGGTCTACTGGCCTGTCTTGAGACACTTGCACTTTCAGAAGTGCATTTCAGACTGAAACAGTCATGCTTCAGGGTAGGGGTTCAATCCAACTTGTTGGTGGGTTCAATTATTCAGAAATGGTAGGAGATCAATTCACTCAAGTAGTCTATAGTTCTGTAATTTAACAGCTTTAAAGCAGAAATAGTTAAAGTGGAAACTTGATGTATATTAAATAGCCCTTGATTTGAGGAGTGCCTTGTAGTCTGAAACTGTTGGAGTTGGTTATAGTCCGCTAAAAATGTCACTGATGCACAACTTCATAGAACTTGTGGCATCTGTACTGTCAGCCAGGCTGCATTTGTGCATGGTTCTCAGGTATATGCAAGTGTCCTCAGAGCAGCTGTTTCAGGGAAACATCAAGGCAGGCAAAGGGTAGTCTTGATGCGATTCCTGAAGACCTGTTTTTTGTATTTCTTCCTCCCCTCTATTGACTTTAATTTTCCAGTCTTTACATTTCACATAGTGATACTGCACAGCAGAGAATGTGTAAGCTACTGTTGCCTCATCTGACAGATATTTTAATTTTTGCTGTATTCAAGTGACTAAAAAGCAACAGAAAGAAAGAAGCATTTATAGAAATTTGAAAGGCAGCATATGATTATTTACCTTTTTAAGATGCGGTGTAATGGGACACTGGCACTGGGTCTCCTGTGCTCATAATACAGAGAGGCAAAGTGACTTACCTGGCTGGCACTTCCACAGTGGTTTAGGTTATACCACAGAATCCAAAAGTTTGAGGTTTTATTATACCAGGTGTTGTAACTCCTGCGTCTGCTGCATGCTGTGTTACTTTAGGTGAGTCCCTTACTTTGAAAAGAGGAGTTTATTAATATTTAACTGGTTAGGGAGCTCTTAGGTTTAATTAGCATTGACCTGTTTTAAAAAAAAAATCTGTCACATAACAGCCATTTATAATATGCAGATTGGAAGCATGGTTTAGTTATTCTAGCTCTATTGCTTTCTAAACAACCTAGATAGGATTGAAGTTTTTTCTCTAGATGGAGAATTGAGACCTGGAAGTGTCTTAAATGCATTCAGAGAGAAACCTACAGCAGCAATGATCCTGTGAGGCTCTGTTGGAGCAGATGGTGGTCTAAGCATCAAGTTTCAAATATTCCCTGGGGAACTTATAAAATCTGTACAGGTTGGCTCACATACCCACCCTTGAGGTTAATGCACTGAATTCCAAGCAGGTCAGTGAGTTAGATTATTTTTTTTTTTGGCCTCAAACTGCCACCATTGTATGAAGGTACAGAGTGCTTTCTGGTAATCTTTGTAAGGGTATAGGGGCTCATTTTGATGTTTCTCTGACTCATAAACACACATTGGAAGCATCTGGGTCGTGTATTTTATCCTTTGCCTAAAATTGCTAGATGATAGGTGCTAAACAAATTTTAACTACCCCTCATGGCATAGTCAGGTCTGGGTAATTCATTACTCCAAGGGGGGATGTAAACAGTGGCAAACTCTGCAGTACTGACCAGTTATCAGGAGGAGATGTTTGGGTGAGAGGACACTGGTAGGGAATTGTAACAATGGTGAATCAAACCCTAGTGGCAAATTATCCTATGGGGAAATCAGCTAGAGCTTAGTGCATTTCATTAGGCCATAGTATATTGGGACAGCTGTGTTTTACAAGGATGCTCCTCAGAAGATTGAGTAGCAGTGACTTGTTTAGGATTGTATTAAAACACATTAAATACAAAGCACTCAAATGATGAGTAATTGGGTATAGAATTTTAAGGTGAAATGGAGGCTTTGCTGAAGGGTGGCCGTGTACTCTGTGCCCTTCACAGAAAAGCATTAGTCTGACCTTATAACTTCCATGGGGTGCAGAAGTACTTGTTGGCTTTATCAAACTGAATCTAGCTGAGTAGTTTCATGCTACTTGGCAAACTGGCAGTGTTTTAATGCATTGGAGTGTGTAATTCTGTCACTCTTTTCCCCTCTCTCCTCCCCTATTTTTATTTTTTTTTTTAACTGCAGGTAAAGAGATTACTACTATGCAGACGTCAGAGTTAGAACTTTAGTTTTGTGGCTGAGCACTTGAATCGGGGAATTGTCAAAGGTAAGGCACCATATTTAGCATTTAAATTTTGCCTCTCATGATGCAATTCCACAATCAATATTTAATAAGATGATAATGTACTAGTTCTAAAATGGTAACATTTTTTTTGTAATTTTGGCACTTGTCATACCCCAAATAAATTGTCTGTAATACAGTATTTTTTTTCATATAAAAAGAACTAGCATTTCACATGCTAAAGAGTAGTGAAAATATGCTGCTAAGCTTATAGAAACTTCAGTAAGCCCTTATTAATGCAAATAACATGAATACTTTCAGCTGCTAAATACTTATGGTATAATTGATTTTTTTTTTCATTGCACCTGCCAACTGCAAATGTATCAAACCTAAAAATTGGCAGCAAATGTTTTTAAGTTTTCTGTATGCTTGCTTTTCATTAAAAAGTAAAGAAACAACTTGAAGTTCAATTTTTTTTTTTTTTTTTAATGCTTTGAAGGGTTTTATATGAAATGTATCCAACCAATTTTCTGTATCAGCGCATAGTATAGTTCAGTCCTGTTGGGTGAAGGTAGTGAGGGAAACCTGGGAATAAGAAGACATTCCTTTTCTGCAAGGATAATCTTTAAATTTAGTCTTATTGACACTCATATACTAAAACGCATAAGGATGTGTAAGGGTTTACTTGTGAGAGATGCCAGTACCTTTGAAATCAAAGCTGTTGGGCCATTTTGGCTACAGTACTAGTGTATGTGTGAACCATGTTTATTATATAACAAAACTAGCATGTGCAGGTCAGGAGGAACCTGGTCTAAAACAGGGTTGTAAGGTTGTACTAAGATCACTTGTACCTGCGTGATTCACAGCTTGCTCAGTTTGCAGTGGGTTACCAAATTAAGAGATGCTCAGCTGTTTTCCTATGCCTTTGACTTCAGAGGATGTTACTGCTTTGATCATCTGAAACAGTGGCTCTCCACTGGGGGGGGGGTGTGGATCCCTGCAGGGGCTGTGAGCAGGTTTCAGGGTGTCCGCTGAATCTGACATGGTGTGGGAAGAAGCTGCCTTGGCCCCCCAGGGCTGAGACGGTCCTAAGGAAGAGGTGGGGCCCAGCCCCACAGTCTCCATCTTGTGGGTGGCACTGGAGGTGAGCAGGAAGGCTCTTCACTGCCACTGCTTAGGTGAGTTAGGCCTTGGGGCTCCCTGCCACTGAGCCCTGCCTGTTGCACCTGGGGCTGTGTAGGCATGGGCTGGGGAGCCAGGCCTGTCCTTAGGAAGAAAGTTTGAGAACCCCTGATCTAGAACTCTCAGCAGTTGCATGCAACTTCCCTATGGCTCTGTGTACCCTAGGGTATGTCTTAAGGTTGTTTTGACCCCCAGTCCTGCCTTCCAGTCTCTTTGAAAGGAGGATTTGTGAAGTATCAGGGTTATACTGTAACCCAGCAAGAGTATGCCCTTTGTGCCCACATCCTATGTGAGAGTGGGGTGTCTCCATGATGCCAGCTGCCCAGGGGTACTAGTGGGAGTCATGTAATGTTTAAGGAAAGAATGGCTCATTCATGCAGTGACTCAATTTTAGTAGTTAGCATCTTATTGTTGCTCCCTTTAGGGGGAAAAATATGCTTCCTGAAGGGCCCCTCCATCTCTTCCTTGTCTCTTTCCCCATTCCCTGTCTCTGTCTCCTGTCCTCTTCCTGCATTTTCCTTTGCAACAGTTTCAGTCCACATGGACTTCACTTAATCTCTTGCCTGTTCAATCTGCTAATATGGTTATCAGTTGTGTAGTTTAATGTTGACATGATGTTAAGGTTACCATTTGGAAGACAGAAACTTCTTGACAAGTGTGTAGAAAATCAGAGTAGTCTCTGATTAGACTATTCTGTGAGTCATGCAAATGAACTTGTGAGATGAATCTAGCCTTCAAGCTCTGTATGACTGCTGGTCAAAAGATAGAATATTTTAATTGCTACAGGAGGTGGCAGAATTGGGTTGAATTTACACTTTTAGGTCTGTCACTTTTAGCCTTCTGGGTATTTCTTCTTGGCAATTTATATCAAACTCCATAAAGATATCTGTAGGGTGGTCCCATCACTGTAGATATGACTTGTATATTTAGCTGTTTTTATAGCCACGTGATCAACACCATCTTGCCTTTGGTGTCAGAAGAAACTTTATTTTCTTTAAATTGTCTTCTTCCACCCCTCCCAACCTAAAATGTTGTTGCTTATTAAATACACACAGTCCCTCTTTCCTCTGTTTTAGTTTTCCTGTATGAATTTAGTCTAGTTGATGGCTTAAAATAAACAGTAGGAGGAGAGAATATGAAAAAAAGCTTTAGGACTGTGTACGGTATATATTAAAATCCAAGAGGAGGTTCAACATGGGGAAGTGAAGGGAGAGAAGGAAGCCCCTCATCTTTGGATTTGAGCACAGGGTGGTGGTTTGGGGACAGTGTGGGGGTAGATAGGAACTCCAGCTCTGATGTGGGCTTGGTCTTGGAGTTGGAGCTGTAGCTGGTGCCTTGTCCCTTTACCAACTTGGGGGTCATTCCCCATCCCCCCTCCACCACAATGGCCACTTACTGAGATTTGAAGCCCGGCCTTGCTCTAAGTGGGGGTATGGAGCACCTGCTGGATCGGGGCTGGAGCTGGAGCTGGCACCACTATCACCAGACTGGGCCAGGACCAAAGTGGTATGGGAGATGGGCAGCCAGGGGCAAGGGCTAGAAGGGACGAGGAGTTGGGGTCAGGCTGCTTGCCTCCCCTTCCTGCTGTTTGTTTTTCAAAAGGAGGATGAATTTAAGATGACCCTCCAATAATTAGATTCTCTACCTAGAAAACTATAACAATTTGTACATTTTTCTATGACTAGAATTTCATTATTGGGGGTCGTCTTAAATTGGAAATAGTCTTGGATTTGGGTAAATATTATACTTTACACTTTTCTAGAATGCTGTACGTCTTGGTTCCTTACATTTTTTTTTAATGCCGTTTTAGTCACAGCAGGAGTGCCTTGTAATGCACCGTTAAACGGTATGGCTAGCCACTCCACAATAAGAGTTGCATGCTGCATACTGTTTTCAGCTTTATGTAAAGAGTGAAGGGGAGGGTGGTTGTTACTTTTATATATAGTATTTGTTTATGTGACAGCAAGATAAATGGTGATCCTAGCACTTGGAATGGCACATGTTTTAATAATTTTTGGATCTTATGAGAACTTGTTCAATGGTATAGGGCCAGCTCCCAAGAAATTGGTTTCCTACAGGTAATAGAATCACACACACACGTACGTATGTACGTACATTTGGAAGGGACCTCAGGAGATCATCTGGTCCAGCCCCTTGCTTAAAGCAGGATCATCCCACCCAGTCCTTTGTCTAGCCAGGTATTAATGTCCAAGGATGGGAGATTCCATGACCTCTCTGGGTAACCTGTTCCATTTCTTTATTACCCTGCTTGAAATTTTTCCTAATATCTAACCTAATCTTCCCTTGTTGCAGCTTGAGACCATTGCTGCTTGTTCTGTCATCTGCCACCACTGAGAACAGTTTAGCTTTATCCTCTTCGGACCCACCTTTCAGGTAACTGGAGGCTGCTATTAAATCCCCTCCCTCCCTCCCTCCCCAGTCTTCTCCTTTTCCCCTACTAAATAAACCCAGTTCCCTCAGCCTCTCTGTAAATCATGTGCCACAGCCTCCTAACCATTTTTATTGCCCTCTGCTGGACTTTTTCCAATTTTTCTACGTCTTTTCTGTAGGGGGGGGACCCAAAACTGAACATAGCACTCCAGATGTTGCCTCACCAGTGCTGAATAGAGGAGAGGAATTGCTTGAGCATAACCACTACTCCCCTACCTCAGTGTCATCTGCAGAGTGTGCACTCTGTGCCATCTTTTGAGTCACTGATGAAGACATTGAACAAAACCAGCCCCAGGACTGACCTCTGGGGTACTCCGTTTGATACCAGTGCCAGCTAGACATCAAGCCATTGAATACTGCCCTCTGAGCCTGACAGTCCAGCCAGTTTTCTATGTACAGTCTATTTATCCAATTCATACTTCCTTAGTTTGCTTGCAAGAATGTAGTGGGAGACTTATCAAAAGCCTTGCTGAAGTCAAGGTATATATCATGTCCACTGCTCTCCCTACATCTGCAAAGCCAGTCGTTTAATCATAAAAGACAATCAGGCTGGTCAGGAATGACTTCCCCTTGGTGAATCCATGCTGACTGTTCTTAATCACCACCACCACCTCCTCCAAGTGTATAGAAATGAGTTCCTTGAGGACCTGCTCTGATTTATTTTTCCCAGGGACTTGGGAGAGGCTGACCCATCTGTAGTTCCCTGGATCTTCCTTCTTCCCTTAAAATGGGCACTATGTTTTGCCTTTTCCAATCATCCAGGACTTCTCCCAATTGCTATGAATTTTCAAAGATAATGGCTAGTGGCTCTGCAGTCGCATTGGCTAACTCCCTCAGCACCCTCAGATGTATTGCATCCAGCACCATGGACTTGTACATGTCCAGCTTTCCTAAATACTCCCAAACCTGTTCTTTTGGTACTGTTGACTGCTCACCTCCTCCCTAGACTGCGCTGCCAGGTGCACTAGTCTGGAAGCTGACCTTGTCTGTGAAAACTGAGGTAAAAAAGGCATTGAGGATTTTGGCCTTTTCCGCATCATCTGTCACTAGGTTGCTTCCCTCATTTAGTAGAGGACCCATACTTTCACTGATCTTCCTCTAGTTTAGGAGTAGGCAAAGTATTTTGGCCAGAATGTCAAAAAACATCACAATGCCTACCTTGGAAGGTGCTGGAGTGCTGGCATGCCAGAAAAGCAAAATGAGGGCAAGGGGTACATGGCATGATGCCCTGCTTGTGCCCCATGCTCCCCAGCCCAGGCTCTGGCTGTCAGTGACTACCCCAGCTCTGGGTAGCTGTTGGAGCCTGGGCTGCCCCCAGCAGGGCTGGCAGTGTCCCAGCTGCCTGCTGGGAGCAGACTGGGCTCCCAGCTGGCAGCAGCTACCCAGAGCCGGGGCTGGCTGCAGCTGGGAGGCTGCAAACAGCTGTGCCAGGCTGTGGAGCCCCAGTATCAGCTTCATACCTGTGCATGGGAGCAGGTGGTGTGGGAGGGACCTGAGGCAGTGCAACCCTAGTTTCTCCACCGCTCTTAGCACAGAGGTGGTGACTTGGCTCTGGAGCCTGGTGCAGCTGTTTGTAGTCAACCTGGGCTCTGGGTAGCTGCAGCAGGCAGGGTGCAAACAGCTGTGCCAGGCTCCACAGCTCCAGCATCAGCTCTGTGCTGGCGGCGACTGTGTGCACACCTCTGAGCAGACGGTGGGGCAGTACAGCCAGGAGTGGCGGAGAGATCAGGGTTGTGCTGCCTCAGGCCCCTCCCCAGCTTCCTGCTCCAAGGCAGGCAGGCAGGCATGCATGCATGGTACAGGGCTAACACCTGGGCTCCGGAGCCTGGCACAGTTGTTTAGAGCTGGGGCCAGCTGCAGCTGGGAGGCTCCAGGGTAGCTGCTGCCAACCTGGGCCGCTCCCAGCAGGAAGCTGGGATGCTGCAAGCCCTGCTGGGTGCAGCCTGGGCTCCGTCGCTGGCAGCAGCTACCCAGAGCCGGGGCTGGCCATGGCGTGCTGAGGAAAATGGCCTTGTGTGCCATGGTAAGCATGTGTGCCGAGGGTTGCCGACCCCTGCTCTAGTTGCTGATGTAATTGTAGAAGTCTTTCTAGTTGCTCTTCACATCCCTTGCTAGCTGTAACTCCTGTGCTTTGGCTTTCCTAATTGCATCCCTGAATGCTTGAGCATTATTCTTATACTCCTCCCTAGTCACTTGTCTAAGCTTCCACTTGTAAGCCTTCTCTTTTTTTTGGTCATAGCTTTGACTATGCAAGGGCTTCCAGTTCTTTCTAGTCATTTCCCAGGCTCTGTGCATCTGTGTACAGACACTTGAGGTAGCTAGCCAATTGTCCTACTTTCTCAGGAAGAATGAGAAGGCCTCCCCTGTTGCACCTTCCTGCTTGTGCTTCCTCACTAACCGCAGGGCTTTGGTCTCCATCCCCCCGGCAAACCTAGCTTAAAGCCCTCCTCACTAGGTTAGTGACCCTGTCTGTGAAGATGCTCTTCCTTCTCCATCCAATGGATCCTATCTCTTCTAGCAATCCTTCCTGGAACAACATCCCATGGTCGAAGAATCCAAATCCCTGCTGGCAACACCATCTGCGTAGCTATGCATTGATCTGCAGGATTTGCCCACTCCCAGCTGTGTCCTTCTACTTGCCCAGAAGGATTTGAGGAGCGTGTCACCTGAGCCCTGTCTCCTTCTCCCTTGCATCCAGAGCCCTACGGTCACTTCTGATCTGTTTGGGTTCTGCCCTTGCAATATCATAGGTGCCAGTATAGTTGAGCAGTGTGCTATAGCAGTCAGAGGGCCAAATGAGTCCTGGTAATCCTTCCATGACATCTTGGATGCAGGCTCCAAGCAAGCAGCAGACCTCCCAAGACAACGGGTCAGGCCAGCAGGTGGATGTCTCCATCCCCCGCAGAAAGGAGTCTCTAACCACCACCACTTCTTGATGGTAGTGGTCTTGATCCTCCCAACTTTGAGGAGGCCCAGAGGAGCTTCGTACTTTGTAGCGGTGTGTCTGAAGAGCAGAGCAGTCAACCATGTAGCTTTTTATTTCAGTGCTTTTAATAAAATATATATCTCTCTTTTCAGTTGTCTTGTGCTCAGGCCACTGAGTGGTAAGAACAAATTGAGCTCTAGCTATAGAGTATTATGGAGTTTGGAAATTGGGTTCCTTTGAGAAGATGTTTGCTTCAGTGTTCCTGTACTATTTGAATTTTTCTGCCCCAACTTTTAGGTACATTATCACATAATCTAACTGGGAGGTGATGAGGGCATATTTAATAGTTTGGGTCACTTTTTTTTTTTTCTTCTAGGATGAGACTTTCCTGGGCCAGGTTGTTTAACCTCTGGCCTGTGGGCCAAATGTGGTCTGTAGAGCTTTAGAATTTGGCTGGCAGGATTCCATATGGGTCAAGAAATTTGGTGGGGGAGCAGTGCACTGCTGTCACCCTTCCCCCACTGCCAAAATCCTAAGTCCTGCTGGGCAGCTGGGAACCTGACCACAGCCTCCCACACGGCCAGATTGGGGCCAGGTGATGACACTCCCCCTTCCCTCTGTGCAGGTGGGTTGGGGCCAAGCTGTGCCCCTTCTTGCAATGAGGCTGGACCATGTCCCCATCCTCAGGGCAGGTGATTTGGGGTCAGCTAACCCCTCCAGCCCCCCCCCCCCCTTTTCCTTGGGGCTGGGCCACATCCCCATTCTTCTGCCCAGCCAGGTTGAGGCCAGGTCATGCCCCCTCTCTCCCTAGTACAGTGGGTCAATCCTGCCTTACAGAAGATGGAGTTGACAGTAAATGTTTGCTGATGTTGCTTTCACTTCAGTTTAAGTGAGAAATTTGCAATAAATCTAACTGGATTGAACTTGTGCTGTGAACCTTAACCAGGGGGATACTGCATGATGAGGTACAGCCAGTTATTTCTAGCAAAATCTCCTTGTAGTTTGGTTGCAACCAGCTGTGCAGCTGGAGCAGATCTCATTAAAATGATTGGCCATTTTGGCATGGCTTTATATTAAGTACTGCTACTAGTCACTTCCTATAAGGTTGCTTTATTCCTCCCAGTATGTAGGCACTGTTACCTGTTGCTTTTAGTTTCGTAAAACTTGAGCTGTTTGCATTTTTCCAGGATACTGACTAATTTAGGCTGCATCTCTCTCTTGCTGCACTCTGGCATGCTCTCTTGCTATTTGTAAGAATGAGGTTAAGCTAGGCAAATGTGGTGTGTGTGGGTGTTTTTTTTTTTTTTTTTTTTTTTTTTTTTAACCTCCTATTCCCTCTTCCCCCTCCAACTTGGTGTCTCTGTTTTGCAGAAGGGACTTGAAACTTGCCCATGGGGCATCCTTTGTGTCAGGAACGTGGGCCTTGCTGTCCCTAAGAAAAACTGCCTGCTTTTTTTTGGCCAAGCTATAAGCATTTGAAAAATTACATTTTACTTATGGTCAGCAGCCAGAATCTCCAGATCTCATCCTTGTTGCATGCTTGAACCTCTGTGCCTATTGCTGATTATTAGGAGAAACATGTCAGCTCTGCAGCACAACTGCCAGCCATGGCAGAAACATACAGGTGTAAAGTCAGAAATTACTGTAATAGTATTTCTGAGCTGGACTGGATGTGGTTCAACCAAGAGCAGGAAGCTTATCTCATCTTCTCTTGGGGACCTTTCTGCTGACCTTCAGGAAATGTAGAGGTGGATGCCACTTGTTTTGAGGGTACTCAAGGCGGGTGGTGATAGTGCTGGGACAGGGAGACTGGAGGGACAGAGGCAGCTGTGGCTACCCCAAAATTTGCAGTACTCCCCTGCTCCCAGCACAGCACCTGCCCAGCCCAGCCCAGCCACCCACTACCCTGTTAGCAAGAGCCTGGCGCAGCCCCTGTCCCTGATCCTGCAGTGGACAGCCCTCCCTTGTGCCCTTTATGCCTCCCCTTTGCTGCTTACAGCAGTGGAAGCTGTCCTCTCCCTGACTCCCAAATGAGCTGCCTCGGTGTCATTCCCTCAGTTTGGGGGCTTCATTCTGCCCCCCTTGGATCCCTTCCCTCCCTCTCCCCAGACATTACTGGCTGGACGCTGGTCTCCAAGCTGCTGAGCTGTACTCCTGGTTGTGTACATGCATGTAGCATTCATCAGCAACGTCATTAGCCACGTCAGCCAAAAAAAAGCCGATTGCTGATAACTGCAATTTTCCTTTTATCAATGCTGATATGATATGGATCAATGTATTGGTGCATTTCTAGGGTATACTTAGTTGGCAAATTAATTGAGCTGCTCACTCTTCCTGTGCAACATATGAAAGCTGACCATTGTATATTAGTTCTGGGTGGGATGAAAGAGGGTAAATGATGCAGGACTACTGAAATTAGTTTTAGCCAGTTCATAGAGCAGCAGTTCTCAGCTGCTTTTAGACTCAAGGCTCCCCTCAGAAAATGCCACCTCTTAATTTTTCAGTTCATTATTTTTGACTACAGGAAAACAATAGAGCAATTTTTTGATCTGGTTTGGTCTCCCTGAGTTCTTTGCAGCTGGATTGTTTTTAATGTTATAAATTGTTTTTTGGAATCTCTGCAAAAACCTACATGCGATTTACTAAACTAAACTAATGCAAACATTGTTAGGTGTGTCTGTCACCCCTGCCACACTTGGAAGGATCTCAAGGCACCCCAAAGTGATTTGGCACTCTAGTTAAGAACAACTGCCACAGAGTTCAGTAAGCAATTACAGTTCTTTGTAGTTGTGGTGTGTAATGTTTGGTTATTATAACTAGTATTTTTGAAAGCTTTTCACTATTTGTACCTCAGCTGACAAAGCTCCATTAAAAGATTTTTGATGTAGTAGATCAGTGGTACTCAAACTTTGAGTCTCACAGCCGGGATAAATGCTGCAGGGTTGGTCCACAGGCTGAATCCAGTGCGAGGTTGGCACATCAAGTCAATGGGTGCAGCCCTGCATGCTGGATCTAGCTGTGGCACCATCCCAAATGCTGGCCTGGCCTCATGTACCACATCTGACTGGCATAACCCCATGCAGGACTGTCATCTGGCCTGCAATATGTACCAAGGGCCAGAGGCTGAAAACTGCTGGAATAGATGGATTGCTGTAACTGGTATCTGTAGTGCAATCATCCTCATCTTATTCTACTTCTCACTGGCTCCTGTAGTCCATTTTTAAGTTGTTTGTGAGCATTAAAGGAACAGATCTAGAACTTGCAAGAAAAGGGATTTTTTTCTCATTTTGTGACTTCATTTTCAACAGGTTCTCAGCACCTTTTTAAAAGCTAAAACATCCAACCACTACTTACAGACCAAATTACAATTAAAAGGCATTTATAATACTGCTGCATAGTCAGAAATATGGACAACCATTTTTCATTGCACAGTTACTTGAGAAATCTTAAATAAGTGAACTATCTGAATAGAAGGATTTAAGATGGAAAAAATAAGCTGTATAAAACACAGGCACTGGTGACCTTAATGAGGGCCAGAGTGAAAGTGAGGGGGCTGATAAAACTAAGTGCTTCAAAGTTGATTACATATGTATTTAAAAGCTTTAGCATTTCTAGGGATAGCAGAAAATACAAATTCATTCCAAATGGCAGTCAGTATTAGGGAGTGTCTGTTTCCTGTATTTTGCAGAGACTTGCTGGAGATAGATGCTCTGTCTTGTTTGAGGAATGGTGTGTGTGTGTGTGTGTGTGGTTTTATTGTTCGTTGTTTTTTTGTTTTTGCTCTTGTGCTTTCTGTACAAAATTTGGATGGAAGGTGGCCCCAGAAATTTTGTGATTGTAGAACAGGATTTTCTTGGTGGTGTGTTGTTGTTTTTGCCAAAATCCAAATGTAGACTAACAAAACTAGATTCTTTTCCTAGCCATGAGTGTTGCAGTCTTAAACTAGATGGTGGTGTTGTCTTTCCTAGTGTCATCAGTTACCATGAAACAATCGCTTGGAGGATACTGGATGGCCCTACTCATATTAGTGGTCGATATCCACTTAGCCTAAAGAAAATTAACTGGATTAATTTTGGCAGAAAAATCTAGCTAATGTTATCTCATGTTTTGAACCTGTCTTCCAGGTACTGAAAGCTCCCATTGACAGCTGAATAGGGGATAAAAACTTTCACCTTTTGGCCCCTACAACATGTGAGGCATTATGTTGACACAGGGCTTCTTGCCCAGCTGCCATTCCCCACATTGCTGTGGTTGTGAGGGCAGATGATGGAGTCTCTGGGTTCTCTTTCCCTCTGACACTTGCTTCCTGCCTCTGCCCCATGGGGTGGGGCAGTGTGGCAAGCTTCTAAAGGAGCCAAGGGTGAGTGTGGGACTACTTCCTGAGTAGGGGGAGGGGGATTTGCCCATCTGGGGGGGTTGGGGATCACAGCCACATGGTGCAGAGGTGGAAATGGGCACATTGTGCACCATGGCGGGGGTGGGGGTGGCGCTCATAAGAATGCATGTTGTGGCACAGGGCATCATGTTCATGTCCCCATATGTATTGGGGACAGGGAAGAGTTGTGCTTGTAGACCCATGTGGTGAAGGAGGGGAGTGGGTCATCTGGTGCAGTGGTGGAGAGGAGGTGTGGGTGTACAGTGCAGCATGGAAATGTTAGGGCAGGGGAGTATTTGCATGACCTGGGGGCTTGTGGTTTGATTCATGGAGTGTGTGGCTTCCAGGGACTTAAGTTGCACAGCCCTGTGTTAATCTATTTGATATGCCAAAAAAAGGAGGAGGGGGGAAAAAAAAAAGTGAATAGCATAAAGCTGCTTTAATTTCTAATCTGTTGCAGTGCCACAATACTTGTGGATCAAAGCATGTGTATTTATCTTGCTTTGTAGAGTGCCTAAACTCATGCTTGGTTTGTAACTATCTTACAACTGACAAAACTCCTTTCTCAGCCCAGTCCCCTGCCCATATATCATTAAGACTCTCAGATCAAGGAAACAGTCACTTGTAATTCAAGGCAATTGGATGAATTAACCTGGCAGAATACTACTATCAGGTGGATGGTGTAACTGTTCGACAATTACTACAGTCTTTGGAAACTTTTTGGTACAAGTGACTTTAGCGTTTTGCTCCCTTCCTGATTTGCTGCCTGCCATGCACAGGGGCTGCCCATGCCACTTGTGGCACACCTGCTGCAGGCTGGTCACCCGTGCTTTAGATACTACAGATGATGGACATTAGTAATCATAACCCTGCAGGGTAGAACTAGACCCTGAAACACAATGGTTTAAAAAGTGTTGCTTAAAACCCTTGTGCAACTGTTCAGTTGCACCATTTGTTTATAGAACTTCTTACAAGTGCCAATTTACAGAGTATTAATGAGTCGTAAGGATTATCTTTAATATAACATGGGGGTGTGGGGAAGCATTTAAAATGAAACACCTGGTAATACTGAGCAATGAAAAGAAATCACTTTGAGGGGGTTTAGCAGTAATAGTAAGTGAGTAACTGGTGAATACTTATTTAACATGTGAATCATACTTTGAACACAAACTTTTAAAAACTAATAAGTAATTGTCAAACTTGTGCTTTGGCAGATCTACCCCTTGCTATGTAATAAAACATGGTAGTCCATGATGGGATGGATTTGATTTTTAAATTGAATTGATTTTAAATTGGTGGTTAGGAAGTCTCGGTTTTAATCATAGTTTTCTACAGATAGTGCGTTCTTGTTTGATACAACCATTATAGATATTATTTACAACTCTGAGAGAGATGTAGGTTTGTTTGTTTTTTTAAAAGATACACATTATACATTTTTAAAGCAGTGATTGATTTTGGTGATTTTTATTTACCAAAGTGAATAGAAGCAGATACTTGTGTAGTCATTGGGAGGTGAACTACTTCCAATTCACTAGATTAATCATGGGTATTTGGGGGGCGGGTATCTTTGCCATGCCATATTAGGCGGACAACAACAATCGTCACCAAAAACAACAAACATTAACCTTTTTTTTTTTTTTATTTAACTAAAACAACAAGCATATGCATTTTTAAATATTTTTCAGTTTTCATCAACAAACATGTATAATTATTTTAACAAAACAAGCATATGTATTTTTGTATTTTTTTTAATTATTTTAGTTATAAATGTGAAATATTTAAATTAAACACAACTATTTCAGCCAGGTCAACATTAGAAACTTAGCATACTTGCAGAGAGAGGGTATTATCTCTCACCTCTATATACTGCTGTTAAGAAAGATGTTATCTCTGGAGATACGAATCTATAGTTTGAGAACTGAAACGAAGCATCACAGAGATGCTTAATAGGATCTTCTACAGACTGAGCACTGAGTTCAGTTGGGTAGAGTGGTTTTCTTTAATCTTTACTAATCTATAGAGAAGCCTCTGGGAACCCTGTAAGATTGGGACCCTACTATAGTCCAGGGTCTATTTGGGCCTATTTTTAAAACTTCTTTTCTAAAAAGGTTACATGAATATATTGTTACAAATAGTATATAATTAGAAGTGTTAAATCCCATTCCATGATGATATTTTTGAGCTTTAATGTAGTTTTAATTTAAGATATCTTTATGTTGGCTTTTATTCTTTCGAAAAGCGTTTTAAACAAACAAAAAATTTAAATAAAAAAATCTGATTATTAAAACATTTGAATCAGATTTTTATTTAAGCATTTTTTTTATTCCACCTTTGTCCATGAGAACAACACAAAAAGAAGCTTACTAACCACTTGATTCAGATTTGTTCAGACACATCCTCCTTAGTCGTTGCCTCCCAAGAAGCATTTCTCGTACATTTTCATTTGAGAACCAGACTGTGCATCTCTTGCAGTGGTTTTACGTCTGCGTGCGTTGCATCACTTTTTAATGGAGTGGTACAAGAATTCTTGAAAGAAGTAGTGTTTTTTTCCAGATTAGTTTTTTCTTTCCTTCTTATTTTGTTTAGAAGACTTGCCATGACACTTTTTTTTTTTTTCTTTTTCTTCCAATTCCTAGGTATTGAAACTGACACTGAGGGTATTGTCTGAAGGACATTATCAGTTCTGTTCAGTCCTGCTTTTGATACTCGTATTGCTGCTTTCTGGTTGCTGGATCTGCTCTTTCGTTTTTGCTAGATAACTTTCTTCCTGTTCCTTATCCCCTCACCTTGTGTATGTTTTTTGTTGTGTTGGTTTTTTTTCTCTGAACAACAGAACAATCAGATTTCAGCTCGTGTAAACTATTGCAGTACAAAATGCGCACAGTTTATTTGTTTGGAGATGGAGGGAGGCAGCTGTAAAGTTGATTGGGTTTGTTTTTGTATCTTTGTCTCTGTGTGGAAGGAGATGGATGGAGTAAGGTCGTTTTTCTTGAAGTACCTCAAATCATCCATAAGCAATGACTGATAGTCACCAGGCAAATAAAGAGTCCACCAAGTTTAGAATTTTACAACCAAGCCCATCAGAACTTTGATAGGAAAATGGAATAAAATTGGAGTACAGAATTATTTGGAGTAGGCTTAGTGGAAGGTCTGGTGGGATGTGTGGTGATGCCTCCTGGAGTCAGAGCCTAGCTCCCAAAGCATGTGATGACTTCGCCAGCTTCTTGTACACAAAAACAAAGCTCCTTGGTTCTCCACATAATCTGTCCTTTTAATATAGTATGGGGTGGCCAGATTTCCTAATACTTCTAGCCACAAACCAAAATCTTGATGCAGCAGAAACTGTGGGACACTATTAGAAGAGGAGCATACCCTAGAGCCAGAGATCTGTGTACAGCTTCTCTTCCCCCTTCTTTCCTCCCTGCCTCCCTCTGTTGCAAACAGTAATTTGTTTAAATAACCAGTAATAAGCAGGAACTAAAGAAAATCAAAAATAGAAAATAAATGAACAATGAGGGAGCAAATACATGATTTTTAACTACTTAAAACTGTGTGGGAGCAGCATGTGGCTCATGAGATACTGCTTGGCTATCTCTGGTATGGTACATGGCCTCTTGTGCTGTATTTATAAAACTTCACCTCCAAAGATTTGACTAGCATGCATTGTATTAGTCCATCTTTGGCAGGTTCACTGCCATTGCTTTCTACTACTTTATTATTATTTATTTATTTATTTATTTATTTATTTTTGGGAGAAAAAAGTTTTAGGTCTCTTTTTTTTTTTTTTTTTTTTTTTTTTATTAAATTCAGATTTTCTCACTCTAGCTTAGTGTAAATCTTTAAACCAGTTGAAATATTTGGGCATGTTTTAATAGACGAGTGAAACAAAAGGCTATTTGCTTTATCCCATTGGTCTCCAACCTTTTTATGGTGAAGATTACTTTTTGGCACCCCAGGATCTACCACCCTCTTTTGGCGCCCACCTGTTTGGGAGGAGGGACAGATTTGTGGCTTAGCATACCCTTTCTTAGAAGCTAAACTAGACCCTTTAAATGCACTCTGTGCCAAACTGTAAAGTTTCTTGAAGTTGGTGAACCTTAACTAAGCAATAAAATACTATACTGGGCTAGATGAATGGTCTGTCTAGCCCCTTACGCAGGGGTGGGCTATTAGTTCAGCTGGAGGGCTGCTTAACAAGTTTTGGTGAGGTGTTGAGGATCCCCAAGGGTAGCCTTGCCCCTTGACAGGTGCCTTGCCCCCTAGTTTCCATCTTGGAACTGGAAGTAGTAGCTGCATTGGAGGGAGAGTGCATGTCTAGTGTAATCCATTCCCTGTCAAGTTCTTCCTTGCATCTATTGTCATTGCTTTAGGGCTGTTGGAGAACAATCCCTGACTTTATTCAGCAGGTCTCAGTGGATCTCACCTGGTTATATTATCTGTTCCCATAATCTTGTTTATAGGCAATGGGTTTCGCACAAACTGCATTACATTTTAAAAAGTACTTTCTCTAGTTTGTTTTAAGTGCATCGTCACTGTTAATTTCAGTGAATGCTAAAGGTCCTGGTGGCTGTGGGAGCAGTGAGTTGTGCCTCTCACTACCAGGTGGGCTGGGGACATGGCATCTTCAGCCCACTTAGCTCTGCTCCTAAAAGCATCCATACACTTAAATGGTGGTGGCTTGCTTTTAACTAAACCTCATTTGACGAGCTTTAGTCCAAGTGCCACCACTGCCATTTTTAAGCTCTGGGACACTGATTCCCTTGATGAGCCAGGGTTCCATCCTGCTCCCTGCCCCAGCATCCCATTCACTGTCTTGGCTGGGCACCACCTCCAGACCTTGCCCCTGCCCCAGCCCCACTCCCTCCCTTACTGTGGGGACCTCTGTCTGTCTGTACCCCATATGTGTTTTCTCTCCCCCATGACCCTTACTCTCCACAGACTTACCTGCAGGGCGCTGCTCTGCACGCTGCTCACCTGTGCTTCTGTAAATCAGTTATTAGATTGGTATCAGCTGATTATTCACCAGGCATAAAAATCAGCTATCAGTATCAGCCAAGAAAATCTCTATCGGTGCACCCCTAGTGCATGCCCCCTAGCTTGTATTCTGGGACTAGTGAATAACAATTCTCTGTTCACTTTATTCATACTCTTCATTATTGTATGGATCTTATCATATTCCCCCTCACCCATGCCCCCTGCAGTTTTCTTTCCAAACTGAAGGGTCTTCGTCTCTTTCCGTATCCCTAACCATTTTTGTTGCCCTTCTCTGTACCTTTTCTAATTCTGTTGCACCTTTCTCAAGGTGTGAAGATGAGAATTTTACACATTATTTAATATGTGGGTAGGTGCTTCTAATAATGCCTACATTTTTTACTGGTTCTTTTCATTGCTGCTGTGCATTGAGCTGATGTTTATAGAGAACTATCTCCAATGACTCCCAGCTGTCTTTCCTGAGTTGTAATGGCTAATTCAGAGTCCAGCATTGTATATTTAATACTTCCGGTTATTTTTCTCTGTGTGTATTACTCTGCATTTGAAGCTTCTGTCACTCTGTCCGTCCACTTGAGTTTTGTGACATCTTTCTGCAGCTTCTCACCCACAGCTAGGGATTTGACTACCTGAAATTTAGGCTCATCTGCAAACTTGAAGATTTCACCGTGCACTCACTTTTTCCAAGTCGTTTATGAAAATATTGAATAAAGCCAGGCCCAGCATGGATGGATCCTTGTGGAACTCAGCTGTTATCTCTTGCCGATCTTGAAAAAGTGGCCATTTGTTTCCCCTTTTATCTTTTGACCAGGTTGTGAGCCACCAAAAGACCTTCCCTCCAATCCTTTGGAGTGGCAATTCAGACTTTCTTTTTTTATTATTATTTTTACTATATTTTTGAGCCCTTGGTAAGGGACCTTGCTAAAAGTTTTGGAAAATCGAAATGTGTCAAGTCAGCTGAATTTCCCCCTCGTCCATGTGCTTGTTTAATACCTTCAAAGAATTCCAGCAAATTGAGACAAGCTTTTTCTACATGAAAGCCATGCTGACTCTTTCTTGGCATATTGTATGAACCCATACGACTGCTGCTTTTTATTCTTTACTGTACTAGCAATTTTCCAAGAATAGAAGTGAGATCCACTAGTTTGTAGTTCCCAAGAGTGCCTCTGGAGCCCATTTTGAGGATGGGCTTATGGTTCTTTAGCACTTTCAGGTGAATATCATCTGATCCATGTGATTTTTATTAATGCTTAATTGATCAATTTGCTCTTAAACCCTGTTATCACATCAGTTTAACTTGACCCCCATTATACTGCAGTAAAGGCTGATCCAAAGAATTCATTTAAATTCTCAGGTGTGACCCTTTCATCCTCGGGTGCACTGCTACCTTGTCAACCGAGGGGCCCGATCCTGACGGGGTGAGGCCGGTGCACTTTTTCATCTTGGTCGTCTAATCTTGGGTCCTACCAATTCTTTAGCTGTCTTGCTGGTTTTATTTTTTCCCCACTTAAACCTTGCTTTAAAGTTTTTAGCATATGTTTCAAAGTGCTCCTTGTTCTTTTTTGATTTCCCTTATTATGCTTTCATGCTTTACCTGTCAGAATTTGTGTAATTTCTTGTTTGTTTTTTTTCTTTAGTTTTGGTGCACTCTCCCATGTCTTTTTCAGTTTCAATAAGTTTTTTAACAATACCTTTTGGCTTTTGATGGTTATCTTAGATCTGTTATAAAACCAATCAGGGTCTTTATTGGACCGCTTCGGCATACTTTTGGATTTGCAGTGTACTTAAAAAACAAACAAACAAACAAACCAAAAAACCCAAAAAACGCCCCCCTTGAGTCTCTAGTTGTGGTTTTTAAATGGCTTTCGGGCTTCCTAATGGCCTCTCTTCTAGTGGTGCACTGATTTATTATATATTGGATTGGCACTGATAAAAGGAAAATTAGCATTATTGCTGCTAGTGGTTTTTTTGATCAGTGAAGCTGATAATCTTCACTAGTTAAATATAATATGCTTTCTGGCTGGGGCCTCTGGATACCACGTACATGCATGCTTGTGGCCAGGAATGCAGCTGGGCAGTGTGGAGAGCAGTGCCCTGCAGGTAAGCCTGTGGAGGGGAAGGGGCATGGGTGGGCATAGGCAGAGGGAGAAGGGGGAAGGGAGGGCTGGGTGTTTGCATACCCCCTGGGGGGAAAGTTTTGGGGGGGGGGGGCTGGGGCTGGGACCGGGCAGGGATCAGGGCAGCCATTTCCCCCATAGCACAGCCCAGTCCTGCTTTCAGTAGTCACTTCAGTAGATCAGTTCTGATTCAGGTAGACTCCTGGCCAATCCAGGAGGGTTGGCAACCTTAGCTGGGGCTGGGAGGGCTGCCCAGCCAGGAGGGTGGTGAATGGGACCCAGGGCTAGGGTGGGGAGGCGGATGGAGCTGTGGGTGGCTTGTCCAGGAGGTAAGGGGGCAAGTAGGGAGCAGGAGCAAGTCCCCGCTGCTTTCTGCAACCCCTGGGTGAGGTGTGAGGGGGTATGTGCCCCCCACAGACTTGTGCATGGGGTAGATGTGGGCTACGCTCCTCGCTGTGGGCTTGGGGCTCTCCACTTTGCTGCCTTTGCCCCAGGGGCTTTGTGCTGGCTGTGTGCTCCCTGCCCACCTAGCATCAATAGGGATGGTGAGTTGTGTCTCTTGTTGCTGGGCAGAAAGGGGGTGACTGGCTGGCGTGGGGCCTCCAGGACAAAGACAGCAGGGTAGAGAGCCCCAAGCCCACAGTGAGCAGCCTGCATCTGCCTTCACTCCACTTGGCTCAGCTCCGATTTTTAAAAGTGTCTATGATCTTAAATGGTGGTGGTGACTCTTGAACTAAAGTTCATGCGACCAAGCTTTAGTTCATGTCCCTGGCACCATTTAAGTGCTGGGATGCTGATCCACTGGATGAGCCACCTGCAGCTGTGCCCCATTCCCTGTCCTGGCCCCAGATTCCATTCCATTCCCTGCCCTGGCTGCATAGGACCTCCTGCCTCCATCTGCAGCCCACCTGCCCTCCCCATACATGCCCCTTCTGTTCTATAGACTTACCTGCAAGGAGCTGCTTTCCACACTGCCTGGCTGCATTCCTGTAAATCAAATATCAGATTGGTATTGGTTGATTTGGCTGAATTAATAATTGGCTATCAGTATTGGCCAAGAAAATCTTTATCAGTACACCCCTACTCTTTCATTTTTGATTAGTTTCTTTTAAAGTCTTTCTAAGACTCAAATTTTCACTGAAGCTTAAATATCAGTGTAGTGGATTTCTTGGCTTCAATACTTCAGTAGTGATCACAATATAAATCAAAGTTAAAGATGTTAACTTTGATTTATATTGTGATCACTATTACAGTAGTTCACTTAGAGAGCTCTTACACCAGGTTCTGAGTATTAATTAAAATTTGGTTTTTTGTTTTGTTTTTGTGTTTGGTTTTTTGTTTTTAAGAACTGTTTTTCTTTTGTGGCTTCCAAGATAAGTTGTTCTAGAAAGGAATATCTCTGCATCTCACTCTAATGAGGTATTTACCCAGTCTGCCACTATTGCATGTCCCACTGTGCAGCTTCTCGAATGTGTCCCTTAGCAAATCATAGTCTGTTATTGTTTATACTGTCTTCTGACATAGTGACACTCCTCCAGAGGTATGTTCTATTCTGTCATTCTTGTGTAGTTTGTGTTCTGGTGTGAAAGGATCCCACTGAGATCATCTTTCCACTGTTTCTCTCTGGAATCCTTCTTTTTGTCAATACCTTCATTCTAGTTCATGCCCTCCTTTTTTAAGGCTTCTATCTTTTGTAGAAATGCTTTTAAATTTTCCCCTTCTTACATTTGTGCATGCCACTTGATCAAGTATCTGATTGTTGTCTTGTACTTTCCTCCTTATCCTTTTTCAAGAGCAAACTGTGAGGTCCCTCACTTCAAGGATTGCTTTTCTGCAGCTGTTGGCTGTCTCCAGTTTTGAGTTTAAAAATTTCTCCACAAACTTTTTAATTTTTAGTGCCAGCAATCTGGTTTAAGTGGAGCCCACACTTTTTTTCTATACAGGCTTATCTTGTCTTAAAAGGTTTTCCTGGTTACTAATAAATTTTAAATCCCTTCTCTCTACTTCAGGGGTTGGCAGCCCTGGCATACATGCCAGTGTGGCACACAAAGGAATTTTGCTTGACACATATACCTTGGGGCAGACGGTGGGGAAGTGGCTGTGCTGCCACAAAAAAGAATTGGGTCCCTCGCAGCTCCTCCCCCACCACCACCCCTGGATGCTAACATCTTACAAATTGAGGCTGTGGGTGTTTTAGGTGCTCTGCCCAAACATGCTGTCCCCTGCCCTGCAACATCTTGTCCATTGATTTCAGATTGTGGCTCTGTCTAGCTGGCTCTGCATATGGAAATGGAAGCATTTCAGGGAAAGCTGACATAGAGGTCCTGAATTTAAATCACCTGCTTAGCAGCCCAAACTTTAGCCTCCAGGACTTCTCCAGTATACTTCCCTAGGCTGTTAGTATCCACATGGACTTTGATTGTAGACTCCTCCCTAGAAATCTGTCTACACATCTTGTGAGATCAGCTACCTTTTGCAAGCAAGTAACCATATTGTTCTTCTGGACACCACAGATCCAGTTTTTTTTTTTTGTGTTTTTTATGTGCATCGATTTCACTATGGCACTAGTGCAACCTGGTTCTTTCTATGCTGTGGAGTCCCTTCCCTTCCCTTGGAGATGTGTGTTAGTACAAGATACTATGACATCAGGAGAAGTCTTCCACATCCTTTTCCCTATCTTGGTTTCAAGTAATTAGATCCCCTTCAGCACACATGGCTGCTGGATACTTAAGCTAAATGAACAATTTTACATATTCACTTTGTAAATTAGGTTAATTGATGTGATGGTTATTGCACTTCAATCCAATAGCATTTGACTATGAGGATACATAACAGACATCCTGTCCAGGAGTAAAAGCACATGAGCAAAGGGTAGTCTTTAGTGCAACCAGGGGCTGTTGGACTGTACCTAGCTAAAGTCAAAATAGCATCTGACTATCTTAATGCTGAAATTAGCTCTTGAAATCTGTGGAAAAACTGGCAATAAATGACTATTTAAAATGGATACTGAAGCCTTATTGCAAATTCAGATGTTCTATTTAAGACCAGTATACTATGCTGGATAATTGGCAGCTTATCACCAATTTTGTGGTAACTGTTGTTGATAATACCTTATTTTTTTTATTAGAACTGTAAAAATGAACCGTACAATAAATAAATGCATTGAAAATGGTGCACAAATTAATTGCATTGCAAGTGCCTCTCTTAAACTAGGCTGAGGTATGAGGAGCAGACTGGTGTTTGTGGGGGGTTTTTTGTTTTTTGTTTTAATTTTTATTTTTATTAAAGAATTTTCTTGATTTTATTTGGGCAGACGTTTGCAGAAGAAATTAGCTGTCATTCAGGTGTACTATATGGAACGGGGCTCCCCTGCATGGTGCTGAATAGCAGTTTATGGCACTCGCAGAACAATGTTCTTGCTCTTCTATACAGTTTATCATGTGAAAATATTTTTATTTTGTGTCCAAAAATCAAAATTACTTTACTTTTCAGTGTGAGGCTGTAACATGGAGGGCCAAGTGAGCTTGGCTGTCCAAGCAGTACTGAAAGCTCCTGTGCATAGAATAGTTGTTTATACCCGCATCATTGTCCTCTTCTGACTCCAGTGTTGCCCTTCAAAGCTAGCAATCACAAAATTCTCATTGGCTGGCCTTAAAAGAAGAAACTAGTGACTGATTTAGACTATATTTTTGAGATACTGCTGTTTCTCACCAGTCCTGGATGATTGTTGGAGTGAGAGCAACTTTCAGGACAAATGCTTATTCCAGGAGTCTTAGCCCAGTGTTACTTTCTGGGAAATGGGTGCCAACTCAGTCTTGGGTTGATGCTACTCCTTTCCAGAAGGTGATTTCTACAAATACCCTTACATAACTGAAGCTGGAACAAGCTATACATATCTTCTCAGGTGTGGTAGTGTCTTAAATTTTGCGAGGGGAGTAAGACAAAAGAGTTGAAGGCCTAACTTATTTAGAATGGTAGGAGTCAAAGATTAGAATTTTATTTCAGTAGGCTGAAGCAATACTAATAGCCAAGGTGGCTTAATAATCAGTATTTTGTGTATCTCTGTTTCACTATAATCATAATGGAAGTATAAAGTTCACAAAAACATTGAGTTGTGAGGAGAACTGTCCAGCGTATAGAATGGGTAGACAAAATGAAGCCCGTGGGCCAGTCTTGCCTGCCGAGTGATTTTTAATTTGGCCTGCATGGGAGAGTAGCTGGGGTCATGGCTGGTCTTGCCACCTCCAGGTGCACAATGGAGCTGGGGCAGTGTGGCAGCCACACTTGGCTTCTTGGCAGCCCTGTTGGCAGTCTCTCCTTCCAGCTGCTGCTGCCAGTGTCATCACTATTGCCAGACTCGCTCTCCACACCTGTCTACCCTGCACCCACCACTGGACCCGGCAGGTGGCGGGGCTCAATGGAGACCGACTCGGGACTCCCACAGGCAGGAAGCACTTGCTGGGTAGAAAAAACGAGGCTGCGGGTGGGCAGGGCATGGAGCAGAGTGGAACAGGTGGGGCTGGAGCTGGGATTGCGAGGCAGTGGCAGTGTGGGGCCAGGGCCTGGGGCAGAACTGCAGTCTGCTTCTTGCATCCAGGAGCAGTGGTGAAGACAGGATGGGCCAGAGGATCAATTTTTTTTTTTTTTTCCTCCCCGCCTTGCCGTGTCAGCACTTCCCTTCCCCTAGTCCTTAACAGCTTCCCAAAACTGTAGGTGGTTCTCCAGCCCAAATAATTGCCTGTCTCAGTGCAAAGAATCTTTTGGGCAAAGGGTGAGGGTTGTTGCGAAATATGAAAACATCTGCTCTTCACAGAAACTTCAGTGGCTCTTTTTAAGTTCAGAAGTATACTTCTGAACTCTTACTTCAAAGCTAAGAAGCTTACCAAAAAAAATGAACAGGCGTTAGTTAGCGTTTATGGCTGATAATAGAGGCAAGCAGCAGTTCAAAACCCTGGCTCCTTGGACCTTCTCCAGTTTATTTCCACTCTTTCTAGTTTCATGTAGAATATAGTTTCAACAAGGTGGGGAAAAAAAAAGTATCACCTACAATGTGTGTGTTTGCGTGTGCACATGTGTAAGTTTTAATATTGAAGCTGGACTCCATAAGTAAGGTTTGCTGGCGACAGTTCAGTTGCTGTAAAACTGCCAGTGCAAAATAGCTTAGTTTGGCACGGTGTAGAGTAGTTTTCCTTCCTTTGCTTAGGAACTAAGCAAGCATGAAGCTTTGAAATGCCTTTGTCTTCTCTTCAGGGACATTGTAGGATGTTGTTGGTTCCCTCCCCACCACCTTTAGAGGTTGCTGGCAAAAATGTCTATAAAAATGCTGTAAGCTTTCATAGACATTTTTAACCTTTCCAAGACTGAATGGTTTAAATCATTATGTGCCCATGATGCTTGACTTGATTATTATAAGCTTATTAACTTTTCTCAGGTTTTTATAATTCCTCAAACTGAAAAAAAATCTGAACTGGGATTTCTGATTCACAGATTGGTCTCTTGTCCTGAATAATTCCATATATAAATCCACTCTTTATGTATGTAGAAGTTACATAAATATGACTACCAAAAAGTCTAATTTTAACTACTATACTGTAAACAGTCGTCCCACATAAATCTTATGCACCACTTCTTAAGAATTGGCTGAAATACAAGTGTGCTGCCTGCCTCTGTAAAGCTTACCATGTTCACCAACACCACTGGTTCATGATAGTTGCTGTCTCAAGTTGCTGTTTGAAGGCAGTTTTTGTTTATCCATAGGATATCTACAGACACTGAGTTCTAAGTCGCACTTGTTTTATGTGACAATATCACTGAAAAATTATCATTGTTTATAGGATACGAGTAGCAGCCATGCTAATTAAGAGGTTTTTGATCCGTGTCCTCACTTATGATGTTACTGTTTTTTCTTTTGAGAGTAGTAGTTAACCTGAAATTGAAGACTTTTTTTTCCATTAAGAGTCTCTTCTTGCTTATTTAATAAAGGTGTTATTTTTTGGAGTGTCCTTACCTGTTTCATCTGAACTTTTTTTTTTCCCCCCCACCCAGTGAATGGTAGTGTCTAGAAAGGGTATGTCCCTTCAGGAGAGAGGTGCCAATGTCCAACCGGCCTAATAACAATCCAGGGGGGTCACTGCGACGTTCACAGAGGAACACTGCCGGGGTCCAACCACAAGACGACGCAGTAGGAGGAAGGTATGTTGTCTTTATATTTGTGTTGCTAAAACAGTTGTGGGTGGGTTGGTGTGGGTGTGTATATACATGTATAGCACGCACATGTAAACAAAGTCCAAGTTGTCTACTTCTCTAGTACCAAAAAGTGGAGTTACTTTCTGTGTGGCTTGCAGCAGCACTGCAGCTGGTACTTAGGCCAAAACGATTGGAAGAAGGAAAAAAAAAAATCCAACTTTTTAAAGCATTTGAGCTACTGTAAAAATGTAGCCTCATGAGTAGGGGTCTTCCGAACTCGAGGCAGTGGCTGACCAATTTTGCAGGCAGATTGCAGGGCTGGCTGCCACTTCTTAGGAGCTTATTGTGGTAGGTTGCTTCCTCCCCTTTCCCTTCCCCAGTTCTGGCCAAGGGGCCCTGACTCCTGCCGCTGATTTGGTGGAGAGGGCTGTCTGTCATACGGCTCGCCCTTTTATTACTGGTTGGCTCATGGCCCTGCTGATTGGAGTGGGGTGGGGTCACATGACAGGCAGCTGTCTCAACCAATCAGTGGGGAGAGGCAAGGAAGGCAGCCTAGTCATGTCTGGTAGCCCCCTTTTGTGCCAAGCTGCGCAGCTGGGAGGACTGTTGGTTCCCAGTGGAGAGCCAGCACTTTATTTTTAATAGATTGTGCAATTTCATGATTTCCACAGAATCATGATTTGAATAGGTCCCTACCCATGAGAGGTTCTAATTATCTGACTTAAGTATCACAATCCTGTTTGTTTGCAGACTCCCAAAATAATAGTATTTCCATTCTGATTAGTTAATAAAAGTGTTTTCTTCTTTATCCCCAGCAGATGGAGAAGTGAAACTGTTGATTTCAGTTAGTTGACCCCTTTAAAAGGGGACTAGTGAGTGACATTAGTTTGTATGGAGTATTTTTTCCTACAAGTGAAGGGTTTTTGTCTATGCAGTGTCAGGGGAAAAAAAAAATTGTGACTGACTGGGGGGGGTTACCTTGATTCAAATTAGATGTTTGCCCACTTTGTTTCCTAAAAATGCATCTTTGTATTTTGAGGCAACAGGAAAAACTATTTAGCAAGAGGGCTGCATAATGGGTACAGTACTGTATGTACAAGAGTTTCTTTAGGAAGGCATGTCACATGCTGGGCCACTAGTAAGTTCCTTCTGTGATTATATAGCAACAGAGCTGTTGCAAGCTGGCTTCCATAACCATAGTCCTCTCGGTTAAGTGAACCAATGGTCTAAAGTGCAGTATCTCTAATGTGTAGCGCAACATTGTGTAGGTCCCTACAGACTAATTAAAGCACAAAGGGAAGAACTTTTTTGAGGGGAATAAATCTGGCCTATATGGCTGCGTCCACACAAGTGTGAATCTTTGATACCCTTGGGACAACTAGCAGTGCTACACCTTGTGCTGCTGTTAACTGTCCCCAGGGAATACCTGTGGCACATGCTGTCTGGTGTGTGGCAAGTTATCCTGGGTGGGGTAGGGGAGGTTAAGGGTAAGCACTGGGCTGGCTCCAGCAGCCTTACCGGGGTTCCTGGGTCTGTAGCAGCAGCAGTTCTGCTGCTCGGAGTGTGGCCAGCAGCCGGAGTGTGGCTCCAGCTGGCAAGGCTCCAGTTTTGAGCACCACACACAGTCCACACGTGTGCTATTCCGCTTTTTCTTACCCCTAGATATCCAGGAGCCAAAATACCTACCGCGCTGCTCCCTTTCACCATGGAGAACAGCTGAACATATGGCACTGCAGGCATGTCTGCGACCCCTGCATGGCTGTGCTTATCTGAACATGGCCTGTGGGTGCATCTTTCAAAAACCCCTTTACCTTACTACTTATTTGTCTAATTATCTCCAGTACTCTTGGTAGCCTTGTCAAGTAGACTGCCAAATATATTTATTTTATAATGTATATTTCTTTTATACTTCTAATACTTCCTTGCTGGGTTTCATATTTTATTTACATGTGAACCTTGGTTGTACTTGAGCATGATTTTTTTTTGGGTGGTGGTGTGCATCTTTGTAGATGCTGCTGGACAGTGCCAGCCTCCTGACGCAACATGGTATATTCCAATGTGAAAGATTCTTTCTGTTGTAGTCGGGAACTGGATTGTTATGTTCTAGTGTGTACTGACTTGGAGATTTTTGCAGCTAATCGCAAGTACTACTGACAGTGACCTAATTAAGTGGGTGGTGGTTAAGACAGGTACTCTACTGAAATTCTTAACACAAAACTGTTTGCCTCCAACAGTGCACTTTTAACATTTTTATTTTTGAACCAGGAAGTGGAAAATGGAAAGTTGGAAACGAGTAATATCCTGGATTGCTTTTACAGTCTCAGTATTCTAATAATCTGCTGGTGGCTTTGCAGCTTGCTTTGGTAACAGAAGTAGAAGAGGTGACTGCCTTAGTTAACAAGACAGAAATATAATGTATGGAGAGCCAGGGTACATCCATCCCAACACCACCTCCTGAAGCAAGGTTCTTGCATCCAGCTCTATATATCAGCATGCTTTCCTACAAGACAGACACTGCATTGTAGCTTACTTAAATATAAAGTGAAAGACAGTGGCTGCCCTTTAATGGGTAGTTAATTTTTTTTATTTTAATTTTGAGTTCAGAATTCCCAAAGGGAACTTGACTGTTTTGTGATGTGTACTGTCTCTAACTTCATAGCAGAATGCCAGGGAGAAGCTTTACTCTGAATCAAACGGGAATGGAAGAACTTTAGGGGGAATACTTTTTTTATTATAATAAAGGTCCTTGTTCAGTGTTGGTGACTGATTGTTACTTCTGTTGTCACAACATAGTGTCAGAAGATAACCTATTTTTAACCAGTATTATTAAGAGTACTTAAGTTTCAACTTTTCACCCACTTCAGTCATATTCTTGAGACTACTTAAGTATAAGGAGCACACACTGAATTTTAAACTGCAAAAAACCTTAATGCGATTCTAATACATAGGTTTATTCTGTAACTTAAGTAATGAGGACCAAAATCAAAATGTGTAGGTACTTACTGAGAAATAACTTATTCTTGCATAGTTATGGACACTTCATTCCAGAAAGAAAATGTAATGTAATTGTTCCTTTAACCTGGGGTATAGAGGCTTGGAAGAAAACAATCTGTATTAACAAGCAGGTTCCTATCCCTTCTTTCAAGTCTACACGTTCCAAAGAGATGGATGTGTCAGGGGAGAGCATAGGACAGACTTGCCATCTAAAGCAGAAGGCAAAAAGGAAATTTAGAAGTTTGCCTCAAAATATGGTAACTTGAGGCATGTACCTTTTTGGTTGGATTGTTTTGTGAAACTTGTGTCCGAAAGCAATGTTAATTAATAGTTTCATCTATCTACTTTAGCACATTAATTGGAAAGATGTTCTTCTTGTTGACTATGTGTAAGGGTAAAGTCAGTCTTAAAATGAAAAGCACTTTTTGAAGTACCCTTAAAGACTTCGAACAAAATCTCACCTAGGTTTTATATTGCCCATTTCATCCATAGAACTGGAAGCACTTTTAAGGTTTAAGGTTCTTATTCCCAGTTAGAAAAAAAAGGCTGATGTTCTCCAATGCCTGGAAAAAATAGAAGCTCTTGTTGTGTCAGTGTTGTTGTATGCATGGGGAAGGATTCAGCTGTTCCTGCTCTACTTTCATTAGGGTATTTACCCACTTAAGGAGATGTTTGGAAGTCCAGTATAAATATCTCTTACACTTCACTAGTAAAAATGAAACTAGACAAGTGGGATTTGCAAGAAATTCCAGCATTAAACTAGTTACACACACTACGAGCCATTCATATTAACAAACAAGGATATTAAGATGCATTTTAGCTGCCAGGGACTAGGCATTGTGTTCTGAAATGCAAGTATTTTACAAGACATCATTTTTTCTCACATGTTGCATGCTACCAAATAGAGTATGAACCTCTGCTTTCCAAAAAAAAAAAAAAAAAAAAAAGAATGTAGAAAAAAGTGTGGGGACGGGCATTTTTTTTCTTCTTCAAATTGTAGCTAACCATTATGACATGGAGTAAGTCCTCTTGGAGGCATTGTCCAGGAAGTGTGTCCTCCCAGGAGACAGTCTGCAAGAGATGGCTAGAAGTTCAAGGAATACTTATTGTCATGCAAGGTTAGGTCTCAGACCCTTGCAAGGGCATGAGTAAGACTATTTACAGGAGCTTGTATAAAGAAAAAGAAGTAATGCAGTGTTGTTCCCATACCACAGGCATCATTAAGATGCTACCAGCAGTTCCCTTGCTGCTTCAGAGACAAGGTAGTGCTCAGCCAATATCTATACCTGTAAAAGGGTGAACATGCTAAGCCAGATAAAACAGCAGCCAGCTTGGCAGCTGCATGGCATGTACTGTGTCTCTAGATTTACCCACCCCAATTTGGGGAGGAGGCAGGGAAAGTGTATGTGTGGTGTGCAAGTAAATATGGTACATCTGTCAAGTTCCTTATGTGGAGCCACAGCATAAGACATTTGACAGAGATAACCCACACCCACCTTGAGCCTGTATTGGCTTTTAGGTATGGGGAGGTGGGGAAAAAACAAATTTTACACGTGCCAGAAAACACATGTTCCAGGCTAAGTAAGTTATCCCAACAGCATTTTACAGCTTACCATAAAACATACCATATTATAACACAAGCAGCTACTTTTACATTTTATGGTAAGCTGTAAAACATTGTTGGGACAGCTTATTTAGCCAGAGAACTGTTTTCTGGCACATGTAAAATTAGTTTAGGATAAACACAAGTTTTAATGGCCTACTGTTCCACAAACCAATTGCAGAGGTACATAAGGAAATAAAGTTTAATAACATTGAGACCCTGATCTGGCTTAAGTTTTCCCCTCATACAACTTCTGATTCTCATTTAATATCAGCTTTGACTTGTTAAACTACTCCAGCTGCCAGGAAGAGCATAATAACTAATTTTAGCATACATGAAGGAAATAACTAGCAGAATTATATTGGAACTGGAGATGCCAAGCTAAGAAATCTTTCTTGAAGAGTACCTACTGGGAAGACTTCTCAAGTGGAGTCCTGTAACAATCTGTCCTGGGCCCAATCTGCAGTGAGTGTTTTGCTAATTACTTAAATGATGGAATAAAGTACTCTTAAATATTGTAGATGACATGAATCTTGGGGATGGGGTAGGGTTTGCTCTAAGCCCTCTGGAGGACTGCAGCATTTGTCAGGATCATTTTGGAGAGAGGATCTGAGATGAAAGTCAGTAAAACAGATTTCTACAGCAATCAAATGCTGAGACACAAAATGAGAATTAACTGCCTGAAAACATTATCCCAGGAAAATTAGGGGAACTGGGGGGGAGGAATGTGTCTATAGCGGGTCTCACAATTTGGGAAGTCAGCATGTGAGGTATTTTTGTTTTGTTTGTTTAGTTAACAGAATGAACTTAATTTTGTGGAATTATTGACAGGAGTGTCTTGTGCAAGATGGGAGGTATAACTGCAGTTACTGTGGCCAGTTTTTGGCACCACAGTTCAAGAAGGCTGTAGAAAACTTGGAATTCAGTGGGCATCAAGAAGAATAGGAGTTGTATCAAATACTGACTTGAGAGACAAAGTTGAAAGATTTGTGGGTTTTGTTTCATTTCTTTGTCTTTTTCCCCTTGGGGGAAAAACCATGATATGCCCTAAATCCTCCAGTACATAGACAGATAGTTGTGATCAGTCCTTCTCTGAGATTGCTGGGGAAAGGGCAAAAAAAATTGGCAGATCTTGCAGCAAAGATTACTTAAGCTGCATTTTAAGAGAACCTCTAATAGCCAGGGTGGTAAAACACTGCAGTAGGTTTAATAGGAAGCACTTAAGAATGCGCTGGGCAAAAGTCTGAGGAATGGTCTCAGAAAACACTGTCTGTTCCATCCAATATTGAACTAGTTAGTTCTTCCAATTCTCTGGGCTCTTGATGTGACAAAAGCTTGTGTGAGCTACTATCTTAGTGAGGTGTTAGTGCCAACTGACAGCAATTTAAAATGTCAATACTTAACTTTTTTCACTTGTATATCAGGGAGAATGTCACTAGACTCCCATATCAAGTTGTTTGACCTTTATTTCCTAATTGGCTCTTTTTTCTAGCCTCATGAGTCACTAATGATGGTACATACTTGAAACTATCTAGATTTTTCAAAAGGACCACTTTTTCAAGTGTAAAAGGCACAATGAAATGCTGTGCTATTTCTGGATGAACCTGCTTGGGTACCAGAAGTAGCATATCTATATTGGTGTGGCGCTGGTGCTTGGATTAATATATCTTGCTCAAAGTCAATTTAAAGAACACCAGCTGCCTCTGTTAAAAGGGTACATGAGCTTTTGCCAGTCTCCACCATTTAAGAGGGAATTGGATTATTTAGTTAGTTAGATTCATAGTTTTAGGGGCTGGAAGGGACCTCACAAGATAATTGGGTCCAGCCCCCCTGCACTAGGCAGGAAAGACAACTGGGATCAGGTGACCCCAACGAGTTGACTGTCCAGTCTCCTCTTGAAGATTTCCAGGGTAGGTGATTGCACCACCTCTGGAGGGAGTTCCACAATCTAGACACCCTGACTTGTTTTGTATTGCCACAGTAGTGGAGCCCTGTTTTTTGTATACCAGGATCTCACTGTGAACCAAAAAAGGGTCCCTTCCCCAGAGGTCTCTTTCAAATCTTAAGTTGCAAGTTCTCTATCAGCAGACTGGGAACTGTCATTTAGAGGTGTACATGAAGCAAAGCAATAAGCTGGCTAACCTTAAACGAACAAGCTTTATCCGTACATTTTTTTTTTTTCTCACTTTGGGCTTGCTTGGTACTTGCAACTAAGAGCTATTCTCCATAGTTTTCCAAAGCAGAGGGCATCTCTTTTAGCAACATTAGACATTGGTCTTGTCTTTTTCCTTGTCTATAAAACAGACTAGTTGGAAGAAGAAAAACTGGCAGAGTTTGAGTCTTTGGAATATAACACCTTACATCTTCACCTGGAGACTTGTCACTCCTTATCTGTGAGAGGCTCTAGCCTCTGGATCATAGAGCCTTTCCAGGAGTCCTTCTTGGTTAGCTGAGGATTTTGAAATTAGACTTCAGGGATTGAAAGTTCCCAAGTTTTTTTTTAATGTTATATAGTGTTTTGCAACTACCAAATGGTACTAACCTTTTAAGACTTTGTAGCATGTGCCAGCAACTTTTGCTGCCAACAGCTAAGATTGCTCAAACCCATTTTGGGGATATTAGTCCCATTTAGTGTAGGCTTGGTGGTCTTCTTGTGACCTGCAAAGAACAAGGACCTGAAGAAACAAAACTTTTTAAATATTTCTGCACCAGCATTGCTCTAGGTACAAATACTGGATTTATCCAGCCACATTTGCAATCCAGTCCCTATTTTCTTTATTGTATAAAGAAACTTTTACTGTTCTTCTTATCTCCATTTTCCTCTGCAACTGTTTCACCTGACTTCTCAAAATCTTGTTTTATCCCTACTTTTTTTGATCTATAAATTTTGTTCTGTTTAATTTGCACCCACAGACTTAAAACTTTAGGGCCAAGCTTCTTATTTTAACAGTAACTTCTCAAAGCTATTTGTATGTGCTTGCTTTTACATCAGATTGTATATAAATGAAGTCCAGTTTTTCTTAAACAGTAAAAAAGCAAACTTTTAAAATTCTGAAATTACAGAAATCTGAAAATATTCAGCAGTATGCCAAGTTTCAGTTAAGCTTTGAAATTAAAATTATTTCACACCTTTTGGTTTTTTGTTTTGTTTTTTTCTTAAGTTTGGACTGGCAGTTTAGACAGCTGGGTCAATCCGCAGACTCCTTTACCAGTTAACACTACTGAATTTTATTATGTTGGGCAACTTTTTGTTGGTCCAGCCCTGCAAGTTTAAATTTATGTGAGTACATCTGAACAATGTTACCAGCTCTAAGGGGTACATTAAACAGATTTATTTGAGTTTTGACTTTCACTCTAGTGGTGAGATCCAGATTGACTGACTTATTCATGGTCAAGGTAAAATGGTGTCTAGAGCTGGGATACAGCTTGGAAGTTAGAGGTGCACCAATACATTGGTTCATACCGTATCAGCACCAATAAAAGAAAAATTGATGTCATCGGCAATTGGCTTTTTTAGCTGATGTGGCCAATTAAAAGCTGCATGCATGCATGCATGCAGCTGCAGCATGTATGCACGCAGCTTGCGGAGCACTGTCTAGCTGGTAAGTCTGTTGGGAGGAAGTGGTGTGGGGTGGGCAGATCAAAGCCCTTGTGGCGAGGGGGGGAGTGGGGCTGGGGCAGGGTGTGGGACAGGTGCAAGCAGCTTGTCCAGGGATGTGGGGAGGGGAGGGGGGTTGTATCCCTCTGCTCTGTGCACCCTCAGGGGAGCCAGGGGGCATGTGCGCAACTGGATCTACATGTGACGCAAGGACAG
>NW_017728910.1:33874945-33899820 GCF_001723895.1 Crocodylus porosus
GGTGGCACTGGGAGGGGGGCTATGGGGGGCTACGGTGAATTCTGGGGTGGCTGTAGCCCCCCAACCCCAGTATTGCCTCCCCCATGCACAGATCTGGGCGGCATGTCCCCCTATGGCTCTTCCAGGGCATGTATAGCAGGGACATCTGCCCCTCTGAACTCCTTGGACAAGCTGCACAGCTCTGTCCCCTGCCCCAGCTAGGCAGTGCCTGCCCCAGTCCCTCCCTCGCTGCAGGGGCCTTGATTTTTTTCCCACCCCCCCTTCCTCCCCTCGGCGATTTCTGCGCCAACAGACTTACCGGCTGGATACTGCTTTGTAAGCTGCCGAGCTGCATATCAGCAATTGGATCATTATTAACCAATCTGGCTTGTTAATAATTGGTCACTGGTATCGGCTCAAAATCTTTATCGGTGCCTATGAAAATCATCCTGGTTTCCAGATTTTTGCCTAAACTGGTAATACTTTTCTCACTTAAATTCAGAGGGGATCTTTTTTTCTCTTGAATGCAATATGCTTTTTTTCAGATCCATCTGTAAGACTTAGGTGTTCACTTCTGTCTCCATATTTGCTTAGTAACCAAACTAAGGAGCAGTAGTCAGCTGACTCTTGTTCATTTGTTTTCTAGCTTTTATCTGAAGTAAGGAAACTTATTTGGCCAGTGTCATTGCTGAGCCACTGGCATGGCTGTTTGAGCTCTCATGGTGCTCTGGCCAGGTCCCTGAGGACTGGAAAAAGGCCAACATAGTGTCCATTTTCAAGAAGCAGAGAAGGGATAAGCTGGGTAACTTTAGGCCAGCCAGTCTTACCTCTATCCCTGGGAAAAATGCTGGAAAAAATCATCAAAGAGCACATTTGTGAAGGCCCAGCAGGGGAAGCAATGCTGAAAGGAAACTAGCACGGGTTTGTCGCAGGTAGATCCTACCTAACAAACCTTATAGCCTTTTATGGCCAGGTTACACACTGCCTTGACACAGGAGCTGAGGCCGATGTCTTCTACCTGGATTTTAGGAAGGCCTTTGACAGTTTCAGATCCTATACTTACAGGGAAGCTAACGGGCTGTGGAGTGGATGCCTGCACAGTCAGATGGGTGGCTAACTGGCTTAGGGACCACACCCAGAGAGTGGTGGTGGACCGATAGTTCTTGGCCTGGAAGGAGGTGGGCAATGGGGTCCTGAGGGTTTGGTCCTTGGACTGGTGTTGTTAAATATCTTCATCAGTGATTTTGGATGAGGGTGTCAAGAGCACCTTCTCCAAGTTCACAAATGGTACCAACTTATGGGGCAAAGTTAATACACCGTAGGGTAGGGAGCAGATACAGGCCGACCTGGACAAGATTAGATCAGTGGGCGGAACGAAATAGGATGCAGTTCAACAAAGGTAAATGTAAGGTACTCCATCTAGGAAGGAGGAATCCCCAGCAATCTGTATGTAGTGGGATGACCTCAGCAGCTCAGAGGCTGAGAGAGATCTTGAAGTCATGGTTGACTTCAACATGAGCATGAGCCGGCAGTGTAACGAGGCCATCAACAAAGCCAGTCGTACCTTGTTGTGTATTAGCAGATGCATGACCAACAGATCAAGGGAGGTGATACTCCCCCTCGATGCAGCGTTAGGCTGCATTTGGAGTACTGTGTCCAGTTTTGGGCACTGCACTTCAAGAGAGACATGGAGAATCTGGAGAGGGTTCAGAGGAAGGCCACTCACATGACTAGTGGTCTCCGTGAAAGACCTTACAAGGAGAGGTTGAGAGATCTGGATCTCTTCAGACTTTACAAAAGACAGCTGAGGGGTGACCTTGTAGCCATCTATAAGTTTATCGGGGTGGGGGGGGACAGCAGGGAATTGGGGATGTGCTGTTTACCAGAGTGCCCCAGGGAGTAGCTATGAATAATGGGTGCAAACTAGTGGAAAGTAGATTTAGGTTAGACTTTAAGAAGAGATTTTTTTTTTACAGTAAGGGTGGCCAGAGTCTGAAATGGGCTTCCAAGAGAGGTGGTACTATTGCCTAACTTGGAGGTCTTCAAGAGGAAGCTTGATAGGCACCTGGCTGGAGTCATCTGACCTTGGTCCTCTTTCCTGTCAAGGACAGGGGGTCGGACATGATGATCCACTGGGTCCCTTCTGACTCTATAGTCTATGAATTATGTATACAAGTCTTGGAGAAACTATTTTGGGGGAAAAAAAAAAAAGGGTGGGGGTAGACCACCACGCCTGCTTCTTTTATCTTTAATTAGATGAGTCAGTGTGACCAAACTTTAAAGTTAAGTGAGTTCTTATGCAGCATTCTGGCTTGTGGAGTAAGGTGTAGAAACTGACAAGCACAGCAAAGGAGGAAGAAAATCTGTTGAACATCTTCTGGTGAATGCCTCCCACTCTTAGCTCAATTCCTTCCAGAAGAAGAATGAACTTGGGATCTTGACTAGTGTTTGACCTTCCATAGAAGTTTGTTAAAATACAGTTCCTTAATGTTGGTTTTATCTAATGCTATGTTGCTATCTATCATCTACCTCTTTCATAAGCCCATCTTAAATTTTTCAAAACTTAAGTTTGACAGAACCTGTTTTTCATTAAATTATTATATTGGCAACAGTTGAGCGGTCTTTCAGATTATGTTCAAATTTATTAGTTTTACTATTTTGCTTTTTCAGTGTCTTTTAACCCACTGAAGCCATTTATTTTGTACTTTTACATACATTCACAATACTTTCAAAGCTACTAAAATACACTGTATCTTATGGTTTTTAAATTGGGCCCTTTAAATGGAAGAAGCTCCAATTTGCCCCCCACACTGCCACTTACACCCCCCTGCCCCCTTCTCTTCCAGGAAAAATTTTAATCAAATTCATTATTTTTGGGTAACTTTTTACAAATGACATGACCTGTTCAGAAAACTCTGGTAGCTGGTCATAATTGTCAGTGTCATAACTGTAATTGACAGTGTCTCTCATAGAATAATAGGCTGTGCCACTTGGTGTTAAACAGTGTGGCAAATCAAGCAGGCTAAACCCAAACTTTTGCTGCTGAACTCTTGCCTCTGAAGCCTGTAACAGGCTGCATAATAGAACATGAACTGAGGAAAGTGCATTCATAGGAATCTAAAGGGAAAATAGCATCACTGTCACGACATTGAAATTCTAATATGCTTTAACAACTATCAGACATCAGCTAGCATTTGCTTTAGGTGAAACATTCCAAATTTCGTATTTGGAGGAGCGAATGACCAGTGTGTTGCCAAAAGAACTCTTGTTTGGAAGTTCCATAGGTCTTTGATTCTTCCCTTTTTTGCTTCCACCATCTGTCGTAGCTGTAGGTGATGATCCTGAAGGCTGAAATTTTGATAATATACTGCCAAGGTGAGGCAGACTTGCCAACAATGAACTATCATTTTTTTTCTGTAGACTGTACTATAGTAATACTCTCCACAATAATACTCTTTTGTCAGTCCAGTTTAATATGTTGGTCCTAATTTGGAAAGCTACCTGGACTTTTTGAATCAGTTGTACTAGAATAAAGGTGCTTTAATTCTGTGCCCAGAAGAAAGCTACTTTAGCTTGTGTTGATGTTGTCCATGCTACTATGAATCAAGCTAAGGTTATGTCTTGCCTTCTTTATAGAAAGATGCATTGATTGTACAGTTTGTTTCTTAATGGAAGAAGTATTATCCGAGGGGGTATGTGTTGTGTGTGGGCAGATCCCAGAATTTGGGGAGGTAGGAAGAAGGAAGCAGCCACCTATACCCCACTCCCATTTTTCTGATTTCCTGCCCCCTCTCCCTAGTGCTGTAGGCCTTTCTGGAGACTTATTTAAAGTCCTCAAAATGTGTTGGCATTCCTTCCCTCCCATGCTCAAAGGTGTGTCCTTTCTTCCCTCCCCACCACCAGGAGCAGAGGAAGCTTAAAAACCTGCTCCTTCCACTCCTGCCAGGCTGCTTTGTGGCTGAGATCATAGGCAGAGGTGATTGAGTGGGGGAAGTTTCCCCCACTCTGCTCAGTCCCTCAGCAGCAGGTGTGGGGAGGAGGAACCCTTCAGCTCATCTCTGCTGCTGCAGTTCTCTACTGAGCCCAGCTTCCAGACCGCCTGCATGAAGCTGGTGGGAGTGGCTTTGAAGCTGGGAAAGGGGAGGGGAATAGGAGTGCTGTTGACTGGAAGGAAAGTTGAGGGATTCTTAAAGTCTCCAGTCTCTCCCATGGGGTGACTGAGGCTGAAAGGGGGTGTGCTGTCACTACACACACTAGATCTGTCTGTATCTGCAATAGATGCATTTTTCTATAAAGAAGGCAAGACATAACCTTATCTTAATTCCTGGCATCATAGGCAATATCAGCACAAGCTATGGAAGCTTTCTTCTGGGCATTGAATTACAGCACCTGCACTACAGTGTGGGGGTAGGGGATAGGGGGTGTGCATGCCCACCTACATCTGTAGATAGGTGTACACAGATAACTGTTCCTTCCTGTAGATGGAACAAAATGTGGCCTATCTCTTAATGGTATGTTAATACTATGTTGATACTCTAAAAAATACATTCCAGTAATGAAATGGTTTCTGATGCTGGTAGTACAGACAGAGCATAGTTGAATCATAACCGTGAAAGACAGTATTGCATCTATCCACTGTGTTCTTAATAGTAGTATATTAAGGTACAGACCCCCCCCACACCAACTATGTCCTGAAGGATAGGTGTACCAACATGCAGCCTCTGGCAAAAATTGCTCAATAATTGACACTTCCAAGGCTTTTCTTTCAAGACTGTAAGAATGCAGTTATGCTTCTCAAGGTTGTTTTATTTTCCTGCATTCATAATTTGAAAAGGAAAAATCTTAGCTAAGTAGCTCTGCTTCTGATTCTTTGCCTTCAGATGTCTTATACTTGACATGTCCAACACTTCATCTTTATAGAATTACTGAATAAATGTTATTAGCAAAAAAACCCCCTTGATTTAATTAAAAAAAACAAACAAAAAAACAACTGCCTTGAGCAGTCTCAAATCCTTTTATTTTCCCTTCCCCCTTTACTTTAGTAAGGGCAGAGAAACAGTGATCTTAACAGACATGTTTAAAAATATATTTTTCAATAGTGTATGAAGTTGGTGTGCCTCCTGTATGTATTTTACAAGTTGTGACAGTTCAAGGCAGTGGTCACCAACTGGTTGATCTTGATTAACTGGTCGATCATGGAGCCTCTGACAGTTGATCTCAGTCTGTCAGAGGCTCCATGATTTGGGAGCTGCAGGATGCATGTGGCTGGGCTGAGCCATGGCCCCTGCTGCCTGGTCTGGGCTGGGTGAATTGGGTCAGAGCCTGGGCAGCTTGTCGGGGGGTGGGAATTGATCCTGGACTGCCAAAAAAACGATCTTCACCATAAAAAGGTTGGAGACCACTGGTTTAAGGTGTGTCTGCTCATGAATTCACCTGTGGATATTATGTTGTTTGTTTATGTTGTGTCAGGCTGAGTGAATCTTCATTGTGAGTTATGAAAAGGTTGTCTCAACAGTGGGAAGCACTGTGACCTCACAGCTAGTTAACTACCTCTAAATCTTCCTTCCTGAGAGCTAGTTTGCCATGTATCAGGGTGACCTGTTAGCAGATGTTCTCCGCAGTGTTAAATGCAACTGTGTTCATTTTATTTAAATGGTAATTTTTAAAATAGAAAAATAAAGCCTAACTTATTCTTTCCCAATTATGAGCTATCGGAAGCCATGGAGCGTGGGCAAGAAATGTCTTTGCAAAAACTTAAAAGTAGCAAAGCACTGATAGAGATTTTTGGGGGCTGATGCAGATAGCTGACTTTTTTTTTTAAGGAGGCAGATTGGCTGATACTGATCCAGTTTCTAATATGCAGTCCTGCAGTTTGAAGAGCTGCGTCCAGGTGGTAAGTCTGTTGTGGTGGAAGGAGGGGGGAGGGAAGGAGAGTGGGGGGCAAAGTAAGGCCCCTGTGGTGAGGGAGGAGTGGGGCTGCGGCAGGGGCTGGTGCTGGTGCTGTCCAGCTGGGGCAGGGTGGGATGGCATGCAAGTCTGGGAAGGGGGTGGGGAGTGGCTCCCACTGCTGCATATACCCTGGAGGGGTGGGGGGTTGTGCACCCTGGATCTGTGTAGGGTGGGGCAGGGAGGCTTCAGCTGTGGGCTGTGCCTGGGGCGGGGCTGGGCTTGGGGCAGGTGGCTGTGGGAGAGGGGCTATGGGGAGGGGCCTTAGCCCCCCCGCCCCCCTTCGGGCTGCCACTGCCTGCCCTGAGTGCAGACCCAACACCCCCCACCATGCCAGGAAGATCCCAGTGCAGTCCCAGCCTGCGGAGACAGCCCACACAGATCTGGGGTCACGTATTTGCCCTCCCCCCTCTGTCCTCCCTGTGCCTTCCAGGGGTGCACAGTGTCAGGAGCTGCCCCCTGGACAAGCTGCGGCTCTGTCTCACACCCCAGCCCCTCCCTCACATGGGGACCTTGATCTCTCCCTCCCCACTCCCCTTCCACCACAACAGACTTAGCAGCTGCACACAGCTCTCCAGGCTGATGGGCTGTGCTCCTCACTACCTACATGCTGTGCTGAGACTGCGCGCATGCACAGACATTTATTGGCCACATCAGGCTGGTTTCTGATGCGGTCAATTTTCTTTATATCGGTGCTGATCTGATATCAGACCGATGCATCTGTGCACCTCTACTGAAAAGGTTCCTGCTCTGGGGAAACCACAGACTGTGAGCCATATGTTTCATAACTGTTCTTACCCAGAGTCACTTTTCTTATGGCCTGTTTTTCTGTCTTAACTCAAAAATTGGTGAGAGCATTTTTGTCAAGGTAACTTCTCTATATAGGATTTTGGAAACAAATTGTTAAATTGTTGAAAAGTGGGACAGCTGTATTTCAGTCAGTGTGCAAAATTTTTATTTCTTCCATGTGGTGCTCTATTTTGGTACTTTAAGGCAGGACTGTCCAACTCTGAAGTGCCTGGGGGCCATAAGCCGCCTCCACCCCAGGACAGCACCAGTCAGGGTTGTATGCTCTACAGACTGCTATAATGTAGATCACAGGCCCCTCCAGTCATATGCTTTGCTGGCATCCTGACCTTACCTTCACCTCACCAGCTGTACTATGCCACATAGGCACCAAGCTGCAGTCTGCTCCATGTACCAGTCCCCCCCAGACTGCCAGTACAGAAAGTACAAATTGGAGAAGGATGGAGGGGGAGCCTAGAGACCTTGGCAGCAGCTGAGTGGGAGCTTGGAGATCACAAATTTAACCCCTTGGGGGCTCCATGCAGCTCCCAGGCCACCGGTTAGACAGGCCTGCCTTAAGATTATTCTAAATAACTAGATCAGTTCTTATGAATATTCAGATGTTTTTAAAATGTGGGAAATCTAGACAAGTAAGGACGTATTTACAAAACAAGACCCTGTGACCCAAGGTACAAATTACATGTCATAACACAGAGATCCTTGTAACTCATAAAGATATCATTGCTGAAACTTCAATAGAACATTCATACAACTTGCACTTGATTTTGATCAATGAACAAGTTTTGCTTTGTCCAGGCTTACCTTAGAAACGCTTTGTTAGTATAGCTAATATGTGTAATGCTCTTGGTGTAGATGCTTTATTTTAAATTGATAAATGCATCTTCCTGGCCCCTGACCCACTATAGTTTCTCTTATTTTGGTAGCCAGTGTAAACAGTGCTGTAAATATAAAAATGTGTGAGAAGAAGAACAGAAAAATAATTAGCACTAATGTCAGCAAAAGGCTTTTTTCATGCTGTGGTATACAATTAAATACATATAGCAGAAATGCTTGCAAAAGTTGTTCTCCATGCTTTGGATTGTCCAGGGTAATTTTTTTTTTTTCTTTGCTTCAGTTCTAGGGGTTTGTAAATGGGATTAGTAACTGCAAGTAAGGAATAGAAAATGCAAAATAAATACTGTCCAGTTAACAATACGTGTTTAACTAAACGTATGCATTTCTGTGGAATTTATCATTAAATCATGATGAGCCTTTTTTCTAGTTGATGTAAGTTAAAAATTACATGTATTGTTTTAAAACAATCTCTTAAATTTTTGTATCTTATTCTTTCACTCCTTATTCTTTGTGTTCTAACCTTGCTGAAATTGCTTATACAGGACCAAACTCTTTGTTTGGATCTCTGAACTAAATGAATTTTAAAGATCATCTTGTTACCTTCTTGTCATTTAAAAAAAAAAAAAAAAAGTGTTCTCATTAGAATACCAGAAAGAACACTTAAATCATGATTAATCCAGTATTAATACCAAAACACTTCTGCAAGTTGAGCAGTAATTGTCAAACCTTTAAGCCCTGCTTTAAACATGAGACTAAATGTTTACTCTAATCATTATTTGATAATCTGGGCCTTAACAGATACAGTTTTAGATCATACTAGCTTAAGTTCTATATATTTTTGTTTTGATTCTTGTGGAATTTATAGCTTCCGAAAATTTTATTACATTTGCCCTTTGGCACTCTTGGCTAAACATCACTTTGTCATACAGAAAGCACTCTTCTTAAGATTAGTTTGGAGCATGACTGGTGCATGCCCCTAGTGGCTAGGGGTGCACAGCTGTGCTGGTGGTGGCATGAGTGTGCCAGTGGGGGCAGAAGCATGGTGGTGGTGAGCGGGGAGCTCCTGCAGACGCCTCTAGCACTGTTTGGCGGTGGTGGGGGGGAGGGGTGGTGAGTGCTATCCACAGGTAGGCAACCACCCACAAGCGCTGCCAGAAGCATTGGCGGCGGCCAGAGGTGAAGAGGGACCACCTGCAGATGCCCCCTGCAGTGCCAGTGGCGGGGTGGCAAGCGGCAACCACGCGCAGGCACTGCCGACAATGTTGGCGGCACCTTTTTGCAAGGGGTGCACCACCATGTGCAGGGGGTGCACATACACCTGCATGCACCCCCTATACTTTGCCCCTGGTTTGGAGGCTCCCACAGTTCCCTTCTGTGAGATGAAATGTTTGATAGAAATTACAGCTAGGGACAGAAGTTGCACATTAACTGGTTTAAGTAGGCAGAAACTGGTTTAAACCTGTAACAGAAGTTCAGTGCACATAAACCAGTTTCAAAACGGCTGAAACTGGTGTAAGATAAACCTGGTTGAACTACCATCAGACTTAACTGATTTGGGTCAAACTGGTTTATGAAACTTCTGTCTCAGACCCCTTCCTGGTTCAGGTTAAATCGGAGCTGCTCAGCATCCCAGCATTTTGTAGCCCTGGGCTGGGCTGTGCTGTCCTGTCTGTTCCAGAGAGCAGGACTGGCCCTACCCCTCTGCTCCCTAGCTGGAGTAGTGAGGGCTGGCTCGTTGGTCTCACTGGCTGGCTTACTGGCCCACCCATGGGCAAACTCCTGCTGGGGCTAGGGGCCAGGGAGGGGGTTAAACTTCCCCTCTGTCAAGTACACAATTGCCCTGCCCCGCTTACTTAGTCCTGGCTGTGACCATGGACTACAAATCCCAGAGGCACCTAAAAGCAGGAAGAGGAAGTGATAAGCAACTCCTGCAGAATCTTGCTGCTGTGATTCTGGACTGCGAATTCCAGAGACCTCCAGGGCAGTAGGAATAGGAAGCAAACACACAGCCCATGCTGGCTATGCATTGGAGAGCCATGCTATAGTGCCCTCTGAGTTATGGCTTGAGCTACTGTAGGCATGTGGCTGTATTTCCTGAATCACAAGTACATGTCTGTTCATTTGCTTATTGGTTCAAGCAGGGTGCTAGACTAAACTGCAAAGACTGAATCAATTCAGCCTTAGGCTTTTTTTGATTGTCTATACTTAGCCCAAGTCTGTATTAAGAGCAAAAAGGGAACTCTTGTAGAATGAAAGGATAATGCCAAGTAGCTAAGGTGTTAAGCTTTTTATTAACTTACTGGAGGATGACTTTTGTGAGGTTAGCATTGTTGCATTCCTCTTTTGATATAGATGACTGAAGGAAAATACCTTCACAAGGGCAAACACTTATTTCTGAGGGAGGAATCCTTTTCTAGCAAGGAGCTATGTAAACATCTAGAGTAAGTCTATATAAGGTTCTATAATTCTGTAAATGTAATACTCCACTGATCAGTGCTACTGCAACTTAGTCGGTGAAGTGCATGAAGGAACATGAAAAGAAATGCGGTTGTGTACCTTCCTCCCACTATTATAAAACTGAGGACAATAAATCTGCTAGTGTGTGGTTAGTTACTTTCAACAGTGTTTAATTCACAGAGATGGTTCCCCTGAAAGCCATGTACATGCACTCTCTTAAAGCTTAGTGAAGCCTTTTTTGGTGAAAAGTATATTTGCCAAAAATAAATTTAGGAAAGGGTTAAAAATAAAGCTACTTCCGAAAACTGGAAATAGTGTTGCTGTGAAAAGTAGAGGGAGTTAGGAGTTTAAAACACTTTTGGAGGGAGGGTGTAGGTAGGGTGTGTGTATGTGTATACTTGCCCATGCACGTGTAGTGTGTGGGGGATTTTTTGTTTTTGTTTTTATTTCTTAATTCCAAACATTTTAACATTTTAAAAAGCTAGGGTAACCTAAAATGAAGCATTTTGTTTGTCAGATATACCAAAAACATTTTTTTAATTTCTGTTCAATTTTTATGTGAAAAATATGTATTTGAAGAGTTCTATTCAGTATTTTGCTAACCTTTCATCACCTTGCCATACCTTTGTATGCTGCACCTTCTCAGCGCTTAGGCCTGCTTGGTTAATAGCATGTGAAGATACCAATTCTTGGATGACTGATTTGGTCATGTTCCTTGAATAACTCCTACATTACTGAAAGGAAGCAAGTAATAGCTGCAAAATTGCTTGCCTTTCCTAAAGCATAGCGTGTCTTGGATACAATTCACAATGGGGTCTGTCTCCAAGTCCAAGTAATAACATTTAAGGAAAGTGAAAGTTAATACATATTTTTCATCTAGAGTACTTACTTCATTTACTAATGTGTCTGTCCTCTTAGAAGTTGTTCTTATATTATACTATTTAAGTGTTGAGGGGCTGTTAATATCTTTTTCCTGGGTTTTGCAGGTGGTAAGATTCATTAGGTGTCTATATATTGTTTGGACAAAGATTTATATTTAAGAAATATGAAGTTTTTTTAAGCTAAACTTAAATTACTAGTAGTAAATGTTTCTTTGCCTCAAGTCAGAGCTCTCTTGTGCAGCTGAAAGTTTCTTAGAAGAACTGTTTATAGCTCATCTAGACAAAATTCTTTCCTTTCTTTGGTAACGGGTCCCCTGTCTCATTTGGCTACCTTTAGTTATATCTTTGTCTCACTAACTGTAACGTTACTAAGCAGATCCTGCTCTATTGAATTGATAGACTTGCACAAACAAATATTGCCATCCTTGACTTTCTACAGACTCGAGAAACACTTATTTTCCCCTTCTAAGTATGAATGTCCAGTTCAGTAAAACTGAATGGCAAAGAGGTGAACTTGTAAGCATCATAGGCTGGATTAACTCCTGATATTTGGAAATATTTAAGGCTGTTAGGTATGTGTTCCTTAAAAAGGGAAGAAGGGACAGAATGTGGACAAGTGACATAATTCTGTGCCTTACATATTGGTATTGGGTTTTTAAATTATTAACTCCAATGATTGAAGATTCAACATGATTGCACTCCAGAATAAATTTGAAGTTATCTGCACAGTTAACTATTGATTTGAGACTCATTCATTGTCTGATTTATTAAAGATGTCTAAATACTGGCTTGGTTATGAATCACTACCCAATGTAATTGTTTTGTAAACCATTACAATAAGCTTATCTTTCTGAAGTGTTGTCTTAACTGTTAAGTTTGATGTGAAAGTTTTTGAAGTAATATCAGATAAAGTATACAAACAAACAAAAAGCCCTCCACCTACAGGCTTGTATCTGCATCTCAGACTCCTGATAGCTTTCTGTTTTGACTTTCTGCTGACAGGTCACATTTAGGGCAGGCAAAACATAAGGCACATAGCCCTCCTGAGAATAGAAAGTCTATTTCAAAGGCACCCAAAGTGCAGTCTAATACTACTTCTGAGCAGTCCAAGGGACACTTTCCTAAAAGGTAACTGTGCTTCATATTCATATCTTAACAAGTGTAATTTCCACTTAAAGTCTTTATAGTACTTTTAATACCAGGTTGCTATAAAATGTCTGACTACTAGTTTTACTAGTGTTCAGCTAATATATTTTGGTATCTGACATGTTCATGTGTCATGCTTTTAAACATCACACATTGGAAGCATTTCATTAGTGATGAGGTAGAAACAAATTTTGCATAACTAGTCTTGGATTACATGGTGGAACCTTCACTTCTATTAGGCAAGAGAAATCTCCCCAGCAATTTTGAGCTGAGTTTTTTATATATACATGTAACCAAACCAGAAATGATTGGCTTGTTTTCAGGTTTGTAACCTTGGTGACATCTTACTTGCTGTTTCTGTCCTGCCTCTTAAACCAAACCAGAACATACTTTCAATCCTATTTTGGCTTGACTAATTACCTTTATTTCATTAATAACATTTTTATAAAAGATTTTTTGTAACTGAAATCCAGTTGTGACTAGTTATGCTTTACTGAATATTCTTTGCTTTTTCTGCACCTGTATTCTGAAATACATATGCCAGTTTAATGATTTAAGATTAGGTTGTTGCCATTTCACCAGGTTATGAAACAAAATGGAGAATTTTGTGATTATTTGGGATTAAAAAAAAAAAAAAAATCTCATAACATCCTTCAAAATGTCACACCTGACAGTGTCCTATCCTTTTTATTTTGCATCTTTATTTTAATTCTTTCATGCTAGCAAAGTTTATGTTGATATCTGCAGCTAACTTTTTTGATCATCATGTTTTTGTGTGTTCTTTTTCTTGTTTGTAAGCATATTAAATGACAAGAATTAGTTTTATTTGTATAGTTTGTGAATGCCAGTAATTTCTCTGTTATTCCTTAAAAAATTGTTATAATAAATGTGAAGCTTTTCTTTTTTATTGTATTAATGCTGTTCTCCTTACCTCCTGCAGAGGCTGTAGTTCGTCTACTGTTATAATACCACAACAAGACGACCCAGACAGAGTTAATACTTCAGAAAGACAAAAAACGGGGCAGGTGCCTAAGAAAGACAATTCTCGAGGAGTGAAACGCAGTGCTAGTCCAGATTACAGCAGGACCAATTCACCTAGCTCTGCTAAAAAACCCAAAGCACTTCAGCACGCTGAAACTTCCTCAGAAACAAACAAGCCACATTCTAAATCTAAGAAAAGACACTTAGACCAAGAACAACAGTTGAAGTCTGCACAATTGCCATCAACGAGCAAGGCTCACACCAGAAAGGGTGGAGCTACTGGTAGCTCCCGAAGTCAGAAAAGGAAAAGGACAGAAAATTCATCTTGTATAAAGAGTGGTTCAGCAGTTGAATCAACTGGCGTTGAAGAGAGGTCAGCAAAACCCACCAAGCTGGCTTCAAAATCAGTGACCTCAGCCAAAGCTGGGTGTAGCACCATCACTGATTCTTCCTCTTCAGCTTCTACATCCTCCTCTTCTTCTGCTGTTGGCTCTACTTCTACTGTACCTCAGGGTGCTAGAGTGAAACAAGGAAAAGACCAGAGCAAGGCCAGGCGTTCCCGTTCTGCATCCAGTCCCAGTCCCCGAAGGAGCAGCAGAGATAAAGAACAGAGTAAAGCGGGTGGCTCATCAAAGTTTGATTGGGCTGCTCGCTTCAGCCCCAAAGTTAGCCTGCCTAAAACAAAACTGTCTCTACCAGGCTCTTCGAAGTCAGAAACAGCAAAACCTGGACCATCAGGATTACAGGCTAAACTAGCTAGTAAGTTAACAAGAAACGTTTTACTTGTTTTTTGTTTAGGTTAGAATGTGTTTTTTGTTTGTTTCTTGTTGTCAAAGTGTAGCCTTCTAGGTTTTGTTCTAGAGTATAGCCTGAGAATAACTTTTCAAAATGCTACCTAGTAATATTGAGAGTATATCCAGGCAAACAAATTTGTGTATAGTTAAGCGATTGCCTTAATCTTTAAGGCTAACTACAGACAGTCTGAAAGCACAGGCTGAATCAGTTCAACCTTTGCAGGTTATTCTGAGCTGCATAGAGTGAACTGATTAAGCATGTGAAGAAACACTCGCTTCTGATTCGGGAAATGCAGCCACATGCCTACGTTGCTACAGGCCAGAGGTTGGGGGGTGCTAGAGCTCACCTCCCTGCTCTGCTGGAGCAAATGGATTGGGTCAAGGCTAGCCGACTCAGCCTTCAGGATGGGGAGGGGTGGGTTGCAGTGGAGGTGCAAAGCATCCTGGGGTGCTGGGTGACTGTGAGTTAACTTGAATCTGGCAGGGAGCTGGGACAGAAATTCAATCAACTGATTTAACTTGAATTGGTGAAGTCTGATGATATAAACGTGAATGGAATATAGTAAACCAGTTTCAGCCATTTTGAAAGCAATTTAGGTACACTGAACTTATATGAACTGGCTTATATAATTTCTGTCTCTAGCCTAAAGGAGATCAAAAGCCTGTCTAGTTTGTTGCATGGTGCAGACATGCATCTGCTTCCATGGGGAACAAGATTTTTTTAAGAACTGCTATTACTAGAATGACTGTGACTCTGAGGGGGTATTGAACATAAACTTCACTGGAGTTTGTAGAAGGAGGCTGCTGACTTGATCCTGAAATTTTGTCAGTCTTCCATGGGGGTGGGTGATTTTAAAGCAATGTGCAAAACTACTGGCAAACTTGCATAAACAGAAAGGGTACACAGTAGGGGTGTGCAAAGCTGTCAGTATTCAGTATGGTATTCAATTCAGATTCGGCCTGATTTTGGATCACTGTCCTGATTTTGATTTGGCCAAATGTGACTCTGAAGGAGAATTGGCAATTTGGCCATAGACATAGCTTGTTTGTTTTGTTTTTCCCCTATGTACCTTGAGGTACCAGGCACGGCTTGTGATTGCTGAGATGGTAGGGCGGATGGGAGCATCCCACAGGAGCGCAGGGGGGTTCCCCGTGTGCTTGGTGGTGGACCGGGAGTACTTCTGGTCCAATTCCGGGTCCACCGCCAAGTGCCTGGAGAACCCCCCCAGCACCTCTCCAGCTCAGTGATCAGCTGCAGGGAGACCCCGGGGCTGCCCCAGACCCAGGAGGCACCAGTTGCTGAGCTGGGGGGCCCCCCATGTGCTCCGCAGTGGACCCAGAAGTGGACTGGATGTACTTCTGGTCCGCTTCCAAGTCTGCTGCCAAGTGTGTGGGGGACCCTCTGCCCTCCCATGGGATGCTTCATCCACCCCACTATCTCAGTGTTCGCGAGCCACGCCTGGTACCTCAAGGTATGTAGAAAAAAAACGTACAAAGTTGTGTCTGAGTGAATCGTTGAATCTCTCTCCAAATCTAATTTGGAGGCTTCTGATTTGATTCGTAGAGATTTATGGGTCTCCTGATTTTTCGATTCGGATTTGGAGATTTGGCTGCTGAATCTCTCCTCTGAATTGAATCGGCGATCAAAGCTTTGAACAACCCTAGTACACAGCATTGTTACTGTTACATTCACTTAAAGCGTGGGGTTTTATCATTTGGCTCCACGGAAATGGGACACAATCAGACGTTTGCATATTCTGTACATAATGTTATGTTTTGGGTTTGGTATTTTTTTTCTCATGAAATTTTCAAGGCAAAGTACAAAAACTTAAAAGGAAAAAATGAAAGAAAACAGACAGCCTTACTGAATGGTGATGTTATTGACTTTATAGCATAGGCAAGTATTTGGTCTTAAGAAGCAAGGGTGAAATTCCTGCCTGTGAAGCACAGATTTCTTGTGACTTTAAGTAACTTACTTTTCTAACCTACAACATACACATATAGAATAGAATCATAGTAATTTTCCTAGGGATTTGGAGCAGGCAAATTCAATAGTATGAGATGCTTTGATAGTAGGTTCCATGTAAGAAGCTAGACAGATTGCGTGAAGTCATCAAGAAGGATGCACTACTGCCATTTTCTTTGACTGTACAGTTCCAGAACAGTGACAAGAACAGGGAAGTTGGAGAACAAACAGAGTAGAAAAATGTAACTTCACATCCCAAATTTGTTCTCCAAGCTTCTTCCCTTGCTTAGGCTATCGTTGAGAGTCCTAAACCGGCAGAATACTAGAAATACGGCTCTTGTCCTTTAGGTACTCAATTTTGTTTACTGCAGTTCAGCAGTTTCTTGTTGTCTCTTCTGCTGTGATTGGAAGGCTTGAAACATGCTCTTCTACCTTCATGAACGAGTACTGGCTTAGTGGAGCTTACTATGTTTTGAACAAACCTTACACCATAATTAGTATGGGTATTTATGCTTCCTCAGAATGAACTGTGGAAGTCTTCCAGTGTATGTCTTTGAACACATTGCAGTTGTTTGGCTGTAGTACACTTATTGTGTATGCTGCCTCTCCTGTTCCTTCATCAGCCAGTGACCTCCAGCAGGAACAGACTACTGGGCCTTTTGTGCACTAACAAAATACAAACTTAATATTTCTACACACACAAGTGGAAGTCAGATTTTGATGATGAGCATATTTTTTTTTTTTTTACTATACTCAGAGCAGGGTTAGATGCATTTAAAAAGTTTTAAGTCACAGAGGACACTTGTGGTGAATTATAGGTTTTGGTTCTCCTGGGGTAAAACTGTCCAAGCAGTTATTTTTCTGGACTGAAAATATTGGAGTTTGCAACTAGTATGGTGCATCACTAATGCACAGCTACCTATTATTGGTCTAAAAGATACTTTCACCAGTTGCTTGGTAGCCCACATTAAAGTGAGCAAGCACAACACAAGAGAAAACATTTCATGCGTATCTTTTATATTACTAAAAATGAAACTAGGAGATTGATTAGTAACAAAGAGAACAAGATAGGTTTGTAAAGAGCCTCTTCTAATTTTTGGAGCTGTTTCATTTAGGTCACAATTTTGATTCTGATGCAGTTCCTTCTTCAAAATCACTGATTTGGCATGCAAATAAGGAGATGTCAGTTAAACTAGAATCTTCCTACCTTAAGAAGAAACCCACAGCTCTTTCTTTTTTTTTTAATTCTATAAGGTGCCCTTGAGTCTGAGCCAGACAGCATTTTTGCTTAAACTTACAATTAACTTATTTTGTAACAACTCACAGCTTGCATCTTTTATAATATCATAACTTGTAGACCTGTGAAACAGGCTTCCATGATAGCTCTCTTTTACAGGAAGTGATACCAAGTAAACTTTCTGAAGATGAATAACAAAATAATTCCTTTGAAAGTCTTACTGCACATCTTGCAGTATGACTAATACTCTCCTTTCATCCTTCTATCTCCAGTCATGGGATGTCATAATTTAACCTCTACTAGAAGTTGGCTGTGCCAACTGGAATTTCAGCTTTTATTTTGCATATTATGACTTCCATTTATTAAAACCTGTTTAAGAGACTACGATCTTGAAACATTGCAACTTGTTATTGTTAGGGAAGAATAACTCTGTCAAATATTGTATACAATAGTTCAATACCAAGTCATGAGTGAGATGGGAGGAAAACCCAGGGTTTTACCCTATACAGTTTGGCAGCCCAATATGTAGGAAGGTATGGGAATATTGGTAAGAATAATTTAGGAAGACTTCAAATAGTGGATTTGAAAGGAAAAGGAGAAAGGGCCAGCTGGTCATAACAGAAGGTGGGGGTGGAGGTGTGATGCAGAGGGCGGGGAGAGGAACAACTTATAAAGGACTGTGGAGAGGGTGCATAGATGAAAGAGGTGCATGAGGATAGAGTTGTGGTAAGTATAGGAATTTGGTACTGGAAGAATAAATATGCAAAGAGATTTGAAAAACTGTGCATCATGCTTGGAGCAGTAGAAGGGGAAGACTTGCTTTGCCAGCATTACTTGCTACAAAATAATACTTCCTATCTATAGAAAACTTAAAACTTTTTATTTTTATTTTTACTGGAAAGTGCTTATTGAAATAGTCCTGGTCATTTGATATGACCTGGTCCTTGTTGTTTTACTGAACTTATTCCATAGAAATACATATTTTAAAGAAAACTTGTTCAATCGTAGAGATTCGCAGAAGTTTAGAGCTGGAAGGGACCTTGTGAGATCAGGACCATTCAAATTCAGTGAGAGCAGGGTCTAGTTATTGTTCTGTGCTTCTAAAAATCCCATCCTGAATGTTCAGGTCAGGTTCAGATTAACAAGGTAAAAAGCAAACAGCACCATACTACAACAACAAGAACAACAGCGACAACAAAACTGCCTCGCTGGGTTACATCAGTGGTCCATCTAGCCCAGTATGCCGTCTCTTATAGTGGCAATAATAAATGCTTTAGACGGAGAACACTGGTACTGCAGGACACAGCGGGGCTGCATGGGGCAGCTCTTTGCTGCTGCACTGTAAGCCCTGTGCTGGCCTGGCGAGGCACCCCCTGCCCATGCTGCAGCAACAGGGGCAATAGCACGGGATTGTGCCCCTCACTGCTGCTGTGCGTACAGGGGATGTCACCAGGGCCAAGTGGAGCTTGCAGTGGCAGGCACCTTTCCCCATGGCTTCGTTCTGTCCTGCAGCGCTGGGTTGTACCTGCTGGGCTGTGGAGGCTCTGGGAGAGGGCAGCAGGATGAGAGCCCACAGTAGGCAGCCTACACCCACTCCTGCCTCTTGCACAGATTTGGTTCCCCCCTGTTCCCTGTGTGCACAGTAGCAGGGAACCACCTTCTTCCCCAGTCTGCAGCAGGTAGGTAGCAGTGTGGGGAGCTGGGTTCTGCAGCAGCCTCTGGACCCAGGTCATTGGACCCATAGCCCTGGCAGCTGGGAGCCCCCTCCTGCAAAGCTGGGTGTGAGAGGCACCAGCAGGGTTGGAGGGTTGTGGGGGGTGAGGGGCACAAATGGCCTGGGGGAGGGGGAAAATGCATATACCTTTCCAGATGAGTGAAGTGCAGTTTTAATGCAGAAATAAGCGTCCCAGGTATCAACATTTTGGAAACACTGATCCCTATCCATCATCGGTTTAGGGATGTTAGAGGATATATTTCATATTCCTGTCTCTTCTGTTTAGTAGCTATTTATAGATCCATAATCCATTAATTTCTCTGCTTTCTTTTTGAACCTTATTGGGCTATCTGCCTCTGACCTCCAGTGGCAATGAATTCCACAGGTTGACTGTGCAGTGTCTTTTTTTTCAAAAAGTACTTCCTATTGTTTGGTTTTTTTAAACCCATCTCCTGTTAATTTCAGTGAGTGCCCCCTAGGGTTGGCAAGCTGGTAAATTGCCCAGTCAAATAATGAAAATTGGCTAGTTATTATTTGACCTCAGTCAAATACTCCAAGTGAAGAAATGCTTTTGTATAAGTACAGGCATACCTCGGAGATATTGCGGGTTCGGTTCCAGACCACCGCAATAAAGCGAATATCGCAATAAAGCGAGTCGTATGAATTTTTTGGTTTCTCAGTGCATATAAAAGTTATGTTTACACTATACTGTAGTCTATTAAGTGTGCAATAGCATATGTCTAAAAAAAAAAAATGTATATACCTTAATTAAAAAATACTTTATTACTAAAAAATGCTAACCATCATCTGGGCCTTCAGCGAGTCATAATCTTTTTGCTGGTGGAGGGTCTTGCCTCTGTTGATGGCTGCTGACCTGATCAGGGTGGTGGTTGCTGAAGGTTGGCATGGCTATGGCAATTTCTTAAAATAAGACAACAATGAAGTTTGCCGCATCGATTGCCTCTTCCTTTCACGAAAGATTTCTCTGTAGCATGCGATGCTGTTTGATAGCATTTTACCCACAGTAGAACTTCTTTCAAAATTGGAGTTTTGAAATATTGCGAGAATTACCAAAATGTGACACAGACACGAAGTGAGCAAATGCTGTTGGAAAAATGGCGCCGATAGACTTGCTCGACGCAGGGTTGCCACAAACCTTCAATTTGTAAAAAAAAACCGCAATATTTGCGAAGCGCAATAAAAGGAGGTATGCCTGTAGTGGTCTGCGTCCCCACATTTTTTTTTTTTTTTTTTTAAATTGCATAATGGTGTTATATGTTTAGCTGGGGTAGGAGTTTAAGGGCTCTTTAATTCTGTAGGACCTTCCCCTGCTGCTCTCGAGTTTTTCTGACCTCATTTTGCCTTCTCCTTTCCCCCCACCCCTCTGTCTACCTCCCTTAAGCTGTGTGGAGCTGCTGTGTTGAAGGAAGAACCAAAATCAGCAATATAGAAAAGTTTATCCTACTAGCTATCTGTTGTGATTTGCCGACATCTCCAAATGCAAACAGCAAGATGCTTGAAGTGAAGGCAGTAGGCCAGCTTAATTCCACCTAACTGCATTTTATTTCTGTTTTAATTTTTTTTTTTGTAACTGTTTGGCCTGACTCCCAGGGTCAGGATAAAAGCAGGGAAAAGAACTGTTCAGTCTTGTGTGTCATTCACATTAATACTTCATTAACTTATTTTGATAGTTACAAACATTCATTACACTTTTTTTAGACTTTGGTGTCATTGTTCCACAATAATAGTTAACTATCTTGGGTTTGTTTTTTTTTTTTTTTTTTGGTAAGTAGGATAAGTATCTAACCTACTGAAGATTTAATTGTTCTCTTTACTGTTCTAATAAATGAATATTTAAAATATTTAACCATTATTTGATGCTATTTGGCCGGACAAGTTTTTGACTAGTTACATACCCAATCCTACCCTCTAGTTCTTATATTCTGGGACTTTGGTGAATACCAGTTTTCTATTTACTTTGTCTAGACCCTTCGTGATTTCATAGACCAGCCATGTTCTGCTGCCGCCCCCGCTTCCCTACTCTTCTTCCTCCCCTTCTTTCCAAACTGAGGAGTGCTAGGTCTTTTTGTTCTGCCCTGGTACAGCAGCTGCTCCATACCCCGATCACCTTGGTTGCCTTTCTCTTTACCTTTTTTAATTTTTCTACCTCCTTTTTGAGATGCAGAACCCAGAACTGCATGCAGTATTCAAGATGTGGGGGCACCATAAAGATATGTAATAGCATTATGATGATTTCCATGTCATTCCATTCTTAATAATGTCCACCTTTTTTATTTGGATTTTTTGCTTGCTGTTGCCCACTGAGTTGATGCTTTTAGAGAACTATCTATAATGACTCCAGGGTTTCTTTTCTGTTATGTCAAAATGTTTAGCATGAGTTGACTGGCTTTTTTTTTTTTTTTCCCCACCTTGATTCAGTTGGACTTATTGTGGGTTTGACAGTGTCCTTTAATATCTTATGTGGACTTGTTAAAAGTCAATTTACATCTTAAGTTTTTTAAAAGAATAACCTCTTCCCTTCTACTCTTTATTCAAGGTTGTGGAACAAAACCTTGTTTAATACAGATATAGTGATTCCAAAGTGTGTATCTGGGAAAGAATAGAGCAGCATAGTTAAATTTCCAGGTTATAGATCGTTGACATGAAAAATATTAGTCTGTGGTGGAGCTGTAATAGGGTATGGCAGGATAGATTGTACCTCATTCAAAATGTATGACACGATGTTTAATTTGTGTGAAGCATCATGAAACAATTTTAATGTAATATAAAGAAAATTGCATCAAGCTACCATATTTACTTGAATCCAAGAAGATGTTTTCCTTGTCAGATAACTTTGTGGAGGGGAGAGGAGTGGGGAAGAGCCTCGTCTTTAGAGTACTGGCCTGCTGCAGGCAGTGGTTCAGCTCCGGCTGACCCTGGCTGGGATGGCTTGTATAGTGGGGGAAAGGGCTTGTGATGGAGAGACCATGTGGCAGGGGTGGGGGCCTCCTGAGGGACCCCCATGAAGATGGTGGGCAGAGCATGGGGGGAGACCCAGCAGCCTGTTGCCCCCTCCCCTCCCCCCCCTTTTGGCTCATGTCCTGGGCCTGGCCTGGGTCCAGACCTGCCACTGCTGTTTTTGCCTGACCAGGACTGCCACTACTGTCTCCTCTAGAGCTGGAGCCAGAGGTACCCCAAAGTTAAATGGAGGGGTGGGGGAGGCAGCAGGGGGACAGGCATGGGGGTAAAAAGGTGAGAGGGCATGGTGGGGGAGTGGCAAGTAGGCAAGCAAGAGGCTGTTGGTGCGGGGGATGAGTTTAAGACTAACTTCCAACAATTGTATTCTATATATAAAAGCTAATAATATAGAATTAGGCTTAAATGATATAAAATTTTCCATGTACAATCTAAATATTGCATTTGAAATCATTGAAATTTATCCGAATACAGGATGAAGACGTGATTTATTTTATTTATTTATTTTTTAAAGTATGTATTGTGCGTGTATCTATATAGGCATGATTTAAGTGACTCTTTTATGTATGTATGTATGTATGTAAATTAATATAGACTAGATGCAATACATTTTCCAGCCAAAGGCATGTATTCAAAAAGAAAAAAAATTGGAGAAACTACAAGAAAAGTCCCTAGCATCGTGGAACCAAAGTAGCATGGTCTCTTAATGTGCTTTTCTTGACTTCCTTTACCTAACTCCATCTTAAAAGTAAAAATTATTGGTATTACCTAGAGAGTTCTGAAGTGGGTAAATGAAACTAAGCAATCATAGCTCACCTAAATCAAGTCAATCCCAATTTAAATTGCTGGTTCTGCAATTCATAAGAGCCAGAACGTAGGCCTACCAAATAGAATTTGTCTGTGGCGGTGCCATTTTATAGCTTGCTTATTTTCTCTCTCTCTCTCTCGTTTATAAAGAAAATCTTTAGTTTTGAAATGACAACTAGTACGTGAAGGTATAAAGCAACCTAAATGCTAAAGAAAGATAGCACTATATTCTTTGCAGCAATATAGTCAGTATACTGTATTGGATAATACAAAAATGAATACATTTTATTATCCAAAATATTAACTAAGGCAGTTTTAAGGAATTTTAGAATCACTTGGATAATTAATCCAGAAACCATATCTAAAGTTGTACACACATCTAGCATGGAGACAGGCCACATATAAAGATGTGTACCTTGGTGCAGCTAAGTGGCTTATTTAGATCTGGGACAAAAAGCTTAAATAGGGTTTCAAGAAATTATACTAACAGTGAGGCTTATTGTTAAGTTATGACTATTATAGGGGAAAGTGTTTCATGGGTTTTTTGGAATATGCAAAAAGTGTGTGTGTGTGTAGTGTTTAATAACCACAGTGAGGAACCTGAGCTTGCTGTAGCTACTTTAAAAATAAACTTTTTACTTGTGAAAGGCTCATATTATACTAATTTTGTCTTTTTCCACTGGGCAAGCAGTTTCCTGTTTTTAATAGAGTTAATTTGTCTGTTCTTGTTTTAGCAGGTCTCACTAAGGTAATATCATGCCAAAAATCTTTCACATAGTGTCACTGATATTAGAATAGCTCTGGGAAAAGTGTTCAGTAGCTGTAGAGCCAGACTGAAATGTATTTAATTAACTATATATGTAGCTAACAACTGTTCTCTCCCTGACCGTTTTTATAAAACAATGACTGGAGCTTTGCCTTCTGTAAATTTTTTTTAATGTTAAACTTTGCGTTAAAATGACGTCATATTTCTGTATGCATTAAGGAAAGCAGTGTGGTTGAGTCAAAATGCTGATCTGTAATACGTTATGGGATCAAATACAGCTCTCTGATTTTTGACTTTTCTTAATCTAGCTTTTCAGTTATTTGAACTTTTTTGTGGGTTTTCTTTTTACCTAGTGCCCTGAATCTGACGCTTGCTGTCCTTGTGCACTGGCATAAGATTATATTTAAAAAAAAAAAAAATGCATCAAAAAAAGTATCCTTGATCAGCCAATTTTTATTTTCTTGTAGTTTGTTTTGACAGTCCCCTATTCCTGTTAAAATTGGTACAGTCTGATGGTGTATTTATGTGAAACTATGTATGAAACCATTTCCCTTGTAAATTGAAGTTTTTGTTTATTTTTTCACAGCCAGAGGGAGCAATGATCAAACTCTTCTATAGTTCTGTCAATAATTGTGATGCATATGCACATATAGCTTAAAAAAAAAAAAAGGAAAAAATCAAACTGCATTGCAAAGTCCATTTAAGAAACCAAATGGAAAAAAAATTAAAGCACTTGAATGCACTTCTCCCCACTTCTTTTTAAAAAACTTACTATAAACAATTGTGTTCTAAGTGAGTGACAGGTTATGCTTCACTTTTTTGCTGTTTTATGTTATATAAGTAAGAAATTAGACTGCTTCATGCTTTACTGAAGAGATCAGTTTGGAAATAGAACTTTTTTTCTGAGAGTCATTCTTCTACAGATTAATAACATTAAGGCTGCATACAGCTGTCTATTTCTATCAGAAGAAATATTTTCTGGTAGAAGTATAGTCTTGCAGCTGGCCTGTACAAATGTTTCTTCAGCTCCATGTCTGGAGAGCTTCATAGGCAGTTTCTTCCATCAGGAGGCAATAGCGCAGTATTTTTCAACCTTTTTTGTACCAGGACCCATTTGTAACCATCGATGGCCCGTCTCAACCCAGTAAATAGTTTAAATAGAAAACACACAAGTATTTTGGCTCCAAAATACTTAATCCACACTACAACTTAAACCAATTCAACGGTCTTCATTTTAAAGAGCACCCACATCAAAAGGAAGACAGATTCCTAGATGTAGGGTCAGAAGGGACCTTGCAGATCTTCTAGTCTGGCACCCTGTCCTGGGCAGGAGAGAGAACTGGGCTCCAATGACCCAAGCTAGGTAGGCATGAAGCCTCCTCTTAAAGACACCCGGGGTAGGAGCCAGCACCACTTCCCTTGGAAGTTGGTTCCAGATCCTAGCTGCCCTGCCTGTGAAGTAGTGCCTTCTAATGTCCAGCCTGAACCTACTCAAACAACTTATGGCTGTTATTCCTTGTTACATTGGGAGGTGCTCAGGGAAACAAGGTCTCTCCCATTCTCCGCTGGTCCCCCCTAGTAAGT
>NW_017728910.1:33899920-33908794 GCF_001723895.1 Crocodylus porosus
ACATTCATTATGGAAGTTGCACAGTGCAGTTTGCTGGTGCCACTCACTCCCAACTTGCAGCCCCCTGGCCCTGCCAGTGCCTCTCAGCCCTAGCCCCACAGTGAGAGTGCGTGGGGGGGGGGGGAGGAGTCTTTGTACCCACAGTGGGCACAGGGCTGCAGTTTAACCAGACTACCATGGACAGGAGCTGCTTCCTTGGCCCAGCAGGTAGGACCTGGAGCAGGGTGTTGAGATTTGTTGCAGCCACCTTCAATGGGACCCCTGTGCCATCAGCAGCACAAGGAGTAGATGGGGGCCCACACTGCCTTTACCTCCTTCTGCTGCCAGCTGCTCATGCACCAGGCAGTGGCTCTATCCTATCACCATGGCTGCTCCCCCTCAGGCTGCCCACACTGCCCCCTCAAGGGTTAAGTCACAGCCTAAGGGGAGTGTTGCCAATGGCAGCCAAGCCATGACAGCAGGGTAGAGGGGCAGCCTGAGCCAAGTAGCTGGTGGTGGAAAATGAGGGCAGTGCAGCCCCTGTTTCTATTACTACTTGTGCTGCTGGGGGCCTGGTGCAAGTCTCACCGGGGTCCTGCCCGCTGGACTACAGAAGCAACTCCTACTTGTGCCAGTCCTGCCAGGCTGCAGCCCCATGCCTGCTGTGGGCCCATAAATATGGGGAGCGGGGCATGTGTTCCCTGTGCCCCCTTGCTCCTCTGATGTTGTCTGTGCCCCTCTCCTGCCCCATAGACTTAACTGTGGGGAGCTGCTCTCCATGCTGCCTGGCTGCCGCATGCATTTGTGCATGTGGAGTCCTTTTCCTGATCACCTTCTCCCTCCAACCCCCCAGCCAAAAGCAGCCCCTTGCAGGTTTGAGCTGTGCCAGCCTACAAGGGGAAACCAATGGTTTCCTACTATTTTTTCCTTTTAAAGAAGAAAATCTTTGAATTTTTAAAAAAATGTTTTTCCATGATTGTTCATGACCCTCATACATTCTTGAGACTTACTTTTGGGATGTATCCCATGCGTTGAGAGACCCATGGGTCTCTGCACTAGGGGCCTACTTCTTGGGTCCTCCCCACCATTGCCCTTAAGGGGAGTCTATTGACAGCCTTGCCTGCCTGGGAAGTGGGGAGGCTGTCAGGTGGCAGGTGAAAACTTCAGAAAAGCAGCAACTGTTACAGACTGCTGGGGAGCATTGTGACCTGGGAGATCATCTGTCTTCCCCTCTATACACATGTGCACATGCGCTCCCACATGCACACCCCTGCCAGTCAGCTGATTTGGTAGGAGGGGTACCATTCTCGAGTGATGGGGATCTTTGCAGTTTTCTGTGCAGGAAAATAGCCCCGCTGCTTGCATTCCTGAGCTGACAGGGGTGGGGAGGCACTCAGCCCCCATGGCAAGACTCCAGGAGCCTTGCTGCAGAGTCATGGCAACCTGCCTCGCCTTGTGATGCTGAGCTCACCCAGAGCAGTGCGAGGTGATACGGGGCATTTTGCTCCCAAACTGTGCTGCAGCAGCACAACAGTCTGCCCTACTCCGCTGACTCAGCAGAGTAAATGGTGGTGATTTGCAAAGCTAGCACAAGCGGGAATGAGGCCTGTATAGGCTTTCCTCAAACCAGATTACTGGGCCCTCCCGCTTTTAAATTGTCACCTCCATTGCTCAGTTGAGCAGTTGGGGGAGTTAAACAGAAGCCAGCATGGCTGAGAGCTGACAGCCAGGTTTGAGTTGGCTGCTCGGTTGCTGTCCTCACCTCTGAGCTGAGCAACAGGTGAGGGTGAAGGGGAAAGGTGGGGTTGAGAGCATAGGGAAGGGAAGAGGCTGTGCTTGGCTCAGGAGTCAGAGTGTGTGTGTGTGTGTACATAGGACATGCTACAAAGCCCAATAACACAAGATCAACTGGTGTAGGAAAGGCATACCAGCAGTTCGTCACTCTGTGTTTTATATAGAATGCTACCTAGTAACTTGGGCCAGGTGCCTAACTAATGGGTCTTTCAGGACTTGTATTTTACCACACTGCTTATGTGCTGCTGTAAATCATTGAAGCTTTACCTTATTAAACACCAGTCTTACTACAGCACTTTGAGTGCAAAAGTTGAATTAAGAGCACTTCTGGTGTCCTTTCTCTGGAATATTTCCCTATTGAACTACCTGCCTGTGTACTTAAAGATGAAAGATCTTTACCCTAATGTTGTGCATTATATATGTAGGTTTAAGAAAATCTACAAAGAAGCGCAGTGAGTCACCACCTGCTGAGCTCCCCAGTTTGCGGCGGAGCACACGGCAAAAGACCACGGGCTCCTGTGCTAGCACCAGGTAAAACTTCGCGTTCAAGATCATGATTTGTGAATATACTGTTACTGCAACTGATCAGAAAGTTTGTTCCCCTTACCTGATAGAAAGCTCTTGTGCAAAAAAGGACTGAGATTCAAAGGCCCATCAAGTCATGATGATAAATACTGGGATAGTGGGAACATGGGGAATTTAGCTTCATCCAAAGATGCTGTATATCGCCAACTAGTAGATGGGGAAGTACCACCAAATAATAAGTAAGTTCATATTTTCTGGTCTCTGATCCAGGGGATATTTATGTAGGATATTTTTTTTTTCAGTTTGCCCACGCTTCAGTCTCCCCTTGCTTGGAAACTACTGGTGTACAGTTGCTGCTGCAAGTCAGCTTGCTTGGAAGGAGAGAAGAGCTTATGTGCTAGAAGTAGCTGTTTGGGCCTTTATAGTAGCTAATTACCACTTGATGATTATTATTATTATTATTATTTTTTTTTTAAATATTCAGATGATTATAACTTCTAGGAGGAAAGGAGGCCCTCTTACCTTTTTTCTTAAGAAGCTTTTGTTAGCAGTTTACTTAGTAACAATTCTTGTAGTTTGTTAAAGTTTCTGTAGTCCCTGAATATTAGTTCAGTATTACAAATTTCAAAGTATGGTTACAGCATAAACTTCAAAATAAGAAGGCCTGAATCTTGGGACCAACTACTAACATCCACAAAATATTCTCGCCTCTATTTTCCTTAAAGTCTTAAGTGTATACAGAAAGCATTGGGTGATGGATCACTGACTGACCTGCAGCTAAGACAAAATTGGCGAACATCAGGTTTGTACAGGATGAAACCAGATATGATTTACAGCCTGGAACAGTAGGTTGATAATGTGGGGTGCTGGGATAGAAGAGGTCAAATCAAAATTGGTTCTCCTGAAGTTAGGGAGTGCAGCAAGGAAATGTGTGGACGAAGTTTAGGAAAATACTTAGTGGTGTTTAACTGCACCCTTAAGTTTACTATTTTGGATCTTGGATTATCCCATTTTAGGTATCGGTGTTGGAAGGTTGGGTGGCTAGCCTGTGGCACTTATGGCAGGGACAGCTTGTATGTGGCACATGGCAGGTTGGAGAGGGTTTAGGCAGCACAGTGGCAGATAGAGCAGCATATCAGGCATGGAGCACAGGGAAGGGAATCAAAAGCGGAACAGCAGATTAATCAAGAAAAGTATCAGAGTGGCCCTCAAGAAGTGTGCAGGGCTAATTTAGTGGTGCTCTTGCCTAAAAGACTGACCCCCCACGGTTTTGAGGTCTGAGTGTTTTTAAGATAAACTCAGACTTAAGGCACTAAGGATGATGGCAACTTAAAGCTCTTAGTGATGCCTTTTGAAGCTAGTTAGCTATTTTGAAGGTTGTCACTTTAGGTATTTGTCAAGAGCAGACATTGCAGCTCATAACTTCATAGTTACTGAGCCTGTTTTGGCTTAACACAGCCTCAAATAAGAAGTGCTAAGCTGAAACTTATAGAACTAAGACAATCCTGGTCAACATGTTTAAAAACTTAACCTTGAGAATGGGAAATTTAAAGTAATAGACATTTCTGGGTCTCCACAGGGAAAGCTGAAGATAAAATAGACCAGTGTAGCTGAGATTTTTATGTATGAATGCCAAATTAGTTCTAGTACCTTCAAAAATATTTACTAGCTATCAATACTTTGATTCTGCCCATTGTCCCATTTGTGACAATAAACTAATTATCCACTTCTTGGACTATTTTATCAGGATATAAAAGGCAAAGTGCTCCATGTGTCCTCTAAAGTTACCTTAAAAGCATCACCAGATTTTTAGCAAATGACGTATTTTATAAAACTTTCAGCCCTTCTTTCAGTGTTTGCAGTATTTTTGCCAATAAAACAATCGCTATCCCATGATACTGTCAGGAAAAGTTGTGGGGTGGGGAGGTCAAGAGGAAGGGAAAATCAATTGGTCTCCCTTATTGCTAGCAGAAAACTAGAGTCAAGGTAGAGGGGCAGCAGTTGTAGCATGGAGCCCTGTGTAGTCTAATTATAACCTGTTTTTGTGGTAAATACTCAGCAGGGCACTCCCAATCAGTGAGTTAGCTTGGGTATTTCTGCTGCAGTGTAGGCACATGCTCTTAGCAGGTAAGCTCTCCTAAGGTCTGTCTCTAAAATTTGTTTTTGCACTAATTGCCTTAACCAAGCTGTCTTGGTAGCTTGTGACTGACTTGGTTTCTCATCGTTAGTGGTCGTTAGGTATGAATCTTCAAGGTATGTTCTAACGTGCTTATAAGCAACAAATGGCGCACAGAGGAAATCCTGGACTTTTTAATTTCTTGAACAGGTCTGGCAATTTTTCTTAGAGTTCAGGCCATACTGCTCAACTGACTTCCTTATGGATGTGATGGCATTGACCAGTTTGAAAGAAACTAATAAAGACCACCCACATAGTTGAGATCTACCAAAGTAAACAAGTCAGACTAAGCATGCCAGAGAACAGAAATTCCTGTTAACTTTCTTTAGTCTTCATTTCCTACTGACATCTACTTTTTCCCTATTGTATAGATTTTGTTTATGCTAATTCATCGAGTGGTCTGGTTTTCTAGAATCTCGTCACATGATTGAAATTCCCATGAAACGTCTCTGCATTTTTTTCATTCTCAAGAAAATGGTGTCCAAAAGGCTGCCTAACAAATGCATCATTTTCTAAATACAAAAAGCATTACAAGGAATGCATTTGGAGGTTTGCTTTTTTTTTTAAGTTTTCGAAAACAAAATTGCTTTGAATCAAGGAGGAGACACTAAGCATTGTGACACTAGAAAGCATTTGCTGAGTTGACACTACTTGAAATCATCTTGTGTTGCCTTTTATGCTGTTTGTGATATCATTTGGTAAAACTAGTTGATGTGTCAGTGAAGGCAGGAGAAATTCTAGTCTCTGAACCTAAGCCTTCAAGCAGGTAATTGGGGGAAATGTCAGAAGTTTTGGGTGATAATGCAGTTTTGTAGCCTATACACCGTAATGTAGATTTTGAATGATTTTAACTAAATTTGTTTACCTTCAGTCTAAACTGGATTTGACAACCTTCATTGGGGTCCTTTTTTCCCCTCTCAATGACCTGGAAAAACTGAAAGTGTAGTCTTAATTTGAAAGATTGCTATGGATGTGCATTGTCACTTCATAATTGTCTGAACTGCAGACATTAATTTGTTTCTGTTTTTTACACCTGTTAGTGACACCCTTACTTCGGTCCTGCAAGTAAAGATGAAATCTTTGACTCCGGCCTTAATCACTAATTAAAGCAGTCAGTGGAGTCAACTGATTTTCTTTTTCATGCAAAAAATTGAAAATGTAAACGGGTGGGCTATTCTAATGGATCTGCATTTCGATTGGTCTTCTGAATTTATATTTTGTGGTAGTCAGTTATTCTGCATGAGAGTCGAAATAAAGATTCAGATTGTGATGAGCTTTCTTTAGCACCCATCTTTGTAATACATTGTCTATACATATAAATAGGGATATCATGAAAATAAAATGGCTTAAAATGCTGTGGGGTAGGTAGGGAGGAAAAAATTGCTTGGGAGTACCTGATGCTGGTATCCTTTATACGGGCTCTACTTTTGTGAAGTATTATGTGGACAAATGCTGTTTGATTTCGTGCATTCCTAGTCGGCGAGGCTCTGGCCTGGGCAAAAGAGGAGCAGCTGAAGCTCGCCGACAGGAGAAAATGGCTGATCCTGATAACAACCAGGATGGAGTTAATTCTTCAGCTGCACGGACAGATGAAGCTCCACAAGGAGCTGCAGGTAAGTAAGAATGCAAACTTGACAACATACTTTTTTCTAGCATTCTGTGATGCTAACCTCTTATTTGGTTTCATTTTTCCTAATGCTAAATGAGGAAAAAATAAATGCCTTTTTAACTTGGTTTTGGTGAATTAGAAAAACTGATTATTTAGACTGACACCCTTTCTTGTATTGAAGAGCACCTTACTACTTTTGGTCTTACTGAAATTTTTTATAGGGTAAAATGTAGTGCAGTGGGAGCAAGGGCATCCCAATCTGGGTTGGTTCAGAGCACATTTATTTAAATTTTTCAATAATTGTTGGCTTTTAGAAAAAATAATTTAAAAATATTTCATCTAAAAATACAACAGACTTGCTTCAGTCTCAACTTTCAAAATTCAACAAAAATGCAGCATTACACATTTGGTTATTTAAATTCTGATTGTACATCTTTGTGTACAGTGTATGGTCTGAAAGCTAAAGCAAATCTTTGTTGGTTGGAATTATGCACTCTGTGACCTCATTTAGTGTCTTGGTGAAACTTAAAGACAGTGGGAAAAGAATCTACAGCCTAAGATGGGCACTCACTCTTTTTGTTGCATAAATATCACCTAAATGGATCAGCATTGTAAGATATTTTGTGAAGCCAGTCCTGTGCTGCTGAAGTCTATGGCAATTTAGGTAATGACTTTAGGTGTAGAATTGGGGCCTAAATGTTTCCACAGTGCTTTTTGTACTTAAATAAATCTTGTTGACTCTTACCAGCTTTTTAACTTTTACCAGCTTCTAGTTCAGTTGCTGGAGCTGTAGGCATGACAACCTCTGGAGAAAGTGAATCAGATGATTCTGAGATGGGAAGGCTGCAAGGTAAAAAGCTGTTTTAGTACCTCTGAATGTATATGGTGTTGCATGTTTTCATATATTCTTACTGCCTATTTTATATTAATTAAAAATTCTCCCAGTACACACAAGCCAGTGGGTTTTTTGAGTTTGCTAAAGATGGTAAAGAATTTGGCAGTGCAAGAGAAACCTGAACTTATTCTTAACTCATTGAACATGACACACTTTAACTAACTTTTCCTATTTATGTACTCTTCAGAAAACTCACATGATTAAAAGCTTTTGAGATGAAGCTCCACTTAATATGCAAGCCTGTATTTTGCAAGGAGGAAAGCTCATTGCCATGAATAGTCTTTCTTTGTTTGCAAAACAAGACTCTTTAGGCCTGCCACTTTTTTTTTTTTTTTTCCTCCCTTGCTGTTCAGTCTGCTCTGCATCCATTCTCCAAGGATCCCCCTCCCCCTCACCTCCCTGCCCCCAATCTGAATGTTTCTGATCAGGTCTGTAATTTGAAATCAGGACCACTCATTTGAAGACAAGAAAATAGAATGAGCTAGACTGCTTTTATATTAAAATACTCGGATTTTCTTCATGCCTTTCAGATGTTTTTTGCCAAAACACTTCCTAATTTCTTTTGCCACCCATCCCTTTCCAATCAGTAATAATATATTCAGTTTTCCCCTCCTCTGGATTTATTTTTGTCCACTCACACAGGTTTATCTGTTAGAAATAAGAAACCTGCTGTTTTTGTATTTGTGCATTAATTTTTTTACAACAGTTTCCCAATTAGAAATAGCCTCATTAGAGACAGGCTCCAATTTTTGCATCAAAGAAAATTTAAGCACAGTTTAATCATGTAGCATTTCAAAAGGGAACCAGCAAACCCCCCAAATTCTAGTTGATGGCTTTCTAATGATTTTTCCCTTTTTTTTTAATAGCCGTCTTGTCCAGATGCATGTTTGCTTTAAATTGCACCTAAGTAAAGAATGAGCTTTGGAGAACAAATGCATGTCTTTTCTTTCAGTTTGTGCCTTAACTTTTTCTTTTATAAGATGCAAATTCTGTTGCCTCAAATTTTAGGGTTCATGAATTTGTTGCATAGGAGCTTTGACAGTGACTGTTCAAAAACCTGTGTTTACTTTTAGCTCTGTTAGAGGCTAGGGGTCTTCCCCCTCACCTTTTTGGCCCTCTTGGTCCTCGGATGTCGCAGCTCTTTCACAGGACAATTGGAAGTGGAGCTAGTAAGCAAATTTCATATAATTTAATTCTTTCTGTAGTTCACAGAATGGCTAAATTTAGCCAGTGGTAAATGTAATACCTGTGTAAATATTTTAATTATAACTAATTGCAAAATATAATATTGTGAAATAACTTTTAAATGACATGTGGAAATCCAACATATAAAAACATTACGTCCCTTCCTCCCCTCTTAGTGACGGAGTACTAGAAGAACTTGTTTCAGTTTTAAAAACGCTGTCTTGTTTTGTCCGCTCAGTATGTTTTCCTGGCTTTTAAAAAGCCATACTGAAAAATAGATCTAAAGTTGGTTGGATACAGTATCTTTAAGCCTGATTTGGTTATATGGGTTCAAAGGGACACGTCTTTCAAGTGCAGCAGTTTCATTGGAGGCTAAAAACGAAGTCTTTATTTTCCACCTCTCCCCTATCATCTCTGTTGTGAAGCTGGGTGGGTAGTCAAAAGAACAAGGAGGACATTCAGTTATCTGTCAGGACATCACATTCAACAGGATTAAACTTATCAGCTAATTCTTCCTTTTGGGTATACAGCATTCACTGGACCTGGGGTACATACGGTTTGCTTTCTAAAGACAATGTAGTATGCAGTACACATCACTTCATTTTATCCCGTAGCCTCCTACTGTATGCAACAAGGAAAGGTCTGTCTGTCTGTCTGTCTGTCTGTCTGTCTGTCTGTCTGTCTGTCTGTCTGTCTGTCTGTCTGTCTGTC
>NW_017728910.1:33908894-33910763 GCF_001723895.1 Crocodylus porosus
CTGTCTGTCTGTCTGTCTGTCTGTCTGTCTGTCTGTCTGTCTGTCTGTCTGTCTGTCTGTCTGTCTGTCTGTCCTAAATACTGAATAGTGATTACCCACAAAAATGAGACCATGCAAAGCATGCACACACAAAGCAAACTACCTCTGCTCTCTCAGGAAAAATATAAACATTTGATCAGAGTAGTCTTTACACTAAAAATATACAGGTTCTCATGGATTTTTTCCCCTTAGGTTCTAAAGCCCAGCAGCTTCTACAGGGTCTCCAGGCCACTGATGAAAGCCAGCAGTTACAAGCAGTAATTGAGATGTGCCAGTTGTTGGTTATGGGGAATGAAGAAACTTTAGGAGGATTTCCTGTCAAGAGTGTTGTACCAGCTTTGGTAAGGCTCAACTATACTGTATTTGTATGTGAATAATACTTCTTTACTGTTCCTTTCCCCTGTATTACCTGAAGGGGATGTTTTTAAAGACTGACGTGTTTCTTTTTGTCTCTAAGGCTATACCCAGATGAGTGTAGATGTGTGGTACGTGGCGCCGCAGACCCGTTTGTGGTTCCACACACTGTACATGCAGGCATTCCCTACACTGCTACCTTGCAGACTTGGGACCCTTGGAGATTCTGGAGTAAAAAACCCATTTAAAAAAAAAAAAAGTGGGGTGGCACGCACTGCCACCATGTGCGTCACCCAAAACTGGAGCCTGGCCGGCTAGAGCCACAGTCCTGCTGCTGGCCAGGCTTCCTGCCATGGCTGCAGCTCCCCAAGGCCTCCAAGACGCCAAGTAAGGCTTCTGGGTCCAGCACAGTTGCTGACCCCAGCTTTCCCTACCCCACCATGCTGGAGTGCACATTTTCATGGGCGTTCCCCAGGGACAAGTAGCAGCAGTGCAGGGTATGCTGCTGCTACTTGTCCCTGGGGAAACAAATATTCACACTTGTCTGGATGCGTCCTAATTCTGCATTGAGGGGTAGCCATGTTATGAAAAAAAATATACCTGCATCAGCATATCCTAATTTTTATTCCATGTAAATGTGTGATTTAAATATGCAAAATTTTTGCTTTTCCTGGCACGTGCTGGATACACACTGGTAATGGAGCACAACTGTTATAATAACTTGGGGTAGGGGATGCCTGCCTCCCTCTTTCAGTGGTATGGCTCTTTTTTTAGTCCCAAACACTAGAAAAAGTATATGTTACTCCAAAGCAAAATCTCTCCTTCAGGCTTTGGTTTTCTCTAGTCCAGTACATCCAGTATATTCTCTGTCCTTTTTGGCATTTATAGCTTCTTTACTTTAGTCTCCCTTTAAGGGTTCACTTCTACCCCCCAGATTTGTTACTGATTTCTCAGTAGCATCTGTAAATAATTCTTAAAATGTTCTTGTCTGTAGACATCTGTTATTAGCTTACATAGCTCTACGCAAGCCTCTCTTACCAGAGGCTTTCAGAATGGGCCAAAACAGCCATAGATATTCTCCCTTGGGTCTGCTAGCAAATGTACTTTGTCCTGTCCTCGAGGTTTCTCTCCCACATCTCCAGTGGCTTGGTTTTTATAACATGCAGGTCTTTAATTTTGACCTTTTGTGAGTCCTTGCAAACTGAGTCCCAGAATTTCTACTTTTAAATAGGCTGAGATGCCGTTAAAGGAATGTTAGGCTGTATTGCTCCTTGAGGGCCAATGTACTCAGCTGTATATGACACAAATATCTGCTATAGTAGCACCTTGGACCTCCTAATAAAGCAACATTTGCATTAGGTGCTGTGCAGCTAGTTATTAAAGTGCTGGTTGCTGGGATGGATCTAGGATTGTATAAAGGAGAGATTGGGGGAGGCAGGTCCAGAAGCTTTCACCAGTGCTGCAAGTGTGGCTTCA
>NW_017728910.1:33910903-33952369 GCF_001723895.1 Crocodylus porosus
ATCCACTCCCCTGTTCGCTGCTGACTGTCCCTGAAGTCCCATGGGTGAGGAGCTCCAGTCCCACTCCACTTCTTGGAGGCTGGTCTCAGCCTGGGAGAGTCTGCCTGCCCTCTGGAGTTCCCGCTGTCCCAGACTGAGCCCAGCCCCCATGCAGCCCAGCTGGAGCAGGGCACAAGCTCTTCTCACCCCCAAGAGAGTGGAAACATTGGTAGTGCCAGGTGAGCAGGAGAAGATGGGCTGTGAGGGGAGGAGATTCCCCTCTGAGCAGGGAGGGGGGTAATTCTTTTCTTCAGGACTTTTCCTGAAGAAAGTAAGACCTGTACAGAGCAGCTCACATCTTTAGTTTCAAGACTGATTATAAAAAGAAGACAAATGGATGGGAATGGGACCTGAAAAATAATAGCAATAAACCTTTAGAATGAAGGCAGATGATGCAGCTCATCCCTTTCTTAAGACGATTCAGATAGGAGAGACTTGTACAGACTGATAGAGAGGTTTTCTAGGTGGATTTTAAAAATGGGTTAAGTTGATAGTTTTGTGAACTTGGGGATCGTCCAGTGTTCATAGGCAGTGTGCTAAGAAGTACAGAGGCCATCTTTATGCATGATCAGGGAGGGGCAGTGCTTAGTTAGAGCGGCTCTCAGGTGCCACTCTAATTGAAGTGCCCTCGGCGTCTCGTGTATTTAGCACTCCCTTGCTTCAAAATGGCGATGGGGGTGCTTTAACTAAAACTCATTCAATGAGCTTCAGTTAAAGTGCCCCTGCTGCCATTTTGGAGCACTGGGACACCGAATACATGAGATGGGAAGGCTGCTGGAGCGTGTTAATTAATCAGTCTGCTCAAATGTGCTGTAATTACAGCACATTGGAGCAGGCATCTCGCATGTCTACTGGTACCCAGAGGTGCATTAGAGAGAAACGGGTAAGTTCTTATTGTCAGATGCTTGCCATAGACTTAAAGGTAACAAGTGACTGTTTTTAGACCCTGTCCAAGAGCAGGATGTGTGGAGACTTCTTAGTCCTGGAAAGAATGAACTAGGTGTAGGCAACTGGCTCTGGATATTTGAGAGAAGGGGAAAATATAATTCAAAAGGACCTTAACATATATAAGTAGAAGTGTTTTTAATGTCTTCTAAAATTTTTTACTGTTCTCTGTTATGGAGAGGGTATTTCTGCTTTAAAATTTTGGTTTTGAATTCCATTAATAACTTTCGTGAAAGGTTATAGCTGTTCTTGAAACTGTCCTAATGTTCCAGAGTCTTCAGTCAAACAATAGAAAATGCTTATAACAGGATTGTGATTATTTTATAGAATAGTATCTTCTGTAAATCTGGCATCTTACACTAATTTAGACCAGAACTGATTGGGTATTCCTTTTCTTTTATAGATAACATTGCTACAGATGGAACATAACTTTGACATTGTAAGTGATATGAGTTATTATAGATCAACTCTTTTCTGCACGTTTAATTTAGATAGTCATGGAGAAAATTTCTTTTTCTAGATGAACCATGCTTGTCGAGCCTTAACGTACATGATGGAAGCACTTCCCAGGTCATCTGCTGTAGTGGTAGATGCAATTCCTGTCTTTTTGGAAAAGGTAGTGTTAATTGTATCTTCCACAGTTAAAAGTACATGCCTATCAAACTGAAGGATAATTTTTTACTTTCTGGGTAAACTGTTTAATCTAATGACTGTGTATAATATGGTAGCTAATATGCATTGCTGCAAATGTCTGCTGAAAACTAGCCCAGCATATTGCTTACAACTGGATTACAGTAACTCCACCAGTGCTGTGGAGATGAACCTGATCTAGTTTTAAACTAGCTAGTTTGGATACTGCTAGCAGTGTAGCCTCAGCAGCACAAAGTTCAGCACAGACTGTAGAATCCCATCTGAGTGTGTTAATTTAAGTGGGTTTCATGGCTAATGTTGAGTCCTGTGCTGCCAGTCAGTATTGTTAACAGGATCCGCGCTAGCTAGATAGGCTTGTCTACAAGGGCTTCAGGCACTGCAGTGTAGACAAGTATGGTAACCTGTTCTTAGTCCCATATTGTTAATTATAACTTGCTTTTGTGCGTTTCTACAACAGCTGTAATCAAAAGAAGTGCTTGAGCTACCTTCAGACTTTGAGGGCTTTTGGTCTTTCTTTCTATGTAGTTATCGCTTCTCGGCCTCTTGAAGGCTCAGATGGAAAACATCTACTATGCTCTAGATTGGAGAGAGAGGGGGGAAAAAAAAAAAGGCTGGTGACCTAGCTTTGGTTTTAAGGACCCAAGAAAGATTTTTAATGTGAGGACATATTGCAGTATGGTGGTGTTAGCTGTATCTACAGACAAGAAATTTTAGTTGGCTGCTTTTCAAAACCATAACTTTTTACTAACTATCTAGAGGAAATGGCAACAGTGATCTCAGGCCTCTGGGCGTATTTGTGAAGGAGTACACTTGGTTCATGTTGTTAATGATTTTTTTGCTTCATTCTTTTATTGTAACCTTTCCTGTTTTGAGGACTGGGGACTTTTTCAAGCAGTGTTGCCTTGGGAGAGGATTTAAATACCACTTGCTTTGAGAATCCCCCTCAATTCAACTTAAAATCTTTTTGTAGAGGAGAAAGTGTTATGAAGCCAGTTGTTGCAGGTTCAGTTTTTGTTTCTTTAAACAGTACTAAAACCTTGAGACACTAAAGGTATGTTGCATGGACTTTTGTTAAGAACTTCAGCACTATTACTTTAACAAGAAAAAATGAACTCTTGATTTAATTTTTGTTTAAGGTGAAAAAAAAACTGATGTACTTGTGTTTTGAGTTTATTTTGCAAAAATGTGTCCTCAGACATACTAGTTTTTAATGGAGAGAATTTTAGATTATATTAGAAAATAGTATTATAAATGGAGAACAGAATATTTACTTTTGTACATCTGCCTTGAAAACCAAATTTAACTGGTAATTCACTTGCTTGTTTTCTTCTCTGTCCTAGCTGCAAGTTATTCAGTGTATTGATGTGGCAGAGCAGGCATTGACTGCCTTGGAGATGTTATCTCGCAGACATAGTAAAGCTATATTGCAGGCAGTAAGTATTATATTATCCCCAACAAAGAGAGAGGACACTTATAAATTCATAAAACATAAACTGCATGGTGCACAACTTCTTCCCAGATTTGTAACTATTTCCACCAACAGTGAGCTTTTGGTGTAACAGTTTTTTTGTATTATAGGGTGGCTTGGCAGACTGCTTGCTGTATCTGGAGTTCTTCAGCATAAATGCCCAGCGGAATGCACTAGCCATTGCTGCTAATTGCTGCCAGAGCATCACACCTGATGAGTTTCACTTTGTTGCAGATTCTCTGCCATTGCTTACACAAAGATTAACCCATCAGGTAAGAAGCCTCTATAAAGGTGGTGTAGTCTTCATTTTTACATGTTAAGGAAATTAGATGCTACCTGTAGTGGTCCTATTCTAAACTCCCACCTCCCTCTTCCACTGCTTCCCCATGCATGGCCCAGATTCACTCTCAGCTTCCTGTGCTACATTGCACTGTCCCACTCCTGGGGTGGAGACCGGAAGCAGCAGTCAGAGGAGGGAAGGAGAGCTGGGGACTCTGCTCTGGCTGCAATACGCAGAGCAAGAAGAAGAACAGTGGCTGAGCAAGAATCTGGGGCCACAACTTAACTCCTAGCCGGCTGCCAATTGGACAACCCTGACTTAAGTGACACTAATAATCCTATCACTGGAAATGAGGAAAACAGATATCATCCACTAGAAATTTCTGACATTACTTCTTGATGCTTGATTAGAAAACAGATCTAGGATCTGAAGAACAAGTATAAAAGGGCACAGAGGATTATTAAAAAAACCTTTTTGAATGGCTATTTTGTATTGTTCAGTTTCTCAAGATTTGCAGTACCAATGACAAAATTATGACTAGCTCATATAAATCTGTGGATTTGGATTATTACAACTTTGCAACCACAACAGTGATTTTCAGCACTAGTTCAACATAATTCCAGTTGCATGTGGTAGTTACTTTCTCTGAAACAGTTATGTTCTTAGCCTGATAATGGGTGTTTGATGGTAACATACATGAGTCACACTCTAGCACAAGGCTACCTTTCTTTGCATTCCACAGTGGTAGGATTCCTCTAAAAGCTTGTAAATGACAGTCTGGGAATTCCCTCCTTGGGGACTTTAACCCAATGTTAATAAAAATGATGAGAAAATACCCCAAGTCACTGGCTGTGCCCTTTCCCCCAGTAGTCTTTCATAAGTATGCACTTTCAGACTACTCATCTAAAACATGTCTTAAGTTGATTTCTGCCTTCCACATCCTTAAATTTTCTTCCCTAAATTTCATGGCACTTCAGGGAAAGGAGATTATATGCATTGAATATTATTTTATATGCATAAAACTAAGCCATTCAGATGTATATCTAGATTTTTTTTGTGGCCCCTGCTGAAAGGGTTAAGGAGCAGCATGCATCTTCCCAGAGCCAAAGTGGGTCTCTTATCTTCAAGTTGTCGTATCTTTTGGATAAGAAAAATTCCTGAAGGTAGTTTGGAACTTGGGCAGCCTCTGGGAGATATTTGGGTAACATTGCCATGCCTTGGATATTGTGAGAACTGCCACATGGAGTCTCCTGTATACTTTTTATTCACAGGTGCAAATTGGAGACTAGTTCTGATAGTCCTATGATTGTATTTTTTCAGTATCAGGGCAACTGCTCTAATTTTTAAAAGAATGCAACCTGTGAGACAGTTACTTACAGAGGTAATGACTACGTCACTTAGAGTTCAGGGAGTTCTTTAATGTGTTGACAGCCTGCACTTGCCTGCTGTTAAGAGTTCTGCCCTTGTAAAAATGTAAGGAAATGATTTGTGGGTTGCACCTGTCCCACATTGTACGCACTCTGATATGGGGAACAATGAGGCCCTTAAATTGCAGGGATAGTCGCAAAGGAAGCTGTTACTTGGAAGGGTCTAATCTCATGTGCATATGCACCAAGAGCGGAATTCCTGTGGATATCATCTCAGGCCACTCTTGTTGTAAGGTAACTGTTTTCATTCACCTTGCACATATCTGTGCTGTTGGTGATGTGCTATAGATTACTTTTTTAATAGGCCTGGTAAATCATTAGGAGTTGTAATGTTTTTTAAATTTAAATTTTGTTATATTGAAAGTGAAACTGAGGGTGTTTATAACTATAAATACATTCAAAATACTAAAATGTTAGGTATTCCCTGGCAAGAAAAGCCACTAAAACTTGTGGCCTAACATTTAGTATTGTGTGTGGTGTAAAGGTACAGTACGCGCATAAAGTGAAGGAACCTAATGTGGGTTTTCTATGGAAGGGAACAGCTATTAGTATTGCTCAGTGAGAAGTTAAGCTGGGGTGGGCATAATATGGTAGTCAGAGGAATTTTGGTCCTGCCTGAAGTGGGTACCTCAGTCCCACCTGGCCCAGGCGCTGTCCAGCTCATGGTACGTCCCACTACCCTGGGTATACAGTAGGGCTGGAGCAGCTCTATGGCTTGATTTTCCACTTCTAGGTAGTCCAGGCAATGGCAGCTCCTTCCAACTACCTCTGCTGCCGGCTGCTGCTGCTGGACCCATGGAGACTGGTGGGGACCCATGTGCACAGCCCCAGCCCTGGCTCAGCCCACCCCATGCCCTCTCTGGACCAGCTGGGACTTGTGCACATAGCCCTGGCCCTGGGCTACCCCATGCCCACTCTGGACCCCCCCCCCCACCCACGATGAGCGGCAATGGCTAGGCAGAAACTGCTGCTGAGCGCAGGAGAAAAGTAGCTGCCACCTCCTTACTGCTGCCAGGCCCTTCTTGCTGCTGTCTCCCAGAGCCCACACCCAGGCTGTCCCGTGGATTCGCTCCACTGCCACCAGTGCTGTCTCTGAGCTGCTGCAGCAAGAAAGGCCTCATAGTGGCAAGGGAGAAGCCACTCTTACCCAGCAGGTTATAGATTCATAGATGTTCTCCTGGCTAGGCCTGTGCTGCTAATTGTGGATGGGTGGATCCAGAGCAGGCACGGGGCTGGCCGGGGTCAGGTCTGTGTATGTGGGTCCTGGCTTGTCCAGAGCTGGTCCACTCCAGCTGAGTCAAGTCCAGGGTGGGTGTGAGGTGAGCAGAGGCCAGGGCTGCGTACTCAGCTGTTGGTGATAGGGAGGGACTACAGGATGTGCAGGTGCTGGGTTGATGTGGTGCAGGATGGGAGGGAGGAAAGGAAGGAGAAGGTGGGGAATACTGACTGGCTTGCAGCAGTGCCCCAAAATGACCCACATAGCCCATGGGCCCAAATAATTGCTTGCCCCCGAGTTAAGATGATACCTATGAAAGGCTTCAGCTGTTTGGCAGAAGTAAATAGCGGGCAGGAATACAATATGGAATACATTCCCCAAACGACTGGACTGGGAATTTAGACCTGCCCTAAGACTGAGATCTGAATGTTTTGTACATCTTTTCACTGCTTACAGGTTTAATCTGGCATAGTGACTTTCTATTTTGTAATCTACAATGGAGTAACTTTCTTGTGATACATTTAGTCTTGTAGGCTATAGCCATTCTAAGAAGTTAAGTGTTGTTGGTTATTTAAAAAAAAGAGGATTTCTCTTTTTTTAAATCTGTATTACGTTACAAACTGCTAAAAATTGGGCTTCTATTTTTTAAGCAGGGAGAGGAGGAACAGGTTGATGTCTGACTGTGCAGGATTGTATCTTATAAAAGCAGTAAATTTTTCAATAACTTTTTTTTTTTTTTTAATAGGACAAAAAGTCTGTAGAAAGCACTTGTCTCTGTTTTGCACGTCTGGTAGACAATTTCCAGCATGAAGAGGTAACTCTTTTTTCTCTTTGTTCATGTATTGTATTTTCTTTTGAAAGGTTGTCTTAAATAATCAGACCAGAATTTTTAAAATTCTCTCTTTTCTTAAAGAATTTGCTTCAGCAAGTTGCTTCTAAGGATTTGCTCACAAATATTCAACAACTCCTGGTAGTGACTCCTCCCATCCTGAGCTCTGGGATGTTCATCATGGTGGTGCGCATGTTTTCCTTAATGTGCTCCAATTGTCCTACACTTGCAGTTCAACTTATGAAGCAAAGTGAGTGCCTATGTTCCTCTTACTTCTGTACCATCCTGCCCCTTCACTTGTTTTTTGCATATCAGCATTGGAAGTGAAGGATTGGTAAGAATTGCACTTCATAATCTCTAATGTACATAATCTGTTAGACATGACAGTTTTAAAAAATTGAGAGGGGAAAAAATACAGAAGTGGTGACTTCTGTACTAAAGTACAAAATATAGCTAGTCCCCTTATTTAGAAGGAACTCTTCTCTCTTGGTAGAGAAATGACCTGGTTTTCATATAAATGTATATGTTAACATATTTCAGGTAAAATTATTCAGCTGATGTTTCCTAGGTGGGGAAAAATGTGAGCATGAAAGGCACTGGATAGGAAACATGAAAGAAAACTGGCATTCTGTATTCTTAATTTGAAACAGTTTATGCTGATTTTTCATTGTCAGACTTCCTTTTGTCACTTACATCAGCCTTTTAATTTTTGCCTCGCTGCTCCAGCTGATGTTGCTTGCTCTCTCCCTCTCAGGTTAGGAGAAAATTAAATGAACTCCAACCCAAATTAATTTTTGTTTTAAAATGTATTTTTTTTAAAGTGACACTTAAAAGCCATCACTCTTAAATGTTTTATAAACCTTTCCTTTAAACTTAGATTGTAAACTCCCAAAAGCTGGGATTGTCTGTGCAGTATAATGTATAGTATGGTGGAGCCTTTGTTTTGATACTGGGTAATACCATAATATAACTACTCTCATAAAGATATTGCAGAAACACTTCACTTCCTTCTCTGTGGAGCCTCAAATGGGAGTTGTCAGGAACAAATTGACCTTGTTCCTCGAAGTCCTCAAGAACTTTATGAGCTTACTTCTCTTATCTGGTAAGTTGTTGGGATTTTTTTTTTTTTTTAATGCAGTGTTAGGTTTCAGTTATTGTTGCATACCAGTTTAATATTCTGTGGAAATGAGGGCTACTAGTCTTCAGAATACAGTTCTGTTGGCGCACAGCTTTTACCAACATGTTGATTTTGATATTCTTTTCAGTGAACTGATGCCTTGCCTGCCTAAGGAAGGAATTTTTGCTGTTGATACTATGCTAAAGAAAGGAAATGCACAAAACACAGATGGTGCAATATGGCAATGGCGAGATGACAGGGGTCTTTGGCATCCTTATAACAGGATTGATAGCCGGATAATTGAGGTAGTAGTTCAGCTTGTGGTCTAAATGCATGTGCATTTGTGCAGGTGTTTGAATGCTTTACTTCTGACTATATATGCTAAACTCTGCATAGGCTAATTCAAGTACTATTTATTTTTTTCTCAGTGTGAGACAAGGCTCTATAAGAAGGTATTCTTAATATTACATTGATTATTTACTTTTCTGTATTTCTTCCAAATTGGGTGAACTGTTGAATACCAAGTTAGGCAGAAGGCAGGGCAGGGTGACACTTTTAAACTAACTTCTTAGATAAGAGCTAGTAATGAGGTAGTCTAAAGTGCTGCCATGCCCTAGCTGCTTTCTGAGTGCAGATGAACATAGCTGACTAACTTTCAAATACCAATGTAGTTATCTGTATTGTATTATGTGTTCGTTAGTCTTGTTTTTTTTCATACCAATGGGTTGTCTCCATTTGGGAATAACTTAACTTAATCTTGCTATCCACAGAGCAGTCAGTATACTCTTTTTATGTTTTGTTTTTGTTTTGTTTTTTTTAAGTGTGGCTTTTATTCTTTATATACACAAGGGGGAGGTGAGCAGTTGTTCTTTTGGGATTCTGAGGCCATTTTAATTTTGTTGATTAAACTCATATTCTACTGTTTGTTGTTTAAAGTGAGCAGGTAGAATGAGTAAAAATTTTGTTTTTCAATTAAAACGGCCTTTACTGCAAAGAAGTTTCAGAAAGCCAGAAAACTGACTGCCATAAAAAATAATTGGCACAAGTCAGGATCATGTCTAGTATTTACACGATTCGGTAATTTGATTAAACTGGCATTTTTAACTGTTGTTCTTAACAAAACCATTTATCTAATTACTTTCCTACCTGCCATCCCTGTGCCCCATTTCCATTCTGGGACATGGAGTTCTGTTTAATAATGCTGAGCAGTAAAAAGTAATCTTTACAGAACCTTTTTTCATAGATTTAAGGTCAGAAGGGACCTTAGTAGATCATCATTTTTGTTCTTGTGTTTCTCAGGCAGCTCATCAGGTTGGCGAGGATGAGATAAGTCTGTCTACATTAGGGCGTGTTTATACTATTGACTTCAATTCTATGCAGCAAATCAATGAGGACACTGGAACAGCACGTGCCATTCAGCGAAAACCGAACCCCTTAGCCAATACTAACACTAGTAAGTACTATCTTTTGAATCCTACTGGCATCTGTGGTTGCCACTTGTTGTGCTATAGCACAGTATGTTACTAGCTGTTAGTTTGGGACGTGACTGCTACTATCACATGAATTAAGCTTGCATTAAGACGGTTGAGTTTTACTTACTGACTTGTACTTTGGCATATTAATTCTTCAAACTACTGGCTGTTGTGTGTTAGCTGGTATATTGGAGAGTGGAATGAAGGGTTGCATTCAAGTATCTGTCTGAAGTATGGTGTGAGCTGCCCAAGTAGTCATGGCGTTGGATAGGTGCTGCTGAACGTGTTGGGTCAGGTATACCACCTCCTCCTCTGGCTGCAGGGGGTCAGCAGAAGATCCACCGATCTGGACCCTGGCCTTCCTAGGCAACTAGCCTGAGGCTTGCCCCTGGAATTGCAGGCTTTTCCCCAGCCATATGCTTCCTGCCCAGGGTCTGTAACTGGTAATTTAATCAGTAATAAATGAAAGAAATGAGATTACACTTAGTTTGTGCCTGCTGTCTGGGGTTCCTGCCGTCCACTCTGGTGGGTCTGGTGCTTCCAGCAGCCCAGACCTGGGCACAGGCTGGTGGCAGCACTCCTGCTGAGGCTAAGGAAAGACTGCCCAGGGATCATGCCATCCTCTCATCCCTCCAGGTGGTGGCCTGGTTCTCCACCAGAGAGGCCCCCTGTGCAGCTGTTCCTGGCTGCTCTTAACCCCCCACACCTGCAGAGGTGAGCCCTTCTGCCCTGTCAGGTGGCCAGGCTTCCAATTGCTCACAACCGGGGACCCTTCCATAGTGACAGGGACAGGCCCCATTACATATGGACAAATTCCTTCAGTTGTGTTCGATGAAGATGGTGACTTCCTTTAAATCTCTAAATTATTTTCCTTTTTATTCCTTTACTTAAGAAAAAAACCACAAACAAAACAAAACTCAAGAAATATGGTGATTTAAAAATCAATATCTTGCAAGACTAAATAACAATTAACTTATTTTGCTATCAACTCCATTCAGAACAAAGCTCAGTAGTTCATGAGAGAAAATTAGACAAATTCAGTGTGAAAATGAAGCAACTCAAGCATCCAAATATGATTTATTATAGGTGGACATTCAGAATTAAAGAAGGATGATGCTCGAGCGCAGCTAATGAAAGAGGATCCAGAGTTGGCAAAATCCTTTATTAAAACATTATTTGGTGTTCTTTATGAAGTGTATAGCTCTTCAGCTGGACCTGCTGTTAGACATAAGTGCCTTAGAGCAATTCTTAGGATAATTTATTTTGCTGATGCTGAACTTCTGAAGGATGTATTGAAAAACCATGCAGTTTCAAGGTGAGTTGTTAATGAAACTGTTTTAAACTCTTTGATTCTTCCAAAAACTTGTTTGTGAGCTCATCTTACATTTCAAAAGTGCTCAAATGAGAACCAGGCAGTTCTTTTGGCTTTCAGTGAGAGCTGCAGGTGCTCAGCAGTTCTTTAAATAAAGCTTTGAGTTAAGTGTGGCAATATAGTGCATCCAACTGAAGCGTAGCTTTAAATATAGAAGTCAAAAGTAGCTATAGATGTTTACTAGTTACATTGACGGTTATAATCATATGGTGACATTGGAGATCTAATTGCTAAAACTAAATATTGAGAACTTGTCTTACATTGCATGATGCCTAAGGACCCTTCTGACATGTGCAGACTTTAGTTTGAGATGGCACAACACAACCCTAATTTGGTACGCTAGTGTAAATGTTTAGGGGCTCAAACCAGTCTGGTAAATGAGCAGGAGGTACACCGAATGGAAAGCTCTTTATGGAAACTTTCTGGCCGCAACTTTCCTTTTACAGTGAAAACATCTTCCAACTCATTCTGACCCAGGTTAACACATGTCATAGGGGAATTAAATGCCACTTGTTTCCAGCTACACCCATTCTTTCCTCAGATTTTCTTAACCTGTGTTGGAAAACAAAAAATAATGCTGGAGTTTGGCATTTAAATTCAGCTGTATGTCCTAGATGAGCTTTCTTCATAAATAAAGTTTTATAAAGCCTAGAGAAATCTTAACAAATTCTAATACAAAAATTATCTGTTTTAGTCATATTGCCTCCATGTTGTCAAGCCAAGACCTTAAGATAGTAGTTGGAGCCCTTCAGATGGCTGAGATCTTAATGCAGAAATTACCTGACATTTTTAGTGTTTACTTCAGAAGAGAAGGTAATCCTGCATTTTTGTTGTTTTATAGTATTTTTTTTTTAGGGTTATTCTGAGGCAGTGAACAACATTGTACTATACAAACTGGTAAGGGGAAATTCATGAAGGCTGTTAATGTCATGACTGGGAAGCAGAACCCGAAGTGTTTTCAGGAGGAGTAATTGCTGTTTTTAACTCTTTCCTAAAACTACATTCATATCGGTCTGCTTCAACAGACCTGAAGCAGACTTATTTTTAGGTTTTCCTGTGCATAATGGCTGAAATTTATATTGACCATGATTTAATTCTGCCAGGTAATGGCATTTTGGCAGCAAATGCACATTTTAAGTTACTGATTGTTCTCTGTCACTTACGTTATTTTCTGTCAGTGACTTTCTTTTTAATATCACTAATAGCCCATTTTACTGCTCTCTAGTAAAAGCTAAGGGTTGCTTTCAGAGTATTGTTGTATGTTGTGTGTGTCTGGGGGTCAGGTGGATGGGAGAGGTTGGAGGACCACATTTAGAACAGAAATGCTACTAAACAGCTTTGAAGACTATCAAAACTGCTTTGCTTAATTTTGTGAAGGGGTGATGCACCAAGTGAAGAATCTAGCAGAGTCTGAGACTTTGTTGACAAGTCCACCAAAAGCATGCACTAATGGATCAGGAACGCTGGGTACCACTACCACAATAAGCACTGGAACAGCTACTGCTGCCAGTAATGCAGCTGCAGACTTGGGCTCTCCCAGCTTACAACACAGCAGAGAAGATTCTCTGGACCTGAGTCCACAGGGGTGAGTATTCCATGTGTTCAGTTTGTACAGATTTTGACCATTCAGCTGTCATTGACTTTGGGCAATATTTTTTTTGGTTCATGTCTTTTCATAACTGTATTTGGGGGAGGTGTTAAGCAAACATTTGGGCACAGGCTGCTTTCCCTCTAATCTATTCTGAAAAACTGGTCTAAAAACCTTTCCCAGCTATACCATTGGGCAAAAAAAAATCAACAAACATTCCTTATTTGCATGTTTCCTGAATAGTCGCAGGTACAAAATCACTCCAACCCTACAGTTGACTTCACTGGTAGTTATGATCAGAAGTGGTATCAGGCTGAAAGATACTACTGTCTTTATGAGCCTCATACAAGGTGCAGTAGGGCCACCTTGAATACTTGTTTTTCTATTGCCAGTAGTTTGACAAACATAATTTTAAGCTGTGGATTTAGTTCTTGATGCCACTTTTGATCTGAAACATAGTAAGACTATGTGTACACATTATACCAAGAACTGTTTCTATTTTGATGTTGTAGCAGTTGTACTGCTTTTGAGCTTTAGCCCCTTAAAGAAATAGCCAAATATCAATTTCAGCACTGTGGTATATTTCATTAAGTGCAGTTTGTGAAATATGATTAGCAGGGATCTGGGTTTTCTGCTTGCCACAGAAAAATGCAGATTTTATCCTTTAAAGGAGAAAAATGCGGGAAACTGTAGGTTGCCTTTTACAGGCTGGCAGAGTTCCAGCCTGCAAGGGGCTGCTTGGGGTTGGAGGGAGCAGGAGGAGGCTGATTGGACTCAGAGGGCTCCGTGTCCGTGTGTGTGTGAGCATGGGTGGGGGCATTAGGCAGTACGTTACAGGGTGGGGAGATAGCCATGGCTCACACCTAGCCCTCCCTAGTGAGGGAGGGAATGAGGCAGGTTTGGCAGCTGGGACTGGAGATACTGCCCAGCTGGGACGGTATACAGGATGCAGGGCCAGGGTGGGAATGCAGGGCTTGGCTGGGGAGTGGGACAGAGCCATGGGCAGCTCATCTTGGGGGAGAAGGGGTTGGCGGGGGAGCCAGCTCACTGCCACTGTGCACAGTCCCAGGGGAGGGGTTGGGCACCGTGGGCAATGTTGGGGGGGGGCAAAGGGGGGGGCACATGCCCCCCCACCCCAAATGTGTGACCACAGCAGGGCATGGGGCTACAGACTGGCACCAGGCTGCCTCCATGACCCAGATGGCGGGACCCTGTGCAGGAGGGTAGAACAGGGTGGCAAGACTTCTTGCTGCTGCTGTTACCGTTGCCAGGACCCCTGTGCCAGCTGTGCAATGGAGTAATGCTGCGCTGCCAGTAGCACAAGAAGTAACAGATCAGGGTGGAGGAGTGGGGCCATGCTGCTCTCATCTCCTGCAGCTGCTGGCTGCCATATGTAGTGCCTTTTTTATGGTGATTTTGAGGTAGGGATTAGGCTTCTGAAAACTCTACGTTCTCTAAAAGTTTCTAACAGTTGGTGAAACCTGTGAATCTTTAATAGCAATAGATAGTAATTTACTATTTTCTATGATATTATTTGTCTGAAATCGGGGTATGCTAACAGTTTTAAATACATTGGCTTGTGAAAAACAGTAATATGCTATGGATTTCACTACTTATGTAAAGAAACTGTAAGTTTAAGTCTTGGTTCCACTAAATATAAAAGAGCGGTGTTGGATGCAAGGAGGTCAGTAGAAAGATTTCATTTAATAATAGGAAATGTTAATACTTAACTGAGCAAGTGTTAGCTGCTTTCCTCTAATACAAAGATATCTCTCTTACTTTTATTTATTTATTTTAAGTACATTTTGGAAAACTAAAGGCGCTAAAATCTAAGTAAATGTGTTTTAACCGTTTTTGTAGGCGACTAAGTGATGTTCTAAAGAGGAAACGACTGCCAAAACGCGGACCCCGAAGGCCAAAGTATTCGCCCCCAAGAGATGATGACAAGGTAGACAATCAAGGTAAATTCAAAGTTTTTTTTTGTTGTTTTTCTTGAGTTTTTTTAAATGTGACAATTAATTACTCCATGGTGGTTACATGATGATATAGATGATCCTTCTTAAAACAAAGCAACTTCAAAAGGTTTCATCCCTTACCAACTTCACTGTATACTAATATACTTCTAACATTACTTGTAACATTTATGGTATTAGATTCTAGGGTAACTTTTCAGTATGTGTTTAACTTTTTTCTTGTTCAATCCTTTCCCTCCCCCTGCCACCGCCTCAGCTAAAAGCCCTACAACTACTCAGTCTCCTAAATCTTCCTTCTTGGCAAGCTTGAATCCTAAAACATGGGGAAGATTAAGCACACAGTCCAATAGTAACAACATTGAACCAGCACGCACAGCAGGAGTCAGTGGTCTTGCAAGGGCTGCTTCAAAGGACACCATATCCAATAACAGGTATAAAAAATACTGTTCAGTTCTATGAAGTTTTAAATATTCTTTATGCACAAATTATGAATCAAACTGGTTTTTAAGCAGTGTTACTTGACTCTTCCATTGTGGAATTTAAACCCTGAGTTTAACTACTGTCACATTCTTTCTGAACATGCTGGAAGTAACTGGAGGAGTCCAGGGTCAGCGGGGAGAGGAATGCCAGAAAGGCAGAAGGCAGAGGGGGAGAAAAAGAAATATAGTGAACAGAGTTTAAACAAACATTAAAGGAAAATAGGTTGGAAAGAAAGGTAATGTAGAGGATCTAGACCTGGGAAGAGAGGGAGGAAAGAAAAGCAGTAGTGAACAAGTAAAACCTGTGTATGAGTGGGGAAGCTTTCAGACTCCCAGTAGTTTGCGGATAGATCAAAGTGGCATCACTAGCAAAATCGCCCAAATGGCAATGGTGATCCCCTATATCCACGTATTTCTTACATAAGTAGGCTTTTGCATATAGAAACTTAAAAGGCTTGCTCTGCTGTCAAACAAGTATACATGGTGTGCGCATGTTATAAATGGTTTGAATGTATCAACTTACTCTTACGTACTTTTCTGTAGAGAGAAAATTAAGGGTTGGATTAAGGAACAAGCCCATAAATTTGTGGAACGTTATTTTAGCTCTGAGAACATGGATGGAAGCAATCCTGCACTAAATGTATTACAGAGACTTTGCACTGCAACTGAACAACTCAACCTCCAGGTGATAAATAGCAACTTTGGTATTGAGTGGGGTTGGAGATGATGAAACTTGCTTTTTATGAAAGAGATTGCTGTGCTCATTCTTTAGGTAGTGGTGTGTTTGGGATATTGTTCCTACTGTCTTAGGGTCACTGTGACATCAAAGGAGCTTTGGAATTTTGAATAATATATTAATTAAATTTTATTGCAAAACTTCTATCAATTTTTTTTTTTCCAGAATTTACAAAGGCTTTAAGGTTTCTTTTATGGAATACTAAAATCTTACTTTTTCTCTGGCCCTTGGCACATGTTCATTTGATGGCTTGATAGGATATGATCCCTGATCCCAACAATCATGTCTCCTACCATGTCACGTATGCATGGCAGGAAGTGAGATTTTTGGGATTGGAGATCAGATTCCAGTTGTGCCCTTGCTGCTTGCCAGTGTAGGAGGAGCTTGGGATCATTATTCTGGGCTTCCCCTTCACCAGCGCAAGTCTGAAACCTGGGTGTGTGCTGCCCCCTCCCCCCGCGGTGTGGGGCCAACGATCAGCTGATTTTTTTCATCCCAGGCCCCAGAACAGCCCCAGGTCCATGGAAGATTTGGCGCTGTCCCAGTAAACTTTGAGGCAAATGCATGTCGGCTAAATCTGGGATCCACTCAGAAATCAGAATCTAGCTTCAGAACAGAACTGTGAATATCTTGTATTGCTTTGTTTTGAGATGGGGAGGAGGAATAAAAGGAGTATTACTTTACTTTCCAACAAGAACCTCTGGTACTTTAACTCATTTGGTCAATTGACAATACCTTCTTCAACTTGGAACATGATTTATAGCATGGCGTACGTAGGTAGGGTGCAAGCTCCAAAATAGGAAACCTTTAATTTTGTTGGTTGGTTGGTATGGGGTTGTTTTGTGAGATTAAGTACAAAAAGCACAGTGCTGATGTGTGTTTTATAGAGAGAAGAACCTCAAATTTAAAAAAAGGCTGCAGTGTTCCCTTAAAATTGATTGAGTTAAAGAATATTTAAGTAGCACCTAAGGCTTCTGTAATTCAAGAGGTGTCTTTTTTTCCCCTTTCTCAGATTGTTCATTGAGAGCAACTTACAGGTTGTCAGTTACTGTTCTCCCTTCCCCTATTTTTGTAATAATTTTATAATCTTTAAAATACCTTAAAATACTAATTCTGGCTTTTGCTGTGGAAGTATTGAAATGTGGACCCTTACTTTCATACATCTTCCTTTCAGGTGGATGGTGGAACTGAGTGCCTTGTAGAAATCCGTAGCATAGTCTCAGAGTCTGATGTCTCCTCATTTGAAATCCAGCATAGTGGGTTTGTGAAACAACTCCTGCTTTACTTGACATCTAAAAGTGAGAAAGATGCTGTAAGCAGAGAGATCAGATTAAAAAGGTTCCTTCATGTGTTCTTTTCTTCTCCAGTAAGTTTTTTCACTGTATTTTGATTTTTGTTCTTGAGCAGTAAATATCTCCTTTATAACTGAGGGGTACAATAGCTACCCCACCTTCAGAGAGATGTTCATTCAGTTGTTTAAGCTGTGATAAAACACAATCTAAAAGGACAAAACACGGCATGTGAGAAATCATGTGGATTGATCTCTGGTGCAGATGCTTATGGGGAGAATTCATGCCCATTATGTGGGAGACTTTCCAAATTGGCCAGTTGGCTCTGGGGATGCAAATTGACCTTCAAAAGAGACCCATTGGAACTGTGCAGAGGGGAACAGCTCAGTTCTTTTGTGTGTGCTAACCCCTATATGAATACTGTAAGCAAATATGCAGGAAAAAATGTAAAAACGAGGACAGGTGGCTAATTTTAAGGTTTCTATTTGATTCTAGATGACTAGAAATATGTTTTCTACAGCACGTCTGTAAAACTTTGCTTATTACCACAATCTCAAGGCATTACATTTGTAAACATTTTTTCCTAGTGTGGGATTTTAGCACATAGTTTGGTATTTGTACAAAGACGAATCCAGAAAGTGTTAATGCTCTTTTTAAGCAATTATTTATGTATGTTAGATGAGGCAATATAGAAATCTCATTTGCTAAAAATCTACTAAATAACAAGCATGACGGTGCATATACTGTTCTTGTCACGTAGCAAAAAGAATTTGTTAGGACAAAGTAAGTAACTGATGTAATATTAATACTGTGGTGTTATTTGCTTGGCTTAACTGCTTCAGAGAGTACAATTGGATTAAGAGTGAAAGGTGACATATATTTTATTTTTCATTAAAGCATTTAGGAAATGAAAGTTAATGGCCTAACTTAAATTTCAGCTTCCTGGAGAAGAACCCCTTGGAAGATTAGAGCCATTAGAAAATGCACCTTTGTTGGCATTAGTGCACAAAATGAACAACTGCCTCAGTCAGATGGAGCAGTTTCCAGTCAAAGTGCATGATTTCCCAAGTGGAAATGGAACAGGGAGCAGGTAAGCATTAATGCTCAGGTAACCCCTTTTTTGCTGGGAGCCTGTTTTTCTAGCACCACCTCCAATTTTGGTTGTTTTAGGAGCTGAGGGAGAATTGTGTCCCCTTTTTCTTTGGGAGACTATTGTGCAGCTAACATTTTGTATTCAGCAAATAATTTGAAGTTTACTTTAGTTATTTTGAGTGATCACTTAAAATCACTTCTTCTGTGTTTCTAATTTGGCATACTCACCTTTTGATTTGGCCTTAGACCTAAGCTGAAAATTGTCCCACACCAACGTTCCATAAAATCTTGTAAAAAGTGCTGCATAATATTATCATAATGAGATGTGCAAACACCTACAAATGATTAACAAGATAAACCCAAAGATTTTAAATGTAAAAAACCTTCTAACCTGTTGTTGTCTTTGAGTTCTTTGCTATAGAAGAATTCCTCCTATTGTTTTTTCCATAGTGAAAAATGTGAATGAAAGCTAAGAGCTGGCATTTTCCAAGGAATGCCACAAGTCTAATGTGTTTTGAGAATCACTATCCAACACAATGTTGTAGAAAAATGCGCTCTTATTGCTACTTACCCTGACTGATTTGATTAATTTTTTTAATTTTTTTTTTTTCCTGGGCATTGATGCAGTTGGGTGACAGTTGCTTGTTATTTAAAAGCTACTTAAACATGTTTGTAGAAAGGTTGTTTCAGAATCACTATAGGTGTTCCGCTTGATTTTACTAAGACTTAAAATTTGTGTACAAGTCTAAGCTACATCCTTTCTGTAATTATGGGATATGCGGCATGTTTCTAATTTGCAGTGATAAATCATATAAACTTTAAAGGTAAGTTTGGGAGCAACTTGTAAATCACCTGGGATGTAAGCCACTTGAGTGTCTTGAGAAATAACAATGGTTTATATGAAATAACATGGAAAAATGTGTTGATTAACTGAAAGTATGTTTCAGTCAGTTCAGTTTCTGGTAACTTTTAGCATTAACCACTTCACATACTATTTATCAACAAGAAGTATATTCAGATGAATTGTAACTCAAACTAACAGATACCAAGGTACTTGCCCTTTTAGATAGAGATGGGAAGAAGTGTAGGTGGTTCTTTGACATAATTGGGTCCTGATTCATTATTAAGTTAATGAAATAATACAAATTTTAAAAATAATTTAAAAGTTATTTTACTCTCCAGTTTGAATACTGACATCAACACAAGTTAAATGTTTATGCAGAAAAGTGAATATTCAAAGTTTGTGTTTAAATGTCACAAATTTTAATCTATTAGTTGCAAAGGAGAAAATGGTGACTGCTTCTGAATTGCATGCAAATACTGTGCAGTTCAGAAATTCCTTAAAACCTTTTTTTAGTGCATGTAACTTGAGTAAGCAGTCAACACAATAAAAAACTTTGTTTTATAGAGCAAAAGCTTTAACATACAGCATTTAGCTAGGATTTATATTCCAAGTATGTTAGAGCTGTTTCTTCATTGTTATACTTTTCCAATCCTGAGTAACATCTGAGCAAAAGAGGCAGAAACTGACTTTTTTCCACTAGAGTTTGGAGATGGGAGTGGCACCAGTCAGGAAGTCTAATTTTTCAAACCACACTATTTGTAGAAAAGTAAGCTGTGACTGCATAAATACAGAGAAATGAAAAGCAGAGCATGTATAAAGACTAAAGTGGAGATCAGTACACACAAGTGATGGCAAACAAATATAAAAACAAAGTCAAAACTTAAGGATAAATGGAATAGAAAAAGGAAAATTATGGTACGATATAAGAGTAACAATGGATGTGGGGTAGGGGTACATCAAAATTTCAGTGAGACTTGAAACTGATTTGAAGACCAGCATCCTGCCTGCTACCCGTTGGAGGGGGCAGCTGCTGCAGTGGAGCACTGTGTGGAGCATGGCTTCCCCTCCTCCGTGGACAGTGTGGCCAGAGCATATCCTGTGGGCAGGTGGATGCAGGCTGCTTGCTGTGGGCTCAGGTTCCCTGGCCAGCTACCCTCCTCCTGGGGCATTGACGGTCCAGTGGGCAAGACGCAGCGTGGCAGAGCAGGGCAGGGAAGCTTAGTTCTGCCACTGTGAACCAAGCTTCGCCATGGCGAGGCCCACTTTGTAACACCACTCTTGCTGCTGCCGACTTGTACATCCCGCTGCTGCCAGGTGGACAAGGAGCACCTTGCCATAGCAGCACTTGGCTTGTGGTGGCATCACCAAGCTTCCCCACCAGGTCTCGCTCTGCCCTCCCATGCCAGGTCCCATCCACTAGGCCCTGGGGTGTGGGGGGGCACCATGATGGGGAGCCTGAGCCCACAGCGGGCAGCCCGCCCCCACCTCACACAAATTTGGTGGGCCTGTGCCCCCCCCGGCCTCCCTGAGAGTGTGTGCAGCAGCGGGAAACCCTCACTGCCCCGATTTTAGCCACCTGTGGCTCTGTTCCACTTCCTGCCTGGACCCTACAGCCATGCATTCTGGTTGTGGGTTGCAAGCATCGCCCAGGCTGGGCGCTAGCTCCAGCCCTGCCCAACTTGTTCTCTCCATCCCTCACTATGAGGGCCTCAGTACCTCCCTGACTTACCTGCAGGAGCTGCTCTCCAGGCTGCCTGGTGGTACATGTATATATACATGGTACCCCCTGCCTGACTGCCCTCCTCGTGCTCCTCCCAGCCCCTTGCAAGCTGCCAGTCTTCCAGCCTGCAAGGGGAAACCAACAATTTCCTGCATTTTTCTCCTTTAATGGAGGAAATCCATGTTTTACTGCATCTTTCTATGGCAAACAGAAAACTGAGATCCCTGATGATGGGCAACTAAAACTGCATTCAGTTTAGGTGCCTTGTGGCTTTACTTTTTTTTTCTTCTTTTAGTAAATGAACTCTCTGAAATCCTGACAATTTTTATATAGGTCCATAATCTGGAATTCAGTTTTGGTGTTAAGCAGTCAAGCTCAATAATCTGAAACGATCTACACTTAAGGTTCACAGTTCTCCATATTTTTAAAAACAGACATTTCTCAAATATTTCTATGTAAATGAGACTCTATATGTTTTGTATAATATGTTACTAATGCAAATAAGAGAATAGAATAACTGTAGCAACTTTATTCACAAATTATCTTGAGTTTTTCTCTCAACAGAGGATCCCAAGCTTTAAAATTTTTCAACACACATCAGTTAAAATGCCAGCTGCAGAGACATCCAGATTGTGCTAATGTGAAACAATGGAAAGGTGGACCTGTGAAGATAGATCCCCTGGCTTTGGTACAGGCCATTGAAAGATACCTTGTTGTTAGAGGTATTTACATCGTGATGATTTTTGGTTTTGGGTTTTTTTTTTTGTTTTTTTTTTTTCACCCTTGTGCAGTGCCATGCATGTTGATGGTTCCCAGTATTTTTACCTAATCTAAAACAAATAGTCTGTAGAGTCAGCCTCTGTCTAATGTGATTTCTGAAAGTGTCATGTCAGGGCAGAAGATGGAACAAGCAGGCAGTTACTTTTTTTACTCTTCATTTTATAGCTGTCTAGATTTCTTCCTCCTAGCAGCAAGAATCTTATCTCTCTACTAGATATCTCCTTGTTGCATGCAGGTTACACTTTTCTAATCTCTGGATCATCATGCAGACTGCGAGTTTATTTTTTGTGTGCACTTTCAGTGCTGGAGCCATAGTCAGATGACTCTGAAACTTATCCCCTAACAATTAGATATCTGTATTGGAGAGAGATTCATTCTTGAATGTATAAATTGTTTGGAAGAGTAGTTTGGGGTTATCATGTACATGATTGAAGGTGTAATGTATTACTAAAATAAAGTGCAAATAAGGATATTCAACCTGTTTTGTTAGGATATGGAAGAGTAAGAGAGGATGATGAGGATAGTGATGATGATGGATCAGATGAAGAAATAGATGAATCTCTGGTAAGTTGCTATTCTTGCTATGGAGTGTATGACTAAGCTAATGAATCATTTACAAAATCTGTTTTGCTTTATTTAGGCTGCTCAGTTCTTAAATTCAGGGAATGTGAGACACCGACTGCAGTTTTACATTGGCGATCATTTGCTGCCATATAATATGACTGTATATCAAGCAGTTAGACAATATAGTTTACAGGCTGAGGAGGAGAGAGAGTCTACAGATGATGAAAGCAACCCATTAGGAAGAGCTGGAATTTGGACAAAGACGCACACCATTTGGTAAGTTGGCCAAAGGGAACAAGGAAGAATCTCTCTTAGAAGTACTGCTTGGATAATTAAGAGACTGAGAAATCTGTTTTTAGGATCCAAAACTGTTAAATTGTCTGTTAATAACTATCTTAACCGAATGGTTTACCTGGTGAGAAACTTTGATTTTTAATTTTTTTTTCAGTGGTTTGCGTAGGAAGGGAGTGTTAACTGATTCTAATCAGCACAGCAAAGAATTCCAGCTCATAGGAAGGAAGTTGATATACTGCTTTGGAAATTTTTAAAGTGATGCTTACCTCAAATGGATGAAGTTGTATTAAAGAATTTACTATTTTCTAATTGCAGACTATTACAAACACTAGAGTGTCTGAAATTAGCAAATATTAATTTGGTATCACTAAAAGAAATCCTGAGGTTTTTTGATTTGTAGACCTTCTCTAATCATGCAATGCATTAAGTATTGGTTGTACTGTTTCTACAGTTGTAGTTCTCTCCCCATATACTGCACTTAAAACATTTGTTAGTCATTGTCTTTAGCAGGCCCACACAGTATAGTATAGTGTGCCACACTATGAAACTGATATTAAAGAACAAAAATAATTTTTACATTGATTATTACTTCTGCCTCATCACTCTTCCAATATATGAAGCTGGTGACTTCCTCAGTATGGTCCAGGTTCCTTTTTAGCGCAAAAAAAAAAAAAAAAAAAGTATGGGCCAAAATCAAATGAATTGTTAATTTTTTTTGTCATTTTAAATAAAATGCTGGCACCCTAATTGAGAGCTGCCACTTGCTTTTGGTTTCACAGTTTTTAGTGACCCAAAATCACATTTTATTTTTAAATGCTTCACAATTTTTAGGTACAAACCAGTGCGAGAGGATGAAGATGGTAACAAGGACTGTGTTGGGGGTAAAAGAGGAAGGGCACAAACTGCTCCCACAAAAACTTCTCCTAGAAACTCAAAAAAGCATGATGAGTTGTGGCACGGTAAGCACTTGTCGCATGGGCAGGGCTCACCTGTGAAAATTCCAGTGGGGAAAGGGTGATCCAATGCTTTAAAGAAAGATTTTTCTTATATTGTATGCAGTGGTTTCCATATTAGTTACTCTTGTGTCTTAGAAGAATTTTAAATTTGAGTAACTGGTCTAAAAAAACCCAGCAGAGTATAAGTATGGACTACTGATTTTTTCATTGATTTGATTTTTGTTTGGCTAAGCAGATCTGTTTGACAGCAGAAATTTGCGCCTTTTTTTTTTTTTTTTTTTTTCTCCCTGCTAGATGGTGTGTGCCCTTCAGTATTAAATCCTTTGGAAGTTTACCTCATATCTATACCACCAGAAAACATAACATTTGAAGATCCTTCATTAGATGTTATCCTCCTCTTGAGAGTTTTACATGCTATCAGTCGATATTGGTATTATTTGTATGATGTGAGTAAAACATTTTATTTAACTCAATATTTTCTCCAACGGGTGGCTATTGTCAGAGACCTATATTTTTGAGGCAATACACAGAATGGTCAAATTTTTGTTTTACTATATGGCCTAAACATTGAACCATTACAAAAGAGGATAGGATGGAGTTTTGTTACCTAAGAATGCATCTCATTTGAACCAATATAACTGTTCCCCTGTCTGCTTCTTTACCCCTGGAGTAGAACTACGATTCTGTAACTTGAAATGTGAATGAAAGGTTTATAGTCAAAGCAATTTAGTGTGAACACTCTGGCTAACAAGTTTTATATTGGATCAACTGTAAATGCTATAGTGTTTAAAGTGTCCTAACTGTTGGTGTTGCCACTCCTTTGTATCTAAAATCAAAGCATTAATAGGAGTTGGATGCTCCGAATCTCTATAGTTGCACATCTATTTGAAAATCTAGATTCACATTGCTTATTAAGCAACACTTTTTAAAATTATGTACATTTTAAACAGTAGTGTTGGAGTCATGCTGTAACCATAATGGTCTGAGAAGTAAGCAAGAGGCAAGAATTTTTGTGGATGATTTTATAGCTTATTAGACCCAACTGCATAGTTGGGATAAAGTTAGTTCAAATGCAAGGGAATCTTCGTTGGGTCACCTGATAAAGACCTGATGTCTTGTATTTGAGCATTTGATCCCAACCATGCTCCAACTGATCTAACCATTGATCCAACAAACTATAAATCACCCACAAAAATCCTTGCCTGTAGTGCAGGGGTTGTCAGTTGGGGGTACCTAAGGATACTTTGAAAGGTCCCAGGGGGTACTTGGGGGCAGGTGGGGATGGAGCACTGCTGCCTCAAAGGAGCAGGGCCAGGTCAGGGCGAGAGCAGTGGCGCCCTCCTGTGGGCAGCACAGGTGCTGCTTGGCACCCCGCCACTTGCTGTCCAGTTGCTTACACCCCTTTCCCCCCCCAGCTTGCTCGCCATCTGGCCATGCACTACCTCCCCCAATCCCAGGGGTACACTTATTAAAAAGAGGGCTGCCAGAGATACACTTAGTAAAAAAGGTTGAAAACTCCTGCTCCTGGTATATTTAAATGGTTACCTTTTAAGTATAGAAAATGTTTACTGAATTCTATATGACACTAATTATGTACTGATCACTATGTGTGGTGGGAAAAATTGTATTCAGGAATACCTCTATTGGCCCTTCTCGCCATAAAATGATGGGATACAAGAGGTGTATTGCCTTTCCCCTTTTGCCCCTTATATTTATCCTCTGGTAAAGTTGCTGAACTCTTGTTGCTCAAGGATGATCTGCAGATTACTTAAGCTCCTGCAGTGTATCATTTTCACCAAATTTTGTAAAACTCCTTCTTCCCTCAAACCTCCTCAAAAATCACTCTTTGAAAGAGACAAAGGAAGTGGTTAGTAGGTCCTTTGGATAGCATGTTGATCAGCCTTGGTCAAACCAACCACAATGAAAAAAAATCTCAGACTGGTAAAGCATTTGTATAATGAAAAGAAAATTAGGAAGACCTAGTATTATTACTTCCAATACCTCTCTAAAAAGACACATTGTGTTTATGGGTGTGTTTGACTTTTGTATTTAACATCACAGAATGCAATCTGTAAGGAGATTATTCCGACCTCAGAATTTATCAACAGTAAACTGACAGCAAAAGCAAACAGACAGCTTCAGGATCCATTGGTAATCATGACGGGAAACATACCAACTTGGCTGACAGAGCTTGGAAAAACCTGGTATGAAAACATTTGCTTTCTGCAGCCTGTTAAAGTTTGAGTTTGAACGGTAGAAATGCAGACCAACTTATTAAAGTATAACCTACTTTATTTTAGATTAAATACCATTTCTGATTTCCTTAATACACAGGTATAGTAGTTATGTTAAATGATTTGTGGCAGAGTCCTAAAATAAAAGATATTGCATAACTCTTAAATTAGTACTTAAAAATATTTAGATTGATTCCAATTTGGAATGATAAGGGTCATTATCCAGATTTGAGGTTACTACCCAGACTCCATGTTTTTTCAAAGATTCAGCACTGTGGTTGACAAAACTTTAAATGCATGTATTTTTGGCTTAAAATGTGATTTAGTGAAATTAAATTTATGAAACTAAATAGGTAAATGATAAAATCATTAAACTGATGTTAAAGCTTGGAAATGTTTAATGCTGGAGTTTCAGAGTTAAAAATGTAATATATTGTATCTGAGTAACATACTGATTTGAAATTAGGAAACTTGGTAATCCTTAAAACCAATACAAATAATTGAATTATGCCTATGTTAACAACTGGGAGATTTTAAAATGGTATTATGCCTGAGGGGAAAAAAGTAACTAAAGCAACTTTCCCTGAGTATAACTGGTAGTTAAAAACTGAAAATGTATACTGACTTGTAACTGTGTTTTTATTTTGGCCTTTTTTCCAAATGAGTGCATTACAGCCTCCATATTTCAGTTTGAGAACTATTCATGTCAAATGCAACATATAATTAATGTGTATGTGTGTGCATATATGTATAGTCCAGGTCATGAAATTCACATAGTAAATGAATGAGGCAGGGTGAATTAAATGCACCCTTACAGCTAATTTAATGCATTCTTATTTCAGTAGTACTCTTGAAATTCTAGAAGATATGTGGGGTCTTCTGAATAAATATCTTTTGCAGACCTATGGATTTTTAAAAACCTTTCTGAAAAATCATGAAGATAGAGAAGAGTACAAATGGGGTATCAGTAAAGTGACTTCTTCAAACTTTTAACATCCAGAGCCACAAGCTATGAGCACTTTAAATCTGATCCAAAAGTAGGAAAGGCTGGAAGAATATTGACACTAACTGGGTGCATCTACACATGCAATTAATGTGAAGGGATAAACTCCAGAGCTGTTTTGAACTGGAGTACACTGCTCCCAAGTGCAGCATCTACATGTGCCTCCAGTACAGTAGCAATTTGAGGCAGAGCAGCTCTAAGCTGGCAGCAAGCTTGGGGAAGGGGTGGTGGGTCAGCCCCATGTGGCAGTGTCATATGGCAGAGGGGCTGGCTGGGGGGTGAGTGTGCAAAAGTGTGGAGTCTTGTGGCTAGGCAGCAGGCAGCCCCCACGTTTCAGCACCCTTATGCCCCAGCCAGCCCCATCACTGCCTACACCTGCATTTCAGTGCAGTTGCTTACTCCAGTACTTAGTATAACCACCAATTATTGTCCCCAACAGCATCTTACAGCAGAGTTAATTTACTGTGCCCTAATACAGGTGCACATTACTGTGACACTTTACCGCACAGCTAATTAGTCTACTCTGTAGTAACGAGCATGTGTAGATGCACCCACTGTGCAGAATCATATTTTGAAATACCAGGGGTATTTTTAGTTTAAATTTTGCACCGAATTGTCTGGATTTCTAATTACTGGTTTTTCAACTATGTCTACCTCTGTGAAGTTCTTACCACAGTTTTAGCTAGAGTCCAGTTATTTCATAGTTTGGGAAGTTCTTATTTTATACTGGGGAAAAAATAACTTCCAGTGTGCATTAGTATGTTAATCCTACAGTTTGGGGCATAAGTAACTCCCTATTCAATCTTCTTAAACTCGGACCATAAGCTAACTCTTCCAATTCTTTACAGCCCATTTTTCTTTCCATTCGACACTCGGCAAATGCTGTTTTATGTAACTGCTTTTGATCGTGATCGAGCCATGCAGAGATTACTAGACACTAATCCAGAAATCAATCAGTCAGATTCTCAGGATAGCAGAGTAGCACCCCGACTGGACAGGAAAAAAGTAAGTACCAATATTCATGTTACAAATGAGTAGCTAGTTCTTTCCATAATGATCATTCTTCCACTTGAAGTAAAAATTATTTTTAAAGCCATTTGGCTCAAACTGACCCCACCTCAATACTGTGAGCATGTGCATAAGGAGAAGTCTTAGATGAAGCCTATTTTTACTGGCATGGCAACCTTCCAAAAATGTGAGGGGATATGCTCTACCTATCTTTGGGAAGCTGGGGTAGGAACAAGCTTGATAGCTCTTCCTGAGCTAACCTTAAGTGTCTGATGCCTGGAGGCATTGCCAGTCTGTGGAATTTATAGGAACTTGCTTTCAAAAAATCTTTTGTGCTGTACTACTTTGGCTGGATGTGAGCACTTCAGGCTTCCTTTCTAAGTTGTTACTTTTCTGGTGGATACTATTTATATCTCCCTCTGCCAGAATCATTAAAACTTTTATTTCTGGTTCAGTATTGTGTATCTATAAGGTTAAGTACCAAGTGTAATGCACTCTTAGGACTTGAATATCCCTTGATACAGAGCATAATTATAGACTAAAACACGATGATAAAACTGAATCTTAGATATTTAATTACCTCCTTGGTAGTCATTAGAGGCTAATAGAAAAGAATGAGAAGTTTATAATTTCAGAAACTGCAGGAAGAAAGAAAAGTGGGTATGTAGTTTAATTAGGCTGCAACTTTTAATACAACTGGGAACTCTCAGAAGTAACTTGACCTGCATTGGACAGCCTTCCTCTGTAATTCATTTTACCTACTGCAGAGCTACGGTTGGTCCCCTGCCCAGTTAAGAGTCCCAGAACTGTTTTTGGAAGCTGTTACCTACCTTTCAGAAAAGATGAAGGAGCAGTCTGCACGCTAAACCAGATGTTAACAGCCTTAATAACTCCATTCCCCTCTTACTTTAGTTTTTAGGAAATGCTTTTTCATTTTTTTTAGCTCAAATGGCATCTGCAGGTGTAGGAGGGGGAAGAGCTAGTCAGCACTTTCTTTGCACAGGTGGAAGGCTGTACTGCAACCTGCCAATCCAGTTTGCAACTTCATTCTCCTCAAGCTTACATGGAGGAGAGCAGGGACTATTTTTACAGGGTCATAGATGTATCTTTTTTCTTTTCCTGCCTATTCACACAGTCCTCACGCTCTGATGGGGCACTGGAGGCAGTAGCATCCATCAACCTCTATTCTAGTGCACTAGTTTTAGTGTTGGGACTTGAACTGTTTCTTTAGGTCAGAACAAGAATACTACTGACTAAGACATAATGATCTGACTGAAGAATCTGGTATGGAAGAAATGTTAATACTTATTTAAGCTGAATCATTTTCATGTGGAAATCATACTTACTCCAATGGGATATAAATGACACATTAAAGGCAAATCCATTTTATTTGAATTATGGGAAGAGAAAAGAGCCATACAAACTTCTCTGCTTCCTTTTGTAACTGCCTTGCTTGATTAAGGAAATGGGGCTTGGAAACCTAACCTTACCTAAAATTTTTGTGTAGCGCACTGTGAACAGAGATGAACTGTTGAAACAGGCGGAATCTGTGATGCAAGATCTAGGCAGTTCAAGAGCCATGTTGGAAATCCAGTATGAGAATGAAGTAAGTAATGGTTATTTTGATTAGAGAGACCCTTTGCAGTGATTTTTTTTGTCAGACTTCCAGTAAGCTTCATTGACTTAAAGTATAGCTGAGTGCTGGCTGTCTTTCTGATAAGCTGAGAAAAGTGGTGTTTTTGTTTGTTTGTTTGTTTTTTTTCCCATCATCAAGCCTGTTGGGGGGTTTTTTTGGTTTTTTTAAGTTAGTCAGATTTGGTTTTTTTAGATATTTCGAATTTTAGGCAAGTACATCTGCACTTCTCTCCATTTTATAAGTTGGTCACGATGTTAGTTTTCCTTCCCAGTGTATGTATTCTTTTTGATTTTCTTCATTTTTAAGGGCTGTTATTTGTAGTTAACTTTTTGACTGGAGAAAGGATTATGTTTTCTTTAACAGAGAAATAATATTTCCATGCTGTACAGCTTGTACTTAGTTGTCAAGATTTTAACTTTCAAACCAGATCTAACATGAGAAATTACCCTTTCGTAAAGGTTGGTACTGGTCTAGGCCCTACACTGGAGTTTTATGCACTTGTATCTCAGGAACTACAGAGAGCAGATTTAGGCCTCTGGAGAGGAGAAGAAGTAACTCTAGCCAATCCAAAAGGTAACTCGCTTTTTAAACTATCAATATATGTTATTGCCCTGGGGGGGAGGGGGAAGAATAGTATTTAACTTTTTTCAACTTAAGTTCTATCCAGAAACATACTAAATGTAAAATTTCATTTTCATGCTAAAGAACTGCCACTTTTGGTTCTCATATCTCTAAAAGATGTTTGTATGTTGAGAAACGGAGGTAATGGTGCTTAAACTTCATTTATATTAGAAAATAATACCCATAAGTTGATTTGATTTATTTTATTTTACTGTACGATTTGGACAGTTACCCTCAGTGCATTCACAAATCTTTTATAATCAAAGTAGATTTAGAATTTGCTTTAGTAAATAAATCCACCTCTAGTGCAGTTCATCACGCATTATTCAAAGATTTGTTTCCTTTGCACATGCTATAAGGAGTTGTTTAAATTTTGTAACCACGTTGGGGGGGAATGGAAATATTAATCTAGTAATATTTTATCCTGAATGTTGGGTTATTTTGGCTTATTGCATGCACTGAATTCATCCATTTTTTGCTTTCAACAGGAAGCCAAGAAGGCACCAAGTATATTCATAATCTACAAGGATTGTTCGCACTTCCCTTTGGTAGAACAGCTAAACCAGCACACATTGCAAAAGTTAAAATGAAATTCCGCTTCTTAGGAAAACTAATGGCCAAGGCTATCATGGATTTTAGATTGGTGAGACAAAATTGATTTTTTTGAGCCAGATTTTCTTACAACCAAAAATGCAACATGAAATCGACAAAATGTGAAATGCTAAGAGTCATAAGGTTTTTAATGTTAATTCCCAAGTCAGGCATTTGCATACCTAGTCATTTTACAGAGTCTGTACAAAATTTTGTAGGGACTGATGGATCTCCAGAATGATTCATGGTGCAATGTGATCTTGAACAATATTGCTGCTGCATTATATTGACAATGTATAGCATATACATTGATGTTATTGTAAGCTTTTTTTCTACTATACATTTTTTATGTTTTCTATTACAAAAAGTGTACAACACGCAGCTTGTGCAAGTAGTGTTAGCAATACTGCTCACTTTCACTTCTTGAATATAAAGAGGTGAAACAACAAAACTTCCATGCAAAAAATAGTTTCAAAACCTTAACTATCAGGAGGAAAAAAACAATTTTTTTTTTTGCTTCCAGGTGGACCTTCCCCTTGGCCTGCCTTTTTACAAGTGGATGTTACGACAGGAAACTTCCTTAACCTCACATGACTTGTTTAGTATTGATCCAGTGGTAGCCAAATCAATATATCATCTTGAAGATATTGTGAGACAGAAAAAAAGACTTGAACAAGATAAAACACAGGTAAGAAAGTAGACATAAGACAGAGAAAAGGCTAGCCTTTACTGATTTATTTTTAGGCTCTTGTGAACTAACCATAGTTGGACTAGTGTGGCTGTATTTTATGAAAGGAATAGGAATAACAAATAAGTTGGAATAAAATTGCTAAAAAATGGCTAACCAGAATAATTTTAGGTCTTGGTATCATATTTAAATGAAGCTAAATATTTTCATTTTGCTTTAAAATGTGTTTTTCATACCGATCTTAAAGGCTAGGGATGGACATTAAAAAAACGTGGAGCCCAAATTGATTCAGTCTTTGCAGGTTAGTCTAACTTGTGGAGATTGAATCAATTTGCAAGTGAATAGACATTCACTTTTGACTCTGGAAATGTAGGCACATGCCTGCAGTGGCTTGGGCTAGAAGCCGGGGAGCACTAGAAGAGCCCTCAGCTGGAGGGAAACTAAGCTGAGGGGGCACGTGGCCAGGCCCAGGTAGGCCTGAGTGTGACTGGAGAGGATTTTAAACCCCCCGTGACCTGCAGGGGCCCCAGCTGGGGTCTGCCTGGAGTGGGAGAGGGGGAGCAGCCCCTGTCAGGGGTCCCCAGCCCCCCCCCCCCACTGGCTGATGGGGTTGGGGCCAGACCCCAGTAGCCTGAGGGAGGGGGCAAGGGGCCATTCTGCAGCCTGCCTGTAAACTGTGGCCCCCGCACAGGGCTGGAGGTAGGAGGCAGCAGGTGCTGACCCCCCACCACCTGGGCTGCACTGCTGCAGTGGGAGGCAGTGGTGTGTCAGGCTCCATACCTAGCCTCGGCTCCCCCTCCCTTCCCTGCAGCCAGGTCACATCCTCCCTCCCTGTCGCCTCCCTGTGGCCAGCTGGCTGCTCCTCAGAGGGACTTGGCCCAGGGCACTGTGTTAGTGCCCCTCCGCCGCTGCTGCTGCCTGCAATGGGGGGATTAAACCCCTCCTTTCAGGCTACTGGCATCTGGCTCCTGCAGTCCTGGGTGCACGAGCAAAGCTATTGATACTTGTGCTGCCCTCCCTTGGAATCAGGGGATTAAACCCCCTCTTCCCCTCAGGCTACTGGGATCTGGCCCCCCTCCCCCCATTCCTGCCGCTGGTACAGCAAGGGGGGCTGCAGACATCTGCCAAGAGCTGTTGCCCCATATCAGGCAGACACAACTGTAGTAGTGCTCCGGTGAGGGAGGGGAGGCATGGAGCCAACCCTGCTTGGCTGGAACAGACAGCCCAGCCCAGGACTGGCGCATGCTGGGATGCTGGACTCTGATCTAACTTAAACCAGAAAGGGGCCTGGGACAGAAGTTGCATAAACCGGTTTGACCCAAATCAGTTAAGTCTTAGACTACATTCAGCCAGGTTTATCTTAAACTAGTTTTGGCCATTTTGAAACTACTTTATGTGCACTGATCTTCTGTTCTGTTACAGGTTTAAACCAGTTTCTGGTCACTTAAACTGATTTGTATGTAACTTCTTTCCCTGGCCAAAGTGAGAGAGAAGGTAGATTGGGCTAGCACCTTAGGAATAATTGGTTCAGAGAGGCATAAATTTTCATAGGCAACTACTTACTCCCTCAAATGCTAAGAATTTGCTTCTGAAGTGCTGCCTTATTCTACTTTCTGCCTGATTCAGACTAACTCAGCTAATCACCTCTTCAGTCTTCAAGTAAAGGATTCTACAGTGAAATAAAGTTTCCAAAAACATCAGTTAAAAGTATGCTTAAGCCCACGGACTTGTCCACAGCTGAGGCAGGTATATGATAAGGTAGTCTATAAACTTCTCATGTGAAACCAGCAACAGTAGTACAACAATATTCTTTCAATATCAACTTTTATAGGAGTTGAATTTTGTCTAATGTTAAATATTTAGAAATCACTTGTGAAAACTCATGAATGAATTGTTCTTCCTGGCTTTATTAATTTTTTTTTTTCTTTTTTAGACCAAAGAAAGTCTACAGTATGCATTGGAGGCCCTTACTATGAATGGTTGTTCAGTGGAAGATCTAGGCCTGGATTTCACACTTCCTGGGTTTCCCAATATAGAGCTGAAAAAAGGGGGGAAAGATGTACCTGTCACAATCCACAATTTAGAGGAGTATCTCAGAGTATGTAAAAGCAAAGCTATGGCTCTTTTTTCTTTTTTAATTTTCACAACGTTCTGTTTAGAATCTTCCAAGTAGTTGCTTTCAGAGATTTTAAATTTGTTTTTGTAAGATGGACATTGTAGTTTTTGGCTGCTTGCTTTAGTTTATCTGAATTCTTGATAAACTGTTAGAGCGAATTTCTTGAGTCTTAAGAATATACATTGTTTCGTATTTGTAAAGATGTTTAGTAGTATAAAAGAGTCTGCATGTTTTTGAGGGCCTCTTTAACTCAAGGTATCTATGTAAAATGATCACGAACATTTGACTTTTACTGGCTGCTATATGTTCTCTGCACTTCGGAAAACAGGTGCAGAAATTTATTGGGCAAGATAAGTGAATAGGGGCTTTTATTTTGATCTGGAGAGCATTAACTTCTCAAATGACTGCATGCCTCTTAAAGCCATAGAGTGGCTGGGAATTGAGTCACTACCATTGTATGGGTGGGCTACATCAGCTTTTCTCACGTACTGGCATACTAGAATATCTATTATCCATGAAGACTTGTGGACTGGTTTTTAGGCTCCATTGCACAGCCAACTTGGTTTAACTATCTTCTAATTCAGGGATAGCTTGTTTTTCTGTTGTCCTGCACCTAGATCCCCATCTTATTAGGGTTTATATGGCAGTCAAACATCTAAGCTTCATCTTGGGACCTAAATATTTTTCTGACTAAAAATATGATTTGAGCTTCAAGTTGTTAGCTTTCTTTTTCATTTTTCCATTGCAACAGTATTTTTGGTAGTAGAAACCCCCTTACACTCAACTGAGATGCAGTTGAGACCTCATTCCACTTTTCTGCCTAATATAATTTGGCTTCAACTCTAATCAGCAAATTAATTTCCCTGTTTTTCCGTCCACCAGGCTGCACACGTTAGGTATGCATAGAGCCTCTGCCATCCTATTTAGATAAAACTAGGCCTTTTAGGAGATTATCTAAAAGCTACAAGTAATCGACACGTGTTGATCTAGGAAAACATGTCCCTGGGTTTCCACTTGATATGGTTTCTCAGTTGCACCTTGCTGCAAGATCAGGCAATACCAGTAATTTCTTTGTGCAGACCGTTTCAGAGACATGGAGGATGGCCATACGTACCCCTTTATGCAGTGTCATTGTAGAAGTATCACAGTCTGATTCTTGTTTTGATAATTCTCTTATGCTCATTTAGGCTTAGTATCTATCTCAGTCACCATTGGTAGAATGTGTATAGTTGCATAGTCTAAGAAGTGGTTACTTTTATGTTTCTTAGAGCTGTCTCATATTTCATAACTTGCTTTCCCTCCCTCCACACTAACACTTAAGTTTATGTACTAGTGAGGGAAATGACGCAGAGGAGGTTAGGATTATACCGCCCTTTTATATTTTTTTGTTGGAGACATGAGCACACTTGAGAGAGGTGCAGTCCTCAGTGAAATACTACTGGAAAGCTTGAGTGGATAAGCTGTTCGTACATGTTCAGTGGAATGTATGTGGGCAACATCTCTAACACTTCTTCACCCAGTCTTATTTGTAAAGGATTACTACCAAGTAAAAACATTTAGAAATTCTGATGGATGGTTTTCTTCTCCTAGGGTGCTATATGGGGAAATCAGGCTTATTTTCCAGTGCCTGAGCATATATATACATTACTAAGTTCTCTTTCAGTATTCACAATGCTTCAGTTGGAAGCCTAATATAAGCCTGAGGATGCAACTACAGATGGGGAAAACCTTAACACCTGTTTCAAATCCTTTTTTAAGATGGATTTCATGGGGTGGTAAAATTAGTGACTCTTTAATTTTTGAAATAGTGGTGTAATAGGGTTAAATATTTTGGGGGCCCATGTTACTGTTTTTATACTAAGTCACTTTTCAGTGACTATCAACAGAAAAAAGAATACACCAAGTGAACTTTGCATAATAAAGACTTTAAGGATTTCTGTTTGTTTGCCTTGATAAAGATGCATACCAACATAATGCAGTCTCCAGAAGTAAAATAACCCAAACTAAACTTGGGTTTTAGGTGTATATTGTCAAATACACATTTTGGGCCTATTTGTGGCCATGGTTTATATCTCTGATGCATCTTTTTAAAAGCCAAAACTGAAACATAAAGTTCTTAAATATTTGTGTAATATATTTACATACCCAAAATTGAGGTGGGTGGACTAAATTTTTAATAAGCTTAGAAGGAGCTCTGGGTTTGGAGATGAGTTGAAGTAAAAGAAACATGCAAGTATTTGGCAGATTTAACTTGATATAGAAGAGGGCGCATGCAGCTTTTTAATGTACTCAACTAATTACAAGAAAAATTCTCAGTGGAAATATCTATTGTAGCTCTTGGCAGCTTTAATTTTAGTGTTCCTGTTCTGTTTTAGTTTTTTCATAACTATATGCTCTAAAACATTTCTAGAGTACCACATCAGTTTTGGAGCAATTTGTCTCCCCTTTTCAGACGCAGCTGTTTGCATTGCTACAAAAATGGGCTGGTGAAAATTGGAGGAAGTTGAATAACACTGTACAGTAGCTGCTCAAATTGACAAACTGTTATCGTGGGCATTGGGCCGCATTCCTAGTTCTTTTATACGATGGATGGTGGTGACAACTTGGCAAAATGAATAGTTGACTCTTTGAAACTTCCTTCATGGTCTGTGCGTTTAATGTGACATATTTTTCCTTTTGCAGCTTGTTATATTCTGGGCACTGAATGAAGGTGTGGCCAGACAATTTGATTCCTTCAGAGATGGATTTGAATCGGTTTTCCCCCTCAGCCATCTTCAGTACTTCTATCCTGAGGAGGTAAGTAAATGTATATATCACACATCCATGCAAAAGGCCATAAGATTGTGCACTGATATAATACAATGCAATCATCATGTATGTACGTTGACTAAATTTGTGAAACTTGTTTTACCAAGAAGAGTCGATGGCTTTTTAATTGCATATGTAAGGGTTACTGAGACTCTCTTTTTTTGGAATTTGACAGCAGTGCTAATTCATGCATTTAAACCAAGGGTTGCTTTGTCTAGAGTGAAATAAAAGATTTCCCCCTAAGTTGCATACCCTTTTTACATGCAGATTTCTGTATTCTTGTGTTGCCAATGTATTGCAGTGTACTTCTGTGTAATATTATTTATTGCAGGAATACCACAAACCTATAGATGTAGACCAGGACCTCTTTGTATGATGATTAGCCAAAGTAATGCCTTTTTTTCTTAGCCAAATATTGGGGAAAAAAATTAAACTTGTATTAAAAACGTGTATGTCACTGCCGAATACGTAGCTATTCAGGATTGTCTCCCTCTGGCAGCGGCCTTTTTTCCCTGGTAAACAAGGGTGTGTTTTTTGCAATTATAAGTATTTTGTTCCTGTTGTGTGACAGTGGTTGTGTAGCCTCCATTTTGCTGTCATCCTGAAAAATTCATCCTCGTAGTCTGTCCTTCATCCTCTGAGCTATGCAGAGGATGAAACAGCACAGTTTATCCAAAGAGCAAGATTGTCTGTCTGGTATGTATGTAAGCTGGTATATGGATGAGTGCTGCTATGCAGAAGCAGCACCTGAGATCTGTCAGGATGGACTGCAATGTTTTTCAGTTTCTTCAGCATCTTGACAGACCCATGGCCCATTGAGGCTAGAACTCAACAGGAAGAACATCTTCTATATCCATGGCTTGCTTAAGAGAGAAACTAGGAGGTTTTATGTTCCTGGCCGACCTTCATATTAGGAACTGTATAAACACAACGTGCCATCTGTCCCAAACTTGCTTAAAATAATGTATCAAATATGAGACAACAGAACTGATTAGCTCTAATGCAGAGCACACTGCTTGCCTTACCAAGCTTCTGTAGGTAATATGGTGAAGGAGAAATTTGAGAGGTGGTGAAGGGGGATAATGAAGCAATTCTGTGACTGTTTACAGAAAGTTCGGTGAAAGTTAGTATGGATAAAAATGGGGTTTTATTACTTTTTTTTTAAACAAGTAGGTAGTACAGGCTGGAGTCTACGTTTCAGTACTGGATACAGTAGTTAAATTGAGGCCATTTAAAGCATATTTGCAAAAATAAGGCATTAAGGAAGAAGAGTTGGTGGAGAGATTTGTGCAAAACAACATACTGGGGGAAAAAAAATTTCATAGTATTTTTGATGGCTGGAAGTGGAAAAGGCTGTTATAGAATTCAAGACAAATCTTGGGATGAGCTTTAGCTCTGAAGTTCAGGGATTGTCAGCCTGTGCGCGCATTTGATCTGGCTCATGAATTTGGGGCTTTGATGGTAGGGGCTTGGTCCTTGCTGTGCCTGAGTGATCAGGCAGCAGGGAGCATTTCCATCCTGTGCTGCACTTGAAGGGACCCAGACAGGGTTGTTCTGGCCCTCAGCCAGAAAGACGTGGCCTTTGACTAGTGTAGTTAGAGAGGAAAAACTAGTCTGAGACAAACTTCTTCCTCTAAGCCTTGTGAAGGAACGGTTGGTTGTCTTGAATTAGAGTAGCTAAGTGCTGCCCCCCTCCACCTCCCTTGATACTTTGGTGACAAGAGGTTCCCCAGAAGTCGAGTTGTTTGGGTGCTTATGCTCCTTCTCCTAAACACCGCCCAGTTTAATATATATATAATTTTTTTAATGCACCATACCACATACTGGCTACTTTTACCAAACTGGTAGTACAAGTGAATAACTGAGTACGTGTACTGTGCTAGGCTTTGAATTGCCATTGTTGATGGAAACTTTCTCCTAGCAAGGCTTTGTTTATACACTACTATACTTTTGTTCTCTCTTTTGGTGGCCAGTATGGAGCAGTCCACAGTCTCTTGGGAGGCCAACTAAGATGTTGGCAACATTGTCTTCCCACTTTGTAGTTGATAAAATCAGAGAACAGAAGCAGTATCCATGATTTAACTGACCAGAACTTGATATTGCATAACCTGAGTCTTGAGAAAAGCTGCTTCAATAGGCCATTGTTGAAAATTGGTGCAAGTGACTCCCCAAACAATTGTAAATAATTGGCTTGTTAAACTCGCTCTGACTCGGTCATGGTCATGAGCAAAATGTCTAAATAGGTCAAAATCAACTTTTTAAAAAATTATTTATAAGTTAGAATTGAAGTTATAACTTTACTGTTCATGTGTATCCTGGAAACTTCAGTGGCAGGGCTGTTTTACCTTTTGTCTTCAGACTTCCTGGCTTTGCCTGCTAAAATGTTCTGGTAGTAGGGGTAGAAATGCAATGCATGGCAGCGATACCCATGTGCATTAGCTTTGGATCTGGGAGCATTTTAGGTCGGGCACAGTGCTGCAGTAATTGTTGCTTCTGGAACCAGAAGCAGTGTTAGTGCTGAGAGGTAGTGGGGGGATAAAGAGAGCAGGTAAAGTATGAACCCAAGTTTTAAATATCCAGGTACCATGGAAATTCAGGCATGACTTGATTTCCCATAATTACAAGTTTAGCTTGCATTTGCTAAATACAGAAAAGCAGCAGCAGACTCGTAGCTGACTGTATGGAGAGGGTAAGCCACTGGGGACCAATCTTTTTGATAGTTGTGCCATACTAGCCCCACACCTTCCCTTAGTGCCACTCCAATCTCTATTTCTGCCTAATATGCTGCTCTGCCTTCTGCTCCCTGTCCACTCTGCTGCTGTGGTGCCTGCCTCCTCCCTCATCTCTGCAAGGTAGTAGAAGTAACAATAGAAAGAAGTTCCAGCAAATACTCACTTATTTAGATGTATATCTGCCCTATTCAAAAGACTCAGAGCAGCTTACAATAAAGAACCCACAGAGAATGCTCCCCATATGCTCCAAAATCCAAGACGACCTCCAATTTTCCTCCTTTTTCCAAACCATCACCTCCCTGCCCAAACCCCCACACAAGCAAACCAATCCCAGCCATATAATGCTAGCACAGTGTGTTCATTCTGCATGAGGATAAATTCTCTGCTTTAAATTTTTATAGTTGGAACAGCTTCTGTGTGGCAGTAAAACGGATACTTGGGACGCAAAGACACTAATGGAGTGTTGCAGGCCAGATCATGGTTATACGCATGACAGGTAACACTGAGTTGATATACATATTTTGATGGACTAAATCCTGATTGCAAATATTTGTGGAATGTGGTGTGTCTTGCAATAGAAAGAGCAAGTTATAAAATGTTCGTTGCTTTTAGAATAGCTTTTAAAAATCTACTTGTATAGAGCATATAGCAATGATGCTTTTTGTTTTTTAAGAGAATTAATACAGTATTACACAGTATTTCCTTATAGTAAGGTTAAAGGCTAACCACCACTATTTTTTCTTTCAGCCGAGCTGTGAAGTACCTGTTTGAAATTCTCAGTAGTTTTGATAGTGAGCAGCAAAGATTATTTCTCCAGTTTGTGACTGGTAGCCCCAGGCTGCCTGTAGGAGGTGGGTCTTACTTAATACATATGGTTTTGCTGAGTACATATTGCCATCCATTCTGTACTTATCTAGTCTGTGTTGCTAATGGATTTTTCATTCAGAACAGTGAGTACAGTAAAAACCTGTTTCTACACATCCATTTCAAATTTTGAAATACCACTCAACTGAAATCTGTGGTACTGTAGGCTAGTTCAGTTGGATAGATTTTATATCAAGTAATTGAAAAGTGCATTAATCAGATGGTGGTTTTGAATTGGTGACATTTCAGTAAAGCTTCTGGTTGAATCATCTCAGAAAATATGGGGGTGAGAGGGGTTAGCCAATGTTGCCAGATATCATCATGTTGTGTGAAAAGGAACGGCCTATGTAAAAACATTCTTAACGTTCTTTCACTGAATGCATGTATGCATATTTTGGGGATACAGGTTGTAGCCATATTGGTCCACAGGCAAAAAGAATTGGTACTCTGGGTAGAGGTGATATCTTTGATTAAACCAACTAGATATTTAAAAAAATCTTTATTTGCAAGCTTTCAGGCACACTTGCCCTTCTTGAGGCATAAGAGAATGTAAGCATTTCATTTCCACCTAGGAGAAATTTTACAATCTTTCCATTCTCCTATACCTGAAGAAGGGTGTGTGTGCCTGAAAGCTTGCAGATAAAGAATTTTTTTTGCAAATATATGCTTGGTCTAATAAAAGAGATCACCTCTACCCAGAGTTCTGATTCCTGTATGCATGTTAGGAGATCATACATAACATTCAAGTTAGAAATGATAAATAAAGAAAATGAGAATATTAGTAATTTGTTTGGAGTTTGCCTCCTTGGTATTTCATACATTCCTAAATTAGTGTGAACATTTTTAAAAAGTGACCCCCTTGATTTTTAGAAAAAACAAAGACTTTAACTGTGCTTTGTAAATCAAAATGAAACCTTTTATTAACCCTTTTTAGCCCTGCTTACATTTCTCAGTTTTCATAGTTCCTAAAAAGACTAACTTTGCAAGAATTGATTGAAAATGGAAAAACTTTGCCAGAAATTTTTTTTAATGACACTATATATTAAAACACGAGTAAGATCTTTCAGGGATCTGTGCAATGGATTGAAAATTAAAGCATGCCTCTGCAGTAAGTATAGACTGCGGTAGTGTTCCCTGTGAACAAAATTTTAATCTGCGTAGGTGGCAGTCTTATTATTATAACGTGTTAGTTGAAAGGTGGGCAGTAAATGCATTGAAAAGCATTTATAGTTTAGCGTACAAATGTTATATTGCTGTTTAAAGTTTTTAATAGATGGTTAATGGTATTTAAGAACAGCATTTTTAAGAGTGACAATTTTTCTCTTTCTCATAATTACAGGTTTTAGAAGTTTGAATCCTCCATTGACAATTGTACGTAAGACATTTGAGTCTACAGAAAATCCAGATGACTTCTTGCCCTCAGTAATGACTTGTGTGAACTATCTCAAGTTGCCGGACTATTCAACTATTGAGATAATGCGAGAAAAACTCTTGATAGCTGCGAGAGAAGGGCAGCAGTCATTCCATCTTTCCTGATCACAATGAAAAATGCAATGTCTGCCTGTTACAGCAAAACAGAAAAATCATGATTCTTTTCTAAATGTATCACCTGAGTCAAGGAAAAGTGTTACGCCTTGTTGTAGAAAAACGGCTTGCAGATTATAAACAAAGACACTTGGTTGATATTCATTAAAGGCCCCATGGACTTAAAGTGATCAGGCCCTAAAAAAGTTGTTGTGACAAGGTTTCTTTAGCAAGTTCTTGTTTAAATTATCATTTATTTGATGAGTGAAGTTTTTAACTTGCTTTGCTGTGTGAAATTTAAAAAGGGATGTTTTTCCAGGCTGGAACAATAAATGTCGCTGTGCAGTTTAATACTGGGCTGTGTGTATCCATCTAGCTAAGTCTGCAGTTTTTTCCTCCAAAGACAACTTTTGTACATAAGTACAGAAATTAAAATACACCATGTATTTGACAAATCTAGTTTAGTAGACTAGTTCTGTGTACCTTCACTTGCTTCTGATTTTTTTTTTT
>NW_017728910.1:33952469-33959531 GCF_001723895.1 Crocodylus porosus
TCCCCGTTCCACCTCATATATTGTCTGATGTGCAATTCACTTGGTTCTTTTTGTGTGCAGCACTCTCAGCAATTGTTACATTTTGGTTAGCCACATGGGCATTTACTGCTCCATGTTTTCTCTCAAATTAAGATAATTTAAATTTTACTGAATTCAAATATATATTGTCAATATAATTCAGCCTTTGTAACTAGATAGAATCTTTCTTATAGCTTAGTTTTAACGTAGCAGTAGGATATATTGGCTACAGTCTTTACCAGATGACACTCTAGAATTGTTTACACAGTGATTCAGGCAACAGAAGCCTCTTACCAGAGGCTACAAAGAATTAATTTTTTTTTGTGTAGTTGAAAAATACAACAGATTGGGCTGGCCAATATTTATTATAAGGCCAGAGCATTTCGAACCGATGTAAAGTTTTGGATTTTTTTTTTTTTTTTTTTAAAAGCAACAATTTATCAGTTTCCATTCCCTGGTCAGGTAAACAAACCTCTTGTTTTTGATTTCAAGTTCATGTTTACTTCTGTAGTGGGTTTTTTTTTTGTTTGTTTTTTTTCCCCCTTCCCCAGTGCTAGCTTGGAACAAACAGTTCAGCCTTTGTCTTTTGACACAGATAAAGCACCTGTAAGCAATGCTCTGTCCAACTGTTTTATGTGCTGATTTCTCAAATCTGCAATAATTTACTTCATCAGGTTAATGTTTTTACCTGAATATAAATAAAAAAAAAGTTTGCTTCACCTTTTTGTTCATAGTTTTGTACTGTATGCATACGTTCAATTGCGTAAATTATTTCAATGCAAGTAAATCATCTTAAATCTCCCCTGGGTAACAGCCCTCAACCTGTGGATGATTTACTACTAAAACAAGAGTTTCTAAGATCTGCTATTCAACTTAGAAAATGGTGGAGGAAAAAAAGGAAGGTGAATACATGTTTTTTCTTTCTATGGGCTACTCTAAACATTCCTGAGATGTACATGCTATATAGTTCATCTCTATGAAAATCTGATATCATAGTTATTACTTTATTCAACTTTGAGAAATCAAAATTAGTTTTTCATTGCTTAGCAATTGTTAAATTCTGCTTAATCAGGTGAGGATTTCCCTTAAACTAACAAAAGAAGTTTTCTTTAGCTAAATAACTGTATTTTCAGAAAATGTATTTTGCTAAATGTAACTGGCATTCTTTACAGCTAGCTTTCACAGAATGGCATGTGGTTGCTCATACCAGGTTCCACCAAACTGTAATGCAAACTTGTCATGAGCAGTGGAATGTAAAACCCTTGCACAAAGTCTGATAACTGAGCAGTTTTAAGTATCATATTAAAACTAGAACGAAGGTGCTTCACACTGTACATATAATATTGATAGTGCACAATGTGGCATAGTTTTCAGGAGAAGTTAAAGGCAGTGTTACAGTATGGACTTGGACTGGTGTTTTAAAATTGTTCTGATAACTTGATCAAACTGAGCACAACACCGTGTTTATAGTGTGTGGATAGCAATTTGTTCATTTTTTTTAAGGTTCTATATTTTAAAAAAAACAAACAACTGACTTGTGTAAAAAGCTAATATTTTGTATTAAAATATCATGTGTATTGATATTTTTTTACCCATGTTGTCTCCCTACAGAATCTGGCTTTCATTGACTTGAGGAGTTTTTTAAAATTTGGAATTTGTCATTTGTATGACAATTCAGTCCATTACAATTTGGTAACAATGGCCTATGTTAAGCAAGGTGTCAATCACACTAGAGTTCTTTGTGAATGATTGTCTGTTAACCAAAACTTCTACCAGAGTTTGGTATCCTGGTCGTCAGTCTAGGTGGAAAGACCAAGGATTTATTTGCCTTGGAAACTGAACTTTAAATCCTGTAAGTGGTTTGTCTGGGACAGTGTGGGGAAGTCTGCATGACTATGACTGCTTTACCACTCATCAGTATACTGAGGGCTGTAGTTCCTGTTACTCCAGTACCTTTTCAAAAGCAATACATTTGAGCATATGTCTTGCATTAATAATTATAAAGTGGTAGGCTATATAATAACAGTGGAACTGTCTGTTTTTGGAAGATCTAGAGTTGGGACACAACTGAATCCCTAGTAAATATTTTGTCCATACAACACAATTCAGTGCAATAAGTCATCCACCTAGCAGTTCAGCCCTTGAGCGGCTGTGATACAGGAGTGAAGTACATCACAATTTCAGAAATGGAGACTTCTATTTGCATGGGAAATTTCTAACATAAACCTGATATATGGACTTATTGAACTGAGGGGCTATTTTTGGCTTTGTCTAACCTCCCTCCCAAAAAAGAAGTTAAACTACCAAAAAAAAAAAAAGCATTCTTTATATCAAATAAATGTCTGTTTATCTGGGGGCTTATTACCAGCAACTGGATTTTAAAAAAATGTATAGCTTTGATTGTACAAAACCTTTCCTATGTAGACAAAAACCTTTAAAATTTTGTCCATTCTGTAGATAATGGTAGTAAAAGCCATTAGTCACCCCATAAACTCTGGAATTCATCTGATTCATAGGAAAATAGTTTACTTAATAGTGCAAATATTTGGACTTCCCCATAAATATACTGGGGCAAAAACACAAAGTATGGGTGAAGTCCATATGTGATAGCAAATTGAGTTGATTACATGTGAAATGTCATGTGCAGACTGCCCATGTAAGTAATTGTTTGTTCTCTCTGGTGTGTGGTGTTTTTGGGTTTTGTTTTGCTTTGTTTGTTTGGTTAGTTTTTTTTAATGGACTCTATGCCTAGCTGTCTTTTTCCTTTTTATCATCTCATTTCCACTTTATTCACATGTCTACATTGCCTATTTACTGAGTACCTAGGAGCTGGGCCTTGGTCTTGCTTTTCTACATGATTGATGGATTGTTGCCTGTTTCAGTTGTTCCTCACTTCCTGTAGGTTCTGGAGGCAGCTCTGAATTATTATTTACAGAGCTCCAGGGTCTGGTCACACATTAGGTTCTATCTATGCAAATAATTGGCAAATTTTGATACCTCTGCCTTGCCTGTAAGTATCTTATCTCCCAAAGTTGATGCTGGTATAGCAATGATCAGTAATATTCCTTCTCTTTTCCATGTAGAGGTCAATTTTCAGGGATCATTTGTTGAAAAGTACTGGTGACTCATTTCCCTTGATTTTTTTTTTTTCTCCTTGCATGAAAGCAGAAGTGGTCAAGTAGAGCAAAAGAAAGGCCAATTGAAATTTCATTTGTGGGGAGATGCGTATCCCTACCACTCAAAAAGCATCAGAAGGGTTTGCATTGTAATAATTTTTTATCCTAATAGCTTGCTGGAATTACATAATCTAGTGCCCTGCTCTCCTCTGGCTGAGATTCCCATTCCCAGTTATGTCCCATTCTCAGCCTGTTGTCATTTCTGCAGTAATAGTTCAGTGGCAGTTTGATTTTTTTTCTCTTGTATGTTCCTTTGCTAGCTTTTAACTGTTTTGGGGCAACAGGATCCTTTGCTTTCTCTTCCTACTTTTCTCTAGATCAGGGCCTAGATATAAAAGGAAGTGGAAGGAAAAGGTATTTGCCATCTGATTCAGGTGCCAGCTCATTTACTGAGAAATGACCAACTCACCTCCTGAGTAGAGCATAGAAAATGCCTTACCCACCTCCACCCCACTTCCTTATGTATTTAAGATCCTCTGCAGAATAGTGATTATCATCCAGATTCAACCAGTTCTAGCAGAGATGGCCAAACCTAAGGGCAAATACCCACCTTCCAGATATTTCTGGTCTGAAACCAATTTTTTTTTCATCTGTCCTTTGAACATGTGATCAGGAAGAAGTAGGAAACTTTTAACAAAGGTAAGCACTTATGCATATACATTGACTTGAATAGCTGTAAGAGCCAAAAATGTCATCACACTGGTATCACAAGTTCATGTGGTGGCATCACTAGCAATTGATATGATCACATTTACAGGGGATGTCTTTCTTAGATGCAATTGATAGAAAAGTGATAACCACTGTTGGAAAGGATTTTGAGATTTTTCTCAGCTGCTTTTGAAGCATCCATGGCCAATACATGCCTTTACAACTTTATGGTCATGGAAGACTGGGGCAATCTGGACTTCCACTCTTATCTGGAGTACATATTCCTAGCCAAGAGCGTTTGTGGCAGATGTCTCATTGGAAGCAATGAGATTCTCAGCAGCCATGCACCATGTTTAGCTCTGTGCTCTTGGATGACAAATCGTACTCCAAAGAATTTCAGTGGTTACCTAAATGTAGAGGCTTTTCCCTGTTTGGAGGGGGGGAAATGAATGTGATGGTGGCAGACAGTGCTTCCAAACCAATGCAGTCCCTTTTATGACCACCTAATACTGCATTTTCAAAAGGGATTACAAGCTTATCATGAGGCAGAAAGCTTCTTTTGTCCTTCCTCTCAAAAAAAATGAAGGGGGAAAAGCTAGGAGGATATAGTGATAACCACAGATCAAGTGGCAAAACTACAGGAGGTAGCACCACTGCTAAAAGCTCACCATAACAAGAAAGTGCTTCTGAATCTAGGATGTAGCATTTCCCTCTTCTCAGACTAGTCTCTCTTGACTGCCAACAACTGAGAGTGCATCAAACTAAAGGCCTCAGTGTTGTCCCTTTATCTAATTACTCTGCTGAAGAACCAAGTGAGCTGTGAGTTACTGCTAAATAAAATCTCTCACCCCTTGGGACATGGCAGGAATAGTAAAGATAGGCTTGGTGAAAAGGTTGTTAGATACTCCCCACATTAACTAAATTAAAGAGAAAGAATCGCCTAAAAAGGATTCAACAAATAGATTGGAGAAAATAAGTATGCGGCTAGAGAGCCTAGCCTTGACAGTAGTTGTCCTGTCTCAATGGATGTTCAAACCCATTTGTGGACACAGGACTAATAGTAAAATATTGGAACAGGTTACCCAGAGAGGTTGTGGAAGCTCCATCCTTGGAGGTTTTCAAAACCTGACTAGACAAAAGTTTTGGCTGGGATGATTTAGTTGAGGATGGTCCTGCTTTGGGCAGGGGGTTGAATTACATGACCGAGTTCCTTCCAACCCTAACATTCTATGATTCTGTGATTTGCCATCTATTAAGATTTTCACACAACACAACCGATTGCTGATACAAATTGCTACCATTTGGTGGTTAATTATTAGGATTTTTATTGTTGATAGTTACAGCTATGCTCAAGTCTCTGGGTGCTCAGCTGTACCCTTCCTGAATATAGCAAGCAAAGCTCCAACTAAAAAATAACACAGTACCATTGTCCGAAGGCTGGAACAGCTTCAAGCTCCAAGGCAGACTTGGATCTCAGAGCATTCTTCTGTACTGGTGAAGTGCTTACCAAGGAAGTGCTCACCCTGGATGCTGGGGCCACACATGTAGTCACAAAAGTTGCTTTACACATTCCCACCTCACACTGCTAGAAAAAGAAGGCAGGACAGGGTCACCTTACGGTATGTACAAATGTTAATTTCAACTGGTGGAATTGCCGTTCCACCAGTTGAAATGCTGTGTGAACAAACATTTACAAGGCTTCAAATGGTTATGTAATGGTTGTTGTGGTGGAAATCTCTATTGTATTGGGTCATGTTGAAGTGCTAATTCATTGGGACTCAAGTATTTGAATGAATGCTTGTATACCACACCAATCTGGAGTGCCCTGCCCCTACTTCTACTCTAACTCATGGGGTGCTTCTACATGTGTAATGAATGTGAAGTAATAAGCATCAGAGCAGTTCAAGTCAGACTGATGCTTTACTACACAGCTAATTGGTCTGCTCTGCAGTAAAGTGCATGTGTAGATGCACCCAGGCTGCACTGTATTGCTGCAGCACATGTGACAGCAGACCCTTCCCCCTGACAGCTGCAGGGCTAGGAAAGCCCAGCCCTAGCTGCCCACAGAGAGCCCTTCCCACTGCAGCCAAATCTGAAGCTTGGGTTGCATTAGCCCCACTACAGATGCAGATAAGTCCTTAGGTAATCTTTTGTGTGGTCATCGTAGGTTGGAAGCCACCCAGGAAGTGGACTGATTAGCCTGAATGAATGGCAAACTGCAGAAAGCTAGACTGAGGGCCAGATTACCCCTGGACTGTGTGGTCCACAAGTTAGTTAAGCCAGTAGGGTAGAAGTCTATCTGAAATGTCTAGGGTTCCAGATAGTTTGGGTATCTCCAAAATAGACCACATTATATGATGTAGAGGCATAAAAGGTGTTGGGTGCACCTGTTATTGATGGACTTGGTGTACATTCCATAGGATCTTCAGCAACTCTGTGGCTAGTGGCAGTGTTTTCAGTGCAGAGATCTGCAGGGCAACAACATGGTCGTGTCTTGACACCTTTACTTGGGTTAAGACTGAGTTGAGACTCTGTCATCCCCAGAAGTTTCCTTAGGCAAGAAGTGCTGCATGTAGTAATCCAGAAATACTGTACTATTTTTACAATTACCCTGGAGAAGGATGCTTCTGTTATTTCATTCTCTTTATCCCTTCTTTCTGTTCATGTCTCACTAGTTCCCATTTAGCCTGGAATTATGGGAGACATGGGTGCAGAACAGGAAATGTCTTACTCTGTGATTTTTTTTCTGTTGGCAGCATGCCCCATAATTCTACCTTCTGTAGTAGTTTTCTATGAGGAAGAGTAAAATTCATTGTTTATTTTTTGGGTTACAGGCCATTAACTCTGTTATACACAGCTTAGCATTTATGTTGCTGTTAATGAAATGTCAAGGTGTGAAGAGGATGGAGCCTTGTTTTCTGGCACAGACTACCTAATTGCTACTTCTTCAAAAGGAAAAAAAATCACTTCATAATGCAGACAAGGTTTTTGGGTAAATCCAGTATCTTTTATTAGACCAGCTCAAATAGTTGGAAAAATTCTTCTTGACAAGCTTTTAGGCATAAACATCCTTTGTCAGGCTGAGGAAGCTTCTGCAGATGGTCTGTGGTCTTCCTAGATGGGGTGGTAAAGCAGCAACAGGCCAGTATGTATGCAAGAAAGCCAGTCAGTTAATATAAATTTGAGGTGGTCAGTAGGTGACAGATGGGTGGAGGGGAGG
>NW_017728910.1:33959631-33967438 GCF_001723895.1 Crocodylus porosus
ATGGGGAATGAGTGTAGCAGTAGTCAAAGGATGGGAGACAGGAGGGGTGGGAATGAAAATAGCTGATAAACAGTGGAGGGTTTACATGGGGAATTTTGATGTTGGGCAGATTATAATGTGTCATAAATGCAATGTCTATATTTAGTCCATGATTTTTTGTATCCAGCAGATTGAAGTGGAGTTTGTAGGCTCATCTGTGAAAGGTATTTTGTAAATTCCCTTTGAGGATTAGAACTGAGAGCGAGAGAGAGAGAGATTTTCTTGTGAGAAATGTGCTGCCTATGTAATTATCCCACCTCTTCATGCTAGTGAAGTTAAGGACCCTTAGTATCCATGCAGCTGCTACTAGCACCTGCTTATTTCTGATAGGCCGGAAATTAGAGGTGAAGGGGCCCAGTGCCAGTGCTGAGAGTGATCTAGTTTCTCACTCCTCAAAATGTGGAAGCTGATAAGAAATCCCAGTGATATAAGCATTCCTTTGACAGGGCCTCTGAGCCATTTATTCACCCTGTAGAATTTATAAGACACATGCCAAGTTAGATTAAGCAGGTGCTTCTAAAACAAAGTATGACTTTTTACCAGAGCACATTCTGGCATTACAATTTGCTAACTATATTCAAACTTAAATCACAGCCTACACTTATACATTTACAAAAGCCTCAGAAGTGATAACAAGGAAATGTACTGCTTAAAAATCTTTTCATAATTATTATTTTGCACTATTTCATATATTCATAGAAGTAGGGGTGGAAGGAACCTTTGTAGATCTTCTAGTCTGACCCCCTGCCCAAACACCCGGGGTAGGAGCCATCACCACTTCCCTTGAAAGTTGGTTCCAGATCCTAGCTGCCCTAACTGTGAAGTAGCACCTCCTGATGTCTAGTCTAAACCTACTCTAACAGCTTGTGGCCATTATTCCTTGTTATCCTGGGGGGTGCTTGGAGGAACAAGGTCTCTCCCAAACCCTGTTGGTCCCCCCTAGTGAGTTTTACAGATGGCCACCGGGACCCCCTTCAGCCTTCTTTTGCAAAGGCTGAATAGGCTAAGGTCCCATAGCCTCTCTTCATAGGGTCTGCCCTGCTGTCCCCAGATCACGTGGGTGGCCCTTCTTTGGACCCTCTCCATGCTGTCCACATCCCTCCTGAAGTGCGGTGCCCAGAACTGGATGCAGTACTCCGGCTGTAGCCTAACCAGTGTCTCGTAGAGGGGGAGGATCACCTACTTGGCCCTGTTTGAGATGCATCTGTGGATGCATGACTAGGTATGGTTGGCCTTTCTGACCGTGACCTCACATCGGCCCATGTTCGTCTTGGAGTCGATAATGACTCCAAGATCTTTCTGCCACCATGTTCTCAAGGAAGGAGTTTCCCAGATTACAAGTGTGCTGCTGGTTCCTACTGCCCAAGTGCAGCACCCTGCACCTGTCAATATTGAAACCCATCCTATTTTCACTAGCCCACCCCTATAACGTGTCCAGGTCCTGCTGTAATCTGTCTTTCCCTGCTAGTGTGCCCACCTCATCCCAAAGCTTGGTGTCAGCAGTGAATTTGAACAGGCTGCTTTTGACCCCGTTGTCCAAGTCACCAATAAAGAAATTGAACAGTGCGGGCCCAAGGACCAAGCCCTGGGGGACTCCACTGCGCACTTCCCTTCAGGTCGAATATGACCCATCACCATCACCCTCTGAGTACGACCCTTCAGCCAATTTCATACGTCATACTATATAGCTCACTGATTCAACTGAACTTAACAAGAGAAATTAATAATGCAGAGATACTTTCCAAATATTTCACTGTGTTGAATAGAAATGATAAGAGATAATATTGTCTTTTTGTTGTAGGTTTATATAACCTGCCTTGATCAGCTATGTCCACTGCATAGAAGAAGATCCTGCTTTCCCGTACATACAAGAAACCCTCACCATTCACAGGTTCAGCATTCACGGTTTCAAATATTTGGAATGCCGAACCCGCATCTAAAATACACTTACAGGAGCTCTGTGCTTGCTGCCGCTGGGCTCCTGCCACTGCCAGGCTCCCACCATCACCAGCACAGCCGTGTCTGTCCTGCTGTCTTCCCCCGTCAGGGGCACTGTGTTCATGAACACAGACGGCATTCATGAATTCAGTGCCTTATTCACAGATTTTGCCATCTACAGGGATCTTGAGAATGTATCCCCCTGCAAATGGTGAGGGTCTCCTATAGACCCAGACAGAGAGCAAGTTCTAATTCTGCATAATGCTTCTATTTCGTCTTGTTGCTGTTTTTTAATATTTAAAAAGTTTTAACTATCTTAAAGCTTTTCTGGCAGGTGCATGATAAAATAGGGAATGATGATATTGACCCCATTGTTTGTGAATACTGCATTTTGAATAGTGCTCTTTAATTAACATTTAGTTATTTGTGGTATGCTGGCAAATCTGTACTGACTTCATAAGCAGATTCACTTCTGATGCTGCATTCATCTCTGGTCACTGACTTTCTCCTTGTTTTTCCAAAAAAAAGAAGCTGGTATGTGGTAAGAGTTAAGAAGTTAAGAATGACTCTGGGTTTCATTATTCACATAAATAAATATATATTTTTATAAAGTAGTTGTCACAGGTGTTGGTCAATGACAGCACCCAAGAAAATAATAAGCGGGGGAAAAGGGAGGTTAGTTAAGAGGGATGTCAAATTAGAACAAGCAAAAAACATCCACCCCTTCCTACACCCATTGAACAAAAGGTTTGAGTGACACTTGAGAAGTGAGCATTAATAAATGGCTACACATAATGCAGAAGTATTTATCTACATTAATTTTGAAGGCCTTTATTATGTGCTTCATGCTAATTTAGGAAAGAAATAAAGTTATATTACTCTGCTGTTTTATACTGTTTCTCCCTAATAATTGCTTATATTTGTTATTGCATTGAACCTTCTATTGAAAGATGTCAATGAGCTGTACAAATATTGATTGATTTGTCCTGACCCCTGTGCCTGGGGCAGGTGAGAAAATGGGAACAAATGATTATTCAAGGTTATATAGCAGATCTCTGAAAAGAGCCTTCTTCTCTCAACTCCAGCTCCTTCACCTTAACTATCCATGTCACTTGTGTAGGTTTATCTCGGAGATCAAATCACAGCCAATGTTTTACCAACTTTTCCTTATTTTTAAATGTACTCAAAAGACTTGGGTATTTCTTAACATTTACACCAATTTATGGCAGCTGCATGCAGAGGATCCAATACTGGTACCTATGATCTTTGATTTCAAAATTTACCTCAAATGCCAGTTAATAAATTACATGACTGAGATGGAAGACAGTGCTAAAGACCTGATGGTATATGGAGCTCTGTTAGTAAGTTTGCCAAGCACGTGAGCATTTGATCAGAGTTTTGTGGCAGCACTTATTAATGCAGTCTTCAAAAAATAAGAAAATCTGTCTGCAGGAAAAGTAACAACAAAATGTTGAAAGACCAGATATTACAAAAAGAATACATGTGATGTATGAAGCACTAAACTTAAAGATGGCCCTTACTAATAGTTACTGAGTAAGATGCAACTTTCACACCAACAGAGCTTAGAACTTAGGATTTTTTTAAAAAGCATTTTATATCTTTAATTCCTTTCAGAAAGAAGAGTAAGAATACAGCTAGTACACAGATTAATTGCAGTTAGCAGACAGATTGGACAGCTTTGCATGAAATCCTTGAAATTACACATGGAAGTGATGGTGATAGAAAATATTCTACGGTGCAAGCTTAATACAGATGTGCATTTATTTTGTCTTCTATTACCCCTTCTCCCTCTCACCTCTACATTGATTAAATGGGCTGTGACCAGTCACAGTTGCCATTCCTGCTCTCCTACTTTCTTTTCCCTCCGTCTAGTTAATTTAATCCAACCATAAATTCATCTACTATCTCTATGCTGATAACTAAGATTTGACTGTTCATGTCAGACAGGTCTCCCTCTGTCCCAATTTCAATCTTGGCCTGTCTCTGACAGCTGGATGTTTTATGTGCCTTCCAAGCCTACTCCCCTCCTTCTATGAGTCACTATGGACAACACAATCATCCTCCCAATCACTGGTCCAAAACCTATGCATTATCTTTGTTTCAGACATTTCTGAAAAACCAGGCTATATCTGAGTCTTGGTGATTCTTTCTGTATACTGTGTCTAAAATGAGGCTTCTCTTTTCCATCCTTACAGTTAAAACTCTCATCCAGGCTCTTCTCTCTTATAGTCGTCTTTGGCCTTGACAAAGGCTATCTTGCTCTGCTCATTCATCTGGAGTAATGCTGCAAAGATCATTTTTCTGCCCGTTGTTTTGATCATGTCACCCATTTCTCTGCTTCTCTCTAATCTCCTTTTTTTTCTTTCACCTCAAGCTACATCTTATGACTGTCAAGGTTTTACACACTTCTCATGTTACCTATTATCTCCTGTAAGTTATCAAAATGTCTCTGAACAGCCAATGCCATTCTTCATCAGCTGCTTGTTAAATATTCAATAGCAACTCTTGCTCTTTTTCCCATTTTGCACCTCCTTCTCAAGAGTCGTCTGTAAACCGACTGAAACAGCTCGATATCCTCCTTCAGATTAATCCTCTTTTGCTCTATGCTTATAAAACAATTCACAATGGTGAATGGCAGTTGTGTAGTGGCTGCTAACTAAGATGCTGAGTGATTGTTTTTGTTTCCTTGTCCGTGTATATTTACTGTTTTGTTCCTACTCTTTTACTTGGGTATAAGAGGCAAGGATTCTTTCTGCAAGTACAGGGGGATCCTAAACCATGACTAAGACTAAAATGGTCTGATAATACAAGTAACAGGTTTTCAAAATTTTGATCAGTCCAAAATAAGAGCCAAATTGCATGAGTCGCTTGGGCTTCTTTCTGGATACCTGTGAGTGTGTGTGTTTTAACGGTTTAAACAAAACTCTAGAGCAACTTCCACTAAGTTTAACCTTTTTCTTAGGTAACAGTCGCAAAACTTTGAGGTCTTTCAGATGTTTTTAGTAGCCTGGTGTATGACAGTTTGAAGTAATTTCCTCAAGGCAAAATACTAAACAACAAAATCAAATACAGCAAAGGTAAGACATACTCACATCCCAGAATAAATAAATATTTTTCTACCCCAGTCTGAGACCCCTTGGGAGCTCTCTTATTAGCTACAAGTAGAGCTCAGGCTTGTCTTAATGTGGGATCTTTTTATTTGTTTGAGGGAAAAATCTTTTCTAAAGTGGGCCTCATTTTTGTTGTGCCATCTTACAACAAAAGCAATATGTAGAAACTAGGGGGGCACATTTGGGTCCTAAATAGCTGTGTGTACTAAACGTGTACGACTATTTAAGGCGCAGGTGTACACGCATTGTTCTGACTGACTTCTGGAAGACTCTAAAAGATAAAACAAGGTGAGTGGCACCAAGGGCTTACAAGCCATCTGAAGAGAGACTACACTAATCATTACAGTGCCCTATAACAAGAAAGATGCCTTAAAGCTTTTCATTATTATTTATTTTAAATGCCCAGACATGCTGTCTTCATTTCTTATCTCCTTGGGTTAGGTTAGGATTTCTCAACATCAAGCATTTATTTTTGAACATTCATATCTGCTCTTGATGTGATGCCTCTACACAAGCCTGGGCAACACACCTCTACCCAAAGTGTATTTTGGACACGGACTGATTTTTACAACACTGGCATCCAGATCCCAACATGTATTCTACGCTGCCTGCTTCCTTATTGATTGTGATGTTATCTTGGAAGGTAAACACTTGATAGGAAATTCTAGAGTTAACCTCGGAGTGGAAATGCATAAATGGATGTAAACTATTCTGTATTTTATTGCTTGCAACATGCACCCAAGAAAAGACGCACCTTGTTTTTGGGAAGGCAGAATGAAGAAAAAATTTTTTTTCCAGAAAATAAAGCGGGGACAGAACCTAATGTTTAGCTGACTTGCCCTCCCCTTCCTGATTTAACTACCTACTGCTCAAGACTGGCCTCCGTAGTAGAGCTGTGGTTTTGAAAAAAGGTAAAGAGTCTCCATGACTGTGAAATAGGAAGAGAGAGACCAGAAACAGCTAACAAGGACCAAAACTGCCTTATGACAGGTTTATCTTGATTAGTGGACTAGCCATACCAAAAGAGAAGGATGATCATACATACCTGCTGAGTGAAGAACAATTAGCTGTTAAGTCAATTGACTCCCTTGGATACCTGAATAGTAATACCACTGCTGCTGCATTGTGAAGCAGGAATTAAAGAAGGCTGCTTCTCTTCCAGACAGAAAATTAACCTCCCTGTTTAAGATACCCCTCTCCTAATTTGAGGGGGAGGAGGGTGATTTATGAGGAAAAATGCTGTGGTTTACAAGTAAATATGGAATATATCAAATTCTTGGGTACCCAATATGAACTTGAAATTACTTACTGTTTGTTAATTCTTTATTTTCGCTGTACAAAACCACCTGACATCTGCATTTAAAACCTAGTTTCCTTGCTCCAGATTCTGAACAATTATGTTTGAATCCAAAGATCTCACTATAATTTCTTTTATGATATGAAGTATCTATAGATACTCTAGGACAAGTTTTTGTTATTAATAAAATGTTATCTTTAAATTCAGTTTGACCTCTGTTCCCTCAGCTTGAACGTCGAAATTTTGTAAAATGGTGTTGATGTTTGAGCCATGAATCTTATTCTACAGTTTGGATGCAAGCCAGTGTTTTGGTTGCTTTACTAGTCACAGCATCATACTGCAGGCTCATGTTCATCTTGTGGTCAATGATGACCCCCAAGTCTTTCTTTTCCACTGCTAGCCAGCATAGCACTGCCAAGCCTATAAGGGTGCTTCAGGTTTTTCTTCCCAAGGTGGAGAACCTTGCATTTGTCGGTATTAAACACCATCAGGTTCTCATCCGCCCATTTGCTGAGCCTGTCCAGATCAGCCTGGATCACTCGCCTGTCTTCTGGCGTGGATGCTTTGCCCCAAAGTTTGGTGTCATTGGTGAACTTGGCCAGTCCGCTCCTGACTCCAATGTCCACATTAATAATGAAGATGTTGAACAATATGGGTCCCAGGACAGAGCCTTGAGGGACCCCACTGGTCACAGGACACCATGATGAGTGACTGCCATCAATTACTACCCTCTGGGTCTGACCACGGAGCCAATTTTCCAGCCAGCGGATCGTGGTGGAGCCAAGGCCACAACTGGCCAGTTTCGCCAAGAGGTGATCATAAGATACCAGATGGAAGCCCTTTTTGAAGTCAAGATATATGACATCAATCTCTTCTCCCTTGTCTAGGTGATAGGTCACCTGGTCATAGAAGGAAATGAGGTTGGTCATGCAACAAACCTGTGCTGGCTATCCCTTAGGATGTTGGCATTGGTCAGTCCATTAAGGTTGGCCTCTTTAATAAACTTTTCTAAGACCTTCCCTGGGATGGATAGAAGTCAGGCTTGATGGGCCTATAGTTAGTTGGATCCACTTTCCTCCCTTTCTTGAAGATAGGCACCACATTGGCCTTCTAGTCTTCAGGCACTACACTAGAGCACCAGGAGTTTTCAAAGATCCGTGCCAGGGGCTGGGCTACGATGCTCGCCAGCTCCTCGAGTACCCTGGGGTATAGATCGTCAGGGCCGGCTGACTTGACGGAATCCAGCCTCTCAAGGTGTTCCTTCTCGAGGTCAGTATTTATGGAGGGTAGGTCCTGTGGTGGGCATGGGCGTCCGATCGGACTGATGAAAGACTGACACAAAGTACCCATTTAATAGGATGGCTTTTTCCTGGGCATCAGTTGTCAGTTGCCCCATCTGGTT
>NW_017728910.1:33968743-33976283 GCF_001723895.1 Crocodylus porosus
GGAGGCCATCCCTTCCCAGCAGCTCACTACCTCTCTCACCAAGGAGTGGACTGTGGTCATGGAAGCCAAAGCCTTCCCGATGCCACCAGTGCTGCAATCTTGGTTGACTACATGGATCCTCCTCTCCCTCCTCAGCCCATAACCCGAGACTGGGAGGATTGATGAGAACACCACCTGTGCCCCCAGATCTTTTAGCTCCCAAATCGCTGTAGCGCCTCATGACCTGGCTGGGGGCACTCTGAGCTGTGTCATTGATGCCCACATGAATAAGGAGCATAGGATAGTGGTCTGTGGGCTGGAGGAGCTTAGGGATCTTCTCCACAATGTCCCAGATGCGGGACCCTGGGAAGCAGCAGACTTCACGGGCTAAGGGGTCGGGGCAGCAGATTGCCCCCTCAGTGCCCCTCAGGGTGGAGTCTCCCATAACAAACACCTTATGTTTTGTCTTGGGGAGAGTGGGGGCGGTAGCTGCAGTTGAGCCTGTGTTGCCTGCAGGAGCTGGCAACTCAGCAGGCTCTGCTGGAGCAGCAAGAGGTGTGTACCTGTTGCTAAGCTTCAGCAGGGAAGGGGCCTTGGTATGGGCCTTGGGGCCCTTGACCACCATGGTCCAACCCCTGGGCTGGACAGAGTGGGAGGTCCCCAAGTCCTCCCATGTTCTGGAGGAAGACCGTGGTCTGCCCTCTGTCTCCTGGGGGAGAAGGGCCTGGCAGTAGGAGTCAATCTCCTGCTCACAGTCCTTGATGGCATGCAGTTTCTGGCCTGTGGCCCGGAGCTCCTCCACCTGGCGTGCCAGAGACCCCAGTAGAGAGTAGACCCCACAAGGGGAGGTGTCCATGCTCCTGGGCCCCAGAGCCTGAAAAAGGGACAGGTGTGGAGCCCAGAACCATGGGCTCCATCTGGGTGGAGGCCTCTGAGGACCCTCGGGGTGCGGCGCGTGCCCATCTTTGTCATGCCACTAGTAGGCTGGCTGCGGCTGGGACCATCTACTCTGGTGGGCTCGCAGGCAGGGCCTTGGGCCCTCCCGTACACCCTCCTGGGCAAACTCCAGCACTAACTTGCATGCTGGGCCCAGGAGTATGCCTGTTTGCGCGGCCTGTTCATGAGGCTCTGGTCGTACATCTCCCTGGGGGGCTGGGCAGAGTAAGAGCTGGGGGGGGGCATGACCATCCTCAGCCCACTACCAGCTGACTACTAGATCCCTCCTGACTGGCACATATGAATGGCACAAATTAGAATCATACCCAGGAGATTGCTGTGCTTGTAATAGATTGGACCCATGGTCTATAGAAAACAAAGGAAAGACTCCCCTTTATTTCAGCAGGCTTCAGGCCTTGCATTTTAGGGCATCTTTTCAGTTGGTATCCATGACTTTATTCAAGTGGCAACTGAGTATTTTGAAAATATCTAAAGCCTGGTTTGATATTATTTCATTGTTTTGTAATTCCCTAACCTTTGCTTTGCTTAGAATATTGAAAATTCCCATGAGTCATATACGATCTCTGCTTCAAAAATTCAATTTCCCAGTTCCTTATGCTTTCCATATAGCTGATCATTTCTGTTTCTAGGCCGCTTAAAGCACTACCTCCTACTATTTCTATCAGCTGTCAAGATGGAAAGCCAGTACCTCTCCCTAGTCTCTACTGTGGATTCCTCTGAATAGCAGGCATTAAATTAATAGCATGCACTTTCACAGTGACAGTGTTAAACAAATCATCATAATTACCAACTGATTTCCTGTATCAAAGTCAGCAAACAAAGAGAAGAAAACATGTAAGCTTCAATTATATAAAATAGTGGAGAACAATAGAGAAAAAAACATATGTGCAACAGCTGGAATAGAATGCAGAGGAAGCCGCGCAAAGAATGGCTTTCTCCAAAATGCATCAAGGCAACAGCGATATCAAAAGCTAAGAACTGGTTTTTTTTTTTTTGTTTGTTTGTTTTTTTACAGACACAAAAAGACAAGCTAATATTATGTTCTCATTACCAAGTAGCGGTACAAGCCTGAAAATAATTTCTGCTATGTTCCTAAAAATATCCAAGATAAGTAAATAAGCATCTGCTGATGTAACTTTAAAGAGAAGTGGACCTATTGACTTTAAGCATGCAAATTAGCTTGATATAAGTTAACACGTATACAAAGTACATTGATAAGTCAGGTCCTAAATTAATTGGATAGTCTGATTAACATAATGTAAATCAATATGATTCACATACTTTGGGAATGGAAAATAATGTATAAACACAATAATCACTTCCAGCTACCAGGGTGATTATTGTGTTTATACATAACTGTTTAAGTTTATAAACATAAGTGTTTATATACTTCCATAACTTCAAATGGAAAGATTCAACATAGGAAAAAAAGGAAAGTGGAATGATGTAAAGCCAGGCTTTCAAAACAGCTGAGCCATGATAACTGAGGCTAGATTTTCCACAGTGCCACTTCAACTTTGGCACCCACATGAAGAAACTGGATAGTGAATACGTGTTCGGGTCTTTTGAATATCTGTCTGTTGGCATTAGACCCTTTAATGTTGTGAACCTTAGTAACTAACAAAAAACAAAATAAAACAGCAACAAAAAAAGCACCCACCAGAGTTCTGGTTAGGTTGAGGGGCTGATGGAATGTTTTGATGTTTAAAAAAGGGTCGGATGAATTGAGCAAGCCATGAAGAGATGTCAGTTCCATACTCTAGGAACCACTAAAGCAAAGTAATTATTACAGACATCCATGATGTTAGAATCCTTCAAGAGGCAGAGCCTGAATACTTAGAAACTAATTATTTTAAAGAGCTAGTTCTAGCATTAGGAATGATACATTCAACTGTTGTGATCACTATGTTTGTTAAGTGGCCATGTTCGCCAATCAGAAAAAAGTTACACAGAGTTATGTAACAGTTACTAGGCAGACCGTAGTTATTTTTCTGCCATCAATGTAAGAGATAAGCGGTAGCTAGAACTTTCCACAAGGCGGAGTCCAGCGTCAGTCAGTCAGTGCCATGGGCCTATCGAAAGGTGCCTCATGCAATCACACCACCGCACGTCACCTAAGCTATAAAAGGAGCCTCCACCTGATCGTCAGGGTCCTTTCTGCGTCTAACGGACTCGGAACGATTTACGGCAAATTATTACGGACACGGCTCGGCCTTCGGAGTGGCCAACCGAAGGAGGACGCAGAAACCCGCCTGATCCCGGAGACCTGAAACCCCAGAAACTACTCACCGTTAGGGCGCGTGAGGCGTGGTGAGTTTTAGCCGCTGTGCGGCTACGTTAATAGCCACTAATAAAAGCTACCAAGCCTGTTCACTGTTCTCCCACCTATTTGTGATCTGTAGTAAGCCTGACCAGGGAAAGATCCTGCAACATGGCGTCAGGAACAGGATGGTCGGCTGCAGATCACGATAGGGATGATCAGTCACGGTGTCAGGTTTGTCCTTGGGCATCTGGCCATCAGACGACCAGAAGCTCTGATGAACTGTGGGGTCATTTACAGTTTCACCGGGCCCCCAGCCACGCGGATAACGATGGCACCCAGCCGTTCTGTGTGTGGCATCAGTCCGACCCCCGCCGCCCCTGGGAAGTTTGCTTAACGGGCCGAGCACTAGGGTGTGTACTGAGGGACTCGAATGTGTCATTCGCTGTCCCGTCAAACCAAGATGTCCCTGATGATTGTGTAACGGTAGCCAAAGAGCTTCCCTCGGGTGACCAGCAAGATACTGACCCCTTTCAGGATTGGGATGCTTTCACGAAAAAGATAGTGGCTCTGACAGGCGAGAAGTGCTGTACAGAGGGGGTGAATCTTTCTCAGTTTGTTATCCCCAGTGGTGCAAGTCACCGGAGGTTGCGGGGAGTCTTCACCGCTGTTGGGGCAATAAACGATAAGAAAAAGGGGAAGAAAGTGGAGTGCTTGCGTGCATGTTTAGAGGGTTTTGCGGCCATGCTTGGGCACCTTAACGATTATGAAATGGCACTGATCGCCGTCAGCCACGCAGCAGGAAGAAATGACCCTTCCTCTGGCGGCAGCCATGAGCACAATGTCTTTGAGCCGTTACCTGCTACCTCAATGGCACCGCCTACTACTCCACCCCCACCACCTTATCTGGAAGGGAAGGCGCCGCCTTCGGTGGTGATGCCGCTTTACCCGCCCCTCCCTGACCCAGGAGGCAGGGCCCAAGCAATGCCTCCTACGGACACCACTCCGCCAACGCCCGGCCCCTTGCTGATCCCCCCACTCCAATCCCAGCCTGTCGAGATAGTAAAGACTCGGCAAGACAGAGATAGAAATCTCATTACTGAGTGGACCACCCGAGATAGTGACCACGGCGAGATGAATGAGCTTATTAACAGCACAGCAAGACAAGAAAATGAAACCCCAGTGCAGTGGCTGGGACGATTAGTATTGGAATGTGGCCATGAGAGACTCAGCCAGCGAGAAGCCATTAGTCTTGTTACGCATGGAAGTTTCAGTTTGGGACTCCTTCCCGGTTCGACTGTCCTGGAAACTGACAACACGCCATGGCCTATCTCCCTTTCAGCCTTGTTTGCCGGTGCAGTACATGAAAAGCCACACCAAGTCCACGAGGGAGCTCAATCCATTCACGCCCCACATTTGCAGCCATTCGTCAATGCCCTCATGGGAGCTGTTTATCTCTCCTTACCCAAGTGGCGGATCACAGCTTCACGTGCACCTCTCACAACACCAGCACATTCAAGCGGCAGCACCGAGAGTTCTGATGAACTCGCTGATTCGGCAACAACGCCCACCTGTGGTGGGGGACCGTCCTTTCCCCGGCAATTCCTTAATGCATTCACTGGAATCAGCGATGATGGCGGTCCAGAAATTACGCGTCCTTCACAGACACCAGTTGTTCATCACGACCCGTGGCCACAGAGACATTGTAAGGATCCCTTTCAACTCAAGATCCCTCCAGCGATCCTTCAAGCTACGATTGATATTTACACTGGTAACCCGGAGATGGTGGAGCTCCAAACCAGCTCTCTTCATAATCAACCCCTCTCGTCACTTCCAGCATCGGCGACGTCAACAGCAATGGCGTAGAAAACCAGAACTAGTGTGCGCGATAGAAGTCACCCTAGTCGCAACTGCTGCACATCGCAAAGATCAATGCCAAACACTAAACTCTACACAAGAGATCCCATGTCGTTATCCTGAGCGCACACCTGAGGAGTGTGCCCGTTTTGGATTCCTGCTAAATCAAGTAGGCATAAAAAAGGAGGTCCTCAGGAATTTAGATGACACCCAGAAGCAACTGGCAACTCAATTGGGATTTCAGTTCCCACGAAAACCAAAAAATGAGTAGGGGCGGATGCCGGCCATGAAAAGGAAGACATCCGCCAATGAACTGAGTTGAGAACCCTTCAGATCAAAATTTTGGTGAAGCTTCTTGCTTACCCATTAGTACTAGACGACTAGATCCCCGCCCCTATGCTACCGTTCCCGTCATCCATCCCACCACGGGAGAACGAACTCCAGTGTGCTTTTTGCTGGACACTGGAGCGGAAATCACCGTAATCAACTCCACAGTCCTGAACTGACCCACATACCACATCATTTATGTAGCCGGCGTCAACACCACCACCACAGCTCCATTGGTTAAGGTACGTCTCGGCGACCCACCCATAGTCATCGAGGCTGTCTTAGGCAACCAATGACTCTTAGGAGTGCATGAGATATGTCTTCAACCTGAAAAGCAAGGTTTGCCACGTCCTCCCGGTTCGCACCTCAGCGATGGGACTACCACCCCATACATACCTCGACTCAAGAACTCTACAGTTGCCCCATGGAAATATGTTCCCATACAGACCAAGCCTCAGCTTATTCCATCACTAATCACCCTCTTAGACCGCCTCACCACTGAAGGGAAAATAGAACCAATACTTCATAGTCGCTTCGTGTCCCCCGGTTGGGGAATACCGAAACCGAAGAATCCCACCGAAGCCCGCTTGGTAGTAGATTATCGCCAAGCCAACAGGTATTCAGACCTTGTTCAACTAGTACCAGTGAAGACACTCCCAGATATCCAAGCCAACATTCTCGCAACTATGGCTCGCGGAAGTTGGTCAGCATGTACCATTGGTTTGTCCAACATGTTCTTTAGTCTCCCTCTTAATGACGAAGGTGGAATCTTATGTATAGGAGTACAAGGTCGAATTTACCGTTGGAACGTTTGCCCTCAAGGGTACTCCAACTCACCCGCCTTAGCCACGCAAGCCATGAACAGCTCATTGCGATGCTTTAAGCACCCCGACAATGAAGGCAGTACCCAGGTATTCGACTATGTTGAAGACATCTTAGTGTTGGGAAGTAACCCCGGGGATGTCAAGCTCACTGCCAATCAACTAGTTGATCATTTATGCCTGGAAGGGTGGGAGGTCAACATTGCAAAGTCAAACCTCGAACCATCTGTCATGTGCACGTTTCTTGGAACAGAACACACACAAGGAGGCCGTGTAACGTCGCCCACTTCTGTCCCAACTCCACCGTGGAATATCAGCTCAGATATGTCCCCTACACCAAAACAAGCTCAGCAGTTTTTGGGGCATATCAACTGGTTCCGGCATCATATTGCACCCGAGCACTTACCTGCCTTGAGCACACTCCAGAGTTGCTTGCGTAAGAAAGTTGCCAAGCACCAGTCATGGACGCAACGCGACAACCATCACATCCAAGCCCTGATTGATTCTGCTACTACTACCTTGATAGTACCTTTTGGACCTATGACACCGCTTCAACTTACTGTTGGGTGGACACCCACTCACTTGCGGATCACAGCTCACACTGCTGATAGGAAGCCGGCAATTTTCCTCAACTGAGCCCTCCATAAAGAACAACATCGCTATGGTCACCTAGGTAAGCTATTGTTAGCTCTTCCCCTTGCACAGGAACACAACCTACACCATGGGAGTGGAACGCTAGCCACTCCCGGTGTCACGTTGCTCCCCGTCATCGATCCCGAGCGGATTCCGAGCGACTTCCATGGAACAGCGGCAACATGGTATACCTTAGCCACAAGTGGTCAGTACGCTTGGGTAAATTGGATGTACCGCGACAGCGCAACAGTCACCCCGAGCAGCGTCCAGTGTTACACGGTAATTCCCTTCCCAGCAACATCGCTAGCAATGGAACCTCCCAATTTGGAGGGGGGCATGCTTGGAAGTGGACCTTCTGTGGTAAGAGCTTCATAACGTGGGTTAACTCCCCCGGCCAAGCATTGGCTAATGTGCCAACACCTACGAATGCCCAGGAGATGGAGCTAAGAGGAGCCAAAGCGGCCTTGTCACACATTGCCAACGTTCGCGACCAGAATCTTACCCCAGTCATTTTGGTACTCGACTCACAATGGATTTGTAGCACGCTTATGGGCACAGCCAAACCCGAACAATACTCGGATGAATGGGACGATATCTTCACCATCATCGAGTGCATGCAATACCCGCCAATGGTTCATCATACCCGGTCTCATCAAAACGATACAGACCCACTCCACACAGCAGTTGATGCAGACCTGTCTCTAGG
>NW_017728910.1:33976383-34002372 GCF_001723895.1 Crocodylus porosus
CCCAGCTGACTTCCTGCCCTTTGGGCAGGGGGCTGGACTCGATGATCTCCCGAAGTCCCTTCCAGCCCTAATGTCTATGAAATCTATGAAATCCAACCAATTCCAATCTGGAGCCTTCGGGCAGGCCGATCTTGCAGGACCTCTGCTGGGAGCCCGTCAATACCCTAAGGCACTGGTTGTCGTCGACCTTGGATCCTGTATGATTTGTGTTATTCCAATGACCAAGACGGATGGACCCCGTAGTGTCCAGGCCTTCTTACAGCAGTTCTCGCAGTGGCAGATACCTGCAGAAGTTCAGACTGATGGAGGACCCCCATTTAACAGTCGTTGCATTCAACAGTTCTTTACCACCCACAACGTCCGTCATCATATGCATTTGCCGTATCATCCGCAATCTAACGGTGCTGTAGAGCGAACGATAGGCGAGCTAAAGCGTAAACTCCTCTTAACCCTCCAACGCACCAACTTCAAGGGCTGGGACCACATATTATCTGAAGTCCTAATCGACTTAAATGCCGGCAAAGCCCCTTGGGCCACGTGTACCCTCCAAACTCGAAGAGGATGGCAGCCGAACTTTAAACCCCTGAGAACTTGTATGGGTTGCCTTTCCCACTCCAACACCCACCAAATATCCACCCGTGTTCCCAGGCGAGATTATCGAAGGTACAGCTCTAGCCCATACTTACAAGCTTCACCTGGTCAATTCATCCGATGACCGCGAGCACTTAGTTCATCTCAATTGGTTAAAACTGCGTACTGATTTATTGAACTAACATCTAATTATTTTACAGATCAAGTGACCTTCTGAAATGTTCGATCGACAGGATAAAAGAGCTGACACCGAACCTCTCCTTCGCCAGACCACCATGCCATTGCCACGAGACCGGCGGGTGTCACTCCTGTCATTTGCAGGATTATGGGAGAGGCTTGTGGGAAGGTCGAAAGAACCCATAGCAGCTGTACACCCATCCCGCCGACAGCGAAGGCTTTGGTTAATTTTTCTGATTTACCTTTCACTATCAGCAGGTATCATTTTGATGTGCGTCTTACACCGTGGCATCACCGGACACACGAAGCGGACTCTCATTACATCCCCGTCGTCCATTGCAGACAACCTGTTTCTCCATACCTCGCGAGAGTGGATGCTGCTTACTGGGCACACATCAGGTTCAGTTTGTGGGCATACACCTACCTCTGCTGCAGACAGTCCCTTTCGCATAGCTGTCACCCCTGTTAATTACTCAGATTTATTTCAAAGTTTTGTACGTACATCCCCCGGTAACGAAACCATTCACTACTTAGCCTGCGACATGAGTTGTTCCATTCAATTTCTCACTTACACGTGGGAATGGAATGGCACATCCCCAATCAATTGTACTGTTCAAGGTATCCCACAGGATTGTTTCAATTTCACCCACGGGCCACCGTGGGGGGCATCACACTCCATTGTGCCCGACCCCGACAATGTTACTCTCCCCATTCCCCCACTACCTCAAACCGTCTTATGAATGGTGAAAATTAAATTTTCCAGTCCGGGCACCCCGTGCTATTGGCCAGGATGTCATACCACTCCGTGCACTTTTAGAACCGCCATGGTGAGGAGGTCTTTTGAGGATGCTGAAGTATTTCGCCTATTCCCTGTAAAAGCATTTATAACGATGGGCAGTCACTTTGGTTCACCTGCTCATTGCACTGCATTCAAATTCATTACCAGATGCTTTAGCCCATATCTAAAACCATTATTGGCCCTCTTTAACACTAGACACCCCCCACCGATAGCACTGATCCCACCTCCCCACAATACTATGTTCTATCGTCAACAAGACAAAGACTCAACCCAAGCCGTTCTGTACAGTTACTTTCCCTATCATTTCAATGTATGTTGTATTTTGGTCCAAGTTACACTATGCCCCTATGAGTTTTCCAATGTTACCCATTGGACCGCCCCGCTTATGTTTCCCAACCATGTCTGGAACACCCGCAATGTGATCCCTAATGAACAAATTACAGGTGTCATGGGGGAGTTGAAATTCTGGTCTAATATGACTGTAACTGAGCGCAGGAAGTTTACCACTGGGTGGACCCTGTATGGCATGTTTGTTACTGGAGCCTCCCCCTCGGCATTGGCCATCCAGCAGCTGCAAACTCTGGAATTGCTAGCCAGACTGGCCGATAGTATGGCAGACGCTTTGGAAGTATTCAACCGGCAGTTGCAGGACACTTCTAAGGTTGCCTTCCAAAACCGCCTTGTTGGATTTCATGTTGGCCAAAGAAGGTGGGTTCTATGCAGTGCTTAACCTCACTGCGCCAGACGAGAACTGTTGTCTCGTTATCTATAACGCTTCAGAGCTCCTTTCTAGAGCCATCAATCAAATCGGAAAGGTAGCTGAGGATACGCATACAATTGTCCAGACCCCCTTTAATTGGCTAGCTGCAACGTTCCAATCCGCATTTAACCTCCGGCTTTCACCGTGGTTGGAAAATCTACTAACTCCCCTATTTACAGTTCTAATTGTTGTATTGATAGCATCCTGTTGTGTTGGTTTGATCATTCATTGCATTCGTCATCAAATTACCTTGGCTATGCAGGTCACCTACTATGAGTGCCTTCCTCAAACGAAGAACACTTGCCGTGAGATACAAAGTGTACTGTAATATTGACCTGGCAGCCTAATCGAACCTTGGTTTAGTTGATTGAATTTATTCACTTAACTCATTACAGTTGGTATTACGCCGCACCATTCGTTTGTTTGTAACCTCCCTAGCAGAGATCAAACGTGTTAAGTCTGTTTTGGTATCTGTTGTAAGTTTTTTGGCTCACATGGCCAGGGGGGCATGTTGTGATCACTATGTTTGTTAAGTGGCCATGTTCGCCAATCAGAAAAAAGTTACACAGAGTTATGTAACAGTTACTAGGCAGACCGTAGTTATTTTTCTGCCATCAATGTAAGAGATAAGCGGTAGCTAGAACTTTCCACAAGGCGGAGTCCAGCGTCAGTCAGTCAGTGCCATGGGCCTATCGAAAGGTGCCTCACGCAATCACACCACCGCACCTCACCTTAAGCTATAAAAGGAGCCTCCACCTGATCGTCAGGGTCCTTTCTGCGTCTAACGGACTCGGAACGATTTACGGCAAATTATTACAGACACGGCTCGGCCTTCGGAGTGGCCAACCGAAGGAGGACGCAGAGACCTGCCTGATCCTGGAGACCTGAAACCCCAGAAACTACTCACCAGCCAGGTTCATCGGTCTCGCGCACCATTAGGGCGCGTGAGGCGTGGTGAGTTCTAGCCGCTGTGCAGCTACGTTAATAGCCACTAATAAAAGCTACCAAGCCTGTTCACTGTTCTCCCACCTATTCGTGATCTGTAGTAAGCCTGACCAGGGAAAGATCCTGCAACACAACTAATAGTAAGATATTTAAAAAGAAGATATTATTGCCTTAGAAAAATGAAGACTATTATGGTTCAGCGTAGATCTTTAAAGGATGCAAATTTTTTTTAGGAAATCATTGAGATGTTTTCAGTTTCTACCTGAATTTCCAACACTTAAACAGGGCAAATAAATAAACTCTGTAACCCACTTACTCAAGCCACTAGAGTTGGTTACTCTATCAAAACAAAAAGTTCAGCTGTAATATAGCTGACTTAAGCTGTCCTAATAAGATGATCAAATTTAGCAAATGTAAATGAAAGGAGATTATTTGGATCTCTACTGAATTCTGTATATAGTAATTTATGGATACCTGGCTATGAAATTATTTCAAACGCATGTAACATGAAACAAATGTACAAAAACAAAGCAGTATGGAAAATCAGCTGCTAATAAAATAAGAACAAATGTTCTTTTTTATAGTTAAATTTTGCTAGAATAAGACTTAGAGTGCAAACATTGCTTGGGTATTATGAAAATGAACTTCATGTGATGTATTTATCGACAAAGAGATTCAAAACGCCATGTTATGTAGAGCTTTACTGATTGCCTTATTTAAAAATTATCTTTTAAATTTCTGTGTTCTTAAAAGTAATTATTGGAAAGACTGCTTCAATGCTGACAGCTAGTTTTGGATACAATGGTGTTTTCTTTTTAGTTTAATTATTATCATTTTTAATCTATTGCTGAGCCATTGTATAAACACAAAAATGAAAGAAACCAAACAAAAAGGAAAAAAAATTATAAGAAATTACAGACTGCTACAGACAGATCAAGTGTGTGTGTGTGGGCAGGGGCAGTTATAAATAATTAATAAGATATTGGTTGCCATTAGATGATTGCTGGGGTGCTGGTATCACTGCCTAACCCTTATACTCTTTTTCTGTAGGCATCATTGCAAGAGAGAGTTTTAGGAGAGATTTGAAGGTAAGGTATAATGAGGTAGATGTTTATGGACTGGGACAGCACAGGAAAAAAACGTGAAAGTGCCTGTTTGAAGAGTTATCAAAAAACTTGTGGTGCTTTGCATAACTGGTGGACTGGAGGTGGGAGTTTAATTGTGCTTTTGATATAATGGAGAGGTAAGAGCCAACAGGGAGGAGTGCAAAGACAGGAATGCAAACCATCCTGCTAAAATGGTCTTTTTGCATTCTCACCAGATACGTTTGGTGTTCACATTTATCAAAGATCATATTTATCAAAGCCAGAGAAAAAGATGCATCAGTTTTCTAATGAACTTATAATTGCCAAGACCTGACCTGCATTTAATGAGTAGAAACTCATGAGTTTCAATACGAGTGGAAATGATCAATTTCATGATAGGCACTGGAAACCAGGGCGGTTTTAAAAGGTGAAGGTAAAAGCACAGACCCACCTGAAGCCAATGGCAAATCTCCCATTGACTTCAATGCTGCAGTTATATCACTATTTCAATGTTAAAAAAATATGTTAATCCATTGCCCACCAAATATAATATGCTAGCATCCTAGGCATACTGCAGGATGCATTTTCTCTCATATTTGGAGCTGGGATACAGTGAGGCTTTGAGACTTTAGGGATTTTATCCATACTTGATATTATATGGGTCTGACTGCTCTTTTGGGTCTTGTTGCATAGAATCATAGGGCTAGAAGGGACCCTGAAGGATCATCAGGTCCAGCCCCCTGCATGAGCAGGACAGACATCTGGGGTCAGATGACCCCAGCCAGGTGACCATCCAGTCTTCTTCTGAAGACCTCTAGGGTAGATGATTGCACCACCTCTGCAGGGAGCTTGTTCCATAGTCTAGACACCCTGACTGAAGTTTTTCCTAATGTTCAGCATGAAACTGTCTTCCAGGAGTTTGTGATTGTTGTTTCTAGTTTTCCCCCAGGGTGCCCCAGTGAACAGTTGCTCACCGAGACCCTGATGTATGCCTCTGATATACCGGTAAACTGCAATCGGGTCCCCTCTCAGCCTTCTTTTCTCTAGCCTGAAGAGTCCGAGATCCCCCAGCCTCTCCTCGCACGGCTTGCCATGCAAGTCCCTGGTCATGTGGGGCGCCCTTCTCTGGCCCCTCTTGAGCTTTAGCACGTCCTTGTTGATGCGCAAGGCCCAGAACTGGATCCAGCTCTGGCCACACCAATGTTGAGTAAAGTGGGAGAGTCACTACTTTGGATTTACTGGAGATGCATTGATTGATGCATGCCAGAATTTTATTGGCCCTAGTGGCTACTGCATTGCATTGCTGGCTCATATTTATGCTGGGGTCTATTGTTACCCCCCAGATCCTTTTCATTTGTAGTGCTGGTCAGGTTAGAGTTGCCCAGCCTGTAGGTGTGCTGGGGGTTCTTCCTTCCCAGATGCAGCACTTTGCATTTCTGTACACTGAGCCTCATCTGCTTCTGTTCTGCCCAACATGCCAGCCTGTCTAGGTCTGCTTGTATCTGCAGGTGTGTCCACGCAACCCCATATCTTGGTGTCATCTGTGAACTTGGCCAATAGGCTTTTTTCACCCTCTCATTCAGGTCATTGATGAAGATGTTGAACAGCACGGGGCCAGTACTGACCCTTGAGGTACGCCGCAGCCCACATCTTGCCAGGATGACACCGATCCATTCATTTGGACTCTCTGTGTCCTACCTCGCAACCAGTTTCACACCCACTTGATGGTCCCACAGTTGAGCCCATTATCTTCCAGTTTTCTGATCAATATCTTGTGGGATACTAGGTCAGAGCCTTTTGTGGAAGTTGAGGTATATGACGTTAACTGCTTTTCTCTTGTCCAGGTGATGAGTCACCTAACCACAGAAAGAAATGAGGTTGGTCAGACGAGACCTGTCAGCGATGAAGCCATGCTGGCTGTAATTCAGTATCATGCCTTCTGCAAGTTTGTCACATATAGCCTCTTTGATGAATGTTTGTAGGATTTTCCCTGGACTAGAAGTTAAGTTAATCGCCCTGTAGTTTCCCGGGTCCTCATGTGTCCCCTTTTTTGAAGATGGGCACAACATTGGCCCTTTTCCAGTCCTCTGGGATTTCCCCACGACTTTTGGAAGACCTTTACCAGGGGCTCTGTGATTACTTTGGCAACGCTTGTAGCACTCTTGGGTGGAGTTCATCCAGTCCTGATTATTTGTATACATGTCATTTCTTTAATTGATTGTATACCAGTTCTATGGCAATGGTGGGAATGGTGTCAATCCTGCCCTGCTCATTCTGTGTCCTACCTGGCATGTCGTTCCCCTTGGTCTTGTGAAAGACCGAGGCAAAATAGTCGTTTAGGAGTTCTGTTTTTTCCTGAGTGGTAGTGACCAGATATCCTGAGGCATTAAGCAGCGGCACCACACTCCTATTAGTTTTCTTTTTACTCTCTATGTAGCTAAAGGGAGGACTTCTTGTTCTCCTTGATTCTTGTAGCTAGTCTTAGTTGGGTTTCTGCCCTAGCTCGCTTAATCTGGTTTCTACAAGTGTGGGCCATTGTCAAATAGTCTTCCTTAGAGGCTGTCCCAGGCTTCCACTATTTGTATACCTCTTTCTTTTTCTGTAGGAGGGCTTCAACTTCCCTGCATAGCCAAGGGTGTTTTGTTTTGTTTGGGTTTTTTTACCCTTCTGCTACTTTTTCTCTGTAGGGGAATGGATTTTCTCTGAGCCTTAAGGAACGACCATTCGTCTCATGCTCTATTTACCTGTGGTCCAGGGCATTCTCTACTAGTGACTTGAGCTCATTAAAATTTGTGTTTTTGAAGTCTAAGACTTCAAGATTGGTATCCGTTTTATCCTCCCAGGAGATGTCTGGGTAGTTGAAGTCACCCATGACAACCATATCCTGTGCGCGCACAGCTTCCGTTAGTTCATGGGTGAACACTAGATCAAGTTCCTCCCCTTTGTTAGGCGACCTGTAGTATACACCTACAGTCAGGTCTCTCTCACTGTGCCTCCCCCGGAGCTTGACCCAGAGGGTTTCATGATGTTCTTTGGGGCTGACATCAGCCTGTAGGGAGGTGTACTGCTCCTTCATATAGAGGGCAGCACCCCTACCTCTCTTCCCTACCTGATCCCTTCTGTGAAGAACATAGCCCTTTATGACTATGCTCCAGTCATGAGAGGAGTCCCACCAGGTCTCTGTGATCCCTACTAGGTTATAGTGCCCAGTGGAAAGCAGGAGGATTAGGTCCTCCTGCTTATTCCCCATGCTGCTGGCATTGGTGTACCAGGCATCTAAATCCTCTTATTGAAGTCACTAGCTGGCTGTCGTGTTGAAGGGGAGCTGTTTTCTCAGCTCCTGTAAGAGTGGTTTGCTTGATTTCATTGTCAATGGAGCTTTCTTGTATATTGGTTCCCAGGTAGGCTCCGGTTAGCATTTCCCCATCCCCCTGTGATCTTAGTTTAAAGTCCTATCTAAGAAACCGGCCATCCTGGCCAAGAAAAGGGACTTACCTTTCTGCATGAGGTGGATAATGTTTCTTTCCAGGAGCCCTCTGTCCTTAAAGTGGGTGTAGACATGAAGGCCACTGTGGTATATTTTGCAAACAATACTACCTCCATCCTCTCTTCCCAGCCAGAATAACTGCCTGGACAAACAGCGGGGAATAAGACAATCTACATCAGTTGTGGCCAACCTTTTTGATGGGTGTGTCCCAAATAAGCCCTGCACCCAGGGTTTGAATTACAGGGAAGCTTGTGGGGCCTGAGGCCCCCACATAAGAGACAAGAGCCCCCCTGGCAGCCAAGCAGAAACTGCTGTTTAGTGCTGGGGGGAAGCAGCCCCTCTCTGTCATTGCTGTCAGGTACTTTTGGCTACAGCCACCCAGAGCCCATGCCTGGGCTGCTTTGTGGCTTCTCTCTGCTGCCACTGCTGCTGTCACCACCTTCCCCCTCTTAAGAGTCAAAGTGCAATTCAAACCCTGTCTGCACCCTTCCTGGGTGCTACTCTGATCCCCCTTTCTCTGTACTGCTCTGCTTTCTGCTGCTTAGCTGTGTCCCCTGGCTGATCTGCTGATCTGATTTCTGCTTCCTGCCCTATCTACTGCTCAGCTGCCTGTTCCCTCCCTGATCTTCTACATGCCACACAGAGGCTGCCCACTCTACTTACAGCACGCATGCCATCTCTTGGCCACCTGATCTATATAAAGGGGAGAAGTAAATCTGTTGTTTCCAATTAGGGTAATAAGGAAGCAGGGAAGAAGTCTAAATTTTTTTTTTAATATTTAATTTTTTTTAACAAGGATGAAAGATAATTACTGTCAATTGGCCTTAAAATGTTAGTATATTTCTTGAGCAGTCTCAGTACCATATATATGCATTGTAAGAATTTGTCAGCTTCTGCAGGAGCATCAGAAAAACTTCCAACTGTTGGTTTGAGCAAAGTCTCAGAGGAGGCTCTCTGTGAAACTGTAGATAGAGATATTTATAACTCCTGAATCCAGTTTGGTATCCACATGTTGATTTTGCATTTAGTACATGGAGATCTTAAATTTGGTAGGGAGTAGACACCACATGACAAATCGAAAAAGCACAAGAAAAACACAGCTGAACAAGACATTAAACCAAGTGATATAAGAAGACAGACCCTAACATCATTACTGGCATTAAAGGCAAGGGTGACAAATCACCTGTTCCATTTACTGTTAACTGAAGCCCTGAACAGATGGAGGCTTAAGAAGCTTACAAGTAATAAACTGTTTATATATGAAGCCCCCAAACTCCTATTTCTACAGTTTTATACCCTCATCAGGCACAAGCTTGACAGAGAAGGGTGGGTCAGGCTGAATAGACTGATATCTCACTATGGATGCTTCAAAATAACACTTCACAAGATTAACATCTTGGACACCCCCCTGTATGAATGCAGTGTCCAATAAACAGCACAGCACTTACTTGAAAACTGCAATCTTTACAAATGCCCATATGGGGCAGATGGAGTCCATACATTGAGCAGTAACACCAGACAGCGGCTCACAGATTTGAAATGTGATGTCTGACACCAAACAAACGACAATGACCAGTAGAGAGCGGGGAGAAAGAGGCAGGGACTACCCCCACATCAGGCAAACCCTGGCTGGGGTCTGGGGCCAAGAAGGGGAATTAAAACCTACTTCCCCCAAGTCCAGAGCTGCCATTCCCTGCAAAAGTTACTGCTGGCTGCCACTGTGAACTACACATCACAAGTGGAGTGCCCAAGGGGTCAGTCCTGGGACTGGTTTTTGTTCAGTATCTTCATTAACAATCTGGAAGATGGGATGAACTGCACCCTCAGCAAGTTTGTGGATTACACCAAGCTGGGGGGAGTAGTAGATGCACTGGAGAGTCGGGCTAAGATTCAGAGTAACCTAGGCAAATTGGAGGGTTGGGCCAAAAGAAATCTCATGACGTTCAACAAGGACAAGTGCAAAATCCTGCATTTAGGCTGGAAGAATGCCATGTACAACTATAGCCCATGGATTGACTGTCTAAGCAGTAGCTCTGCAAAAAAAAAAAGCACCTGGGGGTTACAGTGGACATTAAGGTGGATATGAGTTAGCAGTGTGTCCTTGTCGCCAAGAAGGCTAACAAGATACTGGGCTGCATTAGCGGGAGCATTGGGCCCCGCACTATAGAAAGGATGTGGACAAGTTGGAGAGAGTCCAGTGGAGAGCAATGAAAATGGTTCAGGGGCTGGGGCATATGGGGAAACTTACACACATGCAGGGAGACTCCTTTGATGCACTGTAAATCCAGTGCATTGGAGCAGACTTGATTAATCCAGTCTGCTGGAGTGCAGAAATTGATGTTCCTGCAGCCTCCAGAGTCGTATGTATCAGTGTTCCCATGCTGAAAAATGGCAGTGGGGTCCTTTTAACTAAAGCTTGTCGAATGAACTTTAGTTCAAAGTACCCTGCCATCACTTTTTCAGTGTGGGGATGCTGATGCATGTGATGCTTGGGCGCTTTAATTAGTGTGGCTCGGTTATTAAAGCACCTTCCCCCCCCTTCTCCCACAGCACATCTATAAACACTCATGGCTTATGAGGAAAGGCTGAGGGAACTGGATTTACTTAGTCTGGAGAAGAGAAGACCGAGAGGATTTAATAGCAGCCTTTAACAACCTGAAGGATGGTTCCAAATAGGATGCAGCTAGACCGTTCTCAGTGATGGCAGATGACAGAACAAGGAGGAATGGTCTCAAGTTGTACCAGGGGAAGTTTAAGTTGGATATTAGGAAAACCTTTTGCACTGGGAGGGTGGTAAAGCACTTGAACAGGTTACCTGGAGAGGTGGTGGAATCTCTGTCTTTGGGGGTTTTTAAGGCTCGTCTTGACAAAGCCCTGGTTGGAATGATCTAGTTGGGGCTGGTCCTGCTTTGAACAGGGGGTTGGATTAGATGACCTCCTGAGGTCCCTTACAACCCTAACTTCTATGATTTTATGATTCTGCTGTATAGTTTTAGTCTGCATGTTATGATTCTACTGAGTAGTGTCATCTACATCGTTTCCATGAGGACATTTAGTGAGGTAAAGCACATTTTGAGAGAGGCACATGTAGGATCCATGGATTCTTATGAGTTTGTTGTTGGGCATATTAATAGTTGCAAACCTGTCAACCTCCACTCTTACATCTATTGTTAAGGCATGGCTGTGTGCCATTTTATGTCTGTTAATCTGTGAAGAATTTGCTTCTGATCATGGAGTGGGCAAGGTTAGGGGGTTGTTTGAAAGGCAGGAGTGGGGAGCTAGGAATATTTCTCCAAAGGTCTGATCTATTTTAAATATAGGCTGTAACTATATTTAACTTATCAGTTAATGTGTAGGGTGGCAGGTGAGCACCAAAACAGGGTGTGTCACAGGGGATTTTCTTTTTGTATTGTAGAAACAATGTTTTGGGTCGCTCTATTTCTCTTGCCTTGTATAAAGTCAGATTTCAGCTTGGTAAGGTAGGTGTTGCACATATTCTTTTTGGAGCAGATGAAGTGGTATCTGAGGGCCTGGCTGTAGATTACAGCTTTTTTGGTACATTTGGGATAGAAGTATGGTAAACTGGATTTTTTTGTATATAGTAGTTTGTAGGGTGCTATCCTGAATACAGATTGTAGTATCTAGCAAGCTGATGTTAGTGTAGTATATAGTGTAATAATATTCCAGAGACAATTTGATATTTCTTAGAGGACCAGCACAGCTTTGTCACTCCAACATTAACAGAACTATTTAAGAATTTATGTTTTTATTAAAGATCCTAACAAAGGTGAGTGAAAGTCCATGTCTTCAGCCTTTTCAGCTGGCCAGCATTGGACGTCTATTACTTTATCTGAAATATTCTGAATAAAACTAGAATGCTTATTCTTTTTGTTTGGACCCAGAAAGCATAATGTGATTATCTAGGTAGATAGCCAACTATGAGAATCATTATGGATTACATAAATATACTCATATTTTTAGTTCTAACCAGTACTGCTGGCATGATAGTTATTGGAAGCACTGCATTTTCTTTTGCTTGAAAACAGTTAAGCGGTTACAAGATTATATACCACAATTAAGGAAGGACCCCACTGGGAATCTTTACTTAACAGTTATTTAGTTAATCAACCATTCTTGTACTTAACCACCTAGTCAGGTCTTCATACTAGAAGAACACTTGGATGAAAATAGAAAGACTAAATGATGTAGAACGTCAAGGAATTATGATGGCATATTTAACATTTTATTGCATTTAAAGTCTTCTCACAGTTATAGAAGATAATGTCATAATGAAAATTCTAATTTGTTCAAGATAATACACTTACTGAAGTACAGCAAAAGATTAACAGAAACTATCTACTTTAATATTTTAATAAAAGAAATAAAGAATTGGAGGGAAGAACAACTGCAAAACTTCCATGGTGCAATATTTAATAAAAATATTTAAAAATACCAAAGTATGAAATACTGTAACTAGATAGGGCAGGGTTGGGCAATTATTTCAGCTGGTGGGCCATGTAATGAGTTTTGGTGAGCTGTTGAGGGCTGCGCACAATCTTTCAGAAGATATCATTTTCACAAATTATAGATAAAAAAAACAAATTATACTAAAATATCTTATAGTAGATATTTGATTTTTTTTTTTCATTTCATTTAAAAAATCATGTTTTGTTCTGGCTTATTTTGAGTAGTGTATATAGACACAATCGCATAATAGCTCTAGACACAATTGCATAATAGCTCAATATAAAGTCTTACCCTTGTATATTGAGGGGCTGGGAGGGTTGGTGATGGTGGGGGTATTGCTAGGCCCCAGGAGCCATCTGGATGGGGTGGGAGGCAGAGGGCATGTGCAGCAAACTTGCCCAGATAGTGCTGTGCATGTGTAAGGAGATTCCTCCCTCCCTCATCTGGCTCATGGCTATACTCATGGTATTTCTCCCCTGCCTGCTCCTGCCCAGGGCAGCCATGCTGCACTCCCACCTGCATCCATCCTGCACCTGCTGATGGCACCCACCTGGCCCCAGCCATGGCCAGCATGCACAGGGTGGCTGCTGCAGCTGCCTGGGTACTTCTCAGTGTCCCTGCACCCCCAGTGGCTTCTCCTCCTGCCCTTGTTCCACTGCAGCAGGTGAGGGGAAAGTTGCAGCTGGGAGGCTCCTGCCCCAGTGTGTAGGGTTTCAGCTCCAACTACCAGCCACCTTTTTCTTCTTCAGCTACCTGCAGGTGGCTGCTCATAATGCCAGGTAGCCGTGCTGGGGCAGGAGCCTTCTGGCTGCAGCCCCGCCCCCCACTCCCCAAACAGCACAGCAGGGACAAGAGGAGGAGCCACTGGAGGTGGTGGGGGATGGGGGCTGAGCTGGGCAGTATCTGACAGCTGCATCAGCAGCAGAAGTAGTCCTGCTGGGAATCTGTGTACTGGCTTGGGGTAGGGCCAGGGGTGATGCCATCAGCAGATGCAGGGTAGGTGCAGGTGGGAGTGCAGTACAAGCTGCCCTGGGTGAGAGTGGGTGGGGCTTAACCCCCTACAGAGTGCTGTGGGGACAGCTGCAGGGCAGATGCAATCAACTGGTGGGCTGAATCTGACCCATAGGCCATATTTTGCCCACCCCTGAGATGGGGAATAATTGTGAGGATGGAAAAGAAATATTTGATTATATCCAAAATAGTAAATCTAGAAAAAAAATAATAACCTGAGGAAAATAATGAGACTGCTGGACTGTGAGGTGATAAAGGAATGATGAAGTACATAGTAAAGATGTTGTAGCTTTCACCATCAAAAATGCTGAGGCAATATCTACCTAAGACCTATTGTATTCAGAAAAAAAAATAAAGCAATGTTAGAGACTGAAGTGTCAGAAAAAGGGAGTATTGGAACAAAGAATACATTAAAGAGAAACAGATGGTATTCATTCCAGAAACTTGAATGCAATTAAAAATGAAGTGGCTGCGCTGTTAACAAAAATGTGCAACCTCTCAGCAGAAACTTTTCTGTTATACTGGGGTGGGGTACAAATGTTGAATGCAAATGCTAACAGACATTAGGATGATCTTGGGAATTACAGACCTTGGAGAATTAATGTAGTACTAGAACAATTTGTGAAACAGGGACAAACTAGAGTGGCTGGATAAAAGAAATCAAAATGCAGGAACAAATGGTCATTTTTATACATAGCAAAAGGTTAACAGTAAGTGGTTCTGAGTTAGGACTGATTCCTGTATTGATAATTGAAAATTTGTGGCAGCTATCAAACTTCCTGGATCATGGTGTATGCATGAGGGCCACCCAGACCTTTGATGCATATGCCTGGGTAGGAATTTTCAGAGGAGTGGAGGCTGCCCAGACCTTTCATCCTCCCTTTAGGACACTGAGACAGAATCCAAAGATTCTGTGCCTCCATGGCTGTAGTTGTAGAAGTGTCTGGGAATCAAACCCAGGTCTCCCTATTGAAAATAAAGACAAAGATGACTATGAAGAAATTCAGAAGGACCTTGCAAAACTAGGTGAGCAGGCAGCATAGTGGTAGAAGAAATTCACTAATAATAATTACAAGGTAATGTACCTTGTAAGGAATAATTTGATTACACTTATACATTCTGGGGCTATTATTTTGTTGCCCGTTGTCATAGCTCTTTTGAAATCAGGAGAAGTACAGTACCTCAGGACTTCCCCCTTTAAAATAATCACTAACTCCAATTCCCTTGGCATCATTGGGAAGGATCTAGGCTTTCCATTTCCCATGGAAAATGGAGAAAAATGTGGATTTCACCCTGTACCTGAGAAAAGATGGATTTTTCATTTTAACAGAGAAACCTGTGGATATTGCACTTTTGCAAAGAGCTCTCTGTAGGCTGGCAGAGTTCCAGCCTACTAGGGGCTGGGGGGAGTGGGAAAAGGGTGGTCAGGTGGGGGGTGCCATGTGCATGTATATATACTTGGGAGCCAGACAGCCTGGAGAGCAGCTCTTGTAGGTAAGTCTATGGGGGGAGGGGAGGAGGGAGATGGAGGCCCCCATAGGGAGGGAGGGAGTTGGGCAGGACTGGGGCTGGGACTGCTGCCCAGCCAGGGGATGCATGGGGTTTGGGGCCAGAATGTGCAGCTGCAGGGCCCCAGTGGGGAGCAGGATAGGGCTACGGGCAGCTCATCTAGGGGGCTGGTTCCCTGCCACTGTATGCACTCCCAGGGAGGAAAGGGGGACCTATACCCCCAGATCTGTGTGTGAGGCAGGGGCAGGTGCAGTGCAACCCAGCATGGCAGAGCAGGGCCATGTGGGGAGGCTCGTGCCACTGCTGATGAGTCCCTTGGTCACCCCATGGCAGTGAGGGACACAACCTCGTGCTGCTGCCCCTGCTGGTGCTGTGCTGGCAGGGAACGCTTCGCCAGGGCAATGCGGAGTTTGCAATGGTGGCAGAAGCAGCCCCGCTAGGCTATAGAGGCCCTGGGGGAAGGCAGCAGGGTGGGGAGTCTGAGCCCACAGCAGGCAGCCTACCTGCATGCCCTCCCCTGCCCCGCACACAATCTGGGGGGCATGGGTCCCCTCTGCTCCCCCAGGGGTGTTCACAATGGTGGGGAGTCAGCCTCACCCCCCTGTCCCCAAGCCCACAGTGGGCAGGCAGCAGGGGAGGAGAGCCAGACTGAGCTCTGCTCCACTGCAGCAGCTGCTGTTTCCTACAGGTGGCAGCAAGGGCTCGGACACTTTTGCAGGGGGCAGGGGACTGCAGACCTGGGTTCCTGGCTCCATAGCCCTGGCAGGTGTGGGGGGGTGAGGGCTGGGGAGCTGTGGGAGGGGTGAGGGGCACCAGCAGGGCTGTGGGTGGGGGGCAAGGGGCACCAGCAGGGCCAGGGGACTGTGTGGGTGAGTGTGGGATACCACTGGGGCTGGGGTGCCAGCAGGGATGTTAGGGGGTGAGAGGTACTGGCAGGGTCAGGGCTGGGGGGCTGTGGCTTTGAAGTGAGGGGCCTGGACCTGCATTTTGTGAGCTAAGGGGGTAGGGAGAGCTCTGATTTTTCCATGATAAAAAACTCCAAATCAAATACCAAAATTTATAGGTATTTAGATTTTATTTTATTATAGTAATTGAGGCCCTGCTAGGCTTCCAAATTGCTTTAAAATGGTATATATATCAAGAAACCATTGTGTTCAACTGATACCTATATACATCTCTCTCTCTCTATATATAGTGGATTTTCCTTTTTGATCACAGATTTTGGAGTTTTAATCAGAATTTGTGATTTTTTTTTTTTTGTCAGGGAAAATCGGGATCCCTGGTCATTGGATACATACTAGTGTTATATTTAGATTGACCTAACTAATGTCAGGTCTGTCTAAATGCCTGAGGGTGCAGGCATTCACAGGGCTTAAATTGACTCCAAAATGGCATGCCTGATCTAAAAAGAGTTCAATTCAATTCAATTTATTAAGAATTCTGGCTAAATGCTATGTTCCCAAAGACACCACAACACACACATGACCATAATATAAATAAGTTTGAACAAAATAACCAAACTACAAATACTATACTAAAAATAGAGCCCAACAACATAAAAACATTATTCATATAAATATGGTAGTAAATCAAGACATGAATCTATAATATTGTTATATATAGATCTAGAATTGAGACAATAAAATCAAATCTAATATTAGAATGTATCACTCATAACAGTAATAAAGGATATTTAACTCGAATCACCTCAGTCTTATAAGTAAAAATTTCAGGACAGTTTACTAAATTTGGATCTGTTTGCTTTAAAAGCTGGATTCATTTCTCTCTGTTTGAAAAATGTATCAATTTCTGCAAGAATGGTATTATATAGGTGGTTCTTACGTCATTATATAAAGAACATTCTAAAACATAGTGGATAATATCTTCCAAAACTCTTAGACTGGGCAACATCTTTTAGCCGTTGGCATGGAAAATCTATGTCCAGCCAGAACAGCTGTGGGCATCTGTTCAGTCCTGAGTCTAGTCAAAGAGGATTGCCATTTATTATTGAGATCCAACTGTAAATACCTTTCTCCCCCCCTCCCCCTAATCTAATTTCCAAAGAATATAAAGGGGCAACACGAGTAGCCCTAGCCACTGCAAAATCATTCTGCCTGGCAATGTCTTATATTCTGTGGAAAACCTGAACCTTTTCTATGGGGCGGAAAGATCTTTCATTATCTTTGAGATGGGATACTATCTCAAAGGACAAAAGTACAGGAAAGAAAAGCTAACCAGGGTGATTGGAGAGGAGGGAATTATTAATATCTTTTATGCACCATAATTTAAGCAGACAAGATGGTAAAACAGGCAGGATTTTAAATCAAATTCCCACCATTCTAATAATAATTCTAATAATAATAATATTAGTTAAAATAGAATCCATTCCCATCTCTAATCTCAAAAAAGATGTAGGAGTTGTGGGAGGAAGAGTCCTAAGAAACATGTTCTGAGGTATGGCTACATCATACTTACTAGCGGCATAAACCCATACTTCAGCGCCATATAAGTTCTGAGAGCTTTATATGCTGATATAGGAGCTCAGACTGATCGTCCTGCTGTGGCTTCCTAAAATGTCTTTATAGCCACAGCTGATTGGGCTGCCTTAGTTTTAACTGATTGAATATGATGTTTCCATGATGGAGAAGCTGTGAATAACACACCCAAATACCTACAGGTTTTGCCAACTTCAAATCTAGTTCCCCCCCCCCCCCGCCATATTCCATGGATATTTCATCAAACAACTTCCCCAATACATTGGTTTGGATTTATCATAATTTATCTAAGCTATTTTGTCCACAAAGATGCTCAAAAGTTCTAATTGCTTTCTGTAATCCAATAGCAGTACTTGACAGTATAACAGTGTCATCTGTGTATATTAAAATAGGGATTGGGGTTGCTAATAGTTTTGGGGGATGAAAATGTACATCCTGAATATTTCCAATAGTGTTATTCATGTAAAGGTTAAATAACAAAGGGGCCAAAATACATCCTTGTCTAACCCCTTTTTGTATGTGATTTTTTTTTTCTGTAAGTTCACCCTTTCAAGCCCCTCCTAACTTGGCCCCATGTATGTTTATAATATTCTATCAGCAAATGCAAAAGAGAAGGGTCAATCCCATAATTTATCAATTTCTCCCAAAGTTTACTTCTATGTACACTGTCAAAAGCTTTTGACAAGTCTACAAATGCAATATACAGTGCTGATTTGTGCATTTGTGTATACTTATTTCTCAAAAATTTAAGAATAAATATGTTATCAATAGCAGAATATCCATCCCTAAATCCAGTCTGATGTTCATGTAATGTTTTCCCTTTTTACTCATGCTATGAGATGATATAACAAATGGCACCCAAAATTTTTAGCTGAAACATCTATCAAACTTATAGGGCAATAAGATTCTGGCTTATTTTTTAAACCTTTTTTGAAAATTGGTACAATAATCTAAAATGTTCACCTCGGGAGGTGACTTTAGACCGAGTTGGGTTAATTTGATCTAAAATGTATTAACCTGGTCTAGTGAAGACTTGCACGTGTTCACAGCACAGCTTGGGGGCTGGGAAAGCTCAGCAATTTGCCCCAGCCCTGCTACCACCATCTGGCCCATTTTTAGGTTAAGATGTATTAAAGTAAGCTGCTAAACCCAAACCAGGTCCTGCGAACACTTATTCATACCCATTATAAACTACTCAATAAAAATGTTTTCTCAATGCAAATTTGCAGCTAAACAAGCAGAAAAGTTCAGACATAAAAAGGGTGAGAGAGATGGTAAGAAAATAATACTGGAAATATCATTCCATTATAGAAATTAGTAGTACATCACTATTTAAACTCTTTAAATAAGGGAAACGGGAAAGACTGGAATGATTTAAACTGGAGAAGAGAGAAAGTAAAGAAATACAGTTTACTATCCAATAAATTATAAAGGTATGGTAAACCTGTTACTTTTTGTAACCCAAGCCCATTCAAAATTGAAAGGGAACAAATCTGAAACTCATAAAAGGATTTTTCACACATTACATGATTAACCTGTAGAAATTACTCACTATTGTCAGTATATCACTGAGGGAAAGAGCTTATTAGACATAAAAAGTATAATTAAGTATTGCATGAAAATATCTGCAACCATATTAAGTTAAAATTTTAACTAAGCACTTGTGCATCAGGAAATATTTCCAGATGTTAGTAATTTCCTCTATAGATTTGATACTCTATAGTTGCTTACTGGGAAGTTTGTTGTTCCTCCATTTGAGGCATCTCACACCAGACACTGAAAGAAACAGGAGATTAGGTTAGAAGTGTTATTGATCTAATCTGATAAAACAGGGGTGTTAAAGATAGGGTTTATGAACCAAATCTGGCCTGTGGAGCCCTATTAGTGGTGCTGTCTGTGGCACATGCAGACCTGGATCTGTTGCTTTCTGCTGGACTCTCTCCATCTTGTTTGCATCATTTCTGTAATGGTGGGCCCAGAACTGGACTCCAGATGTGGCCTCACCAGTGCTGTATAGTGGGGAATAATCACTTCCCTTGATCTGCTGGCAACACACCTACTAATGCAGCCCAGAATGCCGTTAGCCTTCTTGGCAACAAGGGCATATATTCAGCTTACTGTCCACTGTTATCTCAGGGTTCTTTTCTGCAGAGCTGCTGCTTAGTGTGCGAGTCCCCAGCCTGTAGTGGTGCATGGGATGTTTTGCCCTAAGTGCAGAACTTTGCACTTGTCAATAATGAATCATATGAGATTTCTTTTGGTCCAATTTTCCAATTTGTTGAGGTCTCTCTGAATTGTAGCCCTACCCTCCAGCATGTCTACTACTCCCCCCAGCTTAGTGGAATTGGCAAACTTGATGAGTGCATCCCATCTTCCAGGTCACTGATGTAGATATTGAACAAAACTGGCCCTGGGACTAACCACTGGGGCACTCTACTTGATACTGGCTGCCAACTAGACATTGAGCCATTGACTACTATCCTCTGAGCCCAACCATCCAGCCAATCTTCTGTCCACCATCCAACCCCATACTTCCTTATCTTGCTTGTGAGAATGTTGTGGGAAATTGTATCAAAAGCCTTGCTAAAGTCAAGGTATATCACATCCATTCATCTTCCCACATCTACAGGGCCAGTCATCTCATCATAGAAGGCAATCAGGTTGGTCAGGCATGACTTGCCCTTGGTGAATTCATGCTGACTGTTTCTGATCACCTTCTTCTCCAAGTGCTTAGAAATGTATTTTTTGAGGACTTTCTCTGTGATTTTTCTAGGGACTGAGGTGAAGCTGAATGGTCAGTTTGCAGTTTCCTGGATCCTCCTTCTTCCTTTTCTTTAATATGGGCACTATATTTACCCTTTTCCAATCATCTGGGACCTCTCCTGATCTCTGAGTTTTCAAAGATGGTGGCCAGTGGCTCTGCAATCACATCAGCCAACTCCATTTTCAGCATCTTTGGGTGCATCATGTCTGGCCCCATGGATCTGTATATGTCCAGCTTTTCTAAATAGTCCCTAACCTGTTCTTTTGCTACTGTTGGCTGCTCACCTACTCCCCAAATTGAGCTGCCATGTGCTGTAGTCTGGGAGTTCACCTTGCCTGTGAAGACTGAAGTGAAAAAGGCATTGAGTACTAAAGCCTTTTCTGCATCCTCTGTCATTAGGTTGCCTCCCCCATTTGCTAGCTGCAACTCCAGTTTTGCTTTGGCCTTCCTGATTTTGTCCATGCATGTCCAAACAATAGTCTTATACTCCTCCCTAGTTTGTCCAAGTTTCCACTTCTTTTAAGCTTCCTTTTTGTGTTTTAGCTCACGAAAGAGTTCCCTGCTAAGTCAAGCTAGTCTTCTGCCATAGTTGCTAGTCTTCCTGCACCCTCAATTAGTTTTTGGGGTGGTTTTTTTAGTTTTTTAAAGTACAGCCAACTCTCCTGAGTTGCCTCCTTAATTTGCTGTATTATGTATGAAATGCAACAAATTAGGAAAAAATACTCAAAATATGTTATTTCTTTGGTCCTGTTGTTAGAATTAAATGTATATCTCTTTCATATTCATAAAAAATTGGCCTTCTCAAACATCCTGACAGTGCATTTAATGCTTCACTGAAAGTCATTGCTACATCTGTACCGATGTTTATGTGAGTGAACATTTCCACACCTGAGTTAATTTTTTTAGCTAGAGTTAAAAAGTATGCATTGCTATGAAATAAGAGCTCTGTTAAGAGAAGCAACTCATCAGCATTGACAATCTGTCACAGTCGAGGAAGTTTGTCTTCCCTGATTGTCTTATTTGTGGGGCCGAAGATGGCTGACAAGACCAATCCAGAATCGAAGGGTTCTGTTGCAACTCAGGTATTGATTCAAGGCAGGGTGGATGGCTCTGGATTCCTGATTTGGTCCACGATGCACTACTTCTGCTGCTCCGGCTTTTACATGTCCTGTTGTTGTGAGATTTCAAGTACTGAGCTTCTTGAAGTAGTCTACTTCCATTTGGGGCAGTCTTGGGTGATAGTGTCCCATGAGTTGATGTTAATGTTGCATTTTTTTTTCCAAGTTGTCCTTGAGGATGTTCTTGAAGTGCTTTCTCTGTCCTCTTTTTGAGTGTATGCCTTGATTGAGCTGGCAGAGTAAAACTTGCTTTGGGAGTCTGGAGTCAGACATCCAGATGATGTGGATGGCCCAGCAAAGTTGATGTCAAATGATCTCTGCCTTGATGCCTGTGGTGTTTGCTTGTGAGAGGACACTAATGTTGGTGTGTTTGACTTCTCACTGGATTTGAAAAACCTTCTGTAGGAAGCATTGATGGTACTTCTCCATCAATTTGAGGTGTCTCCTGTACATTGACCATGTCTCAGCTGCATACAGTAAGGTGTAGGGATCATGTTTACTTGACAAATCATGAGCGTGGTTTTGGATCTGATGTTTTGCAGTCTTTGAATATCTGATTCCTCAGTCATCTGAAGGCTGCACTTGCACATTTGAGGTGATACTGGATATCTTTGACAATGTCAGCCTTCTCAAGAGAGGACTTCTGAGGTATGGGAAATACTCCATGTTCTGCAGAGTCTCACCATAAATCTGAACTACCAGAACTTGGGGACTGCTCATTAAGAGCTTGTTGATGGAGGATCTCAGTCTTCTCAAAGTTAAGTGTCAGTCCTGTTTTCTTGTATGCCTCAGCAAAGATGTGGATCATTGGCTGAAGGTCTGCTTTGGAGTCAGCACAGACTACAGCACCATCAGCATACTGGAGCTGAATGCTTGAGTTCAGGGTAGTCTTGGCTTTGACTCAGTCAGCTGAGATTCAATAGATTACCATACATTTGGTAGTTTAGCTCTACTCTGACTCAAAGTTTGTTCGTGGTCACATGTAGCACTGCAGTAGAGAACATCAAGAAGGATGTTGGAGCTATGATGCAGCCTTGCTTAACTTCCATCTTAACCTCAAAGGGATCTGTGATAGATCCATTACTTAGAACCACTGCTCGCATACTGTAATGTTGCACGTGAAGAATGGTGAGACATTTAATCTGGTCCAGATGCTTCATCATTCTTCATCTGCTTGATGAATTTCCTCAATTTGCCAAGAGTTGGAGGGATTCCAAGATTGTCTGTGACTGGGTGTCGCAGGATGGAACTGAAAACATTCTCATCAACAACAGTCTTAATTAAGACTGTCTTCAAAATGCTCCTTCCATTGATGGGGACCCCATTTCCTTGATCAGTCCACCATCCTTAACTTGCAAGGGGGTTAGTCTCTCAGTTCAGACCATAATGGATTTGGTGGCACTTAAATAAACCATGCATATTGTGAATGCCAGCAAGATGTTGAATCTCCTTCACCTTGTCCTCCCACCATCTGTTCTTTATATTGGGGGTCCTCCTTTTGAACTCTGCCTTGGTTTGTTGGTGATTCAATTTCCTTTGTTTGGAGTTGGTGTCATTTGGCCAAGCACAAAAGGCCTTTGGTTGTGGTCGACTAACTCTTGGACCTCCCAGTCATTATCATCAAACCAGTCTTGATGTTTCCTCTTAGTGAATTCAAGTGTTTCTTTGCAAACACTGATAATGGCAGACTTGAAGTCACCCCAGATGCTGCTGACATTCTCCCATTGTTGTTGATTGGAATTCACCCATTTTTCATTGAGTCCTTTGACACTGACCTTCATCAGCATTGCTTCTGCTGCAGCCATCATTGGGAGCTAGTTGGAGTGACATAACCAAGGGGATGAGTTGGTGATCGGTCCAGCAATCATCAGATTCTACCATAGCTCTAGTGATGTGGACATCTTTGCAATCTTAGGCACCATTCCTGACATTCAAGCCTCTTCTGACTCTGGCACTGAAATTGCCAAACAGAGTAAGTCAGTGTCACTCCAGAATACCAGAGAGGACTTGGTCAAGGTTGGTAAAGAACTCCTCTTTGGTTTCATTGGTGGTGTCAAGAGTTGGGGCATACATACTTCTGACAGTGGTATACTGGCTCCCTACCAACTGAAGACAGAGAACCATGAGGCACTCATTAAGCTCAACAGGGAACTTGAATAGGTTTATAAATTCATTTTTAATGGTAAAGCCAACTCTGTGAAGTCAGTGTTCTCCTTCCTGTTTACCCTTCCAGAAAAGGGTATAGCTGCTTCCTTGTTCTTTGAGTTGCATGTCTCCTGCTCTTGCTTAGTGTAGTAATGTCAGTGTTGTGTCACCCGAGTTCTCAAGCTATGACTGCAGTATGGTACTCTGGGCATTCACTATTAGGATTATCCATGAGAGTCCTGATGTTTCAGGTCCTGAAAATGATTGCATATCTTTGTTGATTTTGCCTGCTATAAAGGTGATTCCACTGGATGCAGATATTCAGTCAGGAAAAGGGTGGGTGGGTAAACTGTTTAGGGCACCTTTTCTAGCCCCCTGCTCAGGTGGGGTGAGCAGAGAGGATCTAAGTTACAGCTGCTGAATCACACTCTTGCCAATCCAAGTGCTAGGTGACCTTGTAACTGCCACCTTCATGCCAGTTCATGACTAGGAGCTTCCACAGCTCTCAGTCTTGCTCCCATTGCCACTAGGTGGTCACCAAAGGACTTGAAAAGGTGTGCTAAAGCCATTTTCATGGCAGACATCTGTGCATGATTTCTTTTACCATGGAGAGAATGGTGCACATCAGCTTTGATTCAACAACAAGGAGGCCAAGATAATTGGAAATCTTATTCTGCTCAAGCCTTCATCCACCTTCACAGTCATTGAGATTCTAACATCATCTTCTGCATACTTTACCACTGTGGACTTGTAGATCCATGGCTGGAGGCTGGATAGGTTTATGATAGTAGACCCATGGCTGGGGGTTGGATAGGCTTACCAGATCACAGCACCATCAGAGGATATGTTTGGCTTTTCAGGAGGAAGCACATTGCCACCACATCCTGGTGGTGCTGTTGCTGCAGGCTGCAACTGCTTATTCATCAGAGTTAATCCTGATTGTTTCACAACTAATCTTTCCTGAAGGTCATTCCACTGTCCACCATCTGTGGACATACTGGGTAGCAGTACAGCTCTGCCACCAGTGAGAAACAAATAATAGACAACCAAAATATAAAAGGAAGGATAGCTTGATTAGTAGACCATCAAGACCATTAAAAAAGGAGAGAGGGTGTAGAGGGGACCCAAGGTGAGTGGCCATGCCAGGTTGGGGCCCAAGTGCCGCATGCTCAATGGGTATCCTGCTCCCCTATTTTCATATCTTATCTACCACAACTTGGTGCAACTGCAAAGGTGTCAGGCGGTGTTACCCGATTGTACAGGGTTCACTAAGATGGGTGTCGGTTACAATGTCTAAGAGTCTTCTGTGGGGCTCTACCTTCCCTATACCCCACCTATTTCCTCTTGGGTATTCTTGTTGTTTCTTGGAATAGATGCCTGGCCCTGCTAGGCATCTGGCTTTGCTGTTAGGCAGAAGGGTCCATGACAGATGAAAACCACACCACCTGGGGTCAGCATGCATTGTACAGGACTTGGCTGGATCCCTGCTACAGGATCATTAACACCTGTGGAATGAAGAGTTTAGAAGTAATCAGGTAGATTATAATGAACCATTTAGTCAACTGAGTTGTTCATAGCTGCCTGATAGAAATGCTGTTACCACTGTCAGACAGTTAGCTTTAAACTTTGGGTGGACCAGAAATCAGAGGGGTGCAACAGCACCATTGCATGCCTTTGGATTGACCCCTGTGTGGGCCTAGTCTGGCCTGTGGACCAGTCCTGCGCTGCTCATCCAGGCCACAGGCCCTGATGAATTTTGTTGTTTGTCCTTTGAATTCAAAGATGACCATGACATCACTGGTTCATTTGGTTTCTGTGAGTACATGAGTGGCTCATCAGGCCAATTTGTGCTTTGAACAGTCTGTGGCATGCTGAGCAAGAGATGCCACTTTGGGTTGCTTGATCAATAGTGGACATGTTGCTGTTGAGAGATGTATGCTGTTTGCACTTCTGCTCTGCCTCAGCAGTTCTCCTCCAGTCATAGACTGTAGTTTCAGTATGGATGAAGCTTCACCAGGTGGAATGATCATGAGCAAAATCTTCCCAAGACTTTGGGTCAATGCCACAACATTTCAAGGATGACTTGCGGGAATCCTTGAAATATTTCTTCTGGTCTCCCTCAGAGTACTTTCCCTCTTAGTTCACCATAGAAGATCTTCTTTGGCAGTCACTCATCTGGCATCCTGGTAACATGACCAATCCATCTCATCTGTGATTTCATCAACAGAGTATGGATGCTTGGAATGTCTGCCTATGTAAGAACCTCAGTGTCTGGGACTTTGTTTTGCCATCTTATCCTCATCCGATTTCTTCAAACAGCTCATGTAAAAGTGGTTCAGTTTCATAGCATGGTGTCTGTGCACTGTCCAGGTTTTGCACACATACATCAAAATTGCTAACACAGTGGCTTTGTAGAGTGTCAGTTGTGTTTGTTGACTGATGCCTCTGCACTCCCACACATTTGCACATAGTCTGCTGAAGGCCATGCTTGCTTTGGCAATTCTGGCATTGCTCTAATCATCAATGTGAACTGCAAATGACAATGTCTGGACCACGGGTATAGAGGGCTATACCCTGTACAGGAGGGATCGTGTTGACAAAAGGGGCGGGGGTGTAGCTCTCTATGTGAAGGAAAG
>NW_017728910.1:34002714-34007402 GCF_001723895.1 Crocodylus porosus
TCCCTTCCAGCCCTAATGTCTATGAAACCTATGAAATGTCCTGCGAAGATAGGTGAAGAGTCATCAACCAAATTTTGTCATGATTTGCCAAGAACACCGTGTCTATGGTTCCCTGATTTTTCCTGAAGCCGCACTGATTCTCAGGCAGGAGCCCTTGTTCAATGGGTTGCACAAGACTATTCAGCAGTATTCTGGTGAGGCTTTTGCCAGCTATTGACAGCAAGGAGATGTCTCTATGCTTACTGTAGGATTGTCTATTGGTTTTCCACTTGTACGAGTGGATGCTGGATGCATCTTTGTACTCCTGGGGTATAATTCCTTGGTCCACATTGACTGGAAGAATTCAATCAATTCCAGAGCCATGTGCAAGCCTCTTGCCTTGCAGACCTCTGCTGGTATAGCATCTGCCCCAGGTACTTTGCCATTTGACAACAGTTTAGCTATGTTAATATCCCTTGATCAACCTAGGGCAGTTGATCAATTGCCTCCTCACCAGAGATCCTGGTTTTCTCTGATTTAAAAAAAAAATCCCCAATTTTTGGATTAAAAACAGTAACCCAGAATCCACATTTTTCTGTAATTAAAATATTAGTGGTATTTTATTTTAATCATGGGGAAAAAGTGATGTTGGGTTACTTTTTTTTAAATCCAAAAATTGGGGATTTTTTTTTTTTAAATCAGAGAAAACCAGGATCCCTGCTCCTTGCTGACTGATGATTGTTGACTGAGGATGTTGTTAAAGTGTTCTGCCCATCTTTGCAGTATCTTTCCTTTGTCAATGAACAGTATGGTGCTATCAGCACTTAGTACTGCAGATGTTCCTGATGACCGTGGCTGATAAATTATCCTCAGAGCATCGTAGCAGTTCTTCATATCATTCCTGTATGCATAGGACTGAATCTCGTCTGCCTTGTTGCTCACCCACGAGTTCTGCATCTCTCTGAGTTTAAGTTAAACAATCTTCTTGATGTTGTTGAAGGCTGCCTTCTTAGATTTTGAAGTGCTGTCTTCTAAACAGGCCTTATGGAGCTGATGTTTCTCATTTAGTAGTCTCCCTATGTCAATATCACTTTCATTAAACTAATATTGATGTTTATGTGTGGTGGGACTGAGGGTGCTGGATGCAGCCAAGTATACAGAGTCTGTGAAGGAGGTCCAATTTTCCTTGATGTTGGAGTTTACATCAATTGTTACTAGTTGGCTATGCAGTTCTTCAACAAATGCCTGTTTCAATTTGAAGACATTGAGGTGTTTTGGGTGTTATTTTTGCCTTGCGGTCATCTACAATGATGTATCTGGATATTCAACTTGGAGGCTTTGAGCCTGTGGTCAGTCCATTGTTCTGCACTTCCCATGGCCTGAGGGCCCTGAGAGAACCATTGATTCTTGTAGAAAATTTGTGGCACATGTATGGGTAAAGTATTGTTTTTCACAGAATATTCATGGAGCTACCGCTGATCTTGGCAAATGGGTCCCAGTAGTTTCATGAATATTCTGTGAAAAATGATGCTTTACTGGTGCATGTGTGGCAGGCACCATAAGCAATGGGGGAAAATATTATTGGGGGGGGGGGTGCTGAGCCCTGCCTGATCCCTCCCTTGGGGCTGTTGCGGGGCCAGCATGTGCTGCAGTGGAGGAGCAGCTATACATTGCTGCTGTTGCTGGTCACCACAAAAAGTTTTGAGAGGCTAAGCCCTGTTAGGCCTGGCCTTCTACTGCCTATGGCAGGCATACACACACTGCCTTCCCCACTGAGAGTCCCCAAGCCCTGGCCCTCCAAACCCCGCTCCCCCCTGCTCCCTATACATGCATCCTGGCATGCCCCCAGCAGCCCCTTGCAGGCTGGAAGGCTGCAAAAGCCTGGGTTTCCCCTTGCAGGCTGGAATGCTGCCAGCCTGCAAAGGGAAACCTGCGTTTTCGCATTTTTTTTTTTTTTTCTGGCACAGGCTCATGACCCTTAACAATTGCGGTGTGGGGCTAATTTCACAGTATCCACGCAGTTCACAAAATCACAATTTTCTCAGGGCCCTAGTCATGACTTCCGCATGAGTTGGATTTAAGTGAGGGAAAATCACTCTGTCTCATCTAGGCCTGTCTGAATCCAGTGGCATGACAGTGTCGAGATATCTGGAGGCATATCTGGATGCAGTGGATGGCTGTTAGGTCCTGCTGCACCTGAACTGATGGCCTACACTGTCCACACAGCTCTTAATGTCTGCCTTCACAGCCGGGGAGATAAGCATATCTTCTCAGCTGCCTGATCCACCAGAGAAAACTTCCCAGAGGGAGCCAGGTGTAGCTGTTCACTCTGGTCTACAGTCTGGCTCTGCCCTTATTTTTATTTTAGGGTCAGCTCTTCTAGCCATTCTCTGCCAAGGCGTAATCTGCAAGGCAGCAGGAGCTGGGGTATTAGAGCACCCCAGACTTGCCCTTTTCTGGGGTTTGGCCCTGGTGGCACTTTCGAGGGGCTGCTCTACCATGAGCAGCTACCATAGTGACCTCAAGCCACAGTAGGGTGCAGTTTTCGGTCATATCCAGGACACCAAACAGATGAATTTGACACCCTTATGATAAAGCAATCCTTATGTTTCAATGAATTGTGTTGATAAAGAAACTTTGGTAGACAATATACATATTAAAAACATAACCTTAGAGAATAGTACGCTGCTGTACCAGAAATCCTGGTGTAAAGTAATAGAGAAAAATTTGGATATACATATTACTGTAAGGGATTCTACAGCTACAGCTGTGGTTCTCAACCTTTTTGGACTTGAAGCACTCCTTATCTGACCAAGACACCCCTCCGTAACTTTTCTGAATTGAATGGTATACAATGTAAAAAAAACTAGTTTATTACAGTTGCATCTCTTTGCAGACAGCGAGAGTGAGGCAGTGCCCAGGCAGGGACAAGCTTGAGCCTGCATTTATCTCCTCATACCTTGCAATACCCTTTAAAAGATCTTGAGGCACCCTAGGGTGCTCCAGCTGCTTAAGAAACCTAGTATTTGCTCCAGCACCCTGGCTGAGATACAGTATTTAAAATACTCTGTATTTGCATGCTGGTACTATCTGGCCTTATTACTTTGGGGGTTGGACTTGATGACTATTGTGGTTCCCTCCAAACCCTATGATCCTGTGATTTCCCAAAGATTTCACAAGAGCACTAGTGTAGATGGAAGGATTACAGACAGTACCCAAAAACACTGCTCTCAGGACAAAGTGATAGGATAACTACAGAGGGGAATACATGATATTGTACTTTTTAGTAGTAGTATTACTAGTATTATCATGGTACTTAAACATATCAGATGGACTAGGACCCAGCATTATTTGTGACATTCATTGGAATGGAAAGACCAATTTAAGTGAATAAGAAAATGTGCAAGCAGGACCAGCAGAGGGAGATAGTGACATTACCTATGCCACACATTTACAGTGTAGTAGAAATAAGAATAAAAGAAAGTTGCGAAGTAACAAAGGAAATAAACTGATATTGTTTTTCTAAGACAGTGGTACTCAACCTTTCTGGCTGTAGCCTGAACGGGTAGTGCCTGATCCCTTTGGGGGGGTGGGGAGGTGCTGCATCTGGCTGGAGGGGCAGCCTAGCCGTGATCCAGCTGTGTGGTGAATAGGGGTTTGATCCAGTCCCAACCTGGCCTCTTGGCAGGAAGGGGCATGGCCTGACTCTACAGAAGGAAGGAGGCAGGGCTCAGCCCCAACCTGGCCAGGGGAAGGGAAGAGGGCACAAGCTGGCTTCATGAGGGGAGATAGCAGAACCAGGTGCCAAACCATTTGCACAGGGGAGGCAGCGTGATCTTGCCCCAACCTGGCTGGGTGGAAGAGGGGGAGGGTTGCGGCCCAGCTCTGCCCTGCCCCACGGGCTTTGGCAATGGGGAGGGGTGGCACTGCTCCCCCTGCTCCCTTGCCACCAAACATCCCAACATGTGGGGATCCCCGTGGTCCAGATTCCTAGGCTCACTCATGCATTTGGCTGCTGGGCCAGCGGTTGAACCCCCTCTCCGCACTAGAAGTTATAAATCCCATATCCGGGCCATGTTTCCAGTCCTGTTTAAGGTAAGCTTCCCTTGTAGGCATCTCTATTCCTGCCATCCTTGTCAGGGGATTGAGAAGTGCCAAGCGTTAGAAGACGTCTACGAGAAAACTGGGGCGGCGTGGTCGCGGCACAGCCGGGGGCTGGGGTGAGGCCTGGGTTACAGCTGCCTCTGCGGGCAATGGGGGAGGGGGAAATGCCACAAGGGCAGAGGACGGATCCCCTCCAGCCGCCCTTGCGGTCTGATGCAGTGGTCTGGGGCTCAAAAGCGGGTGCCGTCCATCCATCTTTTAGTTTATAAAGGTGCATTTCTAGCCTGCCGTCCAGTTCCGGTGGGGGCTGCCTCTCGCCCTGTGCCACGGAGCGGGGGCTTCCTTCTCCCCAGACCAGCGGGGAGGACGAAGGAAGCGGCGGGGGGGTGTGAACGCAGCCCCGTCCCTTCCGCGGTCCCCGGCGCCCTGTGAGGGCGGGGGGCTGGAGCAGCCCGCCGGGCCGAGCAGAGCCGAGCCGAGCCGGGCTGGGGGCGCCCCCGGCGGCAGCCGAGCGAGGTGGTGGCCGCGGCAGCGGCAGCGGCCCCGCCCCAGGCCCCGCCCGCGCGTTGCCGGGGACCCGGAGGCAGGAGGAGGCGAGGAGCCGC
>NW_017728910.1:34007551-34025525 GCF_001723895.1 Crocodylus porosus
GCGCCTCCTGTCAGGTAAGGGCGCCCGGCATCTGCCTCCCCCTGCCTGCAGCCCCGACCGCCCTCGGTCTCCGCCGCCGCGCCCCGGCCTCCGCCGCCATCGGCGTTTTGAGGAGCCCGCGACGTTCGTAGCGCCCCGCTCGGGCGGCTCCTTAGGTAGGGCTGAAATGCCGGACAGCGCCCAGAGCCCCGCGAAGGAGCCGGCCGCTGCTCCCGCACAAGTTTCGGTCGCCGCCCTTGGGTTGGGGCCGTGAAGGTGTCCGTGCTGCAGGGGCCTGTCAGGCCGGGGCGGGGGAGAAGGGTGGGAGTCCTACCCCCATCCCCACCTGCCCCCCTCCGAGCACCTCTCTCCTTCTTTCTGAAAAGAAGGATTTGTTTCATGTGCCTTCAAACCACAAAGATGTGCTTCCTGGGAGGATTGGCATCCCCAAGGACAACACGCGCTTATTTTTCTAAGACCAGTTTTGCGTTTGTAATGGCTCTTTTGTTTTGGTTTTTTGCATGTCTATAGAGAGCAAAGTATGTTTCTTCATCTTTGTAGATCCATGGCTATATGGAGACCTACAGAGCTATGCAGCGTTATAAAGCTGTGACCATAGCTTTTTCAGAGCTATGCATCTATATAGATATAGATGAAGAAATACACTTTTTTTTCCCTGTCAAGGAAAGCTATAGCTTTGCTATTTTTTGCGGGGTGTGTGTGTATATTTACACATATCTAATACATGCCTATTTTGTGATGTGTATGTATATATGTGGACATCTATATGGGCATAATACAGACCACAAAATAGCTATGGCTTTCCTTGATAGGAAAAAGAAAAAGTGTATTTTTTCACAGAGAGAGCAGAAGTGTATTCCTTCATAAAACATGAATGCCATGGGTAAGTATTCAGTTCCAAACACTGTATGGATGATGTTGAAAGCGCACGCACTTTAGAAAGAAGTATGGCTGTGCTCATCTCAAAATGTCCCACTTGCTTTCTTTTAAGGATGAAAACTGAAATATTAGCACTAATGAGATTCTGCAAAATCAGAGATTAAAATGGATTAAACAGAATGTCTTACGGGTAATTTTAGCAGTCTTGCTAAAGAGTTATTGTGTTCACTACTTTAGAAGAGAGCGAGGCAACAATATTTATGCTTCTGTCTGTTGCTATTTTGCTTTTGTGTCTGAAGTCCATGTCTGAAAGTGAAAATAGCTCTCTCTAATGCTTAGTAAACTGTAACAGTAGGAGGTGTTGCTTCTGGGGCTTTGAGAGGAGAGAGGAATTATTTTTTTTTATCTGAGAGGATCAACATTAAGTTCACAACTGTTTATACTTATTAGACAATTCATAGATTCTGGGACTATTGTTAATTTTATTTTGTATTTTTGACTTCTATTTTAACCAGTTGAACAATATTTATTACAAGGGATGCTTTATAAACGGAACGACAAGAAATTCAACCCTGTCTATCATGACTGAAGATGAAAGTATAGGTTATTGTGAAAAGTGAAGAACATGTTCTTTTTCATTGCAACTAGTTAAAGGACAAATAAAAAAAGAAAAAAACCCAGTAGAATATTATATGCATCCACATTAAAGATTTTTTTTTATTTTATCAAAAGGAAAAATATTTTTTAGGATTTATTCAAATTAGAAAAAAATATGAATTCTTGACAGATAACTTCTGCATGAGCAAACTTTCTTTTTTTATCAGTTAAAAATGCTTGCAAGGTGAGAAAAAATGTATGTTCTGTCAGATGAACTTTTTAGACTCGGAGAAAGTCAAAGGAATTTTAATCCAGAAAGGTACATGAGATGGCTGAGTACTTGGATATAAAGTTTCAGTCTCAGGCAATGGTTTCTCAAATTACTTCTGAAGGACGTAATTAAACAATTATATTTTGGGGAAGGAAATACTGAGAGGGAAAACATGAAGAGAAAAGGATCCCTGTTCTGTTGAAATAACTTGTCTTTAGTTATGTGAAAACTGTAATTTTGCAATGCTGGAATTTGTTGTAGAGCTGGAATTCTTTGAAAACAATATAGCTGAATTTAGTTCTGTTTTATTATACACAATACTTCCTGGTATAAAGAGTAAGAGAATAATCACTTGATTCTGTTGTTATTTTCATGCACAGAGGTGTGGGGTCAGGGGAAGAGGCCCTGCTAACTGCATCTAGAGAGCAGCTTACTGCAGTGAGCACTCATTTCTGCATGTACTGGAGGGGGACTGATAACCTGGTCACAGCTGGAAGTTACCCAGAACATCCTCTGCAAAGTGCTAGCTGTAACCATTTTTGATGTACTTCCCAGTGCTAGTGTTGGTAAGGGGAAAGTGGCAAAGAAGAAAATTGACACTTAAGATATTTTTAAAATCTGCAGCTTTTCTGTCACCAAGTGCAATCTTTCACTTGCTTTTTTTTTGTCTTGAACCATTTTTATCATGTGATGTGGCAGTTGCTGTGGTAACTAGTTTTTATTGAGTAGAAGAAGAAAAAAATATATGCTTTGTTGATGCCTACAATGAGATTACTTATGGGCAGTTTTAATACATGTTGTTTTTTACACACCAGGTTTCTAATTTGCATTCTTTCTTTGCACATTCAACAGCATATTGGTTTTTCTTAAACTCCATACCTTTTCAGGGCTGTGAATATTTTAGATAAGTTAACATAATAAGAAAGGCAGTTTGTATAGAAGAGAAATATTTTTGTAATTTCACAACTCATATTTCTGAACAAGTTAATTTTAGGCTTTTGCTTTTGGTAAAAAGCATGAATGGTTTGCCTAAGATTGTGCAAATATTTATATTGGTAAAAAGCATGAATGGTTTGCCTAAGATTGTGGAAATATTTATATTGGATCCAGTTGCCCTAAAATTGTTTGGAACAATTTGCCCAATTTCTTAGCTTTATTCTGAGAAAAAATGGTTGAAATTTCAGTGCTTGAAAATTGAACCTAACAAACTACAGGCAACATGTTTAAAATCTAAAATCCAAGCAGTTTTTTAATGCAATGAAGTATTGCCTGTCCTCTTTTTTTAGCTGGAAAGTCATTTGGCTTTACTAAATAAACTTCAGGACAAGAAACTCCCCCCCCAGTTAAACAGGAATGAAGCTTTCATAAGAGCTAGATGTTTTCCTTTATTTAAAAAATAGTAAGAAACTGAATCGGTCAAGTAGTTTTCTTATATACATCAATTTCTGTAAAGTCCTACTGACAGTTTAATGGAGAGAATTTTCTCACATAGAAACATGTTACTATTAATACTTCTCGTGCAACACTGTCAGAAACTTTTTACTTCTGAATTTTGTTTTTTTGTTTGAAAATAATTTATTTCCCTTCCATTTAATTCTTCTCCAATAGTAATTTATTCCATCCCCATCCCTTTTCTGTGCTTCTCAACCAGTTTTTAAAATTTTTTTATCTCCTTGTTTCATAAATATCTTCAATAATATAAGCATAGCCAGAGAACAAGTTCTGTCTTTGGCATACATAACTGAGAGCTGTCATCACTTGAGTTTTTCCCCCCCTTGGGTTTGTTGTTGTTGTTTCACACAATGCACTTCAGTTATCTTGGCCTCAAGTTACCCATATCTGAAATGGACATAATACCTAGCATGGATGGTGATGGTCTAAAAACCGAAGCGACTTGGGAGACTGTGATAAAAGATAGAATTTTTTACACTAGTTTTTATGTCAGCCAAAAGGTCTGTTAGTCCTGGTAACAGTTTCCTGTGTTCATTGTATTTACTAGGTTTTTTGATATCTGCAACAGATACTGCTTTCTAAATCCTGTATAACTGTGACTGTGGCAATTTTATAGCAAATGGTATATATGGAAAGTCATATCCTGTATTTGGGAGGGAGAATCTACTAAAAGATTTAAAACCAGTATATACATCCAGGTAGACATGTGCTTTCTAGTTCTGCTGTTAAAAATGCTTTGTCTAAGCTAGGTGAGACTTTTTTCTTTGATCATGTTAAAGCATCTGGAGAAAATTGTGTTTTTTAAGATTTAAAATTTCATAGACTCTTGGAAATTAACTGTGGTAAAGACCCAGAGGACCATGTTTCCCAGGTCTCTGCCACATCAGGATTTTATCCAGATTTTAAAGTCCCAGATAATATGGTTTCTGTCATTCCCTTTGGGACACTTGTCCTCTCGTTGCCATTTTTTCCTAATATTCAACCCAAATGTACTTTTGCTTGATTATGTCCCATATAACTCCTGTTATTTGTGCTCCTGTCTTCTTTCGATGGTCATGCTTATCAAACATGTAGAGAGAGTTTTATTTCCTGCCAGCAAACTAGGCATATATTCAGCTCTTTAGCTCTTCTCCTTTTCTTCATATGCCAGTTCCTTCGTTCTAGTTATATTTTTATTTTTAGTTATTTGCATTTCTTCTATTCCAGTTCTCAGTGTCTATTTGTTATGGACTTCTTATTCCTCAACGTAAAAATCAAGTTCAGTCTACTCAGTCTAACTGGGGCTACACAGAAAATCACAGAATCATAGGGAAGTAGGGCTGGAATGGACCCCCAGAGATCATCTGGTCCAACCTCCTGCCTGAGACGGGGTCATCCCTATCCAAAACATCCTGTACAGATCTATTGTCTAACCTCTTAGCAAAACTATGCAACCTAACCCAACATGGGACATAACATCTTAACCTGCCACAGGTAAAGCTAAGGGGATCACAATGGCCAATATGCTGCTGTAAAAGGTAGTTAATATATATTAAAGGTATCCCAGGAAGAGGGCCACACCACTTACTACAGAGGAAGGCAACTGCCCCCACAGTCCCAACCAGTCTGGTCATGGGGTAAAATTCCTTCCTGACCCCAAATATGGCAATTGGTCTGACCCTCAGCAGAGGGGCAAGACCCACTAGCCAGGAACCTTTGGCTTAAGTCCCAGCAACAGCATGGGTGTATCCCAGCCCTGGCTGCAGCCAGCTAATGTCTTTCTCTTCCATGATATGTCAGCAATGCAAAATTGCATAAGTTCAGGTCTTGAGATGTCCTTCAGGCTATTCTTACTGTCAGAAGATTCAAGGTGTACTGTATCTGCACATCAGAGTTTGAAGTATTCTTTTTTCTCTGGTTTCTCTTGGTACTACAAGTTGGTGACATCCCTTCAAACAAAGGTCTTGAGCGTTTATTAGGTCTGAATTTACAATGGGCTCACTGCTGTGAAGGGGAAAATATTTGTGCCATTCCAATATTTTTAACCTTTAGCTTTTTAGGCAGTCTATTAATGCAGGCAGGGTAGAGATGCACCTTTATAGACTAAATTGGAGGTATATAAGCTTTGGTGAGCCCAGGTTTATCAGATGCTGTGAAAGGGCATGCAAATAACAGGCTTGTATTCAGTTCATTCTTTGTAGCTGATAAAGATGGGGAAGGGAGGGCAACGGGGATGGGGGCAACAGGGGAAGCAGTGCTGGGAGAGGCAAATAAATAATAAACCTATAGAGACAAAGGGACTACAAAAAGGTGATCCAGGTATTGGGATAAGAATCTGTAGTCACTATTTAGATCATACTTAACACAGTCTAGTCTGTGAATGATTTCTTGTTCCACAGTTTTATGTTCAGATTCATAGGATCATTGGAAAGTAGAGCTGGAAGCGACCTCACAACGTCATCTAGTTCAGTCCCCTGTTCAAGGCAGGATCATCCCTGACTAAACCATCTCAGCCAAGTGTCTGTTTAATCTGAACTTGAAAACTTCAAAGGATGGAGGTTCCATGATTTTTATAGGTCGGGGTGCTCCCCTAGGCTAAATGCAGCCTGTGGAGCTGTTGCATCTGGCCTGTGGGGCTCCCCATGGGTCAGGAAATTTGATGGTGGGGGAGCAGTGGCCATTAATACAGCCCTCCCCACCCCTAAATCCCCAAGGCCTAAACTCTGCGTGGCTGGTTGGGGCAGGCCAGGTTGTGACCCCCTTCCCCTACAAGCTGGACCATCCCCCTCACTTCTGGGTTAAGGCTGGGCTTTGCCCCCTTTCTTCTCTGTAGGGCAGGTTGGGGCCTGCCTCCCATTGGGGCTGGGATGTGCTGCCTTTACCCCCCCTCGCAGAGCCAGGCCACATCCCTTTCCCTCTCCACAGGGCTGGGGCAAGCTCCTTTCTCTTGCAGGCTGCCTTGGGGCTGGCCTGCCTCCCCGCCCTCTTCCATGTGGCCATATAGTATCTGCTGTGCCTGTCCAGGTGCTGTATCAGGAACACCAGCTGGATCTGGTCCATGGATGGACTGGGTACTGCCAGTCTGACCCATCAGGCAAAAAAGTTGAGCACTACTGCTTTAGTTAGCCTGTTCCAATGCTTCACTACTTTCATAGTTAGAAAGTTCCTCCTAATCTCTAACCAAAATTTCCCCTGCTGGAGCTTGAGGCCATTGATTCTAGTCCTCCCTCTATGGCCATGGACTCTATACACAACCTTCAGGTATTTGAAGACTATTATCAAAACCCGCTTCAGTCTTTTCTTTTCTAGACTGAATAGCCTTAGCTCTTTCAGACTTTCCTCATAAGTTGTGCTTTTCAGCCACAAATCATTGTTGTTGCTCTGCACTGGTCTTGTTACAAACTGTCCACATCTTCCTTGAAGTGTGAAGCCCAAAACAGGATACGTTACTCCAGGTGAGGCCTCATCAGTTTTAGGAAGAATTGTTTCTCTTGTTTTGCAAGTTGTTTTTTGAAGTATTATGTTCAAGAACAGGTATTTGAGGTCAGTGATAGAATGTTAAAGGAGGTTGAAGTGTCCTGCCATAGACTTGCATGTCTTTCCAGACCTAGTGTCAGATCAGTATTCATTCATTCTTACATAGAGGGATGGCTCCGTCGTGCCAACGTAGACAGCAGAGAGGCTCTCTGAGCAGCTGATGATGTATATGATGCTGGTAGAGGTGCAGATGAATGACCCCTGGATATTATCATCCATGTTGTTTGGTCCAGCGATGGTGTGGTCTGTATTGGTGAGGGAGCACACCTTGCATCCTGGTCATTTAAACAAGGCCTGGTGCCTTGGTGAAAATAGGAGTTAGGTAGTTTGTTGTTTGAGATATGAGGTTTGAGGTTGGGGGGCTGCCTGTAAGTTTTGAACTGTCACATTTGTTTCCATGCAGCTGGTCCATCTATTATATTCTTAATCTATGAATAAGAGTAAATTGAAGGTGCCCCCTAATCACATGATATGGTTGCAAGAGTGTTTGTATTTCCTTGAGCTTGGCATGGGTTCCTAGCATCTTTTATCTTCTGGTGAAGAACACCATATAAACTTACATGACTCTCGGAAAGCCAGATTATAAGCATTAGCATTAACTTCCATGTTTTAAAGGGGTTTTTACTTCCATAGAGCTGATATTTTGTTTTCCCTTGACAGCAACAGGATTAAACCAGTGTGTGTGTGTGTGTGTGTGTGTGTGTGTGTGTGTGTGTGTGTGGCTTCAAGTCTTTGTACTGTCCCAAGAGTTGCTGAACAGTTTTTCAGCAGCTTAAGGCAAGAATTTTTGGGGGGTGATTATCTTTTATTTGACCAGCTGCATGGTTAGAATAAAGTTAGACAAGCTTTTGGATGCAAGACATTTTTCATCTCAAGAAGGGTAGATATGCACCTTTTATAAATGAAGTAAATAATATGTATATAGATATAGCACAAGCTGTCATGAACCAAAGTTCAGTTTATCAGAAGCAGTGAAAGGGCATGCAGAAAGCAGGAGAGAGAAATTAGAATACAGAAGACAAGGGAGGGGGAAGAGAGACAGCAGTCTGCTTAATTCAGCTAAACTGTTTGATAGTGTAGGCCACCGTTTTAAAAAAACACTAATTTGATCTGTCACCCAGTTTATGGCTAGTTGGTTTGAATACTGTAGTGGAAAGGCTACAGTTTTATTGGTCTCTGGGTTTCAGTTTCAGATCACTTTGTTTGTAATGACTTTGTGGCATAACTTGTGACCTTTTCATGGTGATGCATATAACTTTTACTATTTTTTTTTAATGACAAGTAACAAGTGTGTTTCTTGAGGAACTAGTGTGGCCATTATTGGTATACACACTGATAAAGAAAGAAACTTAAGAGGTTTTTAAAAAAAAAGATTTTCAAGTGCATCGTCTGTTCAGCTCCCTGAGAAATGTGGAGATCTCTGACTAGTTGGACTGATGTAGTTCTGCACTATCAAGGAGGGTGGAAATTGTAATATGAGGAACAGTTCCATGGAGTAAAATAATGAGAAAAATATTCCTCCACACCACTTTTTTAGGGTTTTTTTTCCCCTGTTATAGTACCCATAGGGGTTCCTTGGAGCTATAGTAGGAACTTTGTTTTCAGTCGAAAATTTAGTTTTTTTTCAAGTTGATATTGTCCATTGAAGCATTTTATATAAAATCACCACATGCGAAATAGGTCTGCAACTTAGCACCTCCAAATGCTGTGCAATAAAGTATTGTATGGGGATGTCTCCTTGAGATATAATTGAATTGTTCTAAATTCCTTTTGAGGAAAATTGAACTGTTGTGAAACTAAAGAACTAAATGTGATGTCTTCACTCCAGTGGGTATTAAGGTAAATCTGAAAACTTATTTTCCATTAAGTAGTATGAACTTTTGTTTTCTCTGTTGCAGCCTATTCACATGATCCATCAAATCTGTTCAAAACAGTTTCTTGTATAATATTCAGGTCATTATACTATTCTTGGCTTCCAGGTGCTGGCTTATGTTTCTGTGATTAAAGATGATGAAGAAATGTATTGAATTCTGAGGTAATTGAAGAATAGTAGAAGACACAAAAAAAATCCAAGCATTTAAATGTAATTGCTTCTCACAATTTTCTATTTTTACCTGCTTCAATATGAGATGGTCAGCTCATTTCTCTGTTTGTACAAATGATTTCTGATGATCTAAAAACTGATATTGTTTTACTTCCCTTTCAAAATTTTAGTACTTAACTTCATGTTATTTATTATTTGTATTACATGGGGTTCTTTAGATGCTATAGTAATGGGAGTAGTACAAAAACAAACCACAAATGTGGTCCTTGCTCCAAAGAGTTTGCAGTCTCCTGTTTCTTATCCAACAGATGGACACACATGAAGAAATAGAAAAAGGAGATAATATTTTTCGGAATGACAGACAGTGGTCTCTGTGCACTAAAACTTTATAGCTTGGTTTAACATTACACGTTCGAAGTATATTCGGGTATTGTCTAATTGTGTTTGACAGTGTTATAGAATCTTTCACATGGAATTGATTAAACAAAAAGAGTATGAACAATCAGATTCTGGCTTTAGGAGTAATATTCCACATTGACAGCTGCACTTTGGTGTAGGAAACCAGGTGCTTCGGTGAAAGGGGTGAGGAACTCCACAGTAAGTAGATGTAGGATAAGCTGCCCTAGGAGAACATGTTACCAATCCTTAGTAGTTAAAGACTGACAAACACCCTGAAGAATTAATTTTAATAGCCATTTTAATTTTGCATCTTCCATCTTTGTTTCATTGATTGCCCCCCACCCCTTATTTTGAAACAGGGAAAATGACTGCTTCTAACACATCTTTTCTGTGCTTTTCATTATTTTCTATATTCAGTAATGTCCACTTTCTAAAATAAGCATTTTCACTATGTTCGTGTAAGAGTCTTTTCAAGCTCCTGATCACTTTTTTTCTCTTCTAATATCCTTTCTGAGTTGCAGTGACCAGCATGGACAATAATATTCCAGGTCGGGGAATATAATTTCATTATACTAATTTTGGTATTATTCTCTGTTCCATTCTTTATGCATGCTAATTGTTTTTTGTTGCTCTTTTACTTTGGCTGCACAATGAACTGAGGTCTAAGTTGAACTGGCATCAGTGATACCCAGATTTCTTTTCTGTGATTTGATACAGTTAAATTAGAACATGGTAGCTTATTGGAGGCCTCCAAAAAAATTTTTTTTTTTTTTCCACCAATGGAGAAATTTGAGGGGAGAGACAGTTTAGTTATGAATCCTACCTATTATAACTTAATCCTCCATTGTCTGCTAATTCTTTGCTTTATAAAAGTGAAAATAACTTCATTCAGTTTTCTTTTCCCTTAGCTTATATTATGCAGATGTCAGATTGTATTATGCAGATATAATGTAAAAACTGAAAAAGTACATTCTGACAGGAAACTCATATTTTGTAACTCCTTACCATGATCAAGATTAACTATCAGTGATAACTTTATTTGAAGAATTATTTTATACTCTTATTGAGCAAGCTATTTCCTGATAGGACTGTAGCACTGAAAATACAAAACATATCAAAATGTGTATTAAAAGAAGTAATGCCTCCTTTGAAACAAAGTTATTTTAATCTGTTTCTTCTGCATGTCAGTGGAAGCTTTTATCCAGAAACATTCAAGTGCCTAAATGATGCACCTATAACTGATCTCTTCATAAAGTACTTAGCCTCGTGTACATAGCAGCAGGTGTATCTGGCCCATATTTTTCTTCAGCTTTGACTCCTGCTAGCAGATATCTTTTTGAAGTAAAAGATCATAAGATTGTAATTCTTTTAGTCCTGTGAATCAAGGTCTAGTGGTGAAAGTTAAAGATTTAGGAGCTGAGAGATCTGGGTTCTTTTCTTGGTTTTGCCATTGACCTTTTGTACGAAGCCAGACACCAGTCATTTTTCTTTCTTTTGTGGGGATAATATCCTTTTAATGGTGTTTGGAAGGTTAGTTCTTTAATGTTTGTTAATGGGTCTAAAAAACAATGTATAGAAAACATTTGTCTAGTTTCTGAATGGTCTGTCAGTGACTTGTGCCAGGATTAACATGGAGTAAAGTTAACATGGAGTAAAGTTCATCAAGACCAATCAAACATGACATCCAGACTTCTTTTAGAGCAGGGGTATCAAAGATATAGCTCAGCCCACAGAGTGTTATCATCTGGCATATTGTGCCACAGGTGGCATGAGGGGCCAGGTCTGGGATGTATGCTTCATGCAATGCCCACATCAGACTTGCCTTGTGCGTTGGATCTACTCCATGGGCCTGATCTGGCCCACAGATCTGCCACATGACACTCATCCAATCTGTGGACAGGTCCTATGCCACTCATCCGGCTCACTGAGCTGGATGAGTTTGACACCCCTTTTGTAGAGGAAATAATGTTACTTTGTCTTCAGTTTCTTCATAATAGTATAAAAACAGTAGTAAAATTGTTTTTACATTTCTTGGAAACTCTAATACTTCAAAAATGTTGAATGCTTTGTTTTCTCCAGATAGTCTTATTTAAGCTTTAATTTTCATATTTACTCTCTTTTTAGTCTGTCTCACATAACAACACATAGCCGCCCTGATGTTTTATTTAATGCAGCTTTATTTGGGGTATTTAGACTATTGAAAAACCATGTTACATAAATCTCTGGCAGTGATTTCATAGATTTCATAGACATTAGGGCTGGAAGGGACCTCAGAAGATTTTCAAGTCCAGCCCCCTGCCCTAATGGCAGGAAGTCAGCTGGGGTCATAGGATCCCAGCAAGATAAGCATCCAATTTACTCTTGAAGGTGTTCAATGTAGGTAGTTGAAGAGCACCTACATTTCTAGAGCCTTAACAGGTTTCTGTACAATTCTGTACTTTCATGACTCTCTAAATGAGAGAACTATCTGTATAGTGGTAAACTATTGTTATTATAACCTTCCCTTTGAGACTTTTTAATGTATATCTAATAGTAACTGTTTCTATTCCCTTTCTCTCCCTCTCTCTTTTAAGAATGACGTTTCTTTTCTTCTCCCTCAACCTTTTATTTTTTTCTCCGTTCTGCAGCTCTTACCTGTTTGCATTTTCCTGACTTTCACCTGTTTTCTGACCAGATACTACTATATTTGAGGATTTTTTTTTTTTTTTTTAAGTTTTAGCATATCTGTTTCTTAGGGCCTGGGCACATGACACGCTTAAACTGATGTAATCTGTGTTCACATCAGCCTAAATTAGCCGTACAGATGTGCAATTTACTGGACTCTGATACAGGCAACCCCCACTTAATGCTGTTTCACTTAGCACTATTTTGCTATAACACTCATTTTAAATTTGATACCTGATTTCACTTAGTGCTCAGCAAGTTTTGTTATAACACTCGTGGTTGCCATCTTGGGTCATTAAAAACAATGGCAGTCACCATCTTGGGTTGTCAAATACTTTTGGTTTTGCTTAACACTCATTTTGCTTAACAATCAGTTTTTCAGGAACCAATTAAGAGCACTAAGTGGGGGTTGCCTGTATTGAATTATCACAGGAAAAGAATCAATAAAAAATACACCTTATAGCTTACTCTTGTATAGGTTTTGCAAATCCACAGTTAGGCTGGGATAGCTGTTGGCTCAGTGTGTTTAGTAGTGAGGCACTGTAATGGCACCTACTGTAGCAGCAGCTACCCTAGGATAAATGATTGTTACTCTGCTCTGACTCTAGTGTAATTTAGATTAGGATGCAAAACCCATGTAAATTACTTTGCTGTTAATGTGTCATGTATCCAGCCTGGCAGACAGTCTTCACATACTTTTGAGTTTTCCTAACCGAGATGTTTCTCAGCTGAAACCTTAAAGCAGCAACTAGCTTAGCTACTTGTTTAATGAGTCATTATTCAACAGTATTGTAAATTATTTTTCTTATACTAGTTTAGGAAGTTGATAACTGTTTTCTTACTTAATTGAAATGCTTAGGATTCCTGATTATTTGAGTACCTGATTTTAGAATGATTTTAAAATCGCACATTTATATCCTTTATTGCAGTTATTGTTTTGTTTTTCATGTTTTCCCCATAATCTATACCTATAAAATAACAACTATATGAGAGTATTGAGAAACTTGCTAGTGGTGTTTCAGTCATTTAAGCCTTTGTCATTTAAAGGAGTTTAAGACAATGGCTAGTAGCTTTTAAATTTAATTTAGTTTTGTAATGTTTTTTTTCACTGGAAGTATGTACAATACGTTAGTGATCAGTAGTGTAAAGAGGTTTATAGTGATGAATATGATAAGTCTAAGAGAATTGTCTTTGGCCATGAAAATTTTGTTATGCTGAGGTAAGGGCAATGAATTATAATGATTTCAAAGGCTCTGCTATATCCATTATATAGGTTACAAGAGGAACCTAATTGCTAGATTGACTGATAAGACTGTCAAGTACTTTCAGGAATAAGATGCCCATCAAGGGGAAAAATAAAGCAGGATTATCTTTCTGAAGGATTCCTTTCACAATAAGAAAGCTAATTTTCTGTGTAGATTACCATGTCTTAGTTCTTTCAATTGGAAAATTCAGCCATGTCTACACCTAACAAAGATGAAATTCCGTATTGACATGTGCACGCTGGGAAGAGTAATTTGAGCCACTCTTGCATATTTGAAATAAATTGTAATGACTTTGGAGAAAGAGCCATGTGTCTTTGTGTCAGCTTGTTGCAAAACCTCTTGCTGTACAGTTGTGCTCAAAATCAAACAATGTTAGGAAGTATAAATAATGGCATTGAAGACTATATAGTGCTTAAAATCTAATACTATAGTATGAGTTACTAAAATACCACCCTCTGAAATTCACTTCAGGCTATCAGAAATAGAAACACTGGAAGTAAAAGGGGTCCAAGAAATTAAATTTCAGAGCTAAAGTCAACTATTGATTGACTGGGCTAGGGAATATATTGTCATACTGACTGTTTTTTCCCATAATTTTCAGTCACCGGCTTTCTTACATTTTCGAAACCATTTGGTAATAGTTTGTGTCAGAGAAAGGTCAGTGAAATATTTGGCCCACTAAGTTGGTCTATTATGTAGGTCAGTTCTTACACTTCTGATGTTTTCATAGATGAAGTTACCCAATTGCATATTCTTTTTCACATTCTCAGAAGACATAATTCTAAGGCATGGAGTAATAATGGTGTGTACTCTAAATTGAGAAAGTCTGTAAAGTTGGATGCAGATTTCTTTTTTATTTAAAATATATTAGGTATGCAGTGAGATTTTCTACTAAGTGAGCTGGATCATGGTTTGGAAAGCTGTTACCAAAAGAGATTATGTTCCAGATGTTACACTCAGTAATGTAAGACATTGCATTTTGTTTTCAAAATGTGCAATATACAATGTAGGTATACGATGTATATAGTATACATTGATTTTTTTTTTGTTTTCATAATAGCTGTATCCAGATATTACCAATAGTTTGGTAAGGCTCCCATTTATTTTTCTTCAGATCTGCCGGTATACCAACATTTGTTAACTGTCTAGGTTAGTGGCGCTGACGAGCTACCTGGCGGGCTACATGGGCAGTGCCTGGTCCCACCACAGGTTGGATCATTGTTCCGAGCTAACACCTGGGACCAGTGTGACAGGCACCATCTAGCCACATGGAGGGGGCAGAGAGCAGTCTGGCCTGAGCCCAGCCCCACATGGGAGGAAAGCGGTTTCACCCAGCCCTGTGGTGGGGAATGGGATATGGCTTGACTCTGGCGGGGGAAGGAACCATGGTGTGGCTCTAGCCTGGCCCCACAACAGTAGGGGGATGCATCCTAGGTCCAATCAGGTGTGTGGGGCTTGGAGTTTGGGAATTTGGCAGTGGGGAGGGTGGCTATATTAATGGACACCACTCCCCCATCACTAAATTTTCTTGATCGAATGGGTAGCTTCATGGGTCAGATGAGATGGTTCCATGGACTGCATTTGGCCTGCAGGCTGGAGGTTGAACACCCCGGTCTAGGTTCATGCACTAATCCTTGAAACCTATTTTGAGAAATGACCCTAATTTTGAGACAAGGCCTGGAGCTCCACTGGGCTCTTTCTGGTATGTGTGTGTGTGGGGGGGTTGGGTGGGGCTGTGCTGGGCTGAGCACTGGTGCTGGGAGAGGGGGTTAGGGGGCTACAGCAAATTTTGGAGGGGCTGCAGCCCCCCTCAGCCTGCCCTGCCCCATGTATATCTGGGGGCAACCCCCTGTGCCCTCTCAGGATGCATGCGAAAGTCGCCCTCCCTGTGCCCCCTGGACAAGCTGCGGCTTAGTCCTGCGCCCCACCCCGGCTCGACAGCCCCAGCCCCACTTCCTCCTTCATTGTAGGGGCCTTGATCTGCCCTCCCATGCTCCTTTCCTCCCCCCTCCCCTTCCACCACAACAGGCTTACCAGCTGCATGCAGCTCTTCGAGCTGTAGGTCTGTGTATTGGAAATGGGATCGGTATCAGCCGATGTGCCTCCTTAAAAATTGGCTATCGGTATTGACGTCCAAAGTCTCTGTCAGTGCACCCCTAATACTGGCACCTTAAGATTGTAATGTTTTGTTTTCTGGTATTAGCTGTCATTATGTAACATCATGTTACACCAGATAGGGTCGTGATCTTGGAAACCTCATGCAAATATCCAAAGTAGTTTCAAGAAACTAGTTGTGAGGATTGCTGACATTAGATCAGACTCTTCATCTTGCATTTTTAATCATGCAGTGTGCTGCATAGTGACAGTTGCTTATGAGAGTTGCAGAAAATGGTGCTGAGTCCTGTGCTGTGGGAAATTAATGTGTTTTATTGAAGAAAGGCCAAATTAGACTTAATATATTAAACTGCCATGGGAGTTTAGCTGTAACATTTGGCTAATTGGTTTCTGGGTTAGTGCAGTACAAATATTTAAAAATCTGTGAAGGTGATAGCAAAGGGGGAATTGGTTAGGTGTTAAGTGAAAATTTGAAAGGTCAAAGAGTATCTAATTTCTTCAGGGTTGCTAGTAATTTCATTTATGTTTTTTCTGACAGGAGACATTAAAATCAAACAAAGCCTTTTTTGGATTTAATTCTTCTTTTTGGACAGAGGAATCCAGAACTGGTTATTATAATCATCTTCTGCATGCTGGGCATCTTGAGATTTCATGTAGTTTCCTAAATATGAGTGGATATTATTACCAGATTGCTCCATTTGTTCACCTCAGAACAGTATTCAGAGTCCATTGTACAAAACAAATCCATCCATCAGTTTCTACTAAGACTATCATAAATTTAATTTGAGAGTTTAAAATACATTTATTGTTAGTGGCTGAATAACTTAATTACATTTTATGCTTATTGTGTAAGTGGCAGGCAGAAAACAAGTGCAAGGTATCTTAGTTCTGCATGGTTTGTGTGTGATCCACCTTGTGGTCAGCAGTAGATGGTGAAATTTATGATTTCCAGTTCATAGTAAATTCTTATATTTTAAATTATGGTTTTGTTCTTACTTGGCTTGTGCTGCTATTCTTAGAGCCTCTGGGCTGCCTGAGATGGAAATATATGTGGAACACAGATAGAGCTAAGGAAGGAGTTGGCAGTGTTTCAGGAGCAGTAGCCAAAATAATCTAACTTGATCTTAGGTGAACCAGCTCTTCTGAACCAGTGGCTGCCATTGCTACTTCCCCACCCCCCACACCACTGCCTGGCTGTGGCCTTGGCTTTGTGGGCCAGAGAACATTTCTCTGTTGGCTGGATCTGGCTTATGGGCTATAAATTGCCAAGCAGTGATCTACGGCTTTCACTACAGGTGGCTTGGAAGGTCTGAATGCATTTTGGTAGATCAGAATCTCCCAAGCTTCTGGGACTACCAGGCTTTGTGACAGCGAGTGTGGGAGCCTGAAGAACCCTGGCTTGAGTCTCTTTTTTCAGAGTCTCCAAGCTGTCTTGTAGAGTCCTGTTTAGAACCATGGCTTTCAAGCTCTTAGTTAAACAGCAGGGGCTTACGAGCTTGTATTCCCCAGCAACTCATAGGAAAGCGGACAGGTTTCTGTTGGAAACCTGGCTGGGATTCAGTGAGAACTCTCAAATTAGAGAGGTTTCTGCAAAACAAACCAATAAATCAACATTTTCTTAAATTATATTCTATTTGAAATATCTATGAGCAGCTCTACTTAGCACACTAGATTCGTATCTAAAGAGAGAAGGTGGTTGTATATTTATTTGGAATTTAATATTGGAACTACCCGAGGTAGGGCTATCCAACTTCAGATTAGCTGAGAACCACACACCGCACAGGTTGTGAGCTCCAGGCTGCATGTGATGGAGACTGCATGGGCACCCTGGAACTCTTAACATGTGAGCAATGTGAACACCCACTGGCATTGCCACCACAGTGTGAGAAGTATAGCCTCCCTTGCCTTTCCCTTCTTGTTCTTTCACTTCCCCTCCCCAGCTGCCACCACTGTGTGTGTTCCTCCTTCCAGCAGTGCCATGCAAGAAGAAGAAATGCCCCCTAACACATTGACAATCACCCCCTCATCACCATGTGAGCAATATTCCCCTCCCTTCCCCAGTGCTGCCACATAATCCCCCTACCTCCTTCTCCCCCACTTCATGCTGAAGGAGCTCCCCTCTGCTACCACCATGCAGGTGATCCCTCCTCTTGCTGCCATGTGAGTAGCATCTGTCCCCTGCCCAAGCCCTCACACTGGCAACAAGCTCACTGGGCCTTCCACTGTGCTACTGTACCTCTGAGACTCTGGCTGTCACAGCCAGGCAGAAGCCTGGGAGTAACACATTAACTCCTTGCAAGCTGAAGGTGGCCCATGGTCTACCAGTTGGACAGCCCTGGCCTAATATTCCTTGGGAAAATGTAAGAGTGCAGATTGTAAAATATTGATCTTTTTTCTGATTGTTTTCAGCTGACAACCTGAAATAACAAGTTAATACGATCTTTTGTTGCAGCCACACTTTTGTGCATTTGTGATGCAACAAAGAGGATGGATTTCTATTTGCTTTTGCTGTGTGCCACCATAAACATTTTTATGTCTGCACAAAGGCAATATCTGTTTGCAGTCTGAAAGTGATTCTTTTGTTTCATAGACATCAGGGCTGGAAGGGATCTTGGGAGATCATCGAGTCCAGGCCCCTGCCCGAAGGGCAGGAAGTCAGCTGGGGTCATAGGATCCCAGCAAAATAAGCATCCAATTTACTCTTGAAGGTGTTCAATGTAGGTGCTTGAACCACCTCTGCTGGCAGACTGTTCCAGACCTTGGGGGCTCAGA
>NW_017728910.1:34025536-34043504 GCF_001723895.1 Crocodylus porosus
CCGGCTGTGCTGGGGGCCGGCAGGGGGCTCTGCGGCTGCTGAGGGGGTGTCTGGGGGGCTTCGGAGGAGTGGGGGCGCAGCGGGCTTCACCCGCATGTCTCTTACCGCTCCGGAGCCTAACTGAGCTTTTTTTCCCTGTTTGGCGAGCCCTTTTAAACTGCGCGCATACGCAGTGGGCCTGCTGTCGGGGAAAGCTGGTTTCTCAGGCCAGAGGGGCCCTGCCTGGGATTTGGGGGGCCCTGCCCTACAGGAGGGGGACTGGTGAGTACCCCACTCCTCTTCTCTCTCCCTGGGGGGCTGGGCCAAGTAGGGGCCTGGGCGGGGGCTTGGCCCAGTCTGGCTCCACGCAGCCGCCTCCTCCCAGGGAGCGAGGAGTTAACCCCTTCCCACCACGAGCCCGCCTACCTCCAGCTGTGCTGGGGGTCAGCAGGGGGCTCTGCGGCTGCTGAGGGGGTGTCTGGGGGGCTTCGGGGGAGTGGGGTGCAGCGGGCTTCACCCGCGCATCTCTCACTGCTCCGGAGCCTAACTGAGCTTTGTTAACAGATTCAGAGTGTTACCAGAATTAGAATAAGTGTCACTGAACATCCAGTCGCAGCTGTGTTAAGATAGAGCATATTCCTATTCAACTTTTATAATTTAAGATTTTCATTTCAGTAATTTTATTGACCTTTCTGCATGCTGTCCCTATGCTAGAACAAGTTCAGTCTCTCATTATGTTAAGGTCTTTACTGTACTTCTAATTTAAAACAATTTATCTAATTTTCAACTACTGACTTCCTCTCCAGTGTTCCACTCCTCTTTGTTTTGCTTTCTTAACTCAATTTATAAACCAAAAATTGGTCCCCACAAGTTTGATGTACACTGTTGTGTCAGTTATATTAGGAAATTTTTTTTTTTCATGTTAATGACAGCTATGTTACATGAGATGAAACAAAAATGAAGGGGCTGCTTCAGTGCAGAGACCATGACTTGGGTGTAGGCTCTGGAGGGAAGGACAGAAGTTAAATTATTGATTGAATTAGAGAAATCCATAATAGATACCTTCTAGCATCTGCTACTGATACTATGCCAGAATGAGGAAATTGGTAGATTCTTGTTTAATTACGAAGCCCTTAGGGCAAAGTTCTGGGACTTGGTTCGAAAGGGACTTTAGTTTGACATTCAAACTACATTTTCAGAAAGGTGTCACAAATGCTATCTTGGGAACTGAGATTGGGTACCAAACTGATCCTCATATGTCAGGTGTTCTCTGGGTAGGGGGCTGGACCCAATGATCTTGTGAAGTCCCTTCCAGTGCTAATATCTCTGAAATCTATAAAGGGAGGTCATTACCTCAAGGTGTATTAGGAAGACCACCTCCCAAGCTCTGTTCTTTCTTAATATATCTATTTTTCCATCAAAGCGTGTTAGGCAAATGAGGAAGAACACTGAGATTAAATGCCAGGGAGTGACTGCAACCCTGCAGTACCAGCGCAACATTTACAGACACCTGTGACCATCTTGCCAAGACCTGAATAGAGCTGCTAACTGCCTGTTCAGCCTGAGTGCCTTTTCTATTGGGGTAAGATCCTTCAGCCTTTCTTCAACCAAGAAGTATCCACAAGGCAATGGAGGATCCAGTTTAATTTGATGCCCAGGACAATCACATGTCCACATTTGGACTTTGACCCCTGGATATGACTTTGATCTGAATTCAGATCTGAGAAAAATGGCTGTGTTGAGTAACAAGCTTGCATGATTCAGAATTGGTATTGCAGCTCTTTTAGAAACTCAGCTTTCAGACAGGCTTCATAAAGGAGGACTACACCATTTACTAGCATGGCAAACCTGAAGGAGTAAGGAGAGAGCACGGTGTAAATTTGCTATCAGAAATAAACTTATGTCATTGTGTGAAGCTCTGATTGCAGTATCCATATGTACCATGATACTTCAAGTTAGACTACAGGAGGGATTCATCAACCTTGTCAGTGTCTAGCCAATTTTGCAGGCTAGTGATGAGGAGAAGGACAGCTTCTGTCAACAGCTGGAAGAACGGATTGGCAGGATTCCACAGAAGGAACCAATCCTAATACTTGGAGATTTCAATGCAAGAGTTGGGTCCAATGCTGAGATCTGGCCTGGGATTCTGGGTAGGCATGGCATTGGATGTATGAATGATAATGGTCAGAGTTCTTGAGCTCTGTGCTATTTGAGGCTTATTGGTGACTAGCAACTTTGCTGGTAACATCAGAAGAAGAATATCATGTAGACACCGGAGTTCCAAGCACTGGCATCACCTGGACTTGTCAGTAACAAGACGTACAGACTTGAAAGATATCCTGCATACATGATCCTTTCAAAGCGCAAACAGTGGTACAAGCTGTAACATAGACCATTCCATTGTCTGCTGCAGAGTGAAATTTCAAGCGAAGAAGATCCACCACAATAAACCTGCCGGACAACCTCATATTGATTTGAGCCAAATCAATGATCCTGTCAAGAAACAGCTTTTCAGTGAAGTAGCAAAGTGAGCCGGAACAAATCAAGTCACATCAGATACATGGTAAGTCCTAAAGACAAGTATGTACAATGTGGCAATCAAAAGTTTTGGAAAGAGTATTAAGAAAAACATTGACCAGTTTGTAAACTATTTGAAGGTACTGCTGCCACTCACTGTGATAAAAAAGGACTGTCCTAATCATCATCAAGTCTACTTCTACTACTGATTTGCTCAACAACCTAAGAGAAGCTCATAAGGCTGTTCAAAAGCTTCCAGGAGGTGTGCTCAAGAATTTGCCTATGTCTCTGTGACAGCATCCAACAAGCAGCTGACACAAGTGACAGTAGATTGTTGTATGGGGGCATTAGAAAGGCCATTAGGCCAACGAAGTACAAGATAGCTCTGTTGAAAGACCTGGATGGTAATATCATAACTGATAAGGAGAAGCAACTGGAGAGGCAGATTGAGCACTATGGAATGATATAATTGAGGGAGTCTGTAGTAGACTGTGTGCTAGATGATTTGCCTAGGTTTGAAGTGATGACTTAGCTGGATGCCAGACCTACGCTAAAGGAACTTGAACAATGCATCAAAAAGATTTCCAATAACAAAGCTTTAGGATCTGACTGTTTTTCTGCTGAAATTTACAAATACACAACAAACACTTGCTGCAAAGATTGCACAAGGTACTGATACTCTGTTGGAAGGAAGGGACTGCTCTGCAAGATTTCAAGGACACTCGTTTCATCTAGCTCTATAAAAACAAGAGAGACAGAAGTGACTAATAACCACAGGGGTATAGCTCTTCTTAACATCATGGGGAAAAATCTTAAGCCACATTCTTTTAGATGGACTTCAAATATTAGCTGAGAGGATTTATCCTGACAGCCAGTGTGGCTTCTGTGTAGAAAGGTCCACTGTAGATGTGGTGTTCTCTGTAAGACAATTGCAGCAAAAGTGCAAAGAGAAGCATATCCCACTGTACATGGCTTTCATAGATTTAACAAAAGCCTTTGACATGGTTAGTCAGTCAGAGCTTTACAATATTCTGAAGAAGCTTGGCTGATGTCCACCTATACTGCTAATCCTTGTGAAACCCTTACATGGTGGCATGAAGTAAGCTGTCATGTATGAAAATCAAGCGTCTGACTCATTAAACAACAGCAATGGAGTGGAGCAGGGCAGTGTACCAGCTCCCACATTGTTTAATGTTTACTTCTCATTCCTGCTTCAACATGCATTCTGTGATCTTTGAGAGGGTGTCTATCTCAGCACTAGATATGGTGGAGGACTGTTTAACATTGCAAAGTTCAGAGCTAAGATGAAGGTGAAGGAGTTCATCATAAGCGACCTGTTGTTTGCAGATGATGTAGCCTTTGTGGCTCACAGTGTTGATGCCCTGAAACATCTCATTACCAAGTTCTCTCACTCATGCAAAATCTTTGGGCTAGCAATAAGCTTAAAGAATGTTATCATGCACCAGGGCTCTTCAGAACCAGTTCCAAATATCACTCTAGATGGTACTTGTCTGGATGTTGTTGACCTGTTTTTCTACCTTGACTCTACTGTTACCAGCAATGTAGATCTTGATGCTGAGCATGCTAGTAGAATTGGCTAAACAGCCAGGAACTTCGGTATTTTGCAAGACGGAGCCTGGAACAATGAAAAACTAAAAATTCATATTTATGAAACATGTTTTATCCACTCTTCTATACGGCTCAGAAACATGGATGACTTATGCCAAACAAATCAAAAGACTAAGCAGCTTTCATATCAGATGCCTTTGTAAAATTCTTTGAATAAGATGGCAAGACAGAGTGACAAACATGGAAGTGTTAAATTGTGCTGGTATGTTATTCATGGGAATGTTGACTAGTAAGAAAAGACTCAGGTGGCTTGGTCATGTCAAGTAAATGCCGGATCATAGGATCCTGAAGAATGTGCTATACTCTGAAGCTTGCCAAAGGGTCTAGAAAGAGAGGCAGACCACTGTGCAGATTTCAGGTTGCTTGCCAAGATGACTTAGCATCCTTTGGAATGATTGGGAAAGGAGTGCAGAATGCTGTGTTGGTTGGTGGAATCAGCTTGCAGATGGAGCAAGATGCTGCAAGGCAGACTGGATCAAGTTTTGTGATGACCGGTGTCAGAGGAGGAAAGAATCTGCTGCTTGGATTCAGAGTGTTGCTAGTGCATGAGTATGCCCTACCTGTGGGCAGGACTGTCACTAGTGTGTGGTACTCAGCAACCATCAAAGAACTCATTGGCGCATATACCATGTGCTATAAAGAACCAGGGTGCTAATTGATTTTTCTGTGGGTACAAGTAAAAAGATGTTGGTTTTTTTTTTTTTTCAGTATCAGCCCTGCATATTTGTCAGGCGATGTGAATGTTCATAATTTAACCAAAAGTTTATTTTTCTTTCCAGGGCCTGTCTGTATTTCATGATTTAAATATGCAGTATGGTATTTGACGTGGTCCTGTAGCCCTCCATTTTACCAGCTTAAAATGATTATTATAAACTGCTGTGTTACTATTCTGCATCCTATGTATTGTCATTAGACATGGGTTCCACAGGCCAGATTACTCTCCCACTCATACCATTGTGGCTCTATATGATTCCCTCAGGTGTATGGCTGCAGTCTCATCATACTTAGTACAGTACCTTACCACAGTGTTGCAACGGTTCAAGTAGATGTAATTTTACCCAGCAACTAAAGCTGGATAGCAGTGTCATTGACGACTGACAAGAAATAACATCTGTTTGATTCTTCTGTTGCTGCTGAGTCATCTGCTGTCCTCATCTGTGAGTGATAAACAGAAGTTACAAATTGTTTGTCTTCTGAATTTTCACACACAGACTTGGCTTTGCTTTGGAGTAAGTTGTTTTTCCCATTTTTTCATACTTAAAACATAGAAGATTCTCCATGACCTAGGTATCGGGAAAAACATAGCTGACCAACTGGTGGGCTGTATGTGGCTCATGAGGGGTTAACAGGTGATCTGTGGGTTCCTGCTTGGCCATGGCTTCCCCCTGTGGCTCCAGTCACCTGGGCAGGGGTTCTGGGCTCCCCACATCTCTTCTACCTGAAGAGCCATAGTAGGGTTGCCCATGAGGTGTGCAGGAGGGCCACTGCTGTTATGTACAGTCCTGGGCTCTGTTACTCATGGGGCATGTGACTCCCTCACTGTTCAGAAGTTGGACAGCCCTAATGGTAAATCAAGACAGAGGAGTCTAGGTATTAGTTTTGCAAAGATATTTAAATTCCTGATTAGCATGTTTGCTTCCATTGCTTCCAAAGGATTCTTCCTGATTGGCAGGGGGGAGGTGCTCTTACAGGTATGTGTTGTGTTTGAACCTTCTGACAAACATAACACTCTGTAGAAATTGGAAATCTTTCAGTCACAGAATGGTGCTGAATCCCAGCTTGGGAAAACTTCTGTTATACATTGCTTGATGTTCTGCTTCCTTTGAAAACAGTATCTTTCTAACTATGTCTGTGTTTATTCAGTTAGTCCACTATCTTGTATTGTGATTTTGGTAACTTCTACAGCTCCCCAGATGCTTTCTGGATCTTTGAAACAGGTTGAAAATATACATATACAAGCCTATTCTTTTCCTTTTTTAATTTTGAGATCTCCTTTCTCTTGCCTTCCTTCTCAACCTAAGTTAGAAATAGTCTTTTCCTATACCCTTTCATTTCTAATTCTACAGTCATGGCATATATGCAAAATCATGTTCATATTCTCTTTAGTCTTTCTCAGAGGTGTTAAACCAGTATTGTTGTTTCTCCAAGCATAGTTGGGAGCTTCTATCTATTTCCTTTGCCATTTAGTATGTTAGAAATTGTTATGTAATATACCTCCATGGTTCAGCAATGTTTTCTGTGAGAGTTAGCTTCAAAGACAGTGAGTTCTTTTTTATTGGACTCTGAATTGTCATCAGACACACAATGACAAAAAAAAAGTAACAGGATTGGAGTTACTTAGCCATATCATATTGAAGAGACTTCAAGTAAACTAGCATAAAATTGTTGGGGGCTCATGTCCCACTCATACTCCACTGAATTCGTATCTGGTTGTAATTCCATCTTGGTACCATGTGGTGTTCAGTAGACAGTCACATTATGTAATTTTAATGCTGTAGAATAAGACATGAAGAAACATCACCACTGGAAGGAACTCTAGTAGTAACATAATGAAACAATACTTTCTTCTTCAGTGGCTTCTGGGCAGTCCCATTAATGGCATTTAGTGCTTTTAGCATTTAGGAGTGGAACAGTAGAAAAGATGTTTGCCTAGAGGGTACAGTAGCATCCTTAGCCACAGCATCTTGCCATTTAGGTATGTCACAGGATATACCTAGGTATATCATAGAATCATAGGAAAGTAGGGCTGGAAGTCAGCCTGCTAGAGACTCAAGGAAGGATCATCCCTCCTAACCGAGTGCCTAGCTAACCTACTCTTGAAAATTTATAGGGAAGAAGATTCTACAACTTTTCTAGGTAGCCTGTTTCAGTGCTTCACCACTCGTAGTCAGAGAGGAATATCATATTTAATGACGTGATATATAAAAAGTGTGTCATATGACATATAAGGAAATGCATCCCTTGGACCACCTCCATTCTTTTACCAACACTATTTTTATCTTACAAGGCTTGTTTAGTTTGTTTTTTTTTTTAATATTTAGGTATAATTATTTTTTAGCAAAAGATTTGTTTGGGCCATTGACATTGGGACTTCAGGCAGTTGAAAGGACTCATGACTAATATAACAATCTTTTCAGAGACAGAGCCACAGATCTGGTATCATAAATGCCTGTGAGAATTGCATGCATCATTTCTTGTGAACAAGTGGCTATGGTTTTACTCCTTGAATGAGGTAAGACAGGCAGTTGCAAGCATATTTGGCTTTGGTGAACTTTAGTTGTACCTGGACTCTTCTGATGCACCTGCTGGAGGTTCCAGGTCTGTTTATATTTTGAGATCTATAAAGAGGTTGGAGATGCACCTAGCTGCCTTTCTTTTGGTGTCTTCCTCAGTGTCAGACTCAGAATTTACCTTGTCAAGACGGGCAGTATTCTCCCCATTACAGGTATGTGCTTCCTCCGAGATTCCTTGCCTATGCCAGGATAACTTCCATCTTTTTTCTCCTTGGCTCGAGACTGATACCAGTATTTCTGATTTCATTGATTTTTTTCTCCCCCTTGTATTGGTAACTGCTGCCAGACGTTCCCTGTTGCTACTTGACAGTATTTGCCCTACCTCCAGTCTTGAGTGTCTCAGAGGAACATGGCTTTTCTTTAAAGCCAGCCATCCAGAGAGTCACGTCTCTTGCTAAGGACTCTGCTGTGGCATAGAAAGATACTAAGCTGTCTTTAGAGAGCGCTCTTCAGTTACTTACATTCAGGAGTCTACAAAGGCTCTCCTGTCCCAGTACATTGTCATCATTAGCATCAGTGTTAACTAGGGGCGCACTGATAGAGATTTTTGGAGCTGATACCGAAAGCCAATATTTAAGGAGGTATATTGTCTGATACCAATCCCATTTCTGATACAGCTGCCTCTAGCTGGTAAGTCCAGTGTGGTGGGAGGGGAGGGGAGGGAAGAGGCATGGCAGGGTGTGGCAGACCAACGCCCCCTGCAGTGAGGGTGGGGGCAGAGGCAGGCGCTGCCCAGGTTGGGTGGGTGGGGGCCAGAGCTTGCTAAGAAGAATTTTTCCAATTATTTGAGTTGGCTCAATGCCCTGCCTCCACCCATGTACCAGGAAGACCCAGGGCTGCATTGGGTGGCTGGCAGTGGTGGTGCTGGGAACAGAGCAGTGGTGAAATTTGGGGTGGATGCAGCATCCTCTCAGTGCTGCTGGCACCCACTATGAGCCCAGCCCCTGGCAAGAAAGCCCTACATAGCCCTGGCTGCAGCATGCTCTGCCCCACCCTGTGCAGATACAGGGGGCACATGCCCTCCACCCCATGCCCACCTGGGGTGCAAGCACCAGCAGGAGCTGCCTTCTCCCCACCCCCCACAATGAGCCCCACCCCCTGCCCCGCCTCATCAGTGCCTGCCCCTCCCCCCTCCATCACCACAGGGGGTGTTGATCTGCCCCCCATTCCTCTTACCTCCCCCTTCTCCTTCCACCACACCGGACCTACCAGCTGGAGGCAGTTCTCCACACTGTCAGCAGTGCTCTTCACTGCCTGAGTGCCACGCTGGGGCTGCGTGCACCATGGGCATTTATTGGCCAGATTATCAGTCCCATCAGGCTGATATGTGATACAGCCGGTTTTCTTTATATCAGTACTGATCTGATATCGGACAGATGTATTGGTGCATCTTTAGTTTTAACACGGGTGCTGATACTCCTCTTAGCCCAAGAGGCAATTTTATGCATATAAGGAGTTTTTTGGTACTTGTTGCCGCCAAGCCTTGATCAGTTGCTCTCGTGTAGCTCTCACTCGAGTAATTGGTGTTAAATGCCTCACGGGTTCGTGTCTCTGCCTGAGCTGGTGTTTTCCACCCGAGTCTTCAACCCCATGCTCGCCTGCCATGATTTGTTGGACCTCAGTGTCCGGGGTCGTTCATTGGGGTCGTTCTCCCGGCACTCACTCACAGGGCTCCGCCACCCCTACAACCTGGCCTCACACCTCTTGTGGAGCAGTGTCCGAATGGCCGACGCCTTTCTCCTGGGACCCCTTAAGACGCAGCCACCCCAGAGGGCTCCGGCACTGTCTACCTAACTTAAGGACCCGCTTCCCTCTGATATCCCTGGAGCCTGGGAAGACAACTCAAAGAAGAAAAAAAAATGCTCCAACACAATCCCTGGGCTCACTGCCCCTTTAACTTCCCTTCTACCCCTCTTGGGTCTCTAAGGGGGAACGGCATGCCTTATCCCTTAGTTTGTCTGGTTCCCTGCCTACTCCAAGGTACCTCCAGGTCCGGCAGCAATATCTGCCCCGATGGCAACCCTTCCGGGGTTTCCCCGTAGTCCTCCTCTCCTGGGTCAGACTTCTTCAGGTGTCCCACCATCCCTGCACTCCCACCTGCAGTTCACTCTGTCTCCCCGGGGCATTCTAATGCCGCCTTCAGATGATGTTCCTGGTATCCCTTTGTCGTCCCGTCTGAGGCGCTGTTGAGGTGATCCTCCTCTTCCTGCTTGCACTCGTCCCAGCTGGTCCTGCTCCCCTGTTCCGTGGACAGGGATGCCTCTGCTGTTGGGGGTTAGCCATGGCTCTGCTCCCTGATTCCCCCGCCGGCTCCGCAGCATGCACCACCATTTTTATCTTTGCTGGCTGGCGTTCGGTGCTGACATCACCGGCCGGCCGCAGCTGGATAAACAGGTGGCTGACGAGCCATGCGGGCTCTGCCTTCTGCCCCTCGTGCTGCGCTCTGAGCTGCCGGTAAGTGTTCATCCTTACGGCGTGTCCTGGGACAATACTGAAACTACTCTAGGCATAGCTTTGTTTGAGAGTACCTGTGTTCTAGTCCAGTGGGCACCAGTCTATTTGGCAGGCATGCCACAAAACCTCACATCATCTCTGAGTATCACTTTGTCCCCTTCGCCTGCTCAGTCTTCTACTCTGCTTTCTGTTTCCTACCCTGTAACTCTTGTCTGGTCTGCTGCTCTGCTTTCTACTCCCTGCCCTATCTGCTGCTGTACTGCCTCTCCCCTCTCCAGTCTGTCGCATGTCACACAGAGGCTGTCCATCCTACTTGTGCATTCTTTTTCTCATGCCCTTGTAATTGACATGATGTTTTTCCAGAGTCATGCACAAGCAACGGCTGTTTCCCTTGCTGCAGGAAGGTGCTCTTTCATACAGGTTTCACCAAGTAGTCGGCAAATGAGCAGGTGCTCCATGGTCTGCACATCCCTGCTCTTGCATATGTTCATGTCACTAGAGTAGCCCCATTTGATCGTGTTTGTTTTTGATTTTCCAGTTTGCATGTGCAGATGGTTCAGGCATCCCCATAGTGACCAGTCTATATCAGTCCCTCTGGGAAGGTCCTCCTGGGGTTCAAGGTCTATTTCAGGGCATCTGATTGCACATAATCTTTCCTTCCATACCTGAGCCCTGTTTGCTGTTGTGTCCAAGGATGCAACTTTGGTCACACAACTGTTTTGTGCTTTAAGCCATTTGGTTGCTTCTGTGTGACCATAGAGTGGATGTATGGGCTCTTCCATCTGCTGTGATCTTTCTTTTTGGCTTGCTACCTTTTTTCTGATATCAGGTGGTGCAGTGCCAGCCAGTACATACACATTATCCTTTGGTATTGGCTTTACACATCCTGTTATTACACGATAGCTGTTGTTTAGAAATAGGTCCAATTTCTTGGCATGAACTGATTGTTCCCATACTGGACATGCATACTCTGCAGTGGAGTAACACAAGACAATAGCAGTGGTTTGTAATGTAGCTGGGTTCACTCCCTACTTTTAGGTGACCAACTTTCAAAGTATATTGTTGAGTGCTGACTTTCCCTTTTGTCTTCTGTATGTATGTTTGGAAGATAAGTATTCAGTTCAATGTAACCCCAAGTACAGAGGGGTTGAGGTGATTAGTTAATGGGATTTCATCCCAAGTGATGTTTAATTTCTGCAGGTTCATGGCCCCTGTTCTAGTCTGTGCAGATATGCTCAATATAGTCACTTGTGCAAGTACTAATACTGCACTTCTGCCTGTACTTGTCAGTTCTCTGATTGGCACAGCGCTCACCTGGAAGAAATTGGAAAGTTGCCTGTTGAGGATGATACCACAGATACTTGCCCTGAGGTCCTGATATGGGTTTGGTCTTCTTCTTGCAGAGGAATACAAACAATTCCAGTAGCTAATTGGGAGATGGTTGCAGGTCTTGCAAGAGAAAGGACTCAAAGGTTGTTAATCTGAATCACAGTAAATGACTCAGCAATTGATTTATCTGACCGTCTTTTGATCCTGTAGTGGCAGAGAAAAAATTAGGTCATGGACATTCTGCAACTAGGACCACCTGTCTGAACAAAGAAGAGTTAATAACTGCTTGCATTTTCCCTGCCTGTATTAAAGAGCTAGCTGGCAGGATAAACCCTATTCTCTCAGAAAGGATCCTGTAGCCAATTCCACGCTGGTCTCTGAAGCTGAAGAACTTTTCAAATGAGATGCAATATACCCATCTGCTCAATTTGCTTGGAAGGAGTTATAGAATTGATGTAGATTTCTACATAACAATAATTGCAAGTAGTTGCACGGTGTCTTAATGGGATTCTGTTAACTCTGCCTAAATATCTTGTCCATATTGTTTCCTTTGCCATGTAGGCAACTCCTGGGACCTTGACTCTATTATTTCTGCCTTCCACATGTGCAACCTAGTCAGGGAACCTGAGGTATGCAATGTTATTACAATATACAAACATTTAAATTGAAGTTATTATGATAAAGGCTATAGTCACAACCTGTGAGGGAGGATTGTTTATATAAATTCAGCTCAATACTTCATTCTAGGATGACGGCACTTGAACAGTTCATGTAGATGCATCTTTTTTACATAGTTCAACAAGCTCAGTGCTGGTGGCACTGAATCCTATAATGTGAATGCACAGAGGCAGTTCTTGAAGGACCACAGTTACTATTGAGTAACTTCTTTTTGTGACTTGCTTCATCATTCCATATTGCTGACTGCATGAAATTATATTTTGTGTGTATAATCAGAGATTTTTACTCCTCCTTGGCCTCTGCGTAGAAAGGGGTGGAGAAGGGTGGTGTCTTGTGCTGTTCTACAGCACCAGGGAGAAAAGGTAACAAACTAGCTTGGAGAGGAGGGAAGATACATTTGAGCCTGCTTACATTAAGCAAGAAGTGACACCGAAGGTGCTGCTACCATGCTTTGTCATTTACCTTGGCTTTTGATGTTCATATGATGGCCAGATTAGTGCACTCTGTATAGTACATAGACAGGTCAGGTTCTTTGGGTAAATCCATTATCTTTTATTAGTCCAACTCAAATTCTTGGAAAAATTCTTCTTAGGAAGCTTTCATGCACAAATACCCTTCATCAGGCTGAGGCATCTATGGTGTGACCTGTAGTTTTTTGTTATGGAATGTCAATGGAAATATATTTTTAAATTGTTCATTAAATGTAAGTGATGCATGTTGAGGCATACTTGGTACCAAATGGAAAATAGCAGTGTGTGATCTCTTACACACTGCAAGATGGATGAAAATTGATGGTTTAAAAAAATAGACATTAAAAAAATAAGTTAAATACATTTTACTTTTTAAGAATAACAATTTGAAATCATAACAATTGTTGTTAATAGATTCATAGATTATAAGGGGCTGGAGGGGACCTTGTAAGATCATAGTGTTCACTTCAGCCCCTTTGCAATAGGCAGGAAAGACAACTGGGGTCAGGTGACCCCAGCAAAGTGATTGTAGAGTCTCTTCCTGAAGATTTCCAGGGTATGTGATTTGGACCACCTCTGGAGGGAGTTTATTCCACAGTCTGGACTCCCTAACTCTGAAAAAGTTTTCCCTGGTGTTAAGCCTGAAATGGTCTTCCAGGAGTTTGTGGCCATTACTCCTGTTTTTTCCCAAGGGTGCCCTAGTGAACAGTTGTTCACCAAGCCCTTGATATAGCCTGATATAGTGGTAAGCTGCTACCAAGTCCCCTCTCAGCCTTCCCTTTTTTAGGTTGAAGAGATCCAAGTCCCTCAGCCTTTCATCATATGGCTTGCCTTGCAAGTCTCTGATCATACAGGTGGCCCTTCTCTGAACTCTCTCAAGCTTTTCCATGTCCTTGTTGAAGTGTGGTGTCCAGAACTAGATGCAGTACTCCAGCTGTGGTCTCACCAGTGCTAAGTAAACCAGAAGAATCACTTCCTTGGTTTTGCTTGAGATGCATGCCAGAGTATTGTTTGCCCTGATGGCTACAGAATTGCACTGGCAGTTCATTTTCTTACTATGGTCTATTATTACCCCAGGTCCCTTTCAGTCATGATGCTAGTCAGTTTTGCACCATTAAGCCTGTAAGTATGTTGGGGATTGTTTGTCCCCAGATGGAGCACTTTATACTTCTCAATGTTGAACTTCATCTGGTTCCGATCTACCCAACTTGCCAGTTTGATGCCAGTTTAAAGTTTAATGCCTAAACTTGCTGTAATACATTTAAAATAATTTAAGTAAACATGAAATATTGATAAGCCCTCTTCTACTGAATGCTGCCTTTATAATTACATGCAGAATAAAGGAGATGATGTGTATAATGCTGAAGTTTACCATGCTTTGCATTAAATATTTGTACCATTTTCAGTTTTTACAATGGAATACATGTGAATATTCACATTTTTTCCAGATATGCCGTAAATAATTTATGTTTTTCTTTTGCAAAAAGCTATTTTCTTACCTACTTTTGGTTTTAGTTTAGTTAGCAGGTACTGAGAGAATATTTATTTGAACTAGGTCCTTCATATTCAGGGGCAAGGGAACTGTAAAACGCAGGACATGTTTTTCCTTTCCAAATCTGTGAATAAAGAATAGGTAGGAAAACATGAGATGTACTTATTCTAAAAGACTTAATTCAGTAGGATTTAGGTAACTAACTAAATAGGTACTTTTGACAATCTCCATAGGAACCTAATTACACCTTTAGGCAAAAACATACCTGGATGGGAAGAAACAATCCATAAATTCACTTCTAATATATCCTATCTTAATGGATCCATTTTAAATGCAACATTTATTTTGATAACCATTTTTCTACTATCTAGCACATCCTTGGTCTTTCCATATAATTAATTAAAACTGTGTTTAAATTTTTTTTAAAGTTCTAATTAAAAGTCAGTTTCCAGCCAAAAGAGGCCAGAAACACATCCTGAAAAAAGGATTATCAGTTAAATGTCATTCACTTTTCTAATGCAATAACAATTCAAAAATTAAAAATGTGAATAAATAGTATTTGAAGGTACATAATTACTTAAATACATCTAAATATATTGAATAATTCTAGTTAGTAAAAAGTACCAAATCTAGTGTATAGGCTATATTTAGTTGCTAACCAACATGTTTTTATGAGCATGCCAATTAATGAGAACAAAACTCTTTTTAGGAGAGCAGCTAAGAAATAGAACTGTAAAATATGGTTTCTAATTTGCTAGTTAAAGTAATAACGTCTTTGATCTAGATTTATCTAATGTAACATGTAAGGGAGCCCTTTAAGCTGTAGTTAGCATGCTAATGGTGGCATAAATGTCAAAGGGTGGTACATATGCACCCAATTTAAGGTGCCATAAAAGACAAACTAGCCATAAAAATGTTCTACGTATGTAGAATATTTTTATGGCTGATTTGTATGGTATGAATTGAAGGTATGGCATGTCTGGGGTTGTTCAAGGGATGGGGCCCTGGGACAGCCCCAGATCACCTCCTACTTTTTACTTGCTGGTGCAGAGGAAGCCTGGGATCCACTTACAACAGCAAGTAGTAATGGCGCAATTGGGATCTGATCCCTGACCTCCAGATTGTGCCTCCAGCCATGCATGTGTGGCATGGCAGGAGGTATAGCTGTTGGGATCAGGGACCATGGTACCTTTAAATGTGTGGTATGCCAGGGCCTTAACACAACATCATGGCAGTATGTCAAAGTGCCATCTTTAGAATGCTGGTAGTTTAGTTTTTATGTGGATTCAGTCCTTTGTCTGAGTCATAAGACTTGGCGAAGGTATCAGTTGTGATGCTGCTGTCTAATGCTTGTTTCACATGGGACACAAGTCACTGTCTGACTTCCAAAACCAGTGCTTGAGAGGTGAAAGTTCCTCATGTTGGCTACAATTTGAGCCATCTAGTTCATTCTTGATATAAATTTATTATCATTTGAAAGTTCTGTTCATCTAGCTCAGTGGTTCGCAACCTTTTTAGATGCAAGGCACTTAGAAAATGCCAGCTCTTAGTTTTCATTCATTTTTTGACTACAGAAAAAATAATAGAGCACTTCTTATATTGCAAAGAACTCAGAAGAACTAGAGCAGGTCACAATGTTTTTAACACCCATTGTGGATTCCAATTTAAAATCTCTGGGCTTACCTTGTGAATCATTTTTACATTGTTAATGTACAAATATTGTGTGGCACCCTGTGGCACACCTGAAAGGATCTCAAAGCACCTTAGGGTGCTGCAGCCCCCTGGTTTAGAATCACTGTTCTAGTTTAAAATTGCCATAAGGAGTGGTGTTATAGCATAGATGTTTAGTAGTTCATGAATCTTAATGAGAAATCTGTTTAATAGAAATTGATCACCTTAATCTAAAATAAATATACTATCCATTTATGTTTGTATAGGATACATAACTTAGAAACAAAATACTACTTTTGTTGCTAGAAATAGATCAATTTAGCAATAAAATGTAATTAAAACAATTCGGTCCCCATACAATTCCCTCTTTGAATTATTTTTTCCAGCACTTGACAAATGAATAGCAGACATTTCACATTCCTGCCTTGCATATGTTTCTTTGGGGAGTTTGCTTGTATTAGCTAGCTGCATGGTTGAATGCTTTTTTGATTATTTAGCAGACAAAGGAACTTTTTCAGTTGTGGCTCAGCATTTGGGAGTTACTAATAACCATTCTGGTAATCTAGAAATCCCTAAAGCGAATGTACTTTGCTGTCTTAAAATATAACTACAAATTCATTTCATGTTAGTACTCTGCAAAGTGTAAATGTGATATGTTGTTTTTATGGTCATCTAACATTGCATTCTAAAATTGAAGTAGCTCTTGCTCGAATTACAATAAGTAACTTGTAAGTGCTTGTTTATTTAGTAAAGGTAGGGACTGCATCAATCAGCTTTAAAAATATGGCTTTATTGCAATATAAGGAAGTCTCTCTTTTACCCTAATGATTTGATGCATCTCTAGTAAACTAACACTAAAGAACAAGTTAAAAAGGAGTTAAATAGTGATGTCAACTTGCAGCTTTGTGTATAGTCTGTTGTTGGATCTGTTGAAAAAACTAAGAACTTGGAACCTGATTCTGTAAGACTTCCCTGAGAGAAACCCATTGTATTCCTTAAAAATAATTTATGCAGACAGCTTCCAGGACTTAATGTTTGGTTAGACATTAATTCTTTCCCAAATGCATATAATGTGAAAAGCTCCAGTCATTCTTTGGACTTGCCTTTCTTATGCACCTTGGCTAGGCTCAGGTCCTTGATGCTTTGTTTTCTGGTATGAACTAAAACTGTTATCAGCAAGATTTTTGGGTGATACCAGTAACAAATTAATTTGGGGATTCTATCTTTCACCTCATCAGAAAAAGAAAGCCTTGGCAAAAAATTCATTGAGGATAGGAAGACTTCATTTATCATCTCTTATCTGGAAAGAACAGCAGTGCTAATAGTACTAAAAATTCTCAAAATATTATGCACTAAAATGTGAAGTACATTATCATAGGGTGTACTTTTGTCCTTCATTCTATTCATTTGGTTGGTTGCTAAGCTACTGAAGGGCAGAGTCCTCTAACCTTGTAGTGGTATTATTATTACAGCTACTATCCCAAGAGAATTGGAAAATCAACAGAGATAAAAATACATCTCAGAATGTAATAATTCAGTGATTACCAAAGTGTTGCAGTCTAGATAATATTATTTTCTTAAAACAGACAGAGTCTTATTTTTCAAGGTCCTTTGGCCCCTTTCATTTCAGTCATATACAGCATTTTAAATTTTATTTTGCTATTCCTTGTGAGTTAAGATGAACAAAGAAAATAAATTCACATAAGCTCTTATCTTAAAAACCAGCCAATTGCTTGTCAAGAATGACGGGGGGTGAGGGGAGCAGGTGGGGATAGAGCCCTAGCTCCTCCCCCCCATCTGGGCCCATTCCCCCTTCCCTCATGCTGCTTGGGATCTGGGTCCACTCCCCCCCTCCCCACCACAGTGGTAGGGGGAAGGGAGGAGTGGGCCCAGGCCCAATGTGGGGGAGGACCAGACCTGAGGGTGGGGAGAAGCTGGGTCACTGCAGCGCAAGGGGGCAAGGGGGAGCAGCAGGCCCAGGCTGACCCAGTGGCGGTGGGGGGATGGGAGGAGCAGGCTCAGGGCCAGTGCAGGGAAGGAGGCTTGCTCCTCCCTTACCCCCACAGCTGCTGTGTTGGGCCAGCCGAGCTGGGCCTACTGTCCCCCCCGACCCTGCACTGCCACAGCAGGCCAGCTTTTCTTCCAGCTCAGGATCATTTCTCCCCCCCCACCGTTGGGTCTGCTCAGGGACGGGAGGAGCAGGCTCAGGGCTGATGCAGGGGCAGGGGGTGGGGCAGGTTGGGGCCTGGGTCTGAGGGGGGGAGACCTGCTCCTTCCCTCCCACAGCCTCTGTTGCAGCTGTGTTGAGGCAGTTGGGCTGGGCCCATTGTTTTCCCCGACTTTGGCCTGCTCCCCCCTCCTGGCCCCTGCATTGGGTCCAGGCCCACTCCTGCCCCCACATTACCTGCAGGGAGCAGGGCAGGGTGAGGGGTGAGGCCAGCTGTACCCCCAGCTGT
>NW_017728910.1:34043604-34108208 GCF_001723895.1 Crocodylus porosus
TCCCCACCTTCATGGTAGTGGTCTGCCTTCTGTCAGAACACTTGTTTGCGCTCTGATGTGCTGTTTGTTAGCCGACCAGAGCATGAATAAAGTGTTATGGACAGACAGACGCATTTAGGATTTTACAATATTAGAATGAAGCTGAAAAGTCTGTCTAAAATTGGGGAATTCAGATGAAAAATAATTTTACATGCTTGTATGGTTGTTTTAGGAAGAAGAAAGGAAGGTGGTTTTGAATAGTGGTTCTCAGCCAGAGGAGTTATAAAAAGTTATAAAAAGGGCCACAAATGTCGCTCCCATTTGATACTGCTAAATGGGAGGGGGTCCTGTGTAGATTCCACCTATATGGGAGAAAAGGAAAAGATAGAGATTCACTTTCTTTTTCTGACAAGAAAAAAATTATTTTAGGTTAGAAATGAAGTCTTGCACTTTTCTTTGAATTTTTCTCAATCTAGCTACAGTTGCACTTCTCTCTCTCTCTCCATATATATTACTTATTTTATAAACATGCCTTCTATTTCTAACAAAGAAGGGAGAGATGAATTAACAAGGGGACAAAAATAACTCCCCACACAAGAGATCCATTTATTCAGACCAATTATGCTTTAATTACTACTACTCTGCTAACACAGTGGATAATATTAGTACAGGAGACCCTTGTCATTTGCGGGGGATACGTTCTAGAGACCCCTGTGAATGGGGAAATCTGTGAATACTGTACCGATAATAGGATAGGATAAACAGGCTGGAGACAGTAATTCCAATAAAATGCTAACTGGCGTTTTATTCCCTGCTGCACGGGGAGAGAGCATGGGTTGGCGCAGCACACCACACCTCAAATATTCAAAACTGCAAATCGCAAATCCACAAATAGCGAGGGTTTCCTGTAAAGTTAGGTGAAGAATAAATTTAAAAAAATTGTACTGACATTTTAAAAACTAGAAAAGCATTGACTTGTACCTGCAAAAGTCCATCCATGCTTCAGCATTTGTTGAGGCAGTGCATGCATTTTGCAAAAAGTTGCATAATTAAGCTCTGATGCAAATTACCCAAACTTAAATATTTCCTTAATTTGGTCCTTTAGGAGATATAACTGTTTGTAGGCACAAGTCACTCTTGAGCTTCTAAGAACGTGATATTTGAACATTTTAAACTAATTTCCACAAAGTATTGATTTTTTAAAAATACCGTATTAATCCTCCAGTCTATTTTAATTGCACAATAAAGATCTGATACTTCCAGTATAATTTTTCTGTGTTAAGTTTTCCCCTAAATACAAGAGAAACCATCAACTTCCTCAGTAAACCTTGCTATGCTGCTGAAATATTTAAATGAGATACTTAAATGACATATTTGACTGCAAAATTATTTTGGGAAATCACAGTTAGTGTTCATATTTTAATAACATATATATTGTATGTGTATGAACACACAGAAGAAACAGCTACGGTTAAAGGATGTAACCAGGAATGTAGATGATGCAATTTTATTCCCTGCTTTGTTTTAAGCAGTTCGTGTGACATTTTACTTGGTCACTAAGGTTTTCAGTGTTTCTCTCCGTAGTTGTAAAATAACTCAAACTTTAGGAAATGCTTTGTTTTATAGAAATATTGTGAGATTTAATTTACTTGTCAGGTGACTTGATTGTTGACTAAAAATGTAGGCAAGTATAGAAGATGGTAATTGCTGACAATTAAACATGTTGATAGAAAAATAGTTATTAATAGCATCTATTATTACTGTTATTAGGCATGCAAGTAATGATGGGGAGCATAATATCCGTTGGAATTAGATATCAAATACTGTATGTAAACTAAGTTTTGAAATGCATTAAGGAGCTGATTATTATTTGTGCTGAATACAAATATCAGTTTAAATTACCATAGTTGCTAATTTTTAAGCTATAGAAAATCAAATCTATCTACAATTGTAAGCCAGACTCTTTTATAAAATTAAACTATCATGCAGTGCAATGCACTTTAGTGACTGACACTAGGTTAATGATACATGCTTCATTAATGAAATGGTTGTGTGAAAAACTTAAACTAAGATTTGGAATACAGTTACAGTGTAGATTAAATCTACTGAGCAGAACAGAAAAATAATGAAATACCTACTATGTTTGTCACTATTTTCCGCCTTTTCTGCATCCTCTGTCTCAAGGTTGCTTCCCCCATTCAGCAAGGGACCCACACTTTCCCTGATCCTCCTCTTCCTACTGGCATAAGTGTAGAAACCCTTCTTGTTATCCTTCTGGGTTTTGGGACATATTTGACATAGCCCTTTCCTCTGAACAGTTAGTTCTAGGCCTGTGTGAATACAGAAGTATTCAATTTGGATTTGGTCGATTCGGAGGACAGTAATTTGATTCAGAGATTTGGATTACTGTCCTGAATTGATTCGGCTGAATTGGCTCTGGAAGATTTGGCGCTGATTCAGAGAGATTCAGTGTTTTGGATTGGCCAGGGAGAGACAGGCACAGCCGGGTGGCTGCAGGTTCTCCCACTGCTGCTCCAGTTGTGCCTGCCTCTCCGTAGGTGGGGCAAGCTGCAGGAGAAGCCTGCCAGCCACATGGCAGCTGTCCCATGGTGCGGTTGCAGTGCAGCACAGCGCAGCTCAGTATGGCACTTTGTGCTGTCTGGGAGCTGGGGCCACTGGGGCTGAGTGCTTCTGGGGTCTAGGTGACACATGGAGCTGCCTCATCTCCCAGAAAGTGCGTGGTACCCTGCCAAGCCACACCAACATCAGCGCTAGGAGTGGGGGCTCTGCCCTGTTGCCACCTGCCAGCCAGCGGGGTAGCACAGGATGCAGGTGCAGCAGCGCTGGGAGTGGGGGCTATGCCCTGCTGCTGTTTGCCTCCTTCTGCCTGGAGTGAGCCACACCTGCATCCTGCCCCCCTGCCCCTCCCCTGCCCTGGCTGGGCAAGTGGCAGCAGGGCAGAGCCCCCGCTCCTAGTGCTGCTGCACCTGCATCCTGTGCCCACCCTGCCCCAGCTGGGCAGCTTGTCCTGGCCCCAGCCCCAGCCCCAATCCTTCCCAACCCCAACAGATTTACCAGCTGGAGGCAACTGTCAGTTGCCTGTTTAGTCTATGGCTGAATCTCTGAATTGGCTGAATCTTTTCTGAATCTTTTTCTGAATCGGGCCAAATCTCCTCTGAATCCAATCAGCTACTGAAGCTTTACACAGCCCTAGTTAGTTCAGTTGTGTTACTTTACTTAATCCCTTTTCTCCTTCTTCATCCCTTGTAACTTTTCTTTGTTCCTTTCCCTCTTGAACTTTTCTGTCAAGCTTCCTTCTGATGTGACAGCTTGATGCTAGTGTACCTGATGCCTTTGAACCTATTCCCTGCCTTTATTGTCCTTATCTCATAGACAGGAAAATTGATACAGTAATTTGTTTTTAAAGATCTTTTTATCTATAATTTAGAAGACTGGGTTACTTCTTTGATGACGCAGTGGATAAAATTGGATTAGAAAGATTGCCCAGGAAACCTTAGTTCTGGTATTTCTTAAAGTTTGAGTTCCTGAATTTGCAACTTTACTTATAAGAACATTTTCTATATGTATTGATTTACAGTGAAAAAATGGGAAAGGGAACAAATAGTGAAGGAAAACATAAGCAGAAAAAAGGAAAGCTGCAAGAGAAGGGGGAGAAAGTGGAAGTTTATAAAATGAGAGTAAAGCATAGAAAAATAAGAAAGGAAGTGACATATATTTAGGTAATTTATTTTGACATTTTTTTGGTGCTACATGTTGTAGTGATGACAGTGTAGTTTGTGGTAGGCATTTCATCAGCTGCTTAGTCTTGAGTACAGTGATGGGAAATGTAGCTATGTTATTGAGGGTATGTGGATCAGATTTACAATTCTTTTGCCAGGAGGAGGGATTCCTAGAATCCTTTTTTCTCATCTCCTCTTACTCACTTCTATTGAAAAATTCTGCTGTGGGCATCCTCATGCTGGAGTGCTGGATTCAGTTTTTTCTCCTCAATACCTCATGTATACACCAGATACGGTCTCTACCATTCTCATGGTGCTCCAGGTTATCACTGTTGTTCTGCAGGTGTTATATGCCCAGCTCCTGGACACGTGTCACAACTAACGTGAGAAATAAGACTGAGCTTTGTGTTCTCTCTGCATAGGTTCTCTTCTGTCCTTGTTGTAAGACTGATGAGTGAGTTGTTAAATTTGTATGTACTTCAACTTCTAGGCAAGTATCTAGGTATCTAGGTCAACTACTAGGCAAGTATCTAGGGCACATATTAGATAGAAGCAGCCACACATGATAGCACAGACTTTTTTTTTAAATATTAATTTGGAGTTTTGAGAGTGCTGTAGTTTCAGAAGTACTGAAGTTGATATCACTGGGGCCAGGTTTCAGTAAGCCCAAGAGTTTGTCCCATAACTATCATCAAAATATTAGAATAGATAGTCAGAAAAACTGTAGTTAATTCAGCCTGCTATCTATTGGCTAATGACCCTTCTTTTTACCATTTTTCAGCCTGCTGTATTCTTTTCCTTCTCTTCCTCTGAAAAGTAGCCTCACCACAGTATGACCTAATTTTAAACTGGAGCAAATGTAATTGTTAGTGGATTTAAAATCAAGCAAATTTTTAAAAAGACAGATGTATAAGTTCCTCAAAAGGATGGGGACAAAGAGGACTTCCAAGCCAGGGGAAATGGAAGGATGAAAGAGGCTTTATACCTGCCTGATTCTGCACTCCGAGGCAGGTGAACTGATGCTTGGTGTAACAAGAAATTCTGGAAGACAGCTTAAATTGCAGCAGCTTGCCACTGGCTGCATATGGGCAATAGTGCTCCCATTAGTCTTGGTAGTACTATTTTCTTCCAAGTCTGACACCATCACTTGATACCAGAGTTCAAGAGGGGAGTCTCTAAAAGGCTGCCTGTAACTGTTTTCAGGGGTGGATCCAAGATGGGTTCTGGAAGTAAGTAAGAACCCACTCATCCCATAGGCAGCTGTAGTGGGGCAGGAGGAGCTCTGGAGCCCCTTGGAGTGTGTGTGTGTGGGGGGGGCGGGGGGAAGGATGCTCAGACCTTCTGCCAGAAATACAGGTCACTGCTTCTGCACCTCTGATTTTGAAATCCTGGATCTGCCCATGGCTATTTTATTTAGTTTCTATGCTAGGAGAATCTTTTGAAGATGAATCCAAATATTTTGGAAACTTTGGATTACTATGATTCTTTTTATGGAAGCCAGTGTTAAAATGGGCAAATTAACGAGCCTGTCACTTGGCCTTGTGGTATTTCTTGCTAAAGTAGCCTTATTGCCTATATATTTATTTTGGTTAGTTCTTGCATGGCAAGACCCCTGATTCTTGTTCAAGTGGTTTAAATCTGGAATTAGATAATATATTATGGAGATCAGTCTCTAATTTATTTTGGTTAGTGGGTTATGAAACTCAACACAAATTATTTAAAGTAGGGTAGAATGACAGTTATTTTTAATAGTAGCTTGAACAAATGGCTAATAAAAACATGCTAATATAGAAAGCAGTTATGATTTCAGGGATTTCATAGACATTAGGGCTGGAAGGGACCTTGAAAGATCATCCCCCAGGGGCAGGAAGTCAACTGGGGTCATAGGATCCGAGCAAGGAAAACATCCAGGTTTCTCTTGAAGGCATTCGAAGTAGGTGCTTGAACCACCTCCTGCGGCAGGCTATTCCAGACCTTGGGGGCTCAAGACAGTAAAGAAGTTTTTCCTTATGTCCAGCCTGAAACGGTCTTGCAGGAGTTTATAACTGTCTGATCTTGTCATCCCTTAGGGGATTCTGGTGACCAAACATTCCCCCAGATCCTGGTGAATACTCCTTACAAACTTATAGGTGGCCATCAGATCACCCCTGAGCCTGCACTTTTCCAGGGAGTCCCATAGCTCTCAGCTTCTTGTCATAAGGTTTGTTTTCCTGACCTCTGATCATGTGCGTGGCTTTCCTCTGCACTCTCTCAAGCTTCCCCACATCCTTTTTGAATTGTGGAGCCCAAACCTGAATGTAGTACTCCAGCTGCAGCCTCACCAAGGCCGAGTATAATGGGAGAATGATGTCCCAGGATCTGCTTGAGAAACATGTCTGGATGCAAGCCACGGTTTTGCTCATTTTACTAGATGCAGCATCGCATTGGTGGCTCATATTCATCTTGTGGTCAATCCTGGCCCCCAAGTCCCTCTTGTTCATAGTACTAGCCAGTGTAGCACTGCCGAGTCTATAAGCATGCTGCAGGTTTTTCCTTCCAGGGTGGAGAACCTTGCATTTTTCAGTGTTAAACACCATCAGGTTCTTGTCTGCCCATTTCCTGAGTCTGTCAAGGTTGGCCTGGATTATCCCCCTGTCCTTGGGTGTGGATGCTTTATTCCAAAGTTTAGTATCATTGGCGAACTTGGCTAGTCCACTTCTGACTCCAATGTCCACATCATTAATGAAGAGGTTGAACAATATAGGTCCAAGGACAGAGCCTTGAGGGACCCCACTGATTACAGGGAACCATGACAATTGACTTCCATCAACCACCACCCTCTGGGTCCAACCATGGAGCCAATTTCCCAGCCAGAGGATCATGGTGGACCTGAGGCCGCAGTTAGGCAATTTTGCCAAGAGGTGATCATGGGATACCAGATTGAAGGCTTTTTTGAAGTCAAGATATATGACATCAATCTCTTCCCCCTTGTCCAGGTGATAGGTCACCTGGTCATAAAAGGAAATGAGATTGGTCAAGGACAATCTACCTGCAAAAAACCCGTGCTGGCTATCCCTCAGGGTAATGCCACTGGCCAGTCCGTTAAGAATGGCCTCTTTGATAATCTTTTCTAAGACCTTCCCCGGGATAGAGGTCAGGCTGATGGGCCTGTAGTTTGCTGGATCCACTTTCCTCCCTTTCTTGAAGATAGGCACCACATTAGCCTTCTTTCGGTCATTGGGCACTTCACCAGAGCGCCAGGAGCTCTCGAAGATCCATGCCAGGGGCTGAGCTGTGATGCAAGCCAGCTCCTCAAGTACTCTGGGGTGTAAATTGTCAGGGCCGGCTGACTTTAAGGTGTTCAGCCTCTCAAGGTGTTCCTTCACCAGGTCAGCATTAATGGAGTGCAAGGAACCACCCTTACTCAGGCGTCCCTGTCCTGTAATGGGCAGGGGCATCCTATGGGACTTGTGAAAGATAGATGCAAAGTACCCATTTAGTAAGTTGACTTTTTCCTGAGCGTCAGTCATAGTTCTCCCAGGTTTAGCGGGGGTTCAGTGTTGCCTTTGTTTTTCCTCTGGCTCCCCACGTAGCTAAAGAAGGACTTTTTATTGTCCTTGATTCTTGTAGCCAGTTGGAGTTTTGTCCCAGCCTTGGCTTTCCTGATTCATTCCCTGCAGGTCCGGACCAGTGCAGTATAGTCCTCCTTGGAGGTGGATCCTGTCCTCCATCCTTTGTAGCTTTGTCTTTTTTTAGACACAGGAGGTCCGATAGTTCCTTGTTGAGCCAGGGGGGCTGTTGTGCCCTCTTGCTGCCTTTCCTCCAAGATGGAATAGCATTAGCTTGTGCATCTAGGATTGCTCCCTTGACGAGTAACCACTCTTCCTGGACTCCCCTCCCCATGGGGTTGTGGTCCCTTAGGGCCTCACCAACAAATCTCCTGAGCTTGTCAAAGTCAACTTTCCTGAAGTTGAGGACCTCTGTACTGCTGACTGACTTGACAGCTTTTCGGCAGATGGTGAAGGTTATCAACTTGTAGTCGCTATCATCCAGCTTCCCTTCGATGGTTAGGTCACTGATTAGGTTGTCCCCAGTTGCCAGTATCAGGTCGAGCAGCACTTTGCCTCTTGTTGAGCTGTAGATTTTTTGAGTCAGATAGAGCTCATTCACGCACATGAGGAAGCTTTGCGACCATTCGGATTTGGCCAAGTGCTCTTCCCACGAGATGCCTGAGTAGTTGAAGTCTCCCATGACAACCATGGACTGGGAGTGTGCAGCCTGAGCCAATTCTCTGGCAAACTCCTGGTCAACCTCTTGATTCTGGGAGGGAGGTCTATAGTAGACTTCCACCATTGTATCCCCTGTGCCGTGTTCCCCATGGATTTTAACCCAGAGGGTGTCTAGTCATCCACCCTGGGTGCTGATGTCGGCTTGTAGGGACACGTAGCTCTTCTTGACATAGAGAGCTACTCCTCCACCACTTTTGTCCACTCAATCCCTCCTGTACAGGGTATACCCGTCTATACCCATGGTCCAGTCATGGGTGGAGTCCCACCACATCTCCGTTATCCCTGTGACATCATAGTTGTTTGTGTTGAGCAGGAGGACAAGTTCCTCCTGTTTATTTCCCAAGCTCCTAGCATTGGTGTACAGGCAGGCAAGTGTCCCCTTGGGGGGCCCTTGCCTTGTCCACAGCTCGCCCTTGGGCTGGTGGAGGGGTGGCCTCCCATAAGTGCCTTGGCCTGCTGGCTTTGCAAGGGTTGCTCAGCAAGCCAGCAGTGGTGGTAGTCCCCCCCATCCTCTGATGGGCTTAGTTTAAAGCCTGATGGAGCAGATCAGCCAGTCTGGCTGAGAAGAGCCTGCTCCCCAGCGGTGAGAGGTGGAGGCCATCCTTTCCCAGCAGCTTGCTGCTTCTCTCACCATATAGCGGACTGTGGTCATGGAAGCCAAAGCCTTCCCGTATACTTTCAGTGTAATAGCTTTGTTAGCTAAGCATCATTACAAAGTAAAAAATATTTGTTTTTACATATTATTTAAAGATACTGTCATAAAAGTATACTTCTGTTTGCAGAAAGCATGCTGATTCCGTGTAGCTCCTTATTTTTCTGAATTTGGACAATTGTTCAACCAGATTTGGTCTCATGGGGCACTTGTACATGTGACACCATTACCATGAACATGTGATGAAAAGGTCACTTTGTGTGGCTTAATGGTGTCATGCTGTACACATGCAAGAGTTTTGAGGTTTTAAAATGAGTTAGCATTGTTAAAAACTAAACTACATCCTCATGTGGTTTAGTTTGCAACATTGTAAATTGCAATGATGCAGCTATCAGCTTGCCCCCTGGCCATGGAAAAGGTGGGTAGGCACCACAGAAAAAAAGGATTGGGCCCCTTGCCGTTTTTGCCTTCAGTAGGCTTCTGCAGCTGGCAGGACATCTAGGGCTGCCTAGGAATGGGCTGGCTTACCCCTGGGGCAGTGCAGGAAGGCAGCAGGAGGACAGCAGGAGGGCAGTGGGGATAGTGCATGGGATGCTGGAAGCCCAGGCAGTCTGCTAGCTGGCTGGATGCTGCCTTAGCTCAGAGGTGCCCAATCCAGTGCTTCCCTGAGCCATTCCAGTGCCTTGTGTGCTGTCCCTGCTGCCTTCTCTGGCCACCAGCAAACCCAGCTGCCTTCTGCTGCCTCTCTTCACTGGCCCAGGGGCAAGCTGAGTGTGCTTGCAACTGAAGAAGGCAGTGGGGACAGTGCATGGGGTGCTGGAAGCCTGGGCAGGCTCACAGAAGCATTGAATCAGGTGCCACTGAGCTGGGGCAGCAGTCAGCCAGCTAGCAACTGGCCCAGGCAGCCCCACGCCCTGTGCAATGTTCCTGCCACCAGCAAACCCAGCCACTCTCCTGCTGCCCTCCCATGGTGCTCCAGGGGTGTAACAATACGTATGGATCTCAGAGGCAAAACCAGCAGCAGCAGAAAGGAGGAGTCTGAAGGAGGAACAGGACATGAGGGGGAAGAGACAGGAAGAGGAGGAGAGTTAGGGAGTCTGGGGCAGAACAGCAGGCCATGTAACAGCTCTGTAAGAAACTGCTATAATAAAGACACTGTTTATGTTAAGTAGGGAGTTGTTCCTTGATTACCCACACTGTGTCACATGAAACAAGGGGCAAGATAGCCCATTTTTGGGTGGCTCCAGCTGTCCTGTCAGCCACAAGAGCCTGCTAAAGGCAGAAGTTGCATGGGCCCAATCCTTCCCCCCCCCCTCCCGCCAGCAGAGCCTGCCCAGCTCAGAGGGAGCACCTGGCCAGATCCAACTTTTCGCTGAGCCCGGCCGCTGAAAGCCCACTGGGTGCTGCTCTCTAGGCAGGGCTGGGAACAGTTGGATCAAGCTGCATGCTGCCTTTGAGCTGTAGCAGCACCCAGCCTGCTAGCAGCTTAGCCGCGGGCACCACATCCATGGAAGGAAGGACCGCAGCCCCCTGCAGCTCAGGGGCTGATCAGCCTGCCGGCAGCTTGCCCCCCCCCAGCCATGGCTAGGCTCTAGCTCTGACAAAAAAAAAAAGGGGGGGGGGATCAGGCCTCTTGCTGCAACGTGAAGGAAAAATTGAAATGGTGGGTTTCAATTAAAAACCCGCTGTTTCAATTTATGGGGCATAGATTAAAACCCTGAGGATTAAACCCCCGTCACGTGTACAGGCACCCTTGACTTGCTTATTTGTTAAGTCACTTAAGCTTTGTCTTTTCCTCTTTAAAAAATAATTGTCACTCTTAGTGCCTTGCAATTTAAGAAGTGCCAAGAGACATGAAATGAGTAATAATATACAAACCATAATGAGCTACTTGTGGAAGCAGTCCCACTAAACTTACTTTTTTCCTGGAAACACTTGACTTAAAATCTATATTTCAATGTTATTCAGGATGGTGAATCTTGGAGCTGTATTACTATTCATGTTGACAGTCACTTCCCTAATCTTTTGCAGTTTGCATGATAAATGCATCATTTTTCTGTTCTTTGGTCTCAGTTTAGCATTTTTGATGTGCATTGATCAAGCTTAATATGCTTTAATATCATTTCCACAGTTGACAGTATCAGCCAAATATGACTGGATGAAGCAGTAAGGTTAATGGGACAATAATTCTTTTTATAGGTTTAGCAAGTTATTTGACTTTGATTCTGTTAGTAATTTTACTGCTTAAATTATATCTGCTTTTCATAACTTAAATCTTATTTTCCCATTTGAACCATGTAAAAAGTAAACCATTTTACCTGCTGTAGAGAAATATGGATGATGATAACTTGTGTAAATTTAAAATGATCTTCCTAGAGTGTTAAACCACTTTTTGGGTGATGTGCTTTTTTCTTCTTCAAAATGAATGATACTACCAATAGGAATCATTAGGTAATGAAGCCTCAAGTCAACATATTTCAGTGTATTGAGCTGATATAAGCAAACATATACTGTGTAGAAATTTTATCTGTTGAACTATTCAGCAAAGTATAGGTAGTGGTCATTTTGTAGTCTAGTAGTTTAAATAAATAAATAAAAAATAAAACTCGGTGTCCCAGTACTGAATAACATCCAATCTAGACCTACCCATGATTATTATTTTTTTTTTACAACTACAATTTCCCTCAAATATCAACTCATTCTGTTTTTATCAAAATCCTGTTTTATTTGCCTTGGGGGATGCTCATCCTTGCAAGGAGAAGAAGAACGCACTCCTTCTGACCTAGCAAGAGAAGGGATATATGAGATAATCTTTATTTCATAGATTATAGTGTATTTGCTCAAATATAGGATGAGGTTCCCACCCTCCCAAATCAACATGGGGGAGAAAGCCCCTTGTCTTACATGGCCGTACAAGGAAATCTCACTAAATATAAATATGTTATCTATCTTTGAACTGCTGCTAAATGCAAATGCAGCATGTGCTCAGTAATGGAAACCAACTATGAAGTTGATTAACTGAAGCCAACATGGAGCATCCCTATAAAAACACTAATATATATATATATATATATATGTCAGGTATCACTGTCCCCTGTGGACCTGACAGACACTGCCTAGGGTGTTATCAGCTATAATTGGGGATCTTACATGCGTGTGTATGTGTGTGTATATGTGTATATGTGTGTATATATATATGTATGTATATATGTATATATACATATATGTAAAATAGAGAGAGAGAGAAATATATTTTTGCAATTATATATAATTTTTTTTTTTTTTTTGCAAAAATATTTTTCTATATATATAGGTATATGTGTGTATATATACTCTACCCTACCAGTCTTTAAAACACATCTCATACCCATTACAGTACACACACCTGGCACAGATGGCCTATATTGGGCAAACATTAGTGCAACCTGTCTAAATAAGACATATGGTAGGGCTTATTGAGTGCAGTCCCCATCAGTACTGACTCTTTTTAAAGTCATGATGAGCCATTACATTCAATATATATTTACTGCCTTTTCATTCCCAAAGCTGAGCTGCACTTTTCTTTCCTATCTCCAGCAGTCTTGCAGGTTCCCCTGCGTACCTTCCCCTGTCTTCTCCCCCCACCTCCCACCTCCTCCCTGCTGATTGGTGGAGGGGCGCTGCTTGCAGCCCACTCCTGATTAGCAGGGAAGTGAAAACTGTGGTTTTAAACTTGGCTCTGTTTTTGTCTCCCCGCTGGTCAGCAGTAAGCGATGGGGTTGCTGGGGCCCCTCAGCCAATCATCACTGGGGAGGCAAAAACAGAGCCAAGTTTAAAATTGTGGTTTTTGCTTCTCTGCTGATCGGGTGCAAAGTTTAAGTGGGGACCCTCCATCAATCAGCAGCAGGGTGGGTGGGGGGGAGGGGAGTGACGCAAGGGGGAAAGTGCAAGATTAAAGGAGCCTCAGCATAGCCCACTTTTGCCATGAATCCAGTAGGTCCTGACCAGTGAACTATATGGTAAACCATGAGCCCCTTGGCTTTAAACTACAGGCAGTCCTCGAGTTACAATGTTTCATGTTTACAATGTTCATAAATTGACACCCTGTTTCAACTTTATGACATCAGTTTTGACTTACAACACTTGATCCGATGCAATGCCACACCATTGAACAAGTTTGCTGCAGTGCTTATCTCCCTGGAGAGAATCTGTCCAAACTTCCTCAGACACTTTCTTTAAGAAAGCAGACAAGACTCCAGAAAAATGTGCAGCCAAGACTCCTGAGAAGACTCCAGTCAAGAACCCTTCAAAAAGTCCAACAAAAAGCCTTTCAAAAAGTCCAGCAAAGTCACCTCAAAGAAGTCCTTCCAAATCAATATGATTGCTATTTACAACATAAATACATTAATGTAGCTATATTAGTCATATATATTTGATCAAGTACAAAATTCTGGGGTATTTTTGGTGAAAATAGGGTATCGGGCCTTGGTTCAGGAACTAATCCCCCATTTATAACATTGTTTCTTATGAGAAAATTGGTTCCAAGTTACAATGTTTCGACTTAAGATGCAGTTTTCAGGAACCAATTGTGTCATAAGCCCGAGGACTGCCTGCAATATCATATATAATTTTACTCTAAGTAGGTGCTAAAGTGTTACTTATAAGTGTGTTTATGGAGTATCTGTGCTAAAACTTGAAGCAGTTCCAAAAAAGGTAAAATGCATCATTTCTGGGTGAACTAATTCTATGGGTACTTGTTGCTGGTAGGTGTTACAAGGCTTTAGCACCTTTCTGGTTGGTGCCTTGTTCCCTAGTGACGTCAGGGTGAAACCAGGCTCTGGTGCCACCTAGATGGTTCGGGCGCTGCTCCTACTCACCTGCCATGTCTTGAATGTTGGTTGATGGGGAAGCAGTTCCCTGTCAGTAGCCCCAAAGGGGTCTTGACCCTAGTCTTCTCTTCGTGGGGCTCCAAACCTCCCCTTTACCTCATCCTTACCACATCCATGTCCTGGGAAAACACTGCTCCCTGTAGTCTTCCTTGGGATAATCTCACCTCATCCATGTTACCTGCCTTGACCTGGGTCGGGTCTTTCTGGCTGTCAATCCCTCCCAAGTCGATCCCTTGTCTTTGGACTGGCTTAACTGACAACTTAACTGAAAAGGTGTTTGGCGTCTGCCAACGGGCACCTGGAATTCTGTCTTCCAGGACCCCCTTAGCCCCCTGGGTTGGGAATTCGTCTGTCTCTTCCCTCCTAGCAGGCATAGGGGCAGGCCACCTCCCCATATAATTTTTTCCAGGGCCCAGCTGACTCAGAGTTAATCACTCCTGGTCCCACCACCTGGTGGTACTTGCCACCACCACCACATGGGGCTCTGATGCAGCCGCCTCCTGCTTCTCCCTCTTCACCAGTCTGCCTGAGGAGGTTAGCCATTTCTCCTTGCCCCTCCCCACCATGGTACCTGAAGTCTCCGATGCAGCTGTGGCTCCACTCTTGAGCATGGTGGGGAATTGTTTTTCCCCACTGAGGCTCCCCGGCAACCCTCTGCTTCCAGGGGTTGGGCTCCCTGTTCCTTTTGCTGGGATTCTCCAGCAGATGCTCAGCTTCCCCTCCCTGTGCTGGGGGCCGATGCTGTCTGGCTCCACGGCCAGTGTCTCCCGCTTGGCATTGCACTCCTCTCTCCCCAGCCAGCTGACTGCCTCTCCAGCTGCTCTTTGAGCAGCCCGTGCTTCTCCAAAGCCCCGTCCCTGGGGCTTGCCAATTTGCAGGCTCAGGCAGCTCCAGAACTGCCGGCCTTGCATCAGCATTTCTCCACAGCTGCTGCTCATCTTCATCCCTCTGGTGAGTACACTTGTTGGGCAGGGTCTTAGGATGTGTTGGGGGGGGGGGCTTTTGTGTCCCCTCTCACAGTACTATATGCAAATTGCTATGGCTATGTTTATTTCAGGGTCCATTTATTCAAATATGTACCTCACTTATATGTGCTCAGGGAGAGCACCGTCTGACAGTAGAGGGGGAAGGGGCTGCAGACAGAAGAAATTTTGGAGAGGGAGCAGAGGGCCAGGGTTCTGCCTGATTCCTCAGATTTATTTTCCCTGCTGTAGCAGTGGAGGTTGACAAATTTGACACAAACCTCCAATAATTAGATTCTATACCTGGAAAATTTATATCATATTTATAATTTTTCCATATATAGAATCTAATTATTGGGGGTCATTTTATAATCTGGGTAGTCTTATATTCAGGTAATAAGTACTGCTACTCTATTCACCACAGTGTAACAGTTCTAGTGGCATGTTTTGAAGTCTACATGATTTAAAATTGCAGACATTTTCATATTCTTCAATTTTACTATAATTTTTAGCCATTGCAGCAGAGTCCAATTTTAGACCAGGGAAAAGTAGTCTGTTATAGTGAGAAAAAAAGCTTAAGGGAATTATGAAAATAAGAGAATTGTGGAAGAGCATTGAGAGTCACATCAGCCATTTTTGAAATTCAGACAGGCTCTGATATTTGTCAGATATTCCTGAGGAAGAAAGAGCTATTTCTCTAAATGCTGGCAAGAATTGGTAATTTGAAAAATACTCCCAGAAAGGTGATTACATTTAATAGATATGGTAGTACAAGTACTTTTGCTATTCAAAAAATGGTGGACTTTTTATTAATCACTGTAAAAAGTTTTGAAGGCATACTGTAAAAAATGGAGAGCTAAAAAGTGCAGAGCAAAATCTCAGTCACATTTAATCTTAAGGAAAGTCCTTGGGGGGGAAAAATAGGCTCTAGCTGGTTTTGATTAGGGAAATTGTTAAAATAGGTCTAAAATGATCAGCTATGTTTGAATATAAATGCTTTAGAAACTTTTTAATGTTTTGGTGCCATGTTAATGACTCTTTACAGACAGCTTTAGGTTTCTTTTTTCTTTTGTCAAAGTATAAGGGTAGTAACGGGTGAGATTTAGTATAAAATTGTCAAGAATATTTTCAGTCTCCAGTTTTAAAATTTTCCTTGCATGCAGAGTTATTTTATTTGTAATAAATTAATTCTGTGTGCTCTTCAATTTTAAATGATGGAACTTCCCCCCCTTTAATTCACATTGGTGGAGGGACCTAGTTTATAAGTATAGATAAATGAGTATTTTTTTTAAAAGTTTCTAGTTACAAAAAAAATCCAGCTGAATTTAAGGAATATTAAGTTACATCATATTAAGGCATTTCTCACATGTATTTTGATCCATGAGCGATATGCTTAAAACGTCTCCAAACTTATGTTTTTGTTGTTCATATGCTTGTGTTGTGCATGGCATGTGGAAACTCTTTGGGTAGGAGCAGTAGGTGAAATCCTGGCTGTACTGAAGGTAATGACTGCAAGGAATGTCACCTCTTTTTTACTCATCTGTAAAATACCTAGCATGTTGGTGCTGTCCAAATCACATTTTAGGATTGCAGCAGCAAAAGTTAATTAAAATAAATTCAAGAGCACGTATTTAGAATAGTAATAAACAATTCTGAGTACCTGGGTAAGAAGGTAAGGTAGCTTTGACAGTATAGAAATCAGTGCAGGAAAGGACCAAAGAGGATTTCATAGATTTCATAGACATTAGGGCTGGAAGGGACCTCGGGAGATCATCGAGTCCAGCCCCCTGCCCAAAGGGCAGGAAGTCAGATGGGGTCATAGGATCCCAGCAAGATAAGCAGCCAATTTACTCTTGAAGGTGTTCAATGTAGGTGCTTGAACCACCTCCGCTGGCAGACTGTTCCAGACCTTGGGGGCTCGGACAGTAAAGAAATTCTTCCTTATGTCCAGCCTGAAACGGTTTTGCAGGAGTTTGTGACCGTTCGACCTAGTCATCCCTTGGGGCGCTCTGGTGAACAAACGTTCCCCCAGATTCTGGTGGTCACCCTTGATAAACTTATAGGTGGCCATCAGATCTGCCAGACCCTTGGGAGCTGCAGGGTCTGCAGGACAACCCTGGGTGAGGATCGCCCTCCTGGAGAGATAAGTAAACTGGGATGGGGGGAATGACATGGAGGGTTGTCTCTGTAGAAACCCAAGCTGGGATCCTGGGGAAAGAGAACCACATGAGCCACAACCGGCATAACCCAGCTGAGTGAAGGGAGATAAGGAGAGAGAAAGAAAGTGAGCCAGCTTCAGGGTAGAGAAGGAAATGAGAAAGAAACTGAGGCAGCTGATTTTAGGGAAGGGTTAACCTGCACTGCTGGGCAGAGGACCTGAGCAGAGGCCTGGAGGCTAGGGCAGAGCATACCCGGAAGGAGGGAGAAAGACTTTGAGGGACTTACTGATTAACATAAGTCTCTAAAGTAAGAACCAAGTTGAGAGCCATGGCTAAGTGGTTTTTTTGTGGGCTTAATTCTGTCCTACGGGAGTTGAATCCTAAGAAGGGAACACAAAAAGGAGAAAATCCTACCCTGGAGATTTGAGTTATAGTTAAGAAAGAAATAGGACCAAATTCCCAAAGAGGGGACAACTGGGAAAGCTGGGGTCAAGGGATGATGACCTGAATAGGAATATCTCCAAGGTGTGGTGATCAGCGGTCCTGAGTGCTGGTGCTAGATGACAAGCTCAGACGAACAGGCGGGGGCTAGCGGGGCAGAGACGGTACTGATGCATAGTGGTTGCAACGTAGTTTTATTACTTATGCTTGTAGGGAGCGTAGGTTTCAGATGTAAACTTTTAGTTGCTTAGAACGATTGAACCCTAAGTTGAAAACAACAACTAACTGAACTAACAAAGTTAAAACAGAACAGAACGGAGCAATCAGAGTAGAACGGAGCGGAACGACAGCTGATGGAAACGAGTTGACTGGTCACGAAATCACGAGCATGCAGGGACGGGGGTACTCCAGGAACAGAGGTGGCAGAGAGACAGGGTTCACAGGTGGCCAGCCTGTGAACTAGCTCAAGGTAACTCAGAGCTGGTCTCTGTTCTCTGATTTTCCTGAGCTGGTCTCAGCGGGTCTCTGCCTGGGCGGAAACTGTGTTGGCTTAAATACTTTTGAAATAGCCAATCAAACGACACTTTCAGTGGAATATTTTAGTTGGTTATGTCATGGCTATCTGCTAGTGCATGACTGGGTGTGCGCGCTCTGTCAGATTGAATACCTTATTAATTACACACTGGCCATGTGTGTGGCATGTGTCTGAACATGTGCACTTACTTTAAGGGCTGTCTACCTGCATGTTGGTGCTTGTCTCTCTTAACTTGGTGTCATCAGCACCTTCTAACTTTTGCTCTGACACAAGGGACCTTGGAGGAATAATGCATGCATTATTTGAGTATGTCCCTGGAGTGATTGAATGGACGAAGAGATAGAACTGACTTCTGGGAGCAGAAGACAGAGAGAGAAAGACCCAGACAAGCTCTGCCCAACACCCACAGAACAGAGTGACCATTCAGCTGAGAGGAAAGGGGCAGAGTAATGGTGAGGTTAGAGCCCTGCAGAAGATCCTTTTGGTGGCCAGACGGACAGCCCAGCCAGAACCTCCATCCTCCTAAATATATTTTCCATCAAAGCATGGCAGGCGAGTGTGGGGGCTATATACAGTGCAGTCCCAGTAACTCGATGTGGCTCCTAAGTGAGAGACTATGACTCACTTACACATCTGTTTGATAATAGCAGATAAGACGAATGCAAGCAAAGCATCTACTTCTTTACCAGTCCTAAGGTTTCATAGGGAGATGGTACATCTGGTTAATATGCAAGTGTCATCTCGTAGTTCTTGCTTGAAGGATGTCAGCAGTCTTGGAGGTTGGGGACTAATGCCCATCCCTCCCAAAAGGGTAGGCGAGATGGGCTGGTGGTGCTCCCTCTGCCCATGGTGGCCTCTGAAACCCCTCCTTTTGTATTCTTTTTCTCCTGATGACTCTATTTTTGGGTACCATTGATTTGTCTTCCTATAGTTATCTTGCTTTCCACATTCCTCCCTGCCAGCTTAATCCCGTGTTTCCCTAAACCCATCACATGAATACATCTTAATTTGGTCATTTGCTGGTACTTTAATTTGTGCATCTTTAGTCTCCTAATTTGGTCATTCTACCAAAACTGGAGATTTCTTGCCAAGTTACAGCTGGTCATTGTGACCTGATGCTAAGTTTCCATGCTTCTGTCTTGTTAAGTGTTTTAAGGGAACACTGTGCCTGTTTTGATGCTACAGTTTTCAGTTTCCCAGGATGTATGTTCCTGTTTGCCTGCTAACTTTGCACACAGTGATGAGAACGTGATTCTTCACCACAAAGAGACTTTAGAAACCAATTAACTCCTGCCAGCCCCATAACCATTATTCTAATGCGGTATTTACTCTACCTACAAGCCAATTTCTAAAAGAAAATTTCTAAATATCATTTTCAAGACATCAAGTATCATCAGGTTGTCAGGTATTGCCTTCACTTGCAGGCCTGTAAGACACTGCCTGCCTTCCGACTTGAGAGAGATGAATTCTAATTAGAGTTCTACACATCCATGCTTTCACCTGCCATGACCTGGTGTTTAAAGGAGTTGGTTCAATACCTGGATATGTAGTTCAAGTAGTCATCCCATGAGGTCCTATGTTCCTGAGGGATCCGCCATCCCTACACCCTCGCCTGTTCCACAGGTCTCTGATTGGCCACTTGGTCCTTCCCTGTGGCCTCCATCCCAAGAAGAAAAAAACAAAAAAACAAAAACCAAGCACTCCTGGCTTGGATTATTTTTCCAGCTCCTTTTAGCAGAAAACAAACAAAAATTACATTCATGAGGTCAGTCCCTCTTTTCTTCCACCACCGTCTCTATGGTGGCTCTCCACAAGCCTCTTATTGGGGTCGTCATGGTTCCCCTCATCACATTAGGTCCATCTGTGACAAAATTTTTCTTGTGCTCCTTTTAGGGACTTTAAGGTACCAATTTTCTAGAGTGCCCCTCTATCAGAGACTTTAGGGTACCTGTCTTTGCCCGGCTTTGCTGGCTCTCCCCCCCACCCCCCAACAAGCAGTTTCAAGTACAGCCAGGTCAACAGTCCTCTCTCTAAGTGCTGTCTGGGGAGCTTGCTCACTGGAGGAGTCTCCTACCGGCTGTCCACGTTGCTGTCAGTGTTCTCTGCAGCATGGCTCGGCGCGCTCCTCCTTCCGGTTCCATGCTCCCCCATCTTGCCTGTTCCGGGCTCTTCTTTATACCAGAGTTGGAGTTCCCAGCCTCTCCTCTCCAGAAACACCTGGATAAGGAGGGTTTCTGCTGGGTCCTCTGAGGCTGTGGGTCTGAGGCGACTGACCCTATGTTTAGCCCTTGTGCTTTTGAGCCCTGTGACTCTCTCGCTTTCTCACACAGGTGAATAATGAACAAAAACATTTCTTCAAATGGTCAGTTTATGACTGGAAGGCTGTTATCTTCAAGGCTGCTTGTTGCACTGGTAGCTTTGTATTTAAGTCGTAGGAGGAACATGGGTTTTACATTCTATTTCTATGGCTTAACCCCCTTTTTCAGTCTCTCAGACCCTGAGTCACCTGTCAGTTGCACTGGTTTATAAATTGGGAACAGTTCTGTGGAAGTAAAGGAATTATACTTGGGTTGGAGAGGAAACTTGAGCCATGAGAATTATTCATAGGTGACCTTGACTAATCACCTTTGATTAGAAGAATTGCTGTGACAGGCTGAAAAGGGATATGAGGTAGGGTAATCTTCAGGATTTTTCTCTCCAGCAAAAATTTGTGATAAAATAATATTAACTTAATGTTAATATATTAATTATAAAATGTAGCGAAACATTTAAAAACATATAAAATGGACACTTCCCCATGCAACATCTCTAGACTGCTGTTATTTAGTAACCACTCACTAGAAATTAAATAGGGAAATATTGTTTAATTATGTTCATTTTATGCCATAATAAAGTATGGTATGAATCACGTAAACATTTTTTAATTCTGGCCTGATGCAGGAAACCTCTTTTTACTTTTGAAATATGACTCTTTTTGTTTCTTGAACCACTGATTTTTTTTTTTTTGTGTCCTAGAAGAATTTTTCTTGGTTTATCAGTGATAATTCTTGAGATATTAAGCTCCAAACATAGAATACCCACAAGAGAATTTCAAACCAACACTTTAAGAGCCTGATCCTGTTCCGCCAATTAGGTACTTGTGTGTGATCCTTTCTACCCTGCTCAAGTCACTGAACATATTTAATGTCAATTTAAAAGAGAAATAAGTCTTCCTCCTGCTTGCCACTTTTTGTGACTTAATCTTAGGGCCAGGAAGATGGAATATTACAAAAGTAGGTGTATAAACAGTTTTACAGAGACTCTGTAAACACGTCTACTTCATTTGTAGCAAGATGTAAAAGTAGCAGGTTGTGACTCATTTTACTTTTTGAGTGCCAGATTTTGAAAAGGGAGAGGCTCTTTTTTTGTCTGTGTAGTTGCTTACTTTCTGTAGAGGTCTGCAGTTCGGACTGATCCTTTATTCCTTATACTGTTTTGATGACCTACACTTGTCATGGAGACAGTTTGTGGAATCAAAGTGACTTACTGTCCAAAAAATACCTGTTGTTGCAATGGCAGAGAAGGAGGGTCTAAATAGATACAGAATTTTAGGAAATTTATGCTTTGGAGTTTGTCAATTTGTGTTTGCCATTAATTCCTTGTTTTCTGCTTCATCCAACAAGTTATCAGAAGAATCATGGTAATCTTTATTTTAGGTACAACTGTTTCAGTGGCCATGGGCAGACCTTTCATTCCTTAGTTCATTCTTTGGATAAGCTTTAGTTAATGTCCTCTGTCAGTCCAAAGCTAGACTCTACATGTTTCTATATTAATGTAAACTCTTGTGTCTCTGTCTCCCTCTACCTCTCTACCACCATATAAACAACAGCCAAATTAGACTGTAATGAATGAATAGGAACAAAGTGGATTTCTTTAACTGTGAAAGGAACTTGTCTCTATTGAATGGTTAGGCTATTGAATGGTTTTGGATATGTAAAGACCATGTGTTTTACAAAAGCCTGCGACTGTTACCTTACCTTAATGATTATTTTAAAATGTATGGAAACAATTCATATAGGTATAAAATAGTACAGCATAGAGGTGCTTCCTGCAGAATATCTGGAAAGGTAATTTGTATTTAAAACTTGACTTTTTTGCTACATGATTTGGTTAATGGAAGCAACTTTGGGAGAAGCAGAATGTTCACACTCATTACAAATCACCCAGAAAGTGCTGAAGTCAGACATTTTAAAAGAGATCCATTGGGGTCAGCATAATAACTTACTGTGGTAACACCTGGCAAGGCTAAAACATTTTCAAAACTGCAAAGTTTAGACTTCTTGAATTTGCCTCATCTGTCACTGAAAGAGCAAGATCAGCACTGGCTTGAAATTTTGCAGAAAATTACTGCCTGTCTTTTGTCATGGACATAGAACATGAGTTCATCAAATGCAGTTTCAGCAGCACAGAAAATGGATGTTGGGCATGTTTCATATAAAGTGAATGACTATAAGCACAGGGAAAGCCATTGCTAAGGGGGCAGCATTTAGAGAAGCATCATAAAACTGACAGGTGTTGGGAAGACATTCAACCATCTCAGGTTTACTACAAGAAAAAATGAAAGATAAGAGCAGGTGCAGTAAAAAACAAAATACTTAAATAGCTGCAGAGGAGGCTGGAGCAACTCATAGAGTCAGTCACAAAATGGACAGTGTGAGGCTGTAGCTCATTGATTTTCTTGCATTTAAAGGCCAGCTTCTCCTCCAAATTTGTTAGCGTTTGCTGCCAAAAACTTTTAGGCATAAGCTATGCTTCACCCTTTGGCTTGACTCAGGGCACTGACAGAAGTGACGTTTTGTTGTGCAATTAGCCACTGAAAGTGCTCTACAGCTGTGTGCCAACAGAAGCGTACAGTAGCAGAGCACTTTAAGATGTGCCCAATAGCATGACAAAAGAACTCTCATTACATGAGGGTTAAGATGAAGGCACTCCAAAATGGAGCACCATCATTAATTTTGGTTAGCGTGTGCTGAGAGCAGGGCTGGGCTGAAGCAGCCCATCCCCATGCCCAGTGTGGTCTTCAGGATGGGAAAGAGGGAAAGGAGGGGAGGGAGTTCTGTCTGGGGTTTGGCCTGCCTATGCTGGAGAGTGAGGTTGGGCAAACCTCAGAATGGACCTCCCTTCCCGCCTTCTCCCCCTTTCATCCTGAGACAGCACTGAAGCTGGGAGAGTGGGGTGAGGGCAGGGATAGGGGAAGAGGCTGCAGACACACAGCTTCTCTTGCTGATTTGGCTCCAGGTGGAGCTTGATCCCCACCCTCCTAACCCAACAGTGAACATCTGTTGGGTTGGAAGGGTCAGTCTAGCTCATGGTGCTTTCTGTGAAGTGCTGCGAGTTAGACCGGGGAGCTGCACATCTATCAGCGCCTATAGGTTTGCCAGCAAAGGTTCCCATGTGGCAACAATGATGCTGGTACCAAACAATCCTTTTGTCTGTCTATCTTGTCCCATTTGGGGCCCTTTTGTGGAAATAAACTGGAGCTCTCTGAAGTAAAGTGTGCTGGTATAACTGTTAGCATAGCTATACTGGCAGGCCTCTAAATATACACAAAATCACTTGTAAAAGGTGAATCTAGACTAAACAATTCAGTGCTTATCAAGCAGCAATACCAGTTGATGCCAGCAAGAGATGATAATTTATAACCTCTCTGAAAGTAAGAAATTTGGGTTTGATAGGCTCGGATCATATTGTAAGAAAAGCAGATGTTTTGTATTTTAAGGCATATTTGCCCCAGTTTTGTCATGCTCTGCTTTCATTTGCAGAAGATAAAAATCTGAATTTCTTTCTGGGTTTTTCTGCTTTTTTGTGCATCTAACTACTTTTGCTAGATTCTCAGAAGGGATGTTACCAACAAGAGTAACTGTATCTCTGTTTATTTAATGGAAGACCTAGTATAGAATTATCTCTGCTTAATGGGGAAAATATTTTTGGATATATAAATATATATTTCCAAAAACATGAACTGATGAAATAATGATGTTTATAGCAAACAATAAATGTGAAGACTTCATGTACTGTGTGGTAGGAGGTAATGGGAAGAACTGATGGAATGCATGTATAATTAAACAGACAGCTTGTTTTAATTTTGTTATCAATAGCCATTATATGATTTATAGGACAATTAATTTGAGATCCAGAATTCAGAAGAAAGCAAAGGGAAAAAAGTATTATCAAATCACAGCAATATCCATGGTAAGGTAAAGTGGATGAAGCTGGCAACCTACTTGTTCTTTGACCAGGTATGACTTGTATTTGTGGAGTTCTGAGATTAAGCTGGTGGCTAGTTGTGAGCGACAAATTGTGTGATCATCACTGGCAGCCGTCAGTCTTGAGGGACTATGGAGATAGTGACTTTGGTGGGTTATCCAGTCCCACCACAGCTTCTTGAGCGGCCAAGTCTGATGCATGACAAGCAGAACCTCCAGCAAGTTTCACATACAGACTTGGTTGGATTTGTGCTGGCATGCCAAGTACTGTTCTGTTTGCCTGCCAATGGGCAAAAAGACATTTCTTCTCTGTTTCAGCACTGACCTTCTCGATTTGCTTCATGCTGGCTTTCCACTTGCAGCAGTCTGAAGTGATTGATTCCCAGCATTGGCCATTGGTGCTTAGCTTGCAAAGGTTTTTCTTGAAGACATCAACAAAACTGAGTTTGGACTGTCCAAGTTGATGTTGGCCAGTGGCCAGCTGATTGTAGAGTATGTCCTTGGGGATTTGAGCATCACTCGTGTGATTCTTGTGTCTTAACCAATGGAGGTGTCTCTGTTTTAGGAGCATAAACATAGTGGGTATCTTGGCCTATTCCAGAACAGTGAAGTTAGAGATTTTGTCATGCCATGTTATGCCCAGGATATGGTGGAGACATCAGAGATGGAAACTGTTCAGTTTTCTTTCTTCCTTGGCATAACGAGTCCATGTTTTGCTGCTTTAGATGGGCATCTTTGTTAGTAGAGTGAGCACCCATTTTTTTAAACTGTCTTTTGAAGTTTTAGCTACGGCATTGCTTGCCTTCCTGATATGTATTAACTTCAGCTTTCAAGCCAAGGTTTTGTGAGATGGTAGAACCCAAGTAAGTGATTTTTTTTTTTACAACCACTTCCAGGCTTTCATAATTTATTCTAACCAAATAACGTCAGCTGTGGTGAAAGAGTATTTCCCAATGGCAAAGCTGATAACCATAGCCACTGCCTTGTGGATTGCCTTGGGAGAGGTGAAGGCTGAGGGAGTAAACCCTGAAAGAAAATTCAGAGAGGAGCCCCTTATGTGGTTAGGTAATTATTTAGTCTTCTTTCCAGCAGCTCTTACAACTTTGCTGGCCCCACATCGTGTTGGTTCTGCCTTTCTAGTAGACAAGTCAGCAAAGTCGAAAGGGTGATTCTGATACTTGAGCAACTCTTGATAATCTAGCAAATGCCCAGGCTTTTGCACCCTGGAGAGGTTACTCCAGCTTTGTCAGTGTGTTGAAACAAATAGGAGTCAACAGTTACCAGTTATAAGGCATAGATCCAGGCACCAGGGGTCCTCTCTGCTGATGGGAGAGGTCATTGCACCTCATTGGAAAACTATTTTAGTGGCCTATTGTCATTTGTGTTTTGTTTCTTAGAAATGAGGTCTCCATAAAATAGCACTGTTTTTCCTACACAGAAGGAATTTTTCTACAGCACTTTATAGTCTTAATTATCATTAGTAATAACAAGTGGTGACTAATGCAAGTAGCTACAAGTTGTATTTGTTTGATTAAAAATGTCTAACTATTTTGTAAAGAAAATCACCCTAAAATAATCTTATTTTAGTGCAGTGCCAGCTCTGTTACAGTTAAGAATAAGAAACCATTCTTTTTTAAAGGATGACTGTAAGTACTTTAAGAATTTAATACTTACTCAGATTACCTTGATATTTGGTCTGTCTCATGGAGGTGGAGGTAATTTGAGCAAGGGTTTCTAGAGAGATGGTCCTCCAACCTCCCCTCCCCCTTAGGATTTCTTAAATGAGACGTATTGTTTTTAGGAGCACACCTAACCGTGCTCCAAATGGTCTCAGTCACTTGACAGTTCATCCGAGCTAGTATATGGCATATATTGTCCTTCTGTAGAAGCAGTGTTAAAGGTTGTTTGAGAAAATGCTCAAAATCTACAGATTGGTATGTGCAAGTTAGATTTGAGCCTAATGGATTACATATAGAGTAACTAAGAAGGCACTACTATTTACATGAGCACAGTGTGTGCATCTAGATGAGCATCGCATGTGTTGCACATGCAGGTGTTCCCCATGCTGCTGATTTGCAGCACAGGGTTTTTTGGGTTTTTTTTGGACACCAGGGGATCCTGGTGTCAAAAAAACCCACACCTAAAAAAAGCAGGATGGTACATGTGGCAGCAGCATGCACTGTCTGAAACTGGTGCCTGATTGGCTGGAGTCGCACTCCAGCTGCTGTCCAGGTTCCTTGCTGCCAGATGGCTGTAGTCCCTGGAGGGCCTCAGGACCCCAGGTGAGGCTGCTGGTACCACTCTAGGTGCTGGCCTGAGCTTTCCCTACCCCATCTGGGACAACGTGCTGTGTGCCAGAGCGTGTATGCACAGGCATTCCCTGGGAACAAGTAGCACCAGCACATATCATATTCCTGCACCCAGTGATTCAAAGGGATGTGGTATGACTCTTGAACCTGACCTGCTTGCATCCAGTGTCAGTTTGACTCTTACCTGTGCCAAGAATCCAAGAAATCTCTTAGGTATGCTGTTAAAATGTGCTGTGTCAGTGTGTTTTTTAATTTGGGCAAAGGTAGTCTAAGTATAGCAGGTAATGAAGAGGAAGCTCAAACTGTTTTTTAAAAGAAGAAAATAAATTATATTCAGGAATATAGATCTGGAGGGGGCCTCCTGGGCCACAGTCCAGTTCTCTGCATTCACAGAAAATCACTAAGGAATTAACAAAGTTGCCACTTATAAACCTCACACACTGCTATAAGGTAAAATACTCAAAACACTATATAGCCTAGGTAAAAGTGGGGGAAGAGGCTAGAGGTAAGGGCACTGGCAGTGTCCTGCTGCTACAACAATAGGGAAGTAGTTGGTTAATGTATACTCAGCAATACTGCAGGAACTACAGCCAGGAGATCCCAATGCCAGTCTTGTCTTAAAGAATAACCACAGGCTCAGTTCAGTGGCAAAGGTGTGGCTAGGTCTGTAGTCTACAAGGCATGGCCCTAACATCCTTGTGATCTGACAGACATGGTGTTAATGCATGTATAACTGTGGCAAGGTATTGGCACAACACGATGTAGGCTCCCCTAGGCCAATACAAAATTCCTATGATTTTTAATTCTCCCTTTATACAGTGATTAAAAACAAATTACATATTACATTCCACCGATATCTTGAGCTGTCCTGTATTATGGGCTTGTTCCACATCCTGATCTGCATGTTTCCATTCCAGTCTTACTGTGGTACTGAACTATTCGAAACTTGTACAGCCATCTCCCCCTCCTGTCTCTCAACAGAAGTGCGCATCTGGCCCATATTTCAAGTTTGGTTTCTGTAAGGAGTTTATGCATCAGTCGGGTTCACTGTCCAGGTCTGTTCTGGACAGTGCTATAGCAAAGCCTTTGTGTGAACAGTATATATATTAATTAATGCTCCAATGAGGCCTACAGGAAGTACCCAGTGAAATGAGCAGGAGACAGGTTTACAACAAATAAGAGGAAGTATTTTTTCTACATAGTACACAGTTATCTTGGGGAACTGATTGCCACAGGAGGTTGTAAAGGCAGATAGTATAGCCAGATTCAACAAGGGATTAAACAAAGACAATAAGACAGGTCCATTGAGTGTTATCAAATGGAGCAGTATCCTCTAACATCCATAAATTTATGCTTGTGGATGGATGCTTTAGTAGAGGGGCAGGCAGTTATTTTGTGTGGAAGGCCTCCTACTGAGTTTTGGTAAGCCACTGAGGGCTGAATGACAGGCAGCCGGGACAGATGAATATTTATTCTCCTAATTTTTTAGGGGGCCCATGGGCCAGATAGAATGGCCAGGCAGGCTGCATGTGGCCTGTGGGCTGCATTTTGTCCACCCCTGCATTAGTATGAGGGAGAGTATGACAGGGGATGGATCACTCTAGACATGCCCTGTTCATCTGCTCTCCCTCTAAAGCATCTATTACTGCCACTGCAAGAGACCATTGGACCGACTAAGTATGGCACTCCGTATGTTTTTATTTGTCATTTAGTAGGATCCTGTGTAGAAGAGCAAGGTCCTCTACCTAGGAATTTCTGTATTCAATTTCTGTTGTTTGTCAATAATCATTTAACTCTATTTCATGACAAGTGTAAATTGAAAACAAACACAGGACTTTTTGGTCCCCTGATGCTTCTCTGGCATGCTTGGATATTTTAATGTAGAGCTTAAGAGAATACAGTATCTTTCTTATTCTTGGTCCCAGTAATCCTTATTCTGATCCTCCTTTCCTATAGTAGACATATGGAAGCTTAGCCTAATGTTTTAGAATATGGGTTTACATATACTGCAGGGGTAGCCAACTTTTTTTGACCAGAGTGCCAAAAAATGCCACAAGGCCTACCCTGGAAGGTGCTGGAGTGCCGGCATTCCAGAAAAACAATGAGGGCAAGGGATATGTGGCAGGATGCCCAGCCCTGCTGCCCTGTACCCCCCAGCCCTGCTACCCCTGCCCCCTAGCCTGGGCTCTGTGGCTGTCAGCAGCTACCCTGGGACAGCCCAGGCTGGGAGCCACAGTCTGGCCTGGGAGCAGCCCAGGCTCCTGGCTGGCAGCAGCTACCTAGACTTGGGGCCGGCTGCAGCCAGGAGGCTCCAAACAGCTGTGCTGGGCTCCAGGCTCCGACATCAGCTCCGTACAGGCATGTGCAGGCATGCCTTGGAGCGGGTGGTGAGAGGAAAAGCCTGAGGCAGCGCAGCCCCAGTCTTTCCCCGTTCCCAGCACAGAGGTAATAGCAGGGCTCTGGAGCCTGACACAACTGTTTCTGGCCTGTCTGGGCTCTGGGCAGCTGCAGCAAACAGTGGGCAGGCTGCGAACAGCTGTGCCGGGCTCCACAGCTCTGGTATTAGCTCCCGCTGGCAGTGACTGCACAGGCACCTCGGGGTGAGCTGCACTGCCCTGCTTTGAGGTGCACACGCAGTCACTGCCAGCACAGAGTTGATGCCGGAGCTGTGAAGCCTGGCACAGCTGTTTGCAGCCTGCTTGCTGCAGCTGCCCAGAGCCCAGGCTGGCTAAAAACAGCTGCACTGGGCTTCAGAGTTCAGTCACCAGCTCTGGAGTGGGGAGAGACCAGGGCTGCACTGCCTCAGGCCCCTCCCCCACTGCCTGCTCTGCGGTGCATGTGCACACGCTGGTACAGAGCTGATGCCAGAGCCTGGTGCCCAGCACAGCTGGTCTGGGCTCTGGGTAGCTGTTATCAGCCAGGAGCCCAGGCTGCTCCCGGCAGGAAGCTGGGATGCTGCAAGCCCTGCTGGGAGCAGCCTGGGCTCTGTCACTGGCCGCAGCTACCCAGAACCGGGGCTGGCTGTGGCATGCCGAGCAAAAAGGCCTTGCATGCCATGCTCAGCACGTGTGCCGGGGGTTGTTGACCCCAATATACTGTTTCTTCCTTACCAGTATAAACTTGTATTGGGACACCAAATGAAAAATTACACATCTTTTCTCAAGGATAGTATTTATTTTAGATCTTAGGTGAAATGATTATGCCTTTTCTCTGCAGAGGTATCCACAAGCGTGTTTTAATGTGCATTGCTTACATGGGGGTTTTATTCATGAGACTTGCATAATGTACCTCCATCAACCTCAACATGTCTTCATTTGTTTATAACTTTATGTGGAGCCTTAAATCAGTAATCTTGTAATCATACATCATGATAGCATCTCTTCTTTCATGATCCCATGTTCTTTTTTTTCTTCCAGGACCCTTGCCTCATTCAGTGCATAAAATGGATGGTGCTTAATTGGAAAGGAGTTATTCAGTTATCTTGTTTCCTCCTCCTTGTTCTGTATCTGGCCCCATGCCTTATACTGAATAGCATTCAAACCCGGCTAAGGCAGAATTGTTAATTTCCTCATGAACTCTTCCATGGCACTCATTACTGGTTTATTTGAGTGCTTCATAAATGTTAATTGTTTTATTTTCAGAACAGCCTTGAAGGTGAGATGGTGGTAGTATTCCCACTTTACCAATGAGGAACTGAAACAGAAAGAGAGAAAGGTCAAAAGCAATTTTAAGTGTTTAACCTGAGATGCTCATGACCTAATTTTTCAAATCCTACTTTATGAATATGTTTAAAGCAGAGCTCCCATTGCATTCAGTTGCAGCGAAGAGTGGTGAGGGTCTGTGCATATCATTGCTGTGTCTTAAGTTATGCATGCAAAAATGAAGGAGATGTAATTAGTGAATTTCCTTGGAAAGCTGGGGTGAAATGTCTTGCCTAGCATCATAGAGGGATTCTGTGGCAGAGGCAAGGATAGGAACTGTGTTCTGGGGCAGCTTTCAGCAAAGGCATAGCTAATTCACTGAGCACCTATAGCTTCTGAGGCTGCTACTGTAGCAGCTTGAGCCAGCTGCTACCAGTCAGGACAGGACCACCCCTGGTGTACTTCCTGGTGTCCTGTTCACCCAACCCAAGCTCTAGGGACATGGCTGTGCTCCTCCATAGGGTGGTGTTATAACACTCCCCTCCCTTCACTCCTTTCCCCCCTTGCCAATACATTGTTGGGCAGGGGGTTGCACCTGCCTGGTTCCAGTGGCCATCTTGGGTGGGGAGGGGCAGCTGTACTGGCACCTCCGTAAGTCAGTGTCTGGGGCCAGGGTGCTGCTTGCCCTGGTTTAGTTATTCACTTTCAGCAGCCTTAACCTTTGGCTAGACTTTCTCTGATGTCCTGCCTCATTCTCTATACCTGTTTCATCTTTTATACTAAATAAGTGTTTCATTAGTTATGAGTTATTGTCAGGTCCAGAGTCTTCATTGAAGGAGTTGGGGGTCCAGTGGGGAAAAAAATAATTGCAATTTTTAGGGTTGTTTTTTCTTTTTTAAGTATAGCATGCACTTGTGTATGGGTGCTTAATGAAGAAAACAATGAGAAAATGGCTTAGTTTACAGCTTAGAAAGCTTAACTACTAGGTTTGCTCCTTCTTGACTGCAACCTGTGTCCTATGTTCTTACTTCCATTATCCAACATTCCAACTGGGTTAACAAGTCACTTACCTTATCAAGTCACCATAACCCAATTATATATTTTCCCAGCAGGCTCAGAAGTTGCTAGTAGGGGTTAGGTCATTTAGGCATTGTTGGCTTACATTCCTTTGTTGATCAGGAGGGTTGATATTTGACTGGATCAGTGCAGAGGAAAGGCAACTTGAGGGCTTTTTTTTTTGCTGGCCTTGCAGTTCCTGGGTGTGGTTGCCATTTGTATCAATTTTCTTTGACCCATGTTCCCAGGAGTTTGTTTTTAGGAGCATTTTTTGTTTCTTACTGCCAGAATTTCACTGCTCTGGTTTTGGTCAACACTCTTTCAAGGAGCAAAAGAAAGATCTTACTTACAAAACAATTTGGCTGTTAACACTTTTTAGACTTTTTTCATCCTCCATGAAACATACAGGAGATTTGTCATGGAAAACATTTCCATAGTGTTAATAGTGTTTATTAAAGCATAAGCTTCCGTAACCTCAAGCTTACTTCATCAGATGCTGCGAAAGAACATTATTATATAAGCAGTATATAATATGCCAATATATTTATGACAGACTTTGAAGTCCATTCCTCTGCAGCTGCCCTCTAGAGAAATTTCACCAGGACTTCAATAACTTCCACCGCTCAGTCTAACTCCACCCAGTAGAGTCATTTTCTGGACACTACAGTGAAGGTTTGAAATGACCCCATTGTCACCACATTGTATTGGAAACCAACCAACCAGAGCTACCTTCATGCATCCAGCTTTCACCCTGAGCACACCATTAGATCCACTGTGTACATCGAGGTTTTGTTACAACTGTATCTTCTTTGATTCTACAGATTGAGATGAATACCATAAGGATCTGGGGCAGGGATTCCTACAATTACAAAACAATACTAAAACTGAACTATGTAACGTTCTATAAAACATTAGCTTGAGTGTTTGGCTGTCTACAGATGTGCTCATTTGCGTTCTAATTGGAATGCAAAGAATTCACCACACAGTTGCGTGTATTAAGCATGCCCTTTGTTTCAAAATGACTGTGAAGGTGCTTTAAGTAAGCCTCATTAATGAGCTTTAGTTAAAGCACCCCTGTGGCCATTGTGAAACACGGGGGGGAGGGGCTTAATAATACACATGCTGAGCTGTTTTAATTAGAGCAGCTGCCCAAGTACCGCTCTAATTAAAATGTCCCCCTCCCCACCTCCAAGCATATGTATAGGCAGCCTTAGTGATTAAAATAAACATTGCTCACAAAAAATGCAGTATTAAAATCGGAATGATCATTTTCCTCCAACTAGCAACCTGAAATTTTGTAAGATAAGTATGTTTTTAATGGAGAAACAAATATATGAAAAAACAGAACCCTGAACTTGGTATTTTGTAGAGATGAGAGAAATGATTAGTTAATTTTTTATAACATGGGGTGTGTAAGCAGCATTTATAATGTAGCATTTTAAGGTATAAGCCTTTGAAGTAAAAAACATGTCATGCATCTGGTTTTGGCTGTAGTTTGATTTTTTTTATGCTGTTGCTATCTATTGCTTTGTTCTAAAAGATTAAAAATAGTGAAAATAAATGGGACTTGATGTTTATTCCCGCTCCATCTTGTTTTCTTAAATATGTGATGCATCAAGAATGGATCAGATTAACTACTGGCAATTGGGATGTGTGTCTTAAACAAAAACTGTGGGGAGCTGACTACCCAGTCATATGGGAAATGATTTACCTAGCCCTTCTATTCAAGCTGGGTGTGCAACCTGTAGCACCAGCTGAGGGTCTGATCCTGTTGGAGACTAACTGCCTGGCCCCTCTTCACAAGTAGGGTGGCTTGATTAGGCAGTGCCCAAGTGGTTCAACTCGCCAGCAGCCCCTTTTGAGTCAGCTAAGGGCCATTTCTGCTTTAGCCAAACTCTCTGGCCCCTCTTCTTGAGCTGAGTGGGCAGCCAGCAGCACCTGCTCCATTATGCAGCTAGGGAGTTAACAGAGCAGCCACGGGTTTTTCCTGTGCCCCTGTTGCATCTGCCTGCATTTATCCTGCAAAAATACTTATTCAGATTTAGATCCACAAATTAGGAATGTGTATTGCAGTAGAAAGTTTTAGCCGAGCATGGTGGATCTATGAAACTAAATGCAGATACTGACCCCTAAACAGAAGACACATCCTTTTTTAGTATGGAACACCTCATCCTGTGTTCACATGCACTCTGTCAAAACATTTTTTCCCTTGGTAAATATAAGCAATTTGCTGTAAAGTGCTCCTGGAGTGACCACCTGGTGATTTGGATGTGTGTGTGGATAGGACAGGTTAGGAGGATGAAAGCATCAGTTATTAAGGTTTCGAATCTTGTTTGTTTCTGTGTAGTATAACTCAAAACTTTTACCAAGCACTGTTTTCAAAGCCCTTGAAAGAATACCAGCAGGGGAGATTGTGAGAGACCCATCCCAAAATATTTAATAGCTGGGTGGTCCCTGGTTTGATTGGGTTGAAAAGCAACTCCATGCACGTGGAGGTGGGAGAGTTTTTGGTTGTGTACAGTGTGCTACTTTTCTCCACAAGACTATTAGTTGGCAGAATCAAAAGCGTTTAGTTAATGCTTGTGTGTTCAAATGATATTAATTAATATTTTGTTCTATTCCCATGATAAATGCTGTGAGTATGGAATTATTGGATTCTATTTCAGGTTCTAAATGGAGTCCTTTTATCCCTTCTAGCTGATCCTTAGTCTCCTAGCCCTTCCCCTGTCTTCATGTTCCAATCTCGGGTTTTTTCTTGCACACAACCAGCTCTCTGAATGGAAAACAAATCTTAGATTGTTTTAGGTAGTGCAGATAAAATGATTATGTAACAATGTGTATGTACCAATAATTGGAATTTCAGTGGCAATGAGGAAATAATATATACCATATTTACCCAAATCCGAGACAGCTTTGAAATTAAGGTGATGCCCTCAAGAATTGCCTTCTATATATAAACAATTTATAAATTTGATGTAATATGATAAATTTGATATAATTTTTCAGGTATAGAATCAAATTAATGGAGGGTTGTCTTACATCAGTCCCTCCCCCGCTAAAGTGGGGAAAAGCAGCAGCAGGGGTTTGGGTGGCTGGGGGGATTCAGTATCCACTTTGCCCTTGGCCCCTCACTTCTTCCTCCTGCAGCCTCTGTCCCCAACCTGCTGCCCACAGAAGTGGGGGCAGGTGGCTGCTGAGGCTCTGACACCAGCACCGAGCTTGGGCTTTTGGGTCAGAATCAGACCTGTAGCAGCCTCTGGGCTCCTAGCCCCTTCTTCCAACTTGTACTCAAATCCAAGATAAGGGTTTCCCCTTTACCCCACCCCCCGTCCCCCTACTAAATGGGCTGTTTACCTCCTTCCCAAACTGTGCTGCCAGGAGCATTAGACTGAGATCTGACTTTCCCTGTGAAAACTGAGGTAAAAAAGGCATTCAGTACATCAGCCTTTTTGCATCATTTGTCACTAGGTTGCCTCCCACATTTATTAAGGGACCCATACTTTGCTTGACCTTCTTCTTGCTGACATACTTGTATAAACCCTTCTTGTTATCCTTCACATTCATTCAACTAGCTGCAACTCCAGTTGTGCTTTGGCCTTCCTAGTTTTGTCCCTGCATGCTGGAGCAATTCTTTTATACTCCTCCCTAATAATTTGTCCAAGTTTCCACTTTTAAAGATTCCTTTTTGTGTTTTAGCTCATTGAAGAGTTCCCTATGAAGCCAAGCTTATCTTCTGCCATACTTGCTAGTTTTTTTTTCTCATTTGAGAGAGTTCATTTCTGAACCCTTAGTAATGTTTCTTTAAAATATAGCCAGCTCTCCTGGACTCCTTTCCCCCTCCGATGGGTCTCTCAGGGCATCCTGCCCAGCAGTTCCGTAAAAGAGTCAAAGTCTGCTTTGCTGAACTCCAAGTGCTTCGTCTTCTGGCCTCCTTCCTTCTTCAGGTCCTGAACTCCATTATCTTGTGTCTGCTGCTGCCCAAGTTGCCATCTTCTACTCTGTTTTCCACCAATTCTTCCTTGTTTATGAGTAGTAGGTCCAAAAAAGTACGGTGCCTAGTTGGCTTCTCCAATGCTAGTCCCAGGAAGTTGTCCCCAACACTCTCAAAAAACTTCTGGGATTGCCTGTGCCACTGGTGAATTGCCCTCCTAGCAGATGTCAGGGTGATTGAAGACCTCCAAGAGAACCAGGGCGTGTGATTGGGGAAACTTTTGCTAGCTGTTTGAAGGAAGCCTCATCTGTGTCATCCTCCTGGTCTGGTGGTCTACAACAATTCATCACCTTTGTTGCTCTCTGTGGCAGAGCACCTTTGGGGTGCTTGCCACTTGAGGGCTTTCACAGACTCTGAGGGGAGCCTGCTTTGGAGGAGCAGCAGGGGAACTATTTTAAGGGGGAAGGTGTGTGGCAGGGCACTGTTGGTCTCTGCCACTTTAAGAGTGGAGCCAAGCAGCCAGCAGGAGCTTGATTGCAGCGGTCATTTTAGATCTCTGGCTGCCTGTATAAGCAGAGCAGTTCGCTGCTGGCAGGCCAAGGCAGTAACATCACCTGGCTGCAAGAGTATTAGTTGAACATCCTGAAGGTAAGGGCAGGAGCTGTAGGGGATGGTTTGGAGGTTCCCGGGCATGGCCTAAAACTGCGCCCTGCTGGAAGTAGGTGCCCTGGTGGGGCTCTCAGTGGTGTGGGAGCCCCCAGGAAATGCCAGGCCAGTTACCACCACAGTGAAAGGCGGGTAGGGGTGCCTTAACCCCAGCCCTCACCTTTGGGTGGGTCATCTATCATCAGAGGTAGTTGGGCCCAGGCATGGCTGCGGCCACCTGAGCCCTGTAGAGTGCAAGACCCTGAGGAGTGAGAGAAGGCTGGAGCCACCTGAGCCCAGGGAGGGTGTAAGACCCAGAACGGGCCAGGCACAGCCACAGCCACCTGAACCCTACTGGGGAAGGAATCCCTGTAGCCCCAGTGAAGGGAAAACCAGAGAGTTGGGAGCCCAGTATGGACTGAGTGTACAAAGGCAAGCACCGACAGTTGCCCTGGCAAGGGGCTAGGGCAAGCTTAGACCCAGTCGGGTAATTGGCTGGCCGCTATGCTAGTGAGGGTCATGGGAGAGGCCCAAAAGAAGGTATGTCTGCCATCCAAGGTATGACCTAGCTAAAGCCTATGGCCTAAGGGGCCTGCTCCAAGAGGGAGCAAGGCAGTACAAGTTGTCAATGCATGAAAGAGACCCAGTGAGAGGGGGTGGAGTGAGAGGCCCTTGTGAGAGGAGGGCAGTATGAATGTGTGTGTATCTGAAGCCTGACAATGAGGCCTAAGCTTGGTCCATTCCCACTTTGCCTGACTTCCAGTTCTTCCTGCTTGTTTCTTAGGCTCTGTGTATTTGTTTATAGACACCTGAGGTAATTACCTGATTGCCTTACTTTGTCAAAAAAATAGGATGGCCTCTCCTGTTGCCTGCTTCTGCTTGTGCTTCCTTTAGGTCACCCACTTTCCCATTTACCTCAGGACTTTGGTCTCCATCTTCTGGTGAACCTAATTTAAAGCTCTCCGCACTAGGTTAGCAAGTGTGCCTGTGAAGATGTTCTGTCGTCTTCTTTGTCAAGAGTTTCTCTTGTATATTAAATGAAATATGACTTTAATATGTTCTTATTTCTATTGTTTTCCTAACAGCGTGGAGACCACATGCTGATTCAGAGTCTCTCTTGCCTCCCTTCCTATTCACACTGTAATCAGCTGTTTGTATCTTATGGTACAATGTACGTGAGTCTACCTTCAGCTCTCTACATAGACTTGAAAAGTATTTAGGCTGTGTTACATCATTAGTTTTAATGTGCTAAAATGTGTGATATCTATAAGTTTGACAATAATTTGTGCATAGATTGTATGCAATACACGGAACCAGAATAGCAGAAAATTAGAGCTAGAAGGGACTCTGGAGGTCATGTAGTCCAGCTCCCATCTTTAGGTAGGATCATGCCTGCTGAAACTGTCCTAAGAAGTGTTTTTCTAACTTGCTTTTAAAAACAATAAAAAACAGTTTGGCTATATATGCAGAGAAGGCAAGTTAAAAGTATTTTAAAATACAAAAATAACTCATGCTTAGATGTTTATTTGATCAAATATATGCACAATAAAGAAACATTCCATATCTAAATAAAAAATGGAATTAAGAATTAGTCTTGTACAGGGTTCAGACAGCAAATGTATTTTTGGGCATAATTTTGCTGGTGTAGTTTTTCAGCAAGATGGGAAGTTTGGGGAAAATTTGGTCCATGGCTTCTTTTTTTCAAAATTACATTTAGTTGGTGTATAAATTCTGTCATCTCACATTTGCAAGATTAGTACATTTTAATAACATAATATTTTTGTATCCAGATATTTTTATACAAACCTGAAATTTATTTGTAATTTGGTATACAGTGGGTAGCAAACTGTTTTTCTGGGGAGAGAAATGTGTGAATTTAACTATTAAGGAAAGAGAGGAGGGGAGTCTCAGTGGTAGGATGAATAGAAGAGAAGTTGTATAATGCGCTGCAGTGGGAAGTGCAGTTTGTCCTATGTGTGAAATGGACATTTCAAACTTCAATATCAAATTACAGAAACTTTTCTTCATGAGTGATGGTTCCATAATTACAAAGATACTCATAATCAGGGATCCTGGTTTTCTCTGAAGGGAAAAAGGTGCAAGGGTGCACTGTTTTCTCTGAAGGGTGGTGCAAGGTACACTGTGGCTAGTTGTCCTCAGAGAATGCCTACACCACTTGTACCTTGCCGCACAGCAAAGCACCCTGGGGGCAGTAGGGGTATTTAAGATTTGGGTTTACTTTTTATTTAACCAAAAATTGGGGACTTTTTTTAAATCAGAGAAAACTGGGATCCCTACTCATAGTGTATTCTGAAAATAAGTATATTGAAAATAATTTAATTTAACTTATTACTACAGCAAAAGTTCTGTTAACCCGCATGTTATAAGCTGGCACACTGGCTTGTAAGATAAAGTGAAACTGGAGGTGCCCACTGTGGCACTTTAAGTTTTTCTGAGACCCCATGGCCTGGGGTCATAACAGGTTGTGTGGGGGCTGGCTCCCTGTCCCGCGGGGCCTGCACTGCCCACCGTGGGAGGGGCAGTGATGTGGCGGGAGGGGTGGCGATGCTGTAGGAGGAGCGGCAGCCCAGGCCACTCAGTTAAGTGGCATATTTTGTTATCCGGCATCCCCCATTCCTGGTGGATGTCAGATAACAGAACTTTTACTGTATTTGCCCTTTAAAAAAAAAATTACACTCTTGTCCTAATTTGGGGGAAAGCAGTGCTTGAGCAATACTTGGCTTGCTTTCTAAGAAACGCACTGTCCTTGAGATGCGTCTCTCCTGTCTTCCTCTGAAAAGATAAAGGGGGAGAACTTACAAAACTTTTCATGAGGAGTGTGTAGCTATGGACCCTGCAAAGACTTGTGCATTTGATTAGTTTTACATATATGGGTACTTTTATTGACTTGTAGAAATGTTCATGTAAACATGTAATGCACAGGTGTAAATGCTGTTATAAAATGTGTGAGGGTCATTATAGGAGAGGTCCTAAGTCATGAAACATTGAAACACAGCTTATTTAGAATTCACTTGAGGCTGCTTTTATCTCTTCTTGAGCATGCAGTTTACTGGGTTTGTCTGGCTATACAGAAAGGCTGGGCCCACTAAATTAGAACTTTAGCAAATCATTTTTAATTAGAGAAAACAGTCTGTCTTGTGTGTTTGTGGGAGATGTGGGAACAGCTTCTGGGATTTATTGAAAGCATTTGCTGCAAGAAGTAACAAAACAACATATCAAGAAAAGAGAGAAGCTGAAGTGAAAGTTCACAACTGTTTCAGCTATTTCTCTGTATGCTTATAGTGTTAATTTCATGGTAGGTGAAACAGTAATGAGAATATTGAACACGGTGGACTTTTGCTTTCCCAGGGACAGCTAACGGCAGCGCAAGGTGCACCATTACTAGTTGTCCCCAGAGAATGTCTATGCCACTTGTGCTCTGGCATGTGGCAAGTTACCCTGGGGGCAGTAGGGGAGGCTGGGGCCAGCACCTGGCTGACCCCAGTAGCTTTACCTGGGGTCTTGGGAGTCTCCCAGGTCTTTCATAGCAATGATTCTGCTGGAGGAGCCTGGCTGGCAGCTGCAGTGTGGCTCTGGGTGGCCCAGTTCTGCTTTTGAGCGGTGTGTGCTGCCCATGTGTGCACTGTTCTGTTTTTTTTTTCTCCATGGTTTTTTTTTTTTTTTTTTACTCCTGGATATCCAGGGGTCAAAAAAATGCTCTTGCACTGCGGAGGACACCTGGATGTCTGGTATCTGGTGCTGCAGACATGTTGCACCATAGACATGCTGGATTATTCGAGTTTGGTGGAGCATGGAAATAAACATGCTCCAGCAGACTTTGGTGTCATGTGTATTAGTGTCCCTGTGCTGAAAAATGGCAGCAGCACACTTTCAACTAAAGCTTATTTGATGAGCTTTAGATCAAAGATCCTAGCTGCCATTTTTTTCAGTATGGAAGGTACTGATAAATGTGATGCTTGGGCACTTTTAATTAAAAATGGTCACTAGCTAAAGCACCTCCTGGAGCACAGTAGGTATAAAAAAGCCCAGGGGGTCTCTGCTGTTCTGAGATGTCCAAGGAATGAAAGAAGCTAAAAGTCTGACAGGAGGTCAGTAAGAATGTAAATGGGTGGAAATTAGAAAAATAATAGGTAGAGAAGAGAGAGGAGAGGGTGAATGAGGGGGAAATAAAGCCAAAAGTAAGCAAGGGAGAATCCTGTAGTTAAGTTCTCTAAGGTAGAAGGGAGGCAGTTTGTGAAAAAATAAATAACTGGAAATTAACAAGACAAAGCATAGAGGAGGGGAGGGGTTGAATGGGGTGGGTGGGAAGTATAAATGGTAAGGTCAGGCAGGTACCTGGTGAATCAGATGTCAGGCAGGCTGTAATGTGTCATAAACCCAATATCTATATTGAGTCCATGATTTTTTTTGTATCTAGTAGATTTGTGAATTGAAGTTCATAGGCTCATCTATGAAAGGTGTTTTGTAAGTTCCATTTGAGGATTAGAACTGAGAGATCAGAGAGGTAGTGATTGTCTTGTGAGAAGTTTGCATCCACAGGTCATTGGATATTTTGTCTTTGGATTTTCATTGTGGTGTGCAGAATATACGTGGGGAATACATGTGTTCCAAGGAACTGGGATCATGGTATAATTGAGTACCAGTGAGTTGGAAACTTGATCTAGACTCTGCAGAGGTCTATAAAAAGATTTCCACTGATTTCAGTGGGCTTTAGCCAAGGCTCTAGATGCTAAGAGCATTACTCTCATCTAGCTAAGTATGTTTGTCAAGTTAAAGCAAGTTTAAACCTTTTCTCTAGTGTAGTCCAGTCCAAGTTTTGGGACCTCATCTGTATCACTCAGTTTATATTTTGCTTATGAACATCAGCTCCTGTCCCTTGGTTTGCTCTTTTTATTACTTTAACTATCAAGTATAGCCCAAATGCCTTTGGGCGTGCTACAGCTAGTAATTATGCCTGATTGTAAGTGTTGCCAGGATAGAGCTGTTTGTCACCTAGTATGCAATTGTGTGGTTTTAACAGGCCAGGAAATATCTACAATAGATATAAAATACCTTAAGAAAATTTTGCTATCTTACTCCTAAGTAGAAGAGGGAGTTATTACACTGGAACAACATGTTTGTTATTTATTACATTGGACTTTCCTATCTCTGACAATTTGGCTTGTGCCTAGAAAAGGTACTGAGCTATGGTCTTCTACCTGGCAAGGGATAAAAATGTAATACCCATTTAGACATGTTTCTTTCATAAGCAGAGCAGACTAAATAGATGGAAGAGAGTCAACAATGTGTAGTGTTTGTTTGCATTTAAAATACATTTCTCCAGCAGGACAGTTGGTGTTTTGTTCTCAAGATTACTGCAATTTGAAATCTAATAAAATTTGGAAACAAAGTCCAGTAATATAACCCCAGTTATAATGTAGCATGGTGTATGAATGTTGCCCTGTGATTATATTTCTAATGTCAACTTAGACATGCATTTTAATGTTCAGTTATGTTTAGCTGATTGTACAGTGTGACGAAAAAATACAGTTGGTTCTAAAACTATGAAAAGTTATTGTAGAGTAGTGGCTCCCAACCCTTTTAAAGACTTGAGGCACCCCTTCAAACACTTTCTGAATTAGTGGCACCTCATTTCAAAAACATTTACGTTATTGCCCTTGCACAAACGTGCATAGTTCTCTTCCTTTGTATGTGCACATACACATTGTCACAGGGCACTGAAGTGCCTGCTCCTTTAAGAGTAGAAACTGCCTAGGTAGAGGGCCCTAGGAGCCAGGCAGAAACCCCACAAATGTAGGTTACTATAGCAGGAGGCTAGTAAGGGAATTAGCCTGCATCTGCACCCAGTCAGCTGACCGGAAGAAGGCAGGGCGCTGTGTACATATAAACTCCAGTCCAGAGGCCAGCGGGGGTTAGTTTTCTGGCAGCAGCCAGGGGAAGGAGCCTGCAGAGAAAAATTGCCCAGAGATGCTGTGGCTGCCTGATATGCTGCATTTAGGGCTAATGGGGCTCCAGGAGCAAACCAGGTACCCTGGCCTACAAGGCACTTAAGGTTGGTGGGGGGCGGGGTTGACTTTTTAAAAGGAACAGAGCACAACCTGAACTAGTTGTATTATGTTATAGCCCAGGGGGCCATATTTTGGTTGCTGTTTATAAACCAGTGGACCAGACTGAGGCTATTGGGGAGGAGGAGGCCTCATTGGGGACACAGTACTGTGTGGAGAGCCCAGTGCTAGTGTGGGCGCAGAGACAGGGCTGTGGAGAGGCTGAGCTACATCAAGGCCTCAGAGGGACAATGTTTAAATACCATCTGTGAGGCTTGGGGTGTGGTAAAGGGGTGGTTTTGGAGCCACGCATCTAGCCCATCAGGCTGAGGGTGTCTCATGAGGCATCCATGTTGAGCGGGACCCAAAAGGGGTGCAAGAACCCACAGGGTTCAGTGTGGTCCATCAGGACTGTATCCAAACACAAACTCGAGGGCAGCCTCCCAATTTATTATAATTACCAGGAAGACATGGCAGGTGAGGAAAAGGGTGGCCATTGGGCAAAATTGGCACGGTCATGGAGCCCTAGGGGTATCACTGCCATCCCTGGGGACCGCATCCCTTGACAAAGTGGTGCATTAGCTGGGAAATCAGGCCATGCGCGGGAAAGAAACCCCTGTCCCTGAGAAGAGCAATGAACCTTTGGACTAGGTTATAGACCAAGAGAAATTTTATAGTAAGGCAGCAGCACCACAGCTTTGGAGGAAGAGCTGAAGAAGGGAAATACCACTGCCAGAGACCATACCGGGGGAAGCCTTTAGGTCCTGGCCAGAAAAGAAGTAAGGCCAGGAGTTAGTTATAGCTGAGGGAGAGACCATGGAAGGTCTGAAACAAGAGAACTTCACCTGGCTATTGTGGATGGATGAGTTAGAGGAAAAAGCAGCCTGGTTAGAATGGGAGTTAGGAATGGTGAAATCCCAGAAGGAGCAAACTGAGGCAGAGGTCGCTGCTTTACAGCTGTGGGTACAGTCTGGCAAGAAAGAAGGAGGGTCTGAAGAAATTAGCTGTGAAGGCTGAGAGGACTCGAGCACTTTCGTTATAAGTTACAATGCAAAAAAGGGTAGTTGGGTAAGGTTTTCAAGAAAAAGGCTTCATGCCTTATCAAGATTCAAATCCTGATTGAGATCACAAGTGAAAATGAGTTTGCTAATCTTTTTAGTTCCTACTGGGTAATAACATTTTAGAGTAATTTGTTATGAAATATGATGCATCTGTTCCAGAAAAGGCCAGTACAAAAATAGTAGGGGAGGTGCAGAGCAAAAGAGAAGTACATTCCAGAGCAGCTGCCTGCATTATTCTTGTCTTTGGACAGGATAATTAGGCCCCTGGCACATGTTCATTTAATGGGGTAATGCTGATCCCAGCAATCACATCTCTTGCCATGCCATATATGCCTAACAGGAAGTGCAATTTTGTGATGGGGGATAATATTGCAATCAAGCCATTGCTTCTTGCCACTGCAGGGGGATCTTGGGTTTATGATGTGCTAGGGATTAACTAGTAAGTTGACCTGGGGCTGACAGTTGTCCAATTGTTGGGTCCTACCGTAGGACCTCACTGGGTCTCCAACTGGTTCTGATGCAGTTCTGGAGCCAACAATCAGCTGTTTGTCGGCACCAGCCTTGGGACTCAAACTGGCCACTGTAGGGTTTGGGGCTGGTGTTGACAATCAGCTGACTGTTGGCCTCAGATCCAGACTGCATTAGGATCAGTTCAAGCTGGCAGCTCTGGCTGGTGCAGGAGATCAGAGGCTTCTGGTGAGGGGAGCCAAATAGTTTCTTCTGCTGTGGACTTCAAACACCACCAGGAACCTCCAATTTCCTGCTTCCAGCAGATTATCCAGAGTTTCTGGGTGTGGGGCTTAAAGTTCTCAGCAGGGGAAGCCCTTCAGCACCCTTCTCCCCTGCTTACCTCAACTGATTGTCAGGCTCGCCACTTGTTAAATATAAGGTGCCATACATATCAAACATAAAAATGTTATACGTTATATATGGCATATTTTTATGGCTCGTTTCGCCATTTTATGGAGCCTGAAATTGGGTGTATTTATAGCACCCTTGCCATTTATGCCACAATTAACATGTTAATTGCTGCATAAATATAACGTGTAGAGGGGGCTTTAGTCTCTCACTTTTGTGAATACTTCATTAAACTACATTCTACCTAAAACATTGATCTGTAAGACAAGACACTTTTCAGGTTCTTTACTTCACTGTTGCATAAGTTGGGTCAGTAGCGCTGGCCAGATCTGGGTTCAGATATAGCCTGATTAGCTGGATCAGTGGTTCTCAACCCTTTTAGACTCAAGGCATCCCTGAATAGATCTCAGGTACCTCTCAGAAAATGCTAGTTCTTAGTGTTCACTTGCTTTTTGACTGCAAAAAATAATAGAGTAATGTTTCTGCTGCAAATTGCTCAGAAGGACTACAGCAAGGCTGAATGTTTTTAACACCTTGGATTGTTTTTATTTTGAAATTTCTGGATTTATCTTCTGAATCTTATTTGAACCCCTAACAGTATTAATGTTGTGTGGTACCAGGTGGTATGATACCTTGGTAGAGGCTTATTGAGCTTAGATAGTTTATAAGAAATGTAGTGACTATTCCTATTTTATTTGATCTTCTCCCCACTTTTTTTTTTTTTTAGGTTAGCTGGTTGAAAACAGCTTTAACTTTAAATTCTATGCAAACTTAACTGACTTGCTTTTTAATGCATTTATTTTGTTTGATTCGTTAGGCAAGTGTCGGTACTTTAATTTGAAACTGTTTTATATTTGAACAAGGAGGAGCTGTAGTCAGAAGAGTTGTGTGCTATTTCCCTCCATCTGCCCCTCAGAAGCATGTATCTTGGAAGTCCTATGTTTCCTTTACCCAAACTTTGGGTCCCTACACCTAACCTTATACCAAACATAGCAGTAGAAAATACTGTAGGAAAAGTTTGTGGGGAGGGATTGAGACATAATATACATACTTCCCATCTTCAAAAGCAAGGAAATGCAGACTTCAGTCACCTAACAGCATATATGCTCTCTCTTTTCCTTCACTTAGAGGTATGCTATTGTAATACATCACAGCTCATATACTGCGTACTATAACCATAGTACCTGCAGTCCATAGGAAAGTCACTAGAGTTGACAGAAAATGCTGCAATCCAAGCCTCTAACAATTTCCACTGTGACTTCATATACAAGATGAACAAGAAAGGTGACATAAGGGAATGCTGAAGAACTCCACTTACGAGAGCTGGAGAGTAAGCAGTTGCCCATTTAGCAAATCCAATCTCAACTCTTAGACGAGGAAGAACCAGAACCACCAGTGATCAGTCCTGGCTGGCCCACCACAAATTGGGCAACAGCATCTGATAATTATTGGTATTAAAGACAGCTAAAATAATCTGTATGGATAGATAATAGGGGTGTGTGAACTGGGCCCTATTTGATTTGGATTCGGCCCAAATCGGGGACAGTGATTTGATTCATTGATTCGGATCTGTCCCTTATTCAATTCGGCCGAATCCAAATCTGAAGATTTGATGCCTACTTGGAGAATCAGCAATTCGGACATAGACACAACTTTAAAAGTTTTTTCTACATACCCTGAGGTAGCAGGTGCAGCTTGTGATTGCTGCTATGCTGGGACAGGTGGAGTGTCCCAAAGGAGTGCGGTGGAGCCCTCCATGTGGTTGGCGGTGAACCTGGAAGTGGACCCGAAGTGCTTCTGATCCACTTCCGGGTCTGCTGGGAAGCACACTGGATCCCTCCCCCCTCAGGCTGGGCAGTCAGCTGCAGGGGAGCCTGGGTGCTCCCCCCCAGACCCAGGAGGCACCAGTCACCGAGCTGAAAGGGTGCGGGGGGGGGCCCATGCGCTCCCTGGAGGACCAGGAAGTGGACCGGAAGTGCTCCTGGTCCACTTCTTGGTTTGCTGCCGAGCAAGGTGGGGGGTCCCCAGCATCACAGCATTCATGAGCCACCTGCTACCTGGAGGTATTTAGTGAAAAACATTTAAAGCTGTGTCTATGTCCAAATATCTGATTCTTTCCAAATCTCTCCAAATTGATTCGGAGGGTTCTGATTTGATTCAGATTCAGCTGCCGAATCTCTGCCGAATTGAATTGGGGACCGAAGCTTTGCACAGCCCTAATAGATAATTGACTATCTATCCCCAGAGCTATACTGAGGAAAACAATAATGTCTCTTTGTGAGGTCAGGCCTAAACCAAGGGTCAAGAAAATTAGGATCTTCTAGATAGCTATATAATTTCTTACCCAAAACAGAGAGTATTTGAGATCAAGCCTGGTGCCAAAAATTGGTGTCACCAGCACTGTGTTGTATCTAGAAATTGTTTCATCTGAGAGCTCCATAGTCTGCAAAACACACCATGAGTCAAAGCATATTGGTTATGGGGCATACCTGTAAGTTACCTTGCTAAGTGGTAATTAAATTCTTTCTTTGGGAGTCTTACAGAAAATCTTGTGGGTGGAACATTTGGGTAATATGGGATCAAAGAAAACAGACACTTATTTGTGAAGTGTGTTGAGTAAATAGAAAAAAATGATTTTGTTGAAAAATGCAACTATTGACTTCTTAAAAGGAAAATAAAATAGTATATGGTTTATAAAAAAGAAGAAACAAATAAAAGGATGATAGAGTATTTCTTATGTAGGTTAGTTAATATTTAGGGGGAAAATGCATGTAAATATAAAGTTAAGCAGTAGAGAATTTAAAAGGTATTTTTTTCTAACATGAACAGTAGTGGAGTTCTTTAATGTTTATCTTCTGGGTTGGGGTATTGGTGTTCTTGGATAATTTTTTCTCTGGGTAAATACTTCAAAATATTAATGTTATATTATGCATGGCATGAGTTATGTTGTATTCTTCATTTATATTAAGGTTTTTAGATTTTTTTTTTGTTTTGGATGCCATTAATCTTGCAGTGCACATGCTTCAAGGACATATGTCTCCAGGTGGACGTTAGGGAGATGTTACTAATTCTAGCAAATGTTTCATGCTGACTCACTTTTTAATATGTTAGAGTACTCTTATATAAAGTACTTGCAAGTACAGTTGCTTGATGATGCACTTTTCTATCCTTGCAATACAAAGGTAGTTCTTTGTACATAATAGTTCAGCCATAGACTTCCTCCTTCCATTTCTTTGTGCTCGTTATCTCTGCATTGCATCTCTTGTTGCTGAAAGACATGATTAAAAACAGTTTCTTAATCTTGTGATTAGTTTTTTATTTTAGAAAACAGGTTGATAAACCTGACTAATTTAATGTTTTCTTTCTTTCTTATGTTGCCATAACTTACTTTTATTTCTTTCAGTGAATATCTTAGCTTTTGTTTCTGTTTTAAAATAGATTAATTTTTACTCCTCTGTGGGTGCATCTGCACAAGACACTTTACTGCTAAGTAGTGTAGTTTACTGGGCAGTAAGCATTGCTAATCACAAGTAAATTTGCTACCTGCAAATGCAAATAAGAAATTTAGAAGCCTGACCTAAAGCAAATCCTGTGCCTCGTCAGCCAAACCCCAGGGGTGGGAGATTGCTTCCTGCCCCTGGGAGTTGCCTGCTGCCAGAGTGGCTGGCCTCTGCCACCAGAGCCCAGGCGGGAACTATGTCCCTCTGTCCTGGCAGCAAGGAGCTCCAAGCCCCCTGCTTCAAGATTGCAATCAGGGAGTGGGGGCTGGGACATCCTTATCTCCCAGCCTCTGCTTTGCCATCATGACTGGGGAGTGGAGGGCTGGGAGATCCTTATGTCCCAGTGCCAGCTCCACTGGCACAGGGCTGGTGCTGGGAGCTCCCTGATGGTTGGAGGTTGGGGAGCCTGTTTCCCCACCCAGCTCCATGGTTGCAGAGCTGAGCAGAGAGCAAGCTTTCCAGCCCCCACCCCACAATTGCAGAGCAGGGGCTGGGAACTGTCCTGTTCATGTGCAGATCCCAGGCCTGTGCCCCAACTCAGTGATTGAGGTGCAGGACTTGGAAAGAGCTGCAGGGGTGGGGCAGGTCCCAGCCCCCTGCTCTGATCCACCAGTGGGATATCTAGTAGCAAGCCCCTGGCTGGGTGAAGAATCCTTGCCCAGCTGAGGGCTTGCTGCTAGCTGCCCCACTGGTGGATTGGGGCAGGGGACTGTGACCTGCTCCTCCCCTTGCAGCTCTTTCCAAGCTCCCTGCCCCGATCAGGGAGACAAGGCTGCAAAGCTCTCTGCTGCCAGGGCAGGGGGAAATGGTCTCTGCCCCAGGGACAGGGACCAAAGTCCCACCCCTGACCAGGAAATAACTGTCTCCTGGCCCAATGCTCTTAGCCAGCCCCTGGACTAGCACTGAGGGGGAGCCTAGAGCTCTCCCTGGTGGTGGCAGAATCCCATTGCAGGGCCTTAGGAAGCAAGAGTATTTTATTGCCATTAGCAGCGTATCTTCTCCCGGTTTCTTACACTTCCCATTTTCAAAAAAGGGAGGAAGGAGGACCCAGGAAACTATAGGCCAGTTAGTCTTACATCAATCCTGGGCAAGCTTTTTGAGAGAATTATTCTGGTGCATGTCTGCGAGGGGCCAGCAGGGGAGAGTATGTTTAGGGGCAACCAACACGGGTTCATTAGAGGCAGGTCCTGTCAGACTAACCTGGTGGCCATCTATGACCAGGTCACAAAATCCTTGGATGCAGGTGTCGTGGTGGACATAGTCTTTCTGGACTTTCAGAAGGCCTTCAACACCTGTCTCTCACCCCATTCTCATTAAAAAAAAATAGGAGACTGGCATCGATACCTACACAATCAAATGGGTCACTAGTTGGCTGGAGGGCCACACCCGAGAGTGGTGGTGGATGGGTCTTATTCAGCCTGGAAGGATGTGTGCAGTGGGGTTCTGCAGTGCTCAGTCCTCGGGCCCGCACTGTTCAACATCTTCATCAGCGACTTGGACGAGGGGATAAAAAGCACCCTGTTCAAAATCACAGATGACACTAAGATGTGGGGAGAAGTGGGCACGCTAGAAGGGAGGAATAGGCTGCAATCAGACCTGGACAGGTTACAGAGGTGGGTGGTTGAGAACAGGATAGGTTTCAACACTGACAAGTGCAAGGTGCTGCACCTGGGAAGGAAGAACCAGCAGCATACCTACAGGCCGGGGAACTCCCTTCTCATCAGTGCAGAGGCAGAAAAGGATCTTGGAGTCATTATTGATGCCAAAATGAACATGGGCTGACAGTGTGGGGAAGCGGTCAGGAAGGCTAACCTTATCTTGTCATGCATCCACAGATGCATCTCAAGCAGGTCCAAGGAGGTGATCCTCCCCCTCTATGCAGCACTGGTCAGGCCACAGCTGGAGTACTGTGTCCAGTTCTGGGCGCTGCACTTCAGGAGGGATGTGGGCAACATGGAGAGGGTCCAGAGGAGGGGCCACTCGCATGATCGGGGACAGCAGGGCAGGCCCTATGAGGAGAGGCTATGGGACCTGAACCTGTAGAGAAGGCTGAGGGGGGATCTAGTGGCCATTTACAAACTAGTCAGGGGGGACCAGCAGGCATTGGGAGAGTCTCTGTTCCCCCGAGCACTACCAGAAGTGACTAGAAATAATGGTCACAAGCTGGCAGAGGGTAGATTCAGACTAGACATCAGGAGGCACTACGTCACCGTCAGGGCGGCTAGGATCTGGAACCAACTTCCAAGAGAAGTGGTGCTGGCTCCTACCCTGGGGGTTTTTAAAAGGGGGCTGGATGAACACCTTGCTGGGGTTGTTTGACCCCCGTACTCTTTCCTGCCATGGCAGGGGGTTGGACTTGGTGATCTGCTCAGGTCCCTTCTGACCCTACCAACTATGAAACTATGACAAACAAACAGATGTGCATTCCCCTTGCTGTGCCAAATATACCCAAAATGGTGGCAGTGAGAATAGGTAATATCATTTTGTGCTGCTTTTTTGCAGCAGATGTTTGCTTTGTGGCAGGAGTGTGCAGGCAGCCTGGAGCAGCCTGCACTCTCCAGCAGCCCTGGTCAGGTGCTCACAGGGCTTCAGGGGCCTGATCCTGTGTGCCCTAGGAACTGTGGGAGTGCCACCTGCATTTCTCATTTGCGGAGGCATGCCACTAAAAATCTCCCTGGGTGAACTCATTGTACTGCTGTGCCCCAACTTGGGGCATGCCTCTGCAAATGGGGAAACCTTGGATTCCCTGCTTTCACACCTGGGGCCAGGGATCCTGTGGACATGCCTCTGCAAGTGGAAAAACTCTTGTTTTCAGAGATGTACCCTGAGTGTTGTACCGGAGAACCTGATATGCCCAGAGTGCTGTCCCAGGGGTGGCAGTCCCATGTGGAACAACAGAGGATGTCTGTTTTTGCCAATGAAGCTGTTTAGTTTTGCTGGAGCACGTTCTGGCAAAACTGATCTACTTCATTTGGGGGTTTCTATTTATAGCCTTTATTTTGATCTAGTACTTCAGCCTCACAATTGGAATAGAAGACTTAAGTTAATTCTGACTTTAACTTTACTCCAATCTCCCACATGCCAGAAGGCAAACATGATACTTATGGGAAAAGGTTTCCTGGGGGTATCAGTTGTTATTTGTGCTCTGTTTTTTTTTTAGGCTTTCAGAGTTTTCTGACTCTCAGTATCTTTACATAAAGGGAACATTAAACTTGAAGGTTGTCTAGCCATAGGAAGCAGAATACTTAAGAACACAGAGGAAACAATCTATGCATTAGTGGGTTTTTTTCCTTCTTTTTAGCCATGGTCATTTTCATCCTTTTCATTGCTCATTATCTTCTATGAATTTTTTTAAGTTGAACTAATTAATAGGGAGTAAATGTTTAAGGCAGAGGAGGGAAATAGGGACAGATCAGGAAATTTCAACAGTTTAATCTGATTTGGCAGACAGGTTTACATTTCCATCTGCTTTTCTGTGAGTAGAGCACTGAAGATTTTTCCTGCCTTTGGCACTTTCTAGCCACAGGGGGGAAGGATTGTTATGTACATCATCTTCAGATATTGTGTAACCTGACCCAGTAAGATGCATATGATGTACCACAGCAGGAATTTAATGAAACCTTCCTCTGCAAGAAGCTTTCCACAAAGTGGACATAAAACTCAAATGCTCTTAAATTGCTATAGTTGTTTACTAGCATTCTCTTCTGCTTTTTTCAGAGTTTATTTTCCATATACTCTTCCAAACCCTAATGCTTTGCTAGACGAGATAAATACGCAGGGCAATTTTTTGTAATTTTTGTAAATGTTTGTCAGAAGATGCTGCTTCATCAGGTGACACAGATACAGGGTGTGCAGTTTGAATGTATCCCTGTAGTTCCATGGGGTCCAAAGGAGTTGGTATTACAGGATACATTGTACTGGTTTGCTATTTGTGATTGCAGTGCTTTTCTGTTTAAACAAACAGTTTGTCACTGTTTTATTTCATTGAAGCTATAATAGGAAACATTGCATTTTTTAAAAATTTGTAGCAGGCAAGAAATCAGTGATTTATAGCTAAGAAAATAAATTACTGGTATGTCAGTACACAAAAGCCAAGCATAGAGAAATCCGTACCTAAAACTGAGAGGCCGTAGATCGCGAGTCCTAGATTTTGTCACCTATTTCAAATGATTTCTGTGGAATTCTTCTGTGAGGATGTGGGGGAATCCCTTCAAACATTTCTAGGTGCTCCAGAGAAGTCTGGAGTATCTAGACAGTGGGGTTGGCCCTATGGATATGTCTACACTGCAGTGGCATTATGTCCTGGGATGCCTCCAAGCATGCTTTATTCACCCACTCCTACTTGCACACTCTAAGCCTGAAAGTTTGGTGCAGAGGGTGCTCTGGACTTGCCTCCTGGCATCACACTCAAGATTTCCAAGGTAATTAAATAAAACACCTGGCTATCTCATGCATCTGCTGATTTCTGCTCTTGCACAGTAGGATGGTTTGAAAGGGAACTTGAATCCTACATTGTGGACTTCTGGGAGGGGATGCTAATTTACACACATACGTGCATATCTTTTTTTCTTGCATTGTCATTGTAGGTTAGATGTTCAGCTGAATTCTTTGAGCCTCTTTGTCCTGACCTTGAATGCTGTCATTTTAGAAAAAAACAGTTTGCTATATATAGCTGAACTTTTCTCGCATGTCAAGAATTAAAGTGTTCCTCTGATACTGTTTAATCCACAATAAATGTAATTGTGTAAAGTAAATGTAATGTTAGTAAATTTGAAAAAATACAGTTGACTGGATTTTGGAATACCTGATAAAAAAGACTTGATATTGACTTGGATTTGTCCAGAGAATGTTCTCAAAATGTGGGATACTTGTTAGCTTATTCTTCCAGTATAAAGGGAAAAAAGTGAATGAAAATATTAAAAAATCAAATTTTATCATCTATAATATTAAAAAACAAACAAACTTTCAAAAATAAGTGTTTTATGTTTGCTGGTTTCCCAGATAGATTTATGCAGCCATGCTTTGATTTGTCAATTAAACAGAAAATTTCTTCAGGCATTTTTTGCTGCTTCACTAAAGTAAAGAAAATGTTCTATGCCCATTTATTACATTCACGGGCAGTTTCATTACTCTGCATATTCAAAACTCAGAAGTGGAATGGCAAGTTGGAAACCATCCAGTATGCTCTTGGTTAGCAGTATTTTAAAGTTAAGATTGATGTCCTGCATTATCAGACAGAGATTGCTGTTTTCTACTAGATTTATTGATTTATCGTTATTGATGGTGGAGGGGGATAACTAAAAGAAAATTTGCTTCTAGAAATATGTTGCTTATTTTGTAGTTTTGGTATGATGCAGTTCTGTCATTAGTCTTGTAAATATTGATTTTTTTTTTTAACTGCTTATGCAGCTTTTGCTGAATACTTCATAACCAGGGGTCCTGGTTTTCCCTGATTAAAAAAAAAAAAAAAATTCTAATTCTCTGATTAAAACCCCCAAAACCTGTGATTTAAAATGAAAGCCCACTATATATATATAAAAATAAAAAATAAAATGTAGGTAGCAGTTGAGCATAATGTTTTCTTAATATATTTACAATTTTAAAGCAGTTTGGAAGCCTACCAGTGCCTCAATCACTATAATAAAATAAATTCTAAATATCTAAAAATGTTGGCATTTGATTTTGGGTTTTTTTATCATGGAAAATAAGAGCTCTCCCGTGCCCCCTTAGCTCACAGAACACAGGTCCAGGCTCCTCACTCCCAAGCCATAGCACCTCAGCTCTGCTGGTTGCTCCTCACTCTCCCCACCACCTCACCCCAAAGCCCTGCGGGGGGCGGGGGGGCACAGCTGCTAGGGCTACAGGTCCAGGGACCTGGGTCTGCAGCCCCCTGCCCCTTGCAGAAGGCAGCAGCTGCTGCAGCAGAAATCCATAGGTTTCTCTGTTAAAATGAGAAATCCATTGTTTCCTTGGGTAATGGGGAAAATCCATGTTTTTCTCCAATTTCCATTGGAAACAGAGAATCTGGATCCCTCTCCATAATTCTGAAGTGGTCACCTTTATATATTAAATAAATTCTATGGTTATAGTGGATGTTGGGATGCTGTCAGCTTGTTTTGTTTCCCTGGTTCCTGAGGTCTGCTCTGAATTGGACCTGCTACCTATGATACCTTTCTTTGTGGTTTAGTAATTTCTCTGTTCATTTTTCTGTCTTAGACATGGGACTATCATCAAGGAATGCAGAGAGAGAGAGAGAGGTATAAAAGATGTCGGTGACATCTCTGTACCTTCTGCATATTTCTACCATGCTGTGGGCATAATCAGATGGCTAATTCTGGCAGGTTTCCCTTGCTTTTGTGACACTGGAGATGTGGAGTGGAATCGGACAAAGAATCTGATCTCAAATCTGTATCTTGGGAGAATGGTGGTAGAAAGCTTTTCTCAATATGGGTTTAGAGTGGCTGCATAAAATCTTTCAGATCAATGATATTATTATAGGAAGCATAAGTAAAGTTACACTTCTATTTTAAGTTGACTGACACTTTCCATTACAAAACTATGTTTTCAGTTGCATATGACTCTTCCAAATATAAGCCATTCAGCCTGAAATTGTTCATGCTGGCTATCAGCCATAGCCTGAAGGTTTTGCAAAGGTTTCAGTTTAAGTGGTTCACTTGTCTCCAAGAATGAGGCAATGGATATGTGTGTATTATTTTTTTTAAAAGCTCATACAGTATTATATTGAGAAGTGCCTATCCTTTTCATGCTTTGGACACTGACTTTCAGGGCAGCTAAACAGGTGCCCTGTTAGGAAGGAACCTGTGAAAATTTGCCCAGATTTGGGCAAGTTACAAGCCACATGTTTTGTCTGTGTTGAGGTTGATCTAGCCCTGCATCTCTGACTGTCCTGTACATTGCCATTCATCGCCACAGAGCAACTGAGTCAGCTATATCTCAGGGTCTCAGCAGGACTTTCCCTGCATTTGCTATGGCAGCTGCTTTTGTATCAAGGTTGGAGCTGAAAGCAGGGAGATTGACTCTCCCGGTGCTTTGAGTCTGCCTCATGCAGATGTTACAGGAGCAAAGAAGCTACCGGATTGGAACACATAATTGTGCAGAAGGGGGGGTGAGGACAGGAGCTGGATGTGGTAGTAGGTTAAAAGCAGGAATGAAGCATGTGGGAAGGAGGAAGTGGAGTGGGAAGATGGACAAAACCTAAGGTATACAGTGGATGATGCCTCTGAATCCTGCTGGGAAAAATGTTTCATAGTTTCTAGGGTCGGAAGAGACCTGAGTAGATCATCTAGTCTGACCTGCCCTGCCATGGCAGGAAGGAGTATTGGGTTCAAACGACCCCAGCAAAGTGTACCTCTAACCTCCTCTTAAAGACTCCCAGGGAAGGAGCCAGCAGCACTTCTCTTGGAAGTTGGTTCCAGATCCTAGCCGCCCTGACCGTGTCTTTATTCCCTTCTACTGGCATGCATATAGGAAATAACAGACTTCTACTTCTTTCAGTTACTCCGCTATCTCAAGTGGTAATTTGACTGTACTCTGGAGCTAAGGATCCCAGTCCTGTTGAGGGCCCAGTTTGATGAAATTCAGTGAATACACTGATTTTTTTTTTTTAAAGTGTTTTTTAAACCCAAGCTAGCATTTAAATTACATTTAAATCAAACAAAAAATCTCCCATGTTGAAAGAATATTTAGATTCCAAAGTTAACTACCCACAGTTAGGAATGCTAGATGTAAGATTTCCTGTGCAACCTTAACTAGCCCTTTTGTGCATATGTATTATGATGATCTTTAATTGCATCATGCTATTTGGGTTCTCTACCCCAAGGACCCATGCTTCACTCAATGTATTGAACTGACTGGTCTCTGGAAATGAATCAGGGTTGTCAGATTTTAGGTTTCTCAATTTGGGCAGCCTATTTAGTTGGCACTCAAAAAAACTGACATTGATTCATTCATGTTTTTATTAATGTATATAAAGAACTGAGTTGCTGTCATAAAAGCACAAGAGAAGAACCCTTGGGGCAATTAATAATTCTGTGTTCAGTTCAGGGTTGGAATACTGTATAGCGCAAAAACTCATGAAGTCATGTTTTGAATGATGGCATGAAACGATATTAAGTGTTTCCTATTCAGTTAGAACTGTTTGTGCACTGAACAAGGCAGGATGATGAGGAAGAAACTGTATGTGATCATGTAAATAAAGACTGTGTCTTAATGTTGATGCACTGGAGGGACCAAACTAAGGTTTCATGGACAGTTTTAGTTCTGACATTTGCTAGGGTTCGAGAACTTGTCTTTGCAACCCTACTACTCTTTTAAGAAAGATTTCTTAATGGTGGATATCTCCATGTGTACACACACCTGCTGCGTGAGCACCCAAGAGTGCCTAGCTGGACTTGTGGGTCAGTGCTGTGTTTTCATGACTTGATTCACTTTGATTTTTATCTGTGCATGTCCTGTAGAGGGAGATAAAGAGCATATACTTAAGCTTGAAGCATTTTATACCCCTCTTCTTCCACCTTCTTGTCTTCTTAAGGCCCCCTGTGACAGGAATATTGCTACTGGATCCTTCCTATTGGTGACTCCGCCCTCCTGTTATGGGCCAACCGCCTGCTTACTCACCTGCCATGCCTTGATATTGATTGATTGAAGTAATTAGTGGGAGGCTGCCCACTGTACTCACCCCAGTGCCAGGGGGCTCTATCTGTGGCTCCTTTTCCTCCCTACAGCGCAGTCCAAGCCTTGCAGATGGTACCAATATGGTTTTGACCTGGGCCCTGCTGTGATTTGGCCTTCTCTCTGTGGCTTCTCACTGCCCCCCCTTGCTCTGGGGCTTCTCGCTGCCCCCTCTTGCTCTGGGGCTGGGGTCATTGCACTTCAAAGCCTTTGCCCTCTCTGGTGCCAGGGTCCCCATGCTACCATGGAGCCTCTATGAGGCCTCCTCCAACCCCTAATAGCCTAACCCAGTCCTCCAGTCAAAACATCGAACACAGAAACATAAAGCCCCCGGGCTATAACATAAAAAGCTAAACCGTCCGGCCAAATAACATCCAATCCCTACTGGGAAATACTCCAACCCGTAGCAGCAATCAGGGGATGTTCATGCAGTTGGGCTTCTCCCCTCTGTCTGCACTGGCCAAGCTCCCCCTCCGTTGGCCATCAGAGGGGAACTGCCCTCTTGGCCTCACGCCTGGGGCTTAAGAAGAGCCAGGCCCTGCCTCTTCCTGTCAGCTGGCTCCTCAGTGGTTGTCCTAGCAACCAGCACCTGTGACTGGCTGCCCTGGTAACTGGCAGCTGAGCCTCCCCCTTCTTGCCACTAGGGGTCTCTCCCAAACTGTTTCTGCTCTCAGGGGCAGGGAACCGGAGTGCTCTGCGACACCCCCTCTACATGTTACAGGTATGGTACAATTAATTGGTTAATTGTGGAGTTACCTTAAGATCAGCTACATGTGCAAAGTAGCTATTGCACAATAAAAAGCTCAAACCAGCTGTAAAATAAGACCTCAAAAATATTTACTAACTTCACAGTACTCATCCTGCACAGTCTGCGGCAGCTCCCCTGCCCTGCTAGCCTGCCCCACACACCTGCTGGGAAGAGGCTTGAACTCCTAGGACACCATCACAGGGGCTGCTGCCATGTCAGGGTCCAGTCCCTCTTGTTGCTGCAGTGACAGGGGTGCGGACATGGCCAGAGGCTGGCTGGCATGGCTCTTTTAGGCGAAGGGGGCAAGGAGGAGGTTTATTTTCCTTCTCTCTCTGGCATCTGGAGAAGGAGGCAGAGAGGGGACTTATTTTGCCTCTTGCCCTGCACAGGGAGCAATCAGCAGAGGTTGGGGCTAGCAGACCCTGGCTGCGGTCCCCCGGGGCAGAGGAGAGAATAAGCCTCCTCCCTGCTCCCTTTGCCTCAGGGGTCCCTCCTGGCCAGCATCTGGCCATGCCCCTGCTTCTGCCACTGCAGCAGCGAGGGGGAGTGCCAAGCAGACTGTGGCTCAGGTCTGTGCCGGTGGGACAGGGAGGTCGGAGTTAAATCCCCTCCTTGGCTAGTTCACTTGAAGCCACTGCGGGGCTGCCCACTGCCCCGCCCCCCCCAACACAGCTTCCTTGCAGCTTGCTCCAGCACCCCCCCCCACCTCAGCTTCTGGCCTGAGCCATTGCAGGCATGTGCTGGCATTTCCAGAGTCAAAAGTGAATGTCTATTCACTTGCAAATTGATTCAATCTATGCAGGTTAGACTAACCTGGAAACATTGAATCAATTCAGGCTCCAGCTTTTGGAATGTCTGTTCATAACCTGATTGTTCATGGTGGTAGGCAACAGCTCTAAGAAGTGAGCCAGAAATTAGCTTTGTCTAACAGGATTGTACTAAGCTGGTTCTCAGCTGGAACATTTGCAGATGAGGCAGCAGCTCATTTACAGTCCTTCTTGAAGACTTCCCTTTTTGTCATTGTTAAAGCTCTCTCTAGGTTCTTTTGGCTGTCTTTATATAGAGCAAATGGAAAACCCCAAAGAGATAATGAACAGAATGTGCATTAAATGACAAGTTGGTGCCACCACAGAGAATGCTGGTTGGAAGGCTGGTTAAAATATGATGAACTATAGCAGCATACAATGCTGCAAACACACTACAGTCAAATCTTAAAAGATATAAGATGCACTGACTGTTACACAGAATGTAGTTTACATATCTGAATGTAATTTTTGCATAGGCCTTTTATTTGTAATCTAGATATATGAATATCCTTTCTGTCCTGGGAAGCTAGCTGCAACATCAAGGGCACCTTGCTGTGCATCTGTCTTAAGACTTTATACTGAAAAAATATTGAAAATTACATCTGTGCAGGCATATGCAATTCTAATTGGACTGAAATAAATCTTGTGATTTTTAGCTATGCTTTGTCAGCTAGGTTCTGCAAGTGCTGACTGTACCAATATATACAATGAGTATATTATGAAACCTGACAGTCAGATGATCGCTAATAGATGCAGAAACAGCCAAAAAAACAAATCACATTACATTCATTTTTTCTCTCGCTCAACTTTAACAGGATTAATGGAATTTTACAACAGACTGGGTAGTTGTCATTCTCTTTCCATTTTGTATCATGCAACAGTTTCAGATAGTATTGTGAACTTTAAAGTTTTTTAAACATAAAAACTAACAGGTTACTTTAATTAATATTGATACCATTCAACTCTCATTTTTGAGGTTATAGATTTTATTTTATTTATTCTTTGTTAGCTTTCCAAAAATGTTTCGAAGATGACCTTAAACTCTGCTAGCTGCTTATTGTGAATTTTAATTTATTCCCCCTTGGGAAAGTTTTTTCTCCAGAGAGCTACTATTATTATACCAGAGTTGAAAGGTAGTGGGACATCACAGTAGTTGCAACCAGCACAAATAAAACAAGTTCACAAGTTCATGCCTTTACCTGTGTTTTTTGCAATTGCAAAATAAACTTTTTCTGCTTGACAGAAAGCATATACACAATGTAGGCCTTACTAACCCAAAGTTAAGTGCAACTGTCTTGGGAGAGATGCAGATACCTTGATTCTTACTTTGTCTGTTTTATTTCTATTAAGTCTCCTGGAAAAAAAGTAGTATTGTGGAATTATTAAACTACAAACAAGGCAAACTAGGGAGTGTTCTGGTAATTTCCCAGCCTAGCTGGTCTATGGTTTGCCATCTTTTTTTTTTTTTTAAAGATGGGCATTATATTTCTTCTCCAGTCCTTTTGGAGCTCACCTTTCACACAAGAGTTTGCAAATATTGCCTGTAGCACTAACATTTCTTTACCTAGTTCTTTCAGTTGCCTTTATGGGGCAACTTCGATCAGGCCCCACTGACTTTAATTAAAATTTTCCATGAGTTCCTTAGTGGGCACTGACCTAGATTCTTTTCCCTTCTTTGCTTACTTTAATTTTCTACTCATCTGGTTACAGTTAGTATGTGTGTGTGTGTTTTTGTGGGAAGACTGATGCAAAGTAGGCTTTATCTTTTATGCATCTTCCATTAATATCTCCCCTTTTCTGCCGAGTCCTAGAACACTAGAACCTTGTGACTTTAGACCTTTAAGTAGTTTGAAATCTGCCCTTTTGAAATCCACTGTCCTTGTTAGTTTACTGCTTTTTATGTCATGATCAGTTTCAAACTTCTGACAATCTTCATGCTCCAAACCAGTTCCTCCTCTTGGTCAGCACCAGGTCCCCATGTAGATTAGTCTCCTGCTTTTTATTCAGTGTTCTGAGACAAAAAATTGTCCTCTATATGTCATGAACTTTCTGGAAAATTTAAAGTTTGAAAGATTTTCTTCCCCCTGTTAACTCATCTATTTTAAATGTTCTTTTGACCTGCTTGAAGTATACCTCATCCACCACTACTTCTTAATTTTATACCTCCATTGTAACATCACCCTGTTTTGTTTCTTTCTTAATTTTTGCTTGCATATACTTAATTGACCTGGAGAAAGGAGGGGGAGACTTCGTATTTGCTTTGGGGACTTAAAAGAAAATTTCCTTGGCTGCTTTTCTTGTGGCATGGTCAACTGAAAGGGAAGGGCATCAGTACCACTGCACCCCCTGGATATGCCTCTGTCCATATGGTTATCGGGTCCAGTCCCCCTGCACTAGGCAGGAAAACACAACTGGGGTCAAGTGACCCCAGTGAGTTGACTGTCCAGTCTCCCTTTGAAGATCTCCAGGGTAGGTGACTGCACTACCACTGGAGGGAGTTTATTTCACAGTCCGGGCACCCTGACTGTTAAGGAGTTTTTTCTGGAATTGAGGCTGAAGTGACCTTCCAGGAGTTTGTATCCATTGCTTCTGATCTTCCCCAGGGGTGCTCTGGTGAACAGCTGTTCACCCAGTTCTTGATGTACTCCCCTGATGTAGTGGTAAGCCACTATCAAGTCCCGTCTCAGCCTTCTTTTCTGTAGGCTGAAGAGGCCCAAGTCTCTTAGCCTTTTATTGTATGGCTTATCTTACAAGTCCCTGAATATATGGGTGGCTCTTCTCTGGACCCGCTCAAGTTTTTCCATGTCCTTCTTGAAGTGCAGTGCCCAGAACTGGATGCAGTACTCCAGCTGTGGTCTCACCGGTACGGAGTATCACTTCCTTAATTTTGCATGAGATGCAATGGTTAATGCATGCTAGCATGTTGTTTGCCCTGCTGGCCACAGCATCGCAGTGCTGGCTCATGTTCATGTGATGGTTGATCACTACCCCTAGGTCCCTTTCGGCTGTGGTGCAAGTCAAATTGTCGCCACCAAGCCTATAGGTATGTTGGGGATTATTTGCCCCCAGATGGAGCACCTTATACTTCTGAGTGTTGAACTTCATCTGGTTCTGGTCTGCCCCGCTCTCCAGCCTGTCCAGGTCTGCCTGTATCTGCAACCTATCTTTTGGCATGACCACGCTTCCCCATTGTGATCATTTTGTGATGTTCTGGTTTTGTTTTTACACATAGATCTATTAAATCTGCATGCTGGGAGAACTGCAACCATTTAAAAGAAAAAGATTAGCATTCAAAACAATTTTGAGAAATTGGAGTAATGGTCTGAAATAAATAGGATGCAGTTTGATAAGGATACAAGGTTGTACTTCTGATGAAATTATATTTTATAGGTACTTTTTATAGTATAATACAGTATTCTATATTTGTATTTTCCCCTTCACTGTGTTTGGTATTCTATCTATTGTATGTGCCATTGCATTTCACCTTTTATATTTTATGTTTTCAACCTTGTAACAAATGTATTTTATTTTTAGAAGTAAGTTGTACTTTGTAACAATAATAGAAAGGGTGGGAATCAAACTACTGTCTCTCTGCATCAGGCTGATCTCTGTATGAAAAGGAATGAGTAAGTGATTGTGTAACAACAGTAGCTAGGTACAATAACGAGTTAATGAGGAAGGATTAACACCTAAGAAACCAAAGATTACAAGAGGAAAGGATCAATACTGAGCTGGGAGCTCCCTGAAACTTCATTGTTAAAGGAACAGAAGCCCTGGTTCGAGTTGAACAGCACCAGAGACTGGCTATTGGGACTGAATACCTCCCAATCAGCTGCTTTCAATGCCAAAGACTAAAATAATCAAAATCATCAATGGACACTTGGAACTTCATGTACCAATGGACATGACCCCAGGGGCTGACAGCTGACTGCCCAGGGGACATCCCACGAGGGTCAGGGACCCCTGGATTGGGCAAATCTGAAAATGGGAGAGCACGGAAGTCTGCCAGAGGAGGATAAGAGGCAGTGAAGAGTTACCCTTGGTGGCACCCTTTTGACCTGATCAGCACTCTACCTATCCAGCCAGAAGAACCAGCAGGTGACTCCCTTCTGGAAAAAAACACTGATTGGAGGAAACCTCAACTGGCCATCGTCCAGTGCTTAGGATAGATATACGCAACACTGGTGCTCTATTGCAGCAGCCATGTATGTGTGTATGTGCATGCATGTGGGCTTTTGAGATGGGACCCTTCATAATTTGAAGGTTTGCATTTATGGTTTTTGACCATCAATTTTGCACATAATGTCTAATAAACCAGAATTTTAAGGATCCTTGGAGTTGGTCATTTGTAGCCAACATGCTAGGATTCATAAGATAAACCCATAAATTTCAAACAGGAATCCTTGTGTTAAAAACATCCTTATCTGTTATGTTCTTCCTGAGTTCTTAGCAACATAAAAATTGTACTGTTATTTTCTGTAAACAGAAACCAAGTGAAAATAAGAGCTGACATTTTCTAAGAGGTGCCTTGAAACTATTCAGGAGTGCCTTAAGTCTAAAAAGTTTGAGAACTACTGTTATATACTGATGGGTCTAACTTTGACAATCAGTGAAGATGTAATTATAACAGAGTAGCTGTATTGGTAACTAAGGCAATGGATACAATTATAATAAAACAGTGTACAAAAATGCTTTGGATTTGATACTGGTTCCATTGTTTACTATTTTTTCTTCTATTTTCACCTAATGCATGATTTTTACGTGTAACAATATTAGATATTTTTGGCTTATGGAACACTTATTTCCCCTATGAAGTTGAGAAATTACAGAGATATACTTCTGTATGTTACCTTTTAATAATGTGGAACATTTTATGGTCCAGATATGGCACATATTTGGAAAAATACAAATGAGGTAAGATGTTAGGCAAGCCTAAATTAGGGTGTTAGTGCTAGTGACAGAGTATGATAGCGACAGTAATAGAAAGTTTAGACAGGTCTCATTCATTGTATTATTAAATATTTATTTCATTTTCTGTAACGTTTTGCACACTGCTTTGAAAGATCATTTCAAGGGGTGTGGTTGCTTTTGAAAGATGAAAGTGTAGTGCTGCAAGCATAGAAGTTACTTAGCCCAACTTTAAGAGGTTGCAGCAGTTGTTCAAAATATAAAACAAAGATACTGTATAAAAAAAATAGTTGGAGAAAGTAAGAACTAGGGTTAAAACAAATTCTTAATAATATTTCAGAGCCTCAGGTAGTATAAATTGTCCTAGCTTTTGAAATGTCAGTGGTGTTACACAGTTAGGGATTTTGCGGTATGCCTTTTTGTACAATTCAGTTGCTATATTTCTTGAAATTGTCTGATATTTCCAAATAGGGACTGAAATGTTTTCAAGAGTAGGTACCATAGAGGTGATTGATAGAAAACAGGACAAAAAGGTATGTTTAAAGGATGGTGAGACGTTGTATGAAGAGAAGAAAGATGTTTCAGGTGCAGAGAGCAATGAGAGTACCAAGATAAGATGAGGCTCTTCTCCTGAGCCAAAGGGTAAGGCAGAAGAGTAGGCAAAAGTGCCAGTGGTGAGGTGAGGAACAATGGGTAATTAGAAACAATGTATTTTACAAAGTGTACATTGAAAGAACACTAGAGCAGGGGTGATATAACCTCCCCCTGGCATGGCCAGATCTGGGCCGAGCCATACCCCCTTTCCTCTGTGTGGCCTGGCTGCAACTGGACTGTGCCCCCTTCTTACCATGGGGCTGGACCACCCTCCCATGCCCCCTTCTCCTTCCCTTCTCCCCTCCCCTCCATGGGGCTGGGCCATGCCCCCTTCCCTCTGCTGTAGTAGGTTGGGGCAGAGCCAAGCCACCTCCTGCTGTGGGGCTGGATCAGGTCTGGGCCAAGCCCCTTTCTGCCATGGGGCTGGATTGAGGATGAGGTGCCCCCTTCTTTGTGGCCAGATGGAGCCCCCCTGGGTGGCTGTATCTGGCCCAAGGAGGGATTGGGCACTGCACAGCCATCTTGCTGGTCAAAAACTGTTGAGTACCACTGCACTAGGGAATTGAGGACTTTAAGATGGGTAGTTCTAGATTTTAAGAGAATTAGCAGGTACTGTTTTCAATTTGTCCAAGCATGTACTTTCTTTTTTTAAATGTTATGTAGCATGAGCCACGTTGCTGATGCTAGTTTAGTAGCAGTTACATTTACTCTGAGATGTGTTAAGCTTTAACCACCAGAGCAGCGTATACTGCTGTAGGTGGAACGCCATGACTTGCATTCTAATAAGCCATCTGCTTCTTGCCAGGCAGACAGCTATGCTCTTACAACTTAACAGTTTTTCTGGTAGGAACAGGTTAATGTTGCCCAGAGCAGTTCTGTGACAGCTGATGGAGCAATAATGTTATCCAGACTCGGAGCTGTAGTCTGGGTTTGGGAAATATTTTTAAATGGCCTTTGCATTTAAAAAATTTGTTTCTTTTTTCTTATCTTTGTCCATCTGTTTCCCTTTGTATTGGTCTCTTCATTTTATTCACCTTTTATTCCCAGGGTGGGGGAGGTTCTGAAGGGAAGTAATTAATTTATATAAAACAAGAACTGTATTTCTCTATGGGCCACCTATTTAAAATCAATCTTTTGAGATTCAGAATGCACAGTAAACCGGGACTGTCCTGATGTGAGGTCCACTAGGTGGATTGGAAGGATACTGTGGGTGCATCTACACATGCGCTTTATTGTGGAGTTGCCCAGTTAACTCTGCAGTAAAGTATCACTGTCTCCACATGAGCTGGTATTAGGGCGGAGTAAACTAATTAACTCTGCCATAGGATATTACTGTTGGGGACATTACTGTCTTACGGTGGAGTAACTTACTGAACTGAAACACATGTGCAGATGCTGACCGGGTGCATTAATTGCACCCGGTCAGCCCAGCCCACTGGGGGTCTGTGCCACCCAGCTCAAATTACTGCTTACCTGGGTGCACATATAGATGCTGCACTCGGGAGCAGTTGACTCCAGTGTGAACAGCTCTGGAGTTTATTTCTTCACATTAATTGTATGTCTAGATGCAACCTGTTTGTAGTAGAATAGTCTCCCAATGTCTTCTGTGCAGAGCTGATTGACATGCATAAAGATATCTAATTAACTAATCCCTATTTAAAATGGAAAGAAAGAAACCTAAAGCTTAATGTCTTGTTCTGTATTCAAACGGTTAGTTGCTTTCTTAAAGGGAAAAAAAAAGGATAACCTTTAAGTCATGTGGATATCAATAGACTTTCTCCTAAACTCAGTCCCTATTTTTTGCTATTTAGAAACATATGCTTGTATACATAATTAGCTAATCATATAGTTTAATATGCATGTATACAGATGATAAAGTTCTATACTTTATTTTGTTAGGAAATGGTCAGATTTTTTTTATTTATATATATTTCATAGTTTC